>NC_069657.1:306957610-307612923 GCF_027244095.1 Hemicordylus capensis
GGGGGCGCTAACGCGCTCCCTTGACTGCTGCAGCGCTGCTGCACTGAGCAGGAAACATTTGTATTAACAATTTTTTTAAAAAAAAATTAGAAAAAATTTTTTTTGTCATGGCGGCCCCCCCCCACGTGACCAGAAAAGATGGCGCCCGGGGCACGTGCCCCCCCTGCCCCCCCTATAGTTACGCCTCTGACCTCTCTCATCAGGGACAGGCAGGGAGGCAGGAGCAGGAACCCATGTATCCCTTGCAGGTCAGGAAACCAGAAAAAATCCAAAGGGGGTCTGATCTCAAGAGACAAGTGTCTCGCTGCTGCCAAATGTGCTACACAGATTGGGCCTGGAAGCAGGGCCGATCTGGAGGTGAAGAGTGAGATGGGCATGAAAGTCAGGGCACAGCAGGGTGGTATAGCTGAGGCCCAGACTCACAAACACACAATGGATGAATCCAGAGAAGAGATATATTGGATTGTGTCTTGGGTAGAAATAGACAGCATCTTTCCCTGAGGCTGAATTCTGACCACACCTTTCTGCTGGAAAAGCTGACAATTGTGCTGGACAAAAGAATAAATTTTTGTGCTCTTCAACTTTGCTGGGTGTGCTCTGAAAGCACAATGTGGTGAAAAGGGTTGAAAAACCTGTATAGGGTGGAATGAAATGGGTGCATCAGAGCTTATTTTGAGTGGTCATGAAAATCTTGAGGTGCTGGAATGTTTTAACAAGCCTACTTCCTGAACCTTTGATCACCCATTAACAAGATGAGCCTGTTATCTCTTATCTGTGAAGGTGATAAGCTCGAAGCTACTCTGGTGAAGGAGAGTATTTGGCTATCTCTGTTAGAAGAATAGCGTTTAATTAACTTGTGTCTACTTCGGCTGCCTCACCTGCACTGAAATCAAGAGCGGCAAGCAGAGGAATAGTCCTCTTACAGTCACAAGTTATACTTGACCTAGAGTTACCTTTCCCCATGCTACATACATGCCAGGTGACATACCTTTGTTAGTTGGCTCATGTAAGCAAGTGGAGAGCCCATGGTTTCATGAGCTGAGAGAGGCAAAATGGAAACTACAAGCCTGTAGCTCCAAATCAGGTGTAGGAGTGTTGCTGGGAGCTACCAAACAGGCTACCTTGGTAACAGAGGGCTAGAACTGGATTCTAACTGGATGTAGCAGAGTTCAGAATTGTATATGCAGAGTGGTGGTGGTGATTCAGAAGCTCCTGTGTGAACCAGCCCTTAGAGTACGAGAATCCACTACTGCAAGGCAGGCTAATGCCGACTTACTTTACAGGCATTCATATTCAATTCAATTTGTTCTTGTTTCCCTCAACAGGACACTATTGTGGCTCTGCAAGCTTTGAGTGCCTATGCTATACATATCACTAGCCTTGAAACAGACCTGAGTATAACAGTTAGTACATCTAGTGAAGATAACCCAGTTGTGTTCAGAATTGATGATGAAAATCGCTTTCTTCTCAAGTCCAAAGAGGTACTGTAAAGAAGTACCACTGTTTTCAAGCAATGACTCCAGTTCATTAAGCTTTTTAAGCATGCTAAAATCCATTATTTCTTTCAGATTGAAGCTACACAGCCAATGGGAATGATCGTTTCTGCAAGTGGCCATGGCATAGGAATCTTCCAGGTATGTAGCAATAGTCTTTTTAAAAGCTTCTCTTTTGAAAAGGTTTTGCCACAAAAGGCTATTTGAATTGGAAACTCTCTGTATAGGTGAATAGTTTTTGTACTAGGGAATGGATTTAACACTATGTCAACCAGGCCACTGACTAGAGTCCCAGTCAGCTGGGGCAGCTCTATAATTAATTAATTTGGATTTTCTGATGTGTTCGGTCTGCTCCTTGTACTGCACTTGCTTAAAACTTTCTGCATAACAGAGTATATTGGAAGTGTGCATGAATCAGATTCTGCTATCCAATTCAAGCGCTAATCAAATCACAGAATCATTGAATTGATTCATCGAAATTATCTGTCTTGGCCAGCTGTCTCAACTACTTACTCTTGAATAACTAAAATCATTTCGGGTGATCGGATCACCGTTTTGAGGCCTGTTTTCCTGTGGAGAGTGGGAAAAACAGGTTTCAAAATGGCACCATTTTTCTGGAGAGAGCTGGAGACCAGGTAGACCAGTCCTCCAATGTGGGCTGACATGCTAAGTTCAGAATAGAGGGCCAGTCTACCCGCCAACCCCAATTGGTAGACCAGCTCTCCCTGGAAAAATGGAACCATTTTGAGGCCTGTTGTTCCAGCTCTCCCCAAAACGGGTGACAAAATGGCACACAAATCACCCAAATCAATTCAGGTTGTATCAGGGGTGATTTCAATCTTGAATTGGGCCATTTATTTTGAGGGCAATTCAACTTCAAATCACCGCATCTCGCCCATTTTGAGGTTGAATCAAATTGAACATTCCTATGGCATACTAATTCCATCAAGAATTACCACTGCATTGTCACATTATTGTTACATTTATACAGAAGTGTATCCATATTTATACAGAAGTGTATCACATATGCTGTATTTACAATGCTAAATCATTGTAAACCGCTTAGAGAGCTTCGGCTATAAAGCGGTATATAAATGTAAGTGCTATTGCTATTGCTATTGCTATATGAAAATCATGTTTTGATCTTTTACTACTGATTGCCCAAGACTAGGACACTTAGTCTAGCAAGTGAGGCCTGTTGATAAGGCAAAGTTGTTTTGTGTAGATTATACATATAGGGAAGTTCAAGAAATTAAATATATATAATATAATATTTTATTAATGTGCTTGCAAAAGTGAAATAAAAGAACAGTTTTAAATGTATATGGTTTCAACTTCAAACATTATTCATTTTATTGAATAATTACCATAATAGTGTATTTGAATCACTGTAAATTTGATTCTGAGAAAGACCTTCTGCTTCTCTTGGGCATGATGTAATTTTTGAATTATTGATCTGATTATTGAGTGTTAAAAATATGTTGAGAAAAATAACATTAAAATAGGATTACTATGCAGCATTTCTTCTAAAATAAATTTGAAAACCAGTTGTTTAAAGCTTTCACCCAGCATATTCCAGTGTAAAAAGTAGTTCATTCAGCTAATTTAAGTGGCAGGATTGTGTATGTAACATTTTGTTTCAGTAAGTAATTGGGAAATATGACTTTATTTTGCACAAACAAACCCACAAACACTCTTCAAAATATATGATAGATACAAGTTGTAAGACAACTGTGTATACAACAGTGAGGTCAAAATGAGTTAGTAGACCAGAAATCCACAGAGTTGGAGATCATATTGGATCCAGAAACTGGAGCTGAAATTGTAGTAACAGTTTCAATCACAAGAATCATGTTTGCCTTTGTTAGGAGAATAATTTGCACATTTTTATTGCCATAAAAAGTTGTTAACAGCATATACCTAGCATAAGCTTACTGGACTTCCTGACAGTTAAGAAATTGGATATCCATATGTGCTGAAGCCATATAACTTTTGCACAATAGATAGAAAGTAATATTATAATTATACTGATTTATGGACTTTCATCTTATTATGGAAGCTTTTACAGGACATCTTATTTAATTTATAAGGGTCTTTATTAAACTATTAGTTTCAGTGCAGTAGTGCTTAGTGTATGGACTGAACCTCATTAGACCAGGGATATATTTACTCTTGCAGAATTGCTTGCTTGCTTGCTTGCTTGAGTGCTGTCAAGTCAGTGTCGACTCTTAGTGACCACATAGATAGATTCTCTCCAGGATGATTTGTCTTCAGCTTGGCCTTTAAGGTCTCTCACTGGTTCATTTATTGCTGTTGTAATCAAGTCCATCAACCTTGCTGCTGTTTGTCTTCTTTCCTTCAACTTTCCCCAGCATTCTGGACTTCTCAAAGGAGCTGGGTCTTTGCATAATGTGTCCAAAGTATGTTAGTTTGAGCCTGGACATTTGTGCCTTGAGTGAAAATTCTGGATTGATTTGTTCTATGATCCATTTGTTTGTTTTCCTGGCTGTGCATGGCATTCTCAAAAGTCTTCTCCAGCACCAAAGTTCAAAAGCATCAATACTTTTTCTAACTTGCTTCTTCAAAGTCCGGCTTTCCCATGGGAGTGCCTTATGAGAATTAGGTGTGTGGATACCTTTGTGTTTGGGGTTTGCTTCCATTTGTAGATAGTATCAAAGGGGATAGTATTGTTTGTGGGGAAAATGTATATTCTATGACATGTATAGTTCTAAACAGCTTAGGCCCATGGTATTTAAGAGAACATCTTCATTATGAGCCCCACCACCCATTGAAATCATCTGGAGAAGTCCATCTGCAGTTGCCACCAGTTCGTCTGGTGGCTACTCAGAGATGGGCCTTCTATGTTCCCACCCCGAGGCTTTGGAATGTGCTGCCTGTGGAAAAAAGAGCCTCCCCATCTCTGACAGCTTTAAAAAAAGACTCTTAGACACATTTATTCACCAAGCTTTTTAACTAGAATCGTGGTTTTAAATTGTTTTAATGTGTTAATTTCTGTTTTAATTTCTTTAAAAGTTTGTTGTAAACTGCTTGGAGATATGAGTTTGGGGTGGTGTACAAATACACTAAAAATATTAAAATAAAATAAGTACTATGGATCAAATGTGTCGAGGAGCATGGAATATGTTATAACATAGGAATTCCATGTCTATATTACCCATTTGTATCCTTAATCCCTATAGGAAACATTGAGTTTCAGGTCCTTAAATTACATGTGCCAGATTCCATTCTGAGTTTTATTCTGCAGAAATAAATAATAGAATGAATATCTTATTTGTAGAATGAATTGAACAGGAATTGTAGATTAATCTATACATAATAATGTATACATGTAAAAGATACATGTAAAATTCAGTGAAAAATTGGAGTATGATAAATAACCATTATTCTGGTTTATATAATTTCATATATGTGGTTTCTAATGACAACAAAGTTCAAATGTATTAGAGAATAATTTCAGATACAGTTTTGAAGGCCAAAATTGGAATCACTATTACTGTAGGGAATTATTTGCTTGTCTATCATAGTAGGAGGCAGTAGATTTAGCAGGGTTAATTTACAACAGCAGTCAAAAGTAAAGTATCGAAAGGTTACACAAATAAAATTGAAAGTCAAAACTAATTGAAATCTAGAGGTTAATAAAACATATTCATTCACAGCCTGGCCCTATGCATATTTACTCAGAAGCAGTGGGTTCAGTGAAATGTATTCGTAAGTGTACATAGGATTGCATTGTCAATTTACTTTGCTGTATGTATTCATGAGCAGTACTTTTTTTTGGTAAAAATAAAAGTACCAGTACTCTTAAATAACTCCCACATATATTTATTCCTATGTGTTTCCGGGGGGCTTCACGTAGCTTGCCAACCCAAAATGATCAAAATGCACAAAACCAGACTATGTCAATACTGTGTACAGCAGTAAATTCACCTTTATCTCTTACTAATACTTAAACATTTTAAAGAAGTAATTTTGGATATAATCATCATATTTTAACTCTTATTTTCTTAAAGATTTTTAACACTCAATAATCAGATTAAGAATTCCAAAACAACATGCCCCAAAGCAGGTCCCTTCCTCCCAACCCTTAGAAAGTGGTGCCTCTTGAGTCCTCCAGGGCCCTTATTTATCCTCCTCTCCTCCCTGTCTCCCATCCCTTCCTTCTTGAGTGAGTCCCTCTTTTGCCTTCCATGATGACTCAGTCCTTGTTGTTCTGCCTCTATCAGAGAAATGCTGGGGTAGTGGCACTGGCTGGGAGCAGGCTCCTGCAGAGGACAATGGATGGGGGCTGTGGGAGTGGGGCTGGGGAGGGGAAGACTAGCGCAGAGTAGTAGGCTGTGTTTTGAGGACTGGTCTGGTGTGGTGGCAGGGGGACAGGAAGGAGGAACCCGCCAGTTAGGCCAATTCGGACAAGCTGCGGGGGTTGGGGGCCAGCAGAGCCCGGAGGCCAAACAGGCCTCAGACAGTCAGCCTCGCTCTATCCACCTCACGTCGCCTCGCCTCGCCATGCTCATGCTGTGCATGCTGCAGCTGACTTGGAGGCAGTCTGCTGCTGTGCATGTCACTCGCATGAGCTCAGAGCCAGCAGAAGGCAGGCGCAGTAAGTCATCGAAGTGAGCAGTGAACTGCCATGCCACTGCCGCTTGCTCATCAGGAATCACCACTGCTGCCTCTTGACTGGCAGGAGGAGGGAGGAGCTCAAGCCCACTGGGAAGAGGGGAGGAAGAGAAAGCAGCAGGACAACCTGCTTTGCCTTTTGCTGTGCTACTGCCGAAGACAAAAACCTGCCAGGGTGTTGTGATACTGGCTAGGAAAAGGTGGCAGTACACAGTACCGGGGAGTACGACCACAAAAAAAGTACTTCTGATAAGTTATGTTGGCATAAGAGCTTGTAGGATCTGGTGGTAGCATTTCAAGTGGTAGGCTTGGTCCAGTACTAGAACCTGATTGGCAGTGCTAGTGGAGGTAAGACCTACAGAAGGCCCCACTATACATAACTAGGACTAGGTCACTGGAGACTCGGGAAACCTGGCACAGCTGTAGCATATGCCTTTCCTGGAGGTGATGGACAAGGTAGGATGTTCTCCTAGCAGGGAGTGGAGCCAGACAGGTGACTGAAAATCCAGTGTGTGTATATGCCACTATAGCGAAAACAGATTTATAGGAGGGAGCTACCTTGATACAGTTCCAAAAACCTGCACTTTCTCCTCTGTAGTCTGGCAAAGCAAAAGAAAGACTTTTGGAATAACGTCATCCAATACTATTGTGGTTTGCTGGGACCACCTTCTTCCTTTTATTTTTCTTGGCAGGATTCCTGAGAAAAAAACTTGTATACCCTTCAAAGAGTGTTTTTGCTCTTCAGCCCCCAAGCTCTGCATCTTGCTTGCTAAATGAAATAACACATGATTACGATCACCTTTCACTAAGATTTCCACTTTATTAATAGACATCCATTGAACCAGTGCTGCAACACTATTTTCTGGCATAGACATCCAGTCTTGGTGTGACAGAACAATTTGTCCTCTCATGCTGGATGCAGAGATATAACCTCTGGTCAAGTGCTGGAAACCCCTGATCCATGGTTGGTGGGCTTCGTTCAGCTTTGTGGGTCAGCTTTGGTTATTGGTTATCTCATTATATATCACAAACTAGAATACCTTGCTCTTTGGATTCTAAGAACAGAACCATTTTTTAAAAACACACTTTCCTACTCGGCAGATTTTTAGTAGAAGAACCTGCCCTTTTCTTTTTCTCTAAATTTGTCTCTTGAATCCATTCTGAACATCTTTTCTTAGAGGGTCTCTGAGTTTCTGTACTGCCTCCATCATGGCCTCCATGAAAATTTATTTACTTTGGATGAAGCAAGTACAAAGGCAGAGTTGTTCTTTGTATCTACTGTTGATAAATTTACACAGCAAGCTGTCATCCTGGCTGGAGGGGAAACATCCTTAATTCACCTCTTTGTTGTGAAATGATTTGATCAAGCTGCGTGTGATGGCATGCATGACTTACAGGAGCCGTTCTTTCCTTCATTTTGGATAATAAATTCAGTTCCATACCTAAACCTGAAAATAGATTCAGATTGGTTATAAGTAATGTGTTGTGTTTTTAAGTCAAGGCAGGAATGCTTATTTTGAAATTAGGGGTTTAATTACACTTAACCAAATTAAACATCAAGATATACTGTGAAGACTTTTAGCACATGGGAAAAAAGCAGCTATTTAACTGACATAGAGGCCATTCACACAATCAAAAATTGTGTCCTGTCTGGGTTTTGGAGCTGAATGTGCTCTCAACTTTTGGTTGTGTGGGAGCAAGGTAAGAGGAAAACCTGGGTTGAAGTGATGGAGCCCTTTCTCATGACCAGTGAAGAAGGGTAATAGAGTTAGTGGGGAGGAAGCCCTGAAGAGCTTACCTCCCCACACACGAGCAGTTCCCTTTCCTTGGGCAGGCGGATTGCCCACCCAGATGAGCACCGGCTGCTGCCAATAGCTCTGAGGGTCGCGGTGCCAGGCAATGTCCCCCCAGAAGTCCAGTAATGGAGTGCGCAGTGCATTATGGGGATCTCCCCTCCCCAAGAGTGCTGCCGTCTGCTAGCCGCAGCTGCTTGCAGTGACGAAGCTCCCTTGAGATACTGCTCATCCAGATTTATTAGGTTGCCCATTTTCACAGGTGCATAAATTGGATCATTTTGATGGGAGTTAGCATTCTGTTTCCCTCCTTAATTCAACTGCCAAAGGAAAATATAACTCCTTCAGCAAGAAATTCTTGCTGAAGGTAACTCTTCCAACATATACCTTCATTCAGACATCTTTTGTTGATGCACATTTCAAGTGCCTTGAAAAGGAAAGTGCTGGTTGACACAGAACCAGAATGTGACTTCTGCCATGGACACTGTTGGTTTTCCTGAACTATTAAAGGAACCCCAATGTCAATTTATCATTTCTCTTATTCTCCTGCAAGCACTGATCGAAACTTTATCAGTTTTACAATATCCCATCTGTCTTTAAAGATGGGGGAAACTTACTACAGAGGGATTGCTGTGCTGCTTGTTTGCCACTCTTGTTAAACCTTGCTGGTTGTACACTTCAGAGAAGATGGAGAGTGCACAACACACACACATATTCTGGATGAGTATTTTAGAGTCAGACAGTGGAAAACACATATCAATTCAAGAATATTGAATAAAATAACCTAAGGAAAAAAGCTCTCAAAATGATATAGGCAGTTGCTGAGTGGTATCACTAATGTAACCTTTCCTGAGGTGGCAGAGAGGCAACTTTTAAATTGTGTGTGTGTGTGTGTGCGTGTGTGTGTGTGTGTGCGTGCGCGCTCTCACATTTAGCAGGGCAAGAGCAATTGTCCCTATTTAGTCCAGCATAGGATCTGTTCAGTGCCTGTTGCTGGTGTCTCCCTTGTGGGTTTTTTAAAAAAAGATTGTGAACCTTTTGGGGACAGGAATAATTTTCTCGTAGCTTTTACTATTTAAACAATTATGAGACTTTTTTTTTTGTTGAAACATGGTATATGACTACTTTAATAATAATAGTAATAATTCAGTCACAGGCGGACTCCAGTAGATGCTCATAACACTTACACATTCACAATCCACATCCACTCACAAAAGCAATGGATGGGAGAAGCATAATACAAAAGCAATGGATGGGAGAAGCATAATATTTTCCTGGATACACAACATTGCAGTGGCTCCCATTCTACGCAGTGAAACCTCAGCCTTAGCAAGCCGCTGGAACTGCTGGGCACATAAAAGGTAAACTTGGATTGGGGCAGTAGCAGAAGCAGGTTGTTGTTAAGTTCCTTAAAAGCAATGCACAAGAACTTCTGCAGTGTTACTTCTATTGGAAACCACGGAAGTAGAGCAAGGGAAGTACCTGCTTGCTGTTTTAGGAGTTTTGCGACACCCCTGCTGCTGTCTTTTACATGTGCATCAGCCCCGGCAACTTGCTAATGCTGAGGTTTCACTGCGAAGAATGTTGGAAAGTACCTTTAGAACAGAAGCGCATCCTCAAGGGAAGATGTATGGATTGTGCACAGCAGTGAAGGAACAAATATGCATATATTGCACAAAACTGATTTGCTTAGAATGACCCTGCGTGATCTCAACTCATCTTGCAGTCTCCACAAACTCCATGGTATTGGCAGGTACCAGTGTGGATGCATGTCACCAATGTGTGTGAATTGGGGGCTATACATTGGGTGCATATCCATTTCCTTTCTAAACTGCCATATGATTGTACCTTACAAAATGAGTTGGTAAGACTCTCCCTTGCTGTAACGGCAAATCCTGCTTTGGTTTCTTTCAGCAGAGCTGTCACTGTAGGCCAGGTAAGGCATCTTCAGTCACCACTCAGTGAGCTTTGATTTTTGTATGGACTTCTTTGTCCAGAGCCAAGACAGAATGGAAAATTAAACATGAGACTTCTTCCAGTAAAATGCTTGCTTAAGGGGCCAGTCAGTATGTTGCTTCAGATGTTCTTGTGTTGCTGGTAAATTCTTACCCTTTTGCTTCTCTTGGCAAATACTAAAACAACAGTGTTTGTGTGATGACAAATTGCTGATTTGCTTCCAGCTTGATTTGACCAAAATTCACAGCACGCCTCCAAAAAGGAGACCACATGTTTAACTTTATTCTTCTGTGATCTTGATGAGCTTGTTTTGAGGCCTAGGGGTGGAGATTTTCATTTCGGAAGCAGCAGTGTACCTTGCTGTTTTTGAATTCCCCACCCCACACCCCATGTGATTTACTATAGCATTTCTATATTCAGTCTGCTATATTTTCAGGTAACATAAATCAAGAGTTTAGCTACTTGTATGCTAATATGTGTAATGATGTCCTGGGGGGACTACTTAGGGAAGAGGAAAGAAGAGTGTTGGGGTGGGTGGAAAGAGTGCTTAGCCCTTTCCTCATCCACCATTTCTTCTCTTCAGTCCCCCCTTCCCTGCACCCAGTAGCTTTTCCCTTGAGGAATTTAAGATGCATGTTTTGGCCTCAAATTGGAAACCCCATGGAGTCAAAACAGTGATGGTGGAGTCAACAACTCCACAAGGTTAAAAAGGGTTAAACACCCCATCATTCTCTGACACTTCTCTAATTTCCTTCCTACTAAAGGGGCTTTGCTAAAAAAAAAAAAAAAGGTGTCAGGACGTGGTTATACATGTTTGTGTGTACTGTGCGGTTTGATTCTAATGCTGTTTCAAACCGACGTTCAGTTGCTCCTTGTGATGGTGGTGGCGGGGAAGCTTTAGGCTTCCCTTTTAACTCAGGCAATGAAATGTTGTCATCACTCACTTCCCACAAAGACAAGATGTTTTCAGATTTCTTGACATCCATTAGTATATAGCAGTTGCCTAGAATGCTG
Organism: Hemicordylus capensis; assembly: GCF_027244095.1. NCBI lineage: Eukaryota > Metazoa > Chordata > Lepidosauria > Squamata > Cordylidae > Hemicordylus > Hemicordylus capensis. Next base: position 306,968,502 of record NC_069657.1, read on the forward strand.
ATGTGCTTTTTGCTAGGTTCATAGTTTCTGGTGAGAAGGGCTCCAGAGTGGGCTGTGGGGAAGGTGGGTTAGATGTACCTTCCCTGCAGATGACCTCTCCCCCATACTGGGTGCGCACCCGTGTGCCTGGAGAAGATGGTTGGTTCAGTATCGAATGGTTTGGTTTGAAGGCTCGATGTTGAGCCGAACACCCCCCGGTTCAGGGGGGTCGGTTTGACATCAAATCGAACCCCCCAACCTGTTCGGGGTTAGGGTTTTACTTACCGGCTCTGGGGGGCTTCTCCAAGGCTGTGGGGTGTGTGTCCCTGGAGGTTCTGCCTCCCCCTGCTGGCCTCCGTTATGCCTTAAATCACGTGGTTTGGGCAGTCTTCAGCCTTTTCTGGGCCTTTCCTTCATCGTGGTGGCCATTTTGGAGGCCATTGTACATGCACAATGGGCCCCTGTGTGGCTGTGACCCAGGCCACACAGACGCCCATTGCATATATGCAGCAGCTTCCAAAATGGCTGTTGCAATGGGGGAAAGGGCTGAAGACCGCCAGAACCAGGCAATTTAAGATAGAGGCTGGCGGGGGGAGGAGGAACCTCTGGGGACTCCCCCATGGCCTTGGAGAAGCCCTCCGGAGGTGGTAAGTAAAAAATTTTCTAATTTAAAAAGATTCATGGGCCCCCCGAGCCGAACCAAACTGGGGGGTTTGAGGGTGGCAAAACAGAACTGACCTGGTCCAGTTCGAGTCTGCTTTGGACTTGAACTGAACTGGGTCAGCCGGTTTTGTGTACATCCCTACTTGTGACTCACATATGACCCATGAGCATATCTTTAAAAGTATGTTGTCCTCTACTGGGCAGAATGCTGCACTAGATTATTATTTTGTCCCACAGAAGCCATGCTTCAGGTATAATCCAGCTGACTTCATGGGATACATTCTGAAATACACCTCAAAAACTAGAACAGTTTTGCACCTCATCCCTCTTTTTCTGACTAGGTTCTCTTTCTGAGTAGGGCTTCACTCCTGTTTCATACTTGGAAAGCTCAGTGCATCAGTAAAAAGGTGCAAATTTTCTCTCCATGTCTTGATTGTGTGGAGAGACATCTTAACAATGATGACAGGCTGAAGATCCTGTTTTTTAGCTAAATGTATTTGTGAGTAGGTGCCTCAGCTTGCTGTTTGTGTCTCATAATTTATTTTGTGTCTCAAAAGCTGTGAATGTGGACTGCTGATATACAAAGAGTAACACAGGAACAAATAAGAGACAGCGAGGCTCTTCACACGAGCAGTGTCGGGAGACTAAGAGGGTTCTGCCGGGAGAATGGACTTGACCCACTCTCCTCGGAGCCAAGCAGGCAGCTCGATCAGCCACCCACACAATTACTGGCTCCATCATGGAGCCGATTGGGGTGGCAGGGATCAGGGATCTGGGGAGCCCCCCCTCCAGTGCTGAGAGGCTTGTTGTAGCTTCCTGATCGGGGGTTTCCTCGTGAATCACTGAGGTTCGAAGCCGTGCTGCAGTGGCTCACAGTCAAAACAATGGGGGTAGTAGAGCGCTCACTCCGCTAACCTCATTTAAGGGTGGGGGGTATTAAGTGGGCTTGCCAGCGGGAGTCATGTGGCTCCCATCGGTTCACATGCACGGTGGAAACCAGCGGTGCTCTCTTAGCCCGGTTTCCACTGCGTGTGTGAATAGCCTCAATAACTATCATTTTTATTGAAAAAATGATAGTTATTAACAAATGAAATGACAAATGAAACATTACAAATGAACTGCACCAGAGAGACTCTGGTGTGGGACATTCATGAAGGAATGTCTAGCTGTCTGAGTTAACTAATGTGACAAAACAGCCAACTATTTTGATTGCAGAATTGCTTCAGCTAGCATGCTCTTTCCATTATTAAGTAAATGCACATTGGCAAGAGCAGAAATATATGTTCTGCTTAAACCCGGCGGGAGGGAGCGATTATTTTATGCCACTTTCAAAATTTGACAGCACTGAAAATCATCAAGCAAATGGCAACATGTTTAAAAATGTCTTCTGATTTATGGAAATTACAGATGTATTGCTCATTCATGGTAGTATTATATTAATGGCAATGGAGCAGTTCAGTGATTGAGAGTAGCTTGGATTGACCTGACAATTCTGTTTCTCTCATGTACCCAAGGGTCACAACATATTCTATGATGAATATTGATGCTTGAAACTTTATCAAAACTGGAACATTGAGGAGTCTCTAGAATCCCAGTTGCCCTACATCTACTTATACTTGTTTTCTAGAGGGCTGTCATTATCCTTCTGTAAGATCTCAAATTATTGCATTATCCCATTCATATTTACTCCACACACATCACTAATTTGTGATGTTGACATTCTTGCAGCTCAATATTATGTACAATGTGAAAAGTTCACATACCAGCAGGAGGCGTAGATCTGCACAAAATCAAGAAGCCTTTGACTTGGATGTTGTTGTAAAGGATGACAAAAAAGATATAAACCACTTAATCTTGAATGTTTGCACCAGGTAAGTAATTGTGTGAACCCGTCACTCCTCTTCATAAATAAAAGAACTTTTTATAGCATATGTGAGTGGTTAAATATTTTGTATCCTCACATGTAGCTGTCCTCTATTTATAATAGTGAAGAGCTTCATTGGAAAGGAATCAAAGGTTGCAAGTACAACAAAACACTAAGGAGCTCTTCTCACAATCGGTGAGAAGAGCTCCAGGGCGGTCTGAGGGGAAGGCGTGTTTAACTTACCTTCCCTGTAGATGATCTCTGTTCGTTCCCTGGGCGGGTGGATTGCCCACCTAGATGACTGGTGGCTTGCCCGGCAGCTCCGGGTTTGGGGTGCCAGGATGCGCCAGCATGTGTCACCCGCCTCCACGGAGCTCTGATAATGCACTGTGCGAGTGCGCAGTGCATTATGGGAATCCCTTCTCCCCTCCCCAAGTGTGCTAGCTGTGGCTGCAAGCAGCCGCAGCTAACACCCAATCAGAAAAACGAGGGTAAGGGAGCACTTGCTTACCCTTATGGGAGGCTACTTCAGTATTTAGTGCTTTAGTATTTTGTGTTTTAATGAGAGGCTGCTTAGGCAGGTTTGCTGCCGTGTAGCCACTGGGATCGGGCCCGATCCTGGTGGTTCACATGCATGTGCAAAACCGGGCTGGGTTCCCTTAGCCCGGTTTTGCATGCCTGTGTGAATAGCCTCTAAGAGTCTATATATATAATTCTCCTGGGTGTGCCCAGGAGAAATGCGTCCCGGCAGCCCAGCTGATTGGCTGGGCTGCAGGGGGCGCCTGATTGGCTGGCAGCACACCCAGGAGAATTCGCTTGCTGGGTGGCTGCGGAGGCAAGGCGGCGGGCCCAGGGCCGCCGCTGCGGAGCCCAGCGAGGCGGTGGGCCCAGAGCGATGGCGGCGGGCCAGGCCGTGGTGGTGGGGCCCAGCGAGCGGTGGGTCCAGCGAGGTGGGGCAAGGTGGCGGGGCCCAGTGAGGCGGCGGGGCCGGGCCCGGCCGCGGAAGCGAGGCGGCGGGACTGGCCGGGCTGGGCCTGGCCGCGGAGGCAAGGCGGTGGGCCTGATGGCGGCACTCTGGGGCCGGCCGCGGCATCGGCGGCGGCACTCTGGGGCCAGCCAGGCCCGCTGGCGGCGGCGGCCGCACTCTGCCCCGCTGGAGACGGGGGGTGGGAGGAGAGAGAGAGGTAGCCTGGCCTGGCCGGGCCCGGCCGCGGAAGCGAGGCAGCAGGACTGGCCGGGCTGCGGAGGCGAGGCAGCGGGACTGGCCAGGCCCGGCCGCGGAGGCGAGGCGGCGGCGGCTGCACTCGGCTCCCGCAGGGCGGCGGCGGCCGCACGGGTCAGCTAGTGATATATTAAAAAGAGATGATTAATACACACAGTTTAGACACACAATACCCCTAAGCAGTTTGGGATCAAGATATTTGAAGGACTGCCTTCTCCATATGAGCCTGCCCCCTCTTTGGCAGAGGAGTGGGGGCGATTGGGCTCTGTTAAGATCTCTTTATGCACTTGGTTATAGTGAACTGGATCAAGCCCTATTTGTTGTTTGCTTTCAATTTGCCCTTCTTCCAAGGAGCTGAAGGTGCAGGGGCGTAACTACCATTAGGCAAGGGGAGGTAGTCATCTTGGGGCCCCACTGCCTCGAGGGGCCCCCCAGAGACACATCACATGACTCCCCACCTGCCCATGTTGCACCCCCTATGAATTATGTTGAGTCTCTTGGAGATCGGCAGGAGCAGAGAGTAAAAAAACTAGATTCAATGTGGATATTCACCGTATTCATAATGGGGATGTGAGTGTGAGTGCACTATATATTGTGAAGTGTGTTTTGTATGTGTATATCAGCGAGGGGCCCATTTTAAAATCTTGTCTCTGGGCCCCCTCCAACCTTGCTACGCCCCTGTGAAGGTGGCATGTATATTTTAAATAAATTTTCTTCTTTTTCATCCTGACTAAAAGCCAGTGGGTAGGTTAAGCTGAGAAATAGTAACTGGCCCATGGTCACCCCTTTCAGAGGGATTTGAACTTAGGTTTTCCTGGTCAGAATCCAACTCTTTGTCTATTATATCATACTGATTCCCTCTCTAGAATAGTTTTGTAGAAAATAACTATACTTTGATGGCAATCACTAGTGCTTCCCTCCCCTCTGCAATTACAAAGCAGACATAATTATGTCCAGTTCCAATTCAGTTGTTTTCAATAGCAGCCTCTTTGGCCTGGCTATTCATCCCACATATGGTTTTGTTTGCTTCTGATCTCACGAGCCAACCGCAGCTAGCAGTTGTGCTGAATTTCTTTCAAAGCTGAATCTGTATTTAATCAGCCATGCTGCCAGGCCTAAGAGCATTGCTTTGAAAAGTGAGTCTTCCTCTCTTGCAAATTGTCCATGTTTAAAAAGAAATAACTTTATTCAATTACTTCTAACTACTGTCAGGTATTCAAAATAGAGATTGGAAGCATGCTGTATTCCAAAAGAACAGTGGTGGTTTACTATCCTTGCCAAGCAAAATGCTTTTGCCACCTATTTGAAGAGTGCCCTTCATCACTGGGCATTTAAGTGTTGCTTATATAAAATAAAAAGCCACAAACATTTTCATAGTTTTCATAGACTAATTGAGCACTGGCATTATGATGTGGCTTGCAGGAATCTGATGTACTCAGAGGTTACCATTTGGCAGAAGGTACTTTCATGCACACTATTTGGAGGTTAAAATAGAGAGAGGAAGAGATTTTCTCCAAGGCTCTATTAAACAAATTAGTTGTTTAGTTCAATTACATCTATTACCTGAGGTGTCACTTAATAAGCCTATCAACTTATTTACATTTGCAGTAGATTTAGCTCTGTTTGGGTAACAAGTTCATAAACTAAAAATGTTACACTACATTAGGAATACATTCAGACAATCAGTATTGTTCCAAGAAGCTCTGAATAATGTGGGTAATGAATGAAGTGGAACTCAGGTGTCTAAAGTAGTCCAACAAGCAGTAGACTCTGGAGTTACCACATATGCGACAAGCTAGATATTTTTAGTTCTACAGTAGAGTTAGTCATTCAATGGACCCTTTCAAATAACGAGTTCCACTTGATTTTCTTATTGCCAAGTGGGCACAAGCCATCAGAAATAACTTGGGATTAAGCCCCCTTTAAAGCAAAGGAATGGGATTTTGCGCGCAATCTTATGCATGCATACATGGGAATACACCTTTATTGAACTCAGTGGGACTTACTTCTGAGTAAAATATGCATAAGATTGCATAGTTAATCACAACTAGCTTAACCACCATTAAGAAGCATCCAAACTATTGCTGCCCTTGTGTTAGAACTTTGTATGTACAAGGATTTTTGTACATACCCATACCCTCTCCTGCTCCCAGAAGGCTGTGGGATCCTTCGGGACATACTTTGGGAAAAGGGGGGATTGTGAAAAATCTTTGCATGTACAGAATGTTTTAACACGACAGAGAAGGCGCGCTCTTACATACCCCGGACCTAAGCCGTTAAGGGCCTTATAGGTAATAACTAGCACTTTGTATTTCGTTCAGAAACCTATCGGCAGCCAGTGCAGTTCTTTTAGAATCGGTGTTATATGGTCTCTTTGGGTAAACCCAGAGGCCAATCTGGCTTCTACATTCTGTACCAATTGTAGTTTCCGAACTACGTACAAAGGCAGCCCCACATAGTGTGGAGGAGGAGAGCTGGTCTTGTGGTAGCAAGCATGACTTGTCCCCATAGCTAAGCAGGGTCAGCCCTGGTTGCATATGAATGGGAGACTTGATGTGTGAGCACTGCAAGATATTTCCCTCAGGGGATGAAGCTGCTCTGGGAAGAGCAGAAGGTTTCAAGTTCCCTCCCTGGCTTCTCCAAGATAGGGCTGAGAGAGATTCCTGCCTGCAACCTTGGAGAAGCCGCTGCCAGTCTGTGAAGACAATACTGAGCTAGATAGACCAATGGTCTGACTCAGTATATGGCAGTTTCCTATGTTCCTATGAGTGCATTACAGTAGTCAAGCCTAGAGGTTACCAGCATATGTACCACCATTTTAAGGTCACTACTCCAAGAATGGACATATCTGGTGTATCAGCTGAAGCTGATAAAAAGCACTCCTGGCCACAGCCTCAACCTGAGAAACCAGGGGAAGTTTGGGATCCAGGAGCACTCCCAGACTACAAACCTGATCTCTTAAGGGGAGTGTAACCCCATCCAGAACAGTCAGGTCTATACCATCTCTTGGATCCCAACCCCCTACAGACAGTACCTTCATCTTTTTTGGATTCAACTTCAGTCTGTTATCCCTCACCCAGCCCAGTATCGCCTCCAGGCAGGCACTCCAGGCATGCCATTTCCTGATGAAGTTGGTATAGAGAAATAGATCTGGGTGTCATCAGCATATTGATAGCATCCCAGACCAAACCTCCTGACGAACTCTCCCAGCGGTTTCATGTAGATGTTAAAAAGCATTGGAGACAGTATGGAGCCTTGTGGAACCATTCAGGTATGTGTTTGAACTGACTCATATATTTATCATTATTACATGGAATATTAAAGTAGGATGTTTGTTTTTATTTTTCTGTAAAGTGTTTCCCCTTCCTTTTTTTTCTTTGTTAGATATTTGGGTGCTGACTCATCTTCAAAAAGTGGTATGGCTCTCATAGAGATTGGATTACTGAGTGGGTTCTCTCTGTCACCCAGTTTCATGTCACTAAATGATCCGATTAAGAAAGTGGAGAAAGAGGAAGGCAAAGTCAATTTATATTTGGACTCTGTAAGTCAAAATACAAGGAAAATTTAATCTTGAATGAGGGTCTACGTTTGATTCAAAAATTATTGCAATTCAGATATTTTGCTTATTAAAACATTGTAATCCTTTCTGGAAGTGGTGGAATGGGATAATCTCATAAGAGATGCACACCTCTTAGTCCAAAGTAGGGGTTCTTGTGCAGTACATTATTCATGTTCTGAATAATGATTCTGGAGCCAGCTTGCTGTGTATACTTTTTCTTTTGGAGTAACACACCAGTCATAAACACAGTGTGGATGGTTTCACATTGCATTGCTACCATGTACTCTTTCCCAAAGGAAGGGTGTGGTTTAAGCCTTTACTTATGTGCCCCTTTCCCCCAAATGTGGAACCATTTTTGTGAACCAGAAAATACATTCCTATATGAGTCTTCTCTGCTAATACAATCTGTTTACTCCTATGGGTAAGAGACAGATCACATGGGTAGGGTGCACATATAAGAATAAACTGCTGTAGGTGTTGGTTAAGTGTCCTATGTGCAATCAAAGAGTCATGGTCCCCACCTCACTTTAGTAATGAGAAGTTAGGACATTAGTGAATCATCCAGTCAGCAGCATGTCTATCATAGAAGCATACAGAATAATATCTCTTTTATTTTCTAGTTAAATGCAACACAGGTTTGTGTGGATATTCCAGCTGTGAGATACTTCAAAGTGGCAAATACCCAAGATGCCTCTGTGGCTGTGATTGATTATTATGAACCCAGTAAGTGCCTATCATTTTGGTGCATTTTATATTTAGTGCTAAAACACTATGTTGATTCAGTGGAGTAAAGAACTAACTGTAAGTCAAAAAACCACCAAATTAAATGGAAGAGGCATTGAAGATTGCATAGGATCAATGGAAGTAAGAGAAACATAAGTAATAATTAATAGTTGTATTTGGCAGTTTTTAGAATGTGTACCAGTTGATTCTGACCACTTATATTTCATAGTGAAGTACTAGTGTTATGTCAGTTCAGTTCTCAAACCAATACAGGAGAACCTCATTATATGCAGATTCTATATTGGATATATTGCAATTCATGGGGGTCTAATTGACACCTGATTTCAGTATCTGCGGACACGAAAGGGTTAAAACCCACATGTCCACATGAGCCATTTTGTGGCTCAGCAAAAAAGGGGAAATCCATTATTTGGAGGGCCATTTTGGGTTCTTGGGGGTCATTGCTGGACACCAGTAGACCCATGGAGCATGGTAGGGCACTTTATTTGGCCCATTTTGGTGTTCTTTTTTTAAAGTCTGGGAACCTAACCCCCACACCATTGTCTCAATTACTCATTATCCATGGTTTCATTGCCTGCGATAATCGGTGGGAATGGACCCCCCATGGATAATGAGGTCCACCTGTAATTAATTATCTTGCAAGTAGCTACTTATTCTATTCCTCATTTAAACTACTGTGGTGGTATTTTGGTTTCCAAAGTTTTGTAAAAGTAGTGGATGAAAGATTCTGTTGAAGGAATTCAGTCGCATTACCTCTGAATGAGTCAGGAAATTTAGTAGTGCACAAGATTCTGTCCTAAAAAATAAAAAATCACAAGAAAAGAGATTTGGACAAGGTAGCAACAGTTAGAAAAACCTGGCTTGGCAAAAGTTTGGGCTGTTATTACAGAGGAAGGTCTTAATGTTTTGAAGGTAACACTGGCTGAAAAGAGTGCTGGATTAACCATCAGCCACCCCAAAAGTTTAAGATGCAGGGTCGTATCTAGGGTAGGGCAGGCAGGGCACGTGCCCCGGGCGCCACTTGAAGGGGGCCGCCATTTTTTTAAATTAAAATTTTTTTTAAACAATGGCCACCGAAAACAAAATGGTCACTGTGCATGCCCAAATGGCCTCTGTGAGGCCCTAGGCCATGCCAGGCCTTGCAGAGGTCATTTGAGCATGCATGGCAGCCATTTTGTTTTCAGCGGATATATATATATATATATATATATATAAATGGCCACCACACATGCTCAAATGGTCCCTGCAAAGCCCTAGAGGCCAGCGAGGGGAGGGGGAACCTTTTCAGACCCACCCCGCAGCCTTTAGGAAGGCCCCAAAGGGGCTATAGGTATTTTTTAAAATTTAATATAAAACTTATGTAATAGTGATGCTTAAATGCATAGTAGAGAAGTAGACATGAGTTTTCCAAGTACACCTCCACATAGTATTTGGGTATTTCATGAGCCCTACCATACTGAAATTTGTAGTTTTCCAGCACTTTTTGGTCTGGCAACATCCATAACTAAATAGTTTTTGAAATATTAAAAGCTTAACTAGCTTGACTTGTATTTTTGAGCTGATATGGTAAAGTTATCTGCAAGATGGGTTTTGGATGTTTGGACAGGGGGCGCAATTTCAGTGCTTGCCCTAGGCACTATTTTCCCTAGATACGCCTCTGTTAAGATGAGAGTTAACATTTGTTCACTCGTGCTCTAAAAAGCATGGAAATTGCAGGTTAAGGTTCCCATCTTAACTTATGTGTAATATAAGCCAGTAATTCCCAAACTGGGAGCCTCCAGATGTTGCTGAACTCTAGCTCCCATCAGCCCCAGCCACAATAAATTGTAGCTGGGGCTGATGGGAGTTGTAGTTCAGCAACATCTGGAAGCTCCCAGTTTGGGAATCACTGATATAAGCTGTCGGTAGTGAAGCCTGTGCTCAGAGCATGGGGTGGGGGGAAAGCAGGAAACAAGAGACAGATGCAACTTGTCTCTCTACTGAGATACAATCCTCCCCATCTCTGACAATTTTTAGAAAGCATTTGAAAACCCACCTCTTCACCCAAGCTTTTTCAGTTCTTTAAAAATTGTAAGGTTTTAATTTGTGGATGGTTTTTAAATTGTTAAATTGTTTTAAGTTTTTGTATATATTTTAACTTGTTTTATACTATTGGTAACTGCCCAGAGACGAAAGTTTGGGGCAGTGTACGGATGTGATAAATAAATGAATCAACAAACTTGTTCCTATTCCCCTCCTCCCAACTTAACTGCATAGTTCTGTCTTGGCTCCTCCGGCACCATGTTAACACCAGGCGTGTGGGCTGCTCATTTGCCCGGTTCCCAGAGCCGGGCGAAAGAGTAGCCCAGGCACCTGGGGTTAACACAATGGTGGGGGGAGCAAGGCAGAACAAGGCAGTTGGGGTGGGGAGACGAGAGTGGAAACTGCGGCTTTTATTGCGCCCCCCCCGGCCCTTATAGGTCATTGCTGTAAGCTGTAAAGGCTTTGTATAGTCTTGCATATTATGCTGCTTTAGAAATGAGGCTCCAAGCACCTACACTTGTTCTTTACTAAGACTGGACTTAGGAAACATGCACCCAGGCAGAAATCCAACAGGTGCAGCTCCTGTTCCATCACCTCCTAGAAATACTCCTGATACATTTCTGCCTGGTGCATCTCTGCAAGGCACAGTGCTTCACTAAAATGCCACCTGTGTAGTAAATGTCTACAGGTCTTTGGTGAATTATGTCTCTTTTCATCATCCTCCATCATCATCATGTTCCTTGCCATATACCATACATGAGGTGCATTATTTCTATATGGGTTTCTTTTTGGCATCATTAGTGTTTGCAGCTGCAAAATATAATTAGTTGAATGTTCTTGTGAAAGATGTAGTCACAATCTGGCCTTTATTGATTAATTGCTGGAATCCATGAAGCTTTTTGTTAGAACAACTGCTGAGTTCCTCGGCATTATTTTGGCATTCTTTGCCTGAATTAAAACAGCATGCTGCAAGTGTTTGCAGTAAAAATTACTCGGCTTAATATTCTCAGACTCTAACACGAAGTCATTATGTGTGTTGATGCAGAATTTTATTTATAAATAGAAGGAAATGCTTGTGCATTATCTGCCCCCCAACCAAATTTTTCTAGCTTTGAAACAGAATTTGTTCACATTTTTTCAAATTATTTCCCCCATAATACTGAGAAGCTTATTTAAGGCTGTTGGTGCTTAAAAAAGGTTTGTAGAATGTATTCCGATTTTCTGAAACAGCAATCAATTGCTCATACTACATTTGAACTCAAAACATTATTTTACGTCTGCTTTGTTCTGTAGCTAGAATCAGTGCCACAGGAAAACACTTGATACCACCGGCAAAACAAAAGCAGGAAAACCAAGTTATAGAAGCATTTAAAAGAAACCTGTTCATTTTATAATTTATTTATCTTTGTATATTATTACTGTGTGTCTGTAGACGGACGGACGGACAGACAGAGACACACACACACACACACACACACGCACTGTACAATAATTGTAGACAGACCAAATAAAATAAACCTAATACTATTGGGTTACATATCCACCTGAATAGATATCAAACTACAACTGATGTTGCTGTTATAATGTATGTTATGTACCCTTTGGCTGGTTGGTGGCATTCAGGCCTTAGTGTGCATCAATGAAATAATTACAGGGTAGATCTGAGGTGCTGGTGTCTTCAGGGTTATGATCACTTTCTAAGGTCTGAATTGCATTATAAGTCATGTAGCATTTCCAACATTTACTTCAGTGGAGTGTAAACATATACAATTAAAATTTAATGGAATATGTTTGCCACTAGCCTAGCCATCCTGAACACTGTTCAACAATCTCTCTCTTTCTCTTTCTCCCTCTCCCCCCTCCAGGAAGAAGAGCAGTGAGAAGCTATAACTCCAAAGTGATGCAGGGACTGTCAACTTGTGCATTTTGTGGAAAAGAGGAATGCAATCTTTGTAAAAGCACACATACAAATGCCTCTTCACCAGTTTCCTTCTCCTATCAACTGTTCATTGTGCTCATAAGCCTGTTGTACAGCTGGCTTGTCTAAGAACTTGGCATCTTATCCACATTGCGCTTTTGAGAGTACTGCTGAACACCCCCCCCATCTTGCACTATGGTAATCAGGATAGGGAATCTCCCAACTTCCACATTGGAAGCAGAGACTCAAACCACCCAGGTCAGGTAGCCAAGAAGAGGGGCATTCTAAATTGGATAAGTGAACTGGGATCCTGTGAGAATTTGCACTTAATAAAACAAATAAGTCTAGAATTCTTTGAGAGAGTTTGCATCTCAAAATAACTATATACATCTATCAGGAAGGGCCAGACGTCTCCTCAAAGAGCCTGTAAGAAAGGAAAATTCACACGTCAGTTTTCCCCATTTTTACACCCAGTGGTTTTATCTGCATTTGTTAAAGTTAGATTTATTTGGTGGGTGAAAATTTAATGGAGTATATTTTCTGCAAGTTGTTTATCTGTACATTAAAAATAAGAGATTGGGTGTTTTTGTTTTTTTTTAAGTAGTCTTTTTAGTTTTAGAAACTGCATACAAAGTTTACCATTCAGTTTAGTTTACAGTACGTTTTAGACCAACTTAACATTTAATTCTGAAATATGGCTGATTTCAATGACACAGGATCAGGTCCCAACTTCAAATGGGATTTAACTAGATAAGCATTTTTTGGATCAAGTTAATTAACATTTAGTATGGCTATCACTTCTATAGTTGTGTTCTAGAAACTTTATGGTTCTTACCCAGGCTGTTCATGCTTGTACAACATGCAGAATTGGAAAGGTACTGAATAACAACACGACAAAGCAAATTGAGTTGTTATAAGCAATTACCTATCAGTAAAAGTTGTATAGTCAGCATTTTTCATTTTTTGATAATAATTGTGACTGGGAAAAATGTGTCTGGTTATATGTTTTCCCCCTGTAAAATGAAAGTGTGTAAAAGCATCAGATGTATTAGTAGCTGTTGAACTGAACTTCAAGTCTGCCTGGCCTTCAATACTTTTCATACTGATGGACTTGTCTTTGAGGCCAGAAATTTGGCAAGCATTTAATTTACAGTATGGGATTTATTAGTTGCCCTACTTCTTGTAGGCTGCTTCCCAGCTGGGCCCTACATACAGTGTCAGCTTGCCCATTCAGTCCTGCAGAGACTGAGAAGAGGCATTAGCAGCTGCTAAACTGCAGACTAGCTTAAGCATTGCCTCTGTCTGAGACAAAATATGAGCACTGGTCCTGAGGAATTTGAATGGATTACGATCTGCCATCTTATTTAAAAAATGAAGCAACCTTATCTGCTGCAGTCAAGTAGAGAAGGATGTCTCGCAAAATGAGGAAGTTGAAACAGGACTCCTGAAATAGAAACAACCACAAAAAGAGAGCCTCTTTTAAAAATTGCTAGTTTACTGGCTAAAATGGGGCACCAAACAATCCTCTTTTACTCTAGAGACAAAGGCATGCTTAGAAGCCAGATATGAAGTAATAGTCCATCTCTGTTCCTGATGGAAATCTGCCTCCCTGTGCCTGAGGAGAAGCTACAGTATAGTACAGCTCTACAGCTAGTACAGTTTTACAGCTAAATGAATATTCACAAATAATCAAAATCTGCCAAAATTTCAGATGTGAAATGGCACATGAAATTTGAATTTTGGGTGTGACATTTTACCTCAATATCTAAATGCTCTAGACTTGTTGACAATGTCTGATTCTTTTAATTTTGTTAGGCATCAGATATTAAATGGCTTCATCCATCATCTGTAAAATAGTCAGAAATCAAGTACCATTGCATGTCAGCTATCAAATCTGTTAAATATCATACGGATATTTAAATATCATACAGATATCAATACAGATACCAAACATTTAGGGAGCAAGTGCTTGACCATACAGATAAATACGTGGTAAATCTCAGACATCAAAATTCACAGAGGAGAATTTTTAGAATTGCTGGGAGAATGCTTTCTCCAACTTTGTACAGTATCAATTTTTACAATATGTGAAGGCTGTTGGTATGTACCGACTTTGTGCCTAAATACTCACCTGCCTAGTTTGCTAGCGCTATGTTGCCTCAGTGGGAATTAGATTACACAACCTTGCTAGAGACTACTCAGTGTTGGAACTGGACATTTTAGAGTTTGGGGAAAGAGTGAAGCAATAGCAATGAATGCATACAATTTTATGACTTTGAAATGATCACAAAATGCAAATTACAGGAGGACCTCAATATTTGCATGGGTTCCATTCCATGGTACAACTGTAGATAAAGAAACCGCAAATATTGAGGCGTTAGGCCAATGGAGAATTGGGGGTTAGTTTTCCAGTTGGAAGAAAATGGTTAAAAAACAGTTGATTTGGGGAGATGTTGGTGGAGGATACTTAGTTGTCTTAGCTATCCCCCATGAGTCATGCTGTGCATCCAAATGCCTCCAAACGGGCCATAAATTGCTGGCCACAGAGAGGCCCATTGGGCATGTGTGTCGGCCTCCAAAATGGCCAGTATAATGGAGGGCAGGCTGGTGAGGGAAGGCAATTTGGACATAAATGGAGGCCGGTTGGGGAAGGGGGTACCCCTGGAAATGTGCCCCCTTGAAGGGGGTGAGTAAATCCTAATTTAAAAAATAAATAAATTGTGAAGCTTTTTGACTTTGTAGTTAATTGTCAATCTGTCACTTTTCTTATTGCCATTTCACCTTCCTCCTTCCCAAGATAACTCTGGCTCACATACAGCGCAGCGCACTGCCCATAGAAAAGTGGGTGTGCACTCTGGCTCTGTGTGAATCAAAACCATGTTCTTCCTTCTCCCAAGTTCAGAGGCTCCATCGCTACTAAGGATTGCATAATCGCTGCACTGAGAACCCTCCCATTGGGAATAAATGGGAGGCTCGTGCCTACAGTTATGACACAATCCAATAGTAACAAAGCCTCTCTGAGCTTGGGAGATCATGGTTTTGACTCACTCAGAGTGACCATGCATGTCTTGCTCTTCCATAGGTGGTATGCTGCACTGTTCATGAGCCTGTGTCTTTATCCCTAGACATGTATTACAGTCATTAGAATCGTTTACTATTAGTTTTGTTCAAATGTTATGATGGCTTGATTACACATTTTTCTACTTTGCAACAATTTAGAAGCTTTTGAAAGAATTGCTTCCCAGTAATGTTGGAGCTTTCTTTTCCAGGCTTTCTATAATACAGTTTTGGCTTTTAAACCCCATACAAAACAAGTTTTCAAGATGGTTACAACCCTTAGAGTTCAAGGTCACTACTTTACATAAACAGATTTTCTCTTGTAGCCTATCTGTATCTTTCCTTTGATTTTGGAAGTAATTGTGATTGCTTCATCAAATAGCAGCATGTTCTGAGGTGGATTAGATGGCTCTTCCTTTACTAACACATGTTAGTGGGAATTCACTGTTGCAGCAAGGGCACAGTTCCAAGCACTCGCTCCCTTAACCTCATTTATGAGGCGGGCTCCCTAGGCTGGTTTATCACTGGATCACCACTGGGATCGGGCAAGTTTGGCTGTGCATGCAGTCTCCAGGGCTTTTTAAACATCAACTGCTGCTGCTCCAATTCTCATGCCCACTTGTGTGATGACAGCCCTCTGTATTGGATATACCACTGCAATTCATGTGGCTAAAGTAAAAAAGTTGCCTAGCAATCAACTGACCCACTTTGCGTACAAAACTACTTGTGTATGCTACAGCACTCTGGGAGTCACTTGCCTTGTCCCACTCTCATGTGGAGAGGGATTACTAAAGCATGTGCAATAGTACGAAATGATTGCGAAACAATATGAGAGGCAAGGGCATCCGCAGAAATAATTCTTGGAGGAAGGAGACTGGAGCTGGATAATTTTGGAGCTGGTGGGGCTGTGTAGTTGGGGTGTGTGTGCTATGCATGTGTTTTTTGTACACTACTTCAGCACATTTGTGAATTTTTGTTTCTTTTGTTTCCTCTGTGGACACCCATGATGAGAAATTAGAAGGAAAGGAGACACACACCTATACCTAAAGGGCCATTGCAATGGTTGCAATGCATGACAAATATGGTACAGAACGGTCAGGAAGTAACGTAGACTTTCAGAGGCAATCCGCACAAGTGTAGCCTGTCAAACTATGCGACAATGGAGGAAGAAACAAGCCGCCTACAAGATTTTGCCTGGCACTGGGTGGATGGGCAGGCAGGAGAAACCTGAACTTATTTTGCAAGGACTCATCTGTCCTTAGGCTGGAGTCATTGCATAGTTTACAGTGTTGTAGTTACTGTAGGTTTCCTGGAAAGAAACAGCACTATCAACCCACTTTCTTTCGCCCTCCTGCAACACTGCGGAGTTGGACAGTGACCTGGATTTGCGGACAGTGCTCTTGAGCTGGAGAAGCAACTTGGGGAGGCGTCAGAGAGAGAGAAAGTTGTAATCATGGGTGACTTCAGTTATCTTCACACAGACTGGTTAAATTCATGTGTATGGCGGGGGGATGTGTAGGGATGGAGTGCCGGTACTTCTTGGCTTCTCTGGCTATTGGAGTGGGCATGGGGCTGGCCATGGGGGCTGTCATGAAGAGTGTCTGCACTTCTGAATTTGCAACCACATCACTGCATGCAGGGACTGATAAAGAAGCCAGATTTCTAGACACACTAAATGGCTGTGGCTTAGAACAGTTGGCCATGGAACCAACCGGAGAGAAGGCGACCTTGGACTTAATCCTGAGTAGTGCCCAGGACCTGGTATGAGATATCAGAATTGCAGAACTGTTAGGGAACCCTCACCTCTTGCCTGTCGGCTTCTCAGAGGCATCTAGTGGGCCACTGTGGTAAACAGGATGCTAGACCAGATGGGCCTGATCCAGCAGGGCTGTTTTTATGTTCTAACACCAACCACTTTTCATGCTTGTTCTGCTGTAAAATCCCATCTTAATAAAAGCTGGGGAAACCCCCACTTTGTAAAGCAAGCAAGCAGCTCAAAAGCATTCCATATATGATACAATAATTGCAACAAAGTATATCCTAAAAGTTAAAGCTGGGATACTATGCTTGAAAACTAGATTGGTGTATAATTTTCAACAAACAGTATAACTTTAAGTACAGGTTAGCACTTTTTTCTACCACTAGGTGGCAATAAGTGGTTGAAACAAATTAATCATTTCCTGTTCCAGTTGAAAAGTAAGAATGTAAAATATCCATTCAATGAGGGGAAACAAAAAACCTAACATTAATAGTGTTTCATTCCTATGCCATATGTTTTAAAATATGCTTTATACTCATCTATGTATTTGCCGCATAAAAACAAAAACATATCCCCCACAAGAGCAAAACTTGCATATTCTGCTTTCTAAGAATTTTTTTCCACAATCATAGGAAAATATTTACCTGTGCAGTAATAGTCTTGTAAATTATAAAATGTGTGCTTGCTGATATAATTTAACACAGTGAACGATAAGATTGCCAGCTGACCAAGGAGCTTTTCCTTGGTCAGCTGGCAATCTTATTGTTTACTGTGTTAAATTATATCAGCAACTTAGTTTGGTTTTGGCTTTTGGTTTTAATTTCAAACTGTTTGACAGGAAAACAAAGGCAAAGACCATCCCCACCCACTGACCGTTTTTTGTAGCTGTACACCCAAGGCCAATAGACAGTTTTTAGTCTGGCTCCATCCTTTGACCCACAAAACCCCACTGTATTGTGTGTCCCCAGTATAATAAAACCTGCTGGTCTCTGCCTTGCCCCCCGCCCCTCCCAAATTCCCAGGCTCTGTCCCCATACTCCAAACCCTATTCAAGTAACATACTTTTGATTTAAAGAACTAGTAGCCTTAGGACTGCAGAAGAGTGACGTGTGTGGAATCTGCCTCACCAGATTCAAAGATTATTTTCAAGTCAACCATTGACTAAGAGTGCATAGTCTTCCCCGCTGAAGAGTTTAATTAAGAAATACTCTGAAGCCTAAATGTTGCTTTGGGACATTAGTGATGTATTTTGAGGCAACTCATGCCAAATCCTAAACATGCTTTAGATCAGGCCTGCACAGCTGGTGACTACCAAGCCAAACACAACTGGACAGCCATGCATTATGGCCTGCTTGGTGTTTTGTCCACAGCAAGAAGTACAGGAGGTTTATTAAGTACCCAAAGAATGCCTACAGCCCAAAGCACATTTATAGGGATAGAAGTTCCACAGATTTCAGCTCAATTTATTTCCAAGTGTGTGAAGTTTAGGACTGTAGCCTTAGATTTATATTATAGTTTCCTGAAAATGAGAAGAAGTTCAAACTGTAAATAGGAAACAGCTTTGGTTGTTCCTTGGTCTCCTGCCAGAGCAAGTGCTCTGCAAATTGGAGGTAAAATTTAAACAATGAGGTGTGGGAGACTGTGGAAGCAGAGATCAAACAAATGGGGATTCTGACTGAGTGGAATACCAAAATATCCTTACGATTTGTGGACTCTGCTATGACAACCTGCTGTTTTAAGTGCTTTGACGCTACAAATTGCAGGATATAACAATGCACGACTGAACAACTGAACATTCCAAAGCAGAAGTGGAATAAATTTGTCTCCAGATGTTCATTAATTGGATTGTGTTTCTGAACCTCACTGATAGGCCTATCTCATTCCATCTGGAGGACTTTGCTTTGGGCTGGTAAGCACTGGCTGAGGCCTGGCTTCCACATGCAGCAGACTGAGGTAGTAGAATCCTGAAGTGGTAGAGAGGTCTGTCCCACTTTAGTTCAGACTGCGTGTGAGTGACACTGTTATCCCTCCTTCCTATGTTAAAAAAAAAAAAAAAAGTAATCCAAAGACTAATATGAGAGTTAAAATGCTTTACATTTTCACTTTTGCCCTAAAAAGAATGGAAATTGCAAGTTAAGGTGCCCAGCTTAACTTCCGCACCATATACGCTGTAAGGACTTTGTACAGTGTGGTATATGATGATGGTTTTTGGAATGAGGCTCCACATACCCACACATTGCCAGAGATGCATCAGGCAGAAATTCACCAGAGGCAAATCTCTAGGAAGTGATTAGGGAAACTGTACCTGTTCAATGTCTGCCTGAATGCATCCCTCCTGAGCCCAATGTCCAACTGAAAGACTAAGGCATTTCCTGGCATTTTAAAAAGGGAAATCTGATGAGACACTGTGTGAAGAGCTTGCCCAAACCACAAGGTAGAACTTTCTGATGTTGACCACCAAAAACTTTGTTAAAACTTCAGCTAAGATAAAGCCACACTCCCCCACCACCTGAAAAAACACAAATGAAATTAGTGGATTCAGTAATAGTGACTGTGTGATCCCACCTCTTGGTTATTCAGCAGTGAATGACACAACAAAAAGCAGGTGATTTGTGTTCACTTTAAATCTTTTTTCTTACACACACACACACACACACACACACACACACACACAGAGCTTTAACAGTGTCCTAATCTACAGATTATCTTCCCAGAAATTTCCCGTAAACCTCAAAGTTTTCCTGCTTGATCTAATTTCCTTCAGGTTGATTGATTGTTTAAGTGCTGTCAAGTCGTTGTCTCTTATCGACCACATAGATAGATTCTCTCCAGGATGATCTGTCTTCAACTTTGCCTTCAAGGTCTCTCAGTGGTGTATTCATTGTTGTCATAATCGAGTCCATCCACCTTGCTGCTGGTCATCCTCTTCTTCTCTTTCCTTCAACTTTCCCCAGCATTATGGAGTTCTCAAGGGAGCTGGGTCTTCACATGATATGTCCAAAGTAAGATAGTTTGAGAATGGTCATTTGTGCCTCGAGTGAAAATTCTGGATTGATTTGTTTTGTTTTCCTGTCTGTCCATGGTATCCTCAAAAGTCTTCTCCAGCACCAAAGCCCAAAAGCATCAATGCTTTTTCTATCTTGCTTCTTCGAAATCCAGCTTTTGCATCCATAGAGTGTCATGGGAAAAACCATTGTCTGAATTTGTCTAATTTTTGTAGGTATAGACATGTCAAGGCATCTAAATCCAGCTTTTAGGTGCCTATTAGAATGGTCCGCCCGAAGAGGTTATTGGATCCGGTAGGATTCCAAGAAACCTTAGAGGGATTCAGTGTTGGCTCTGCTGGTGATCCTGTTGATGCCCTGGTTAAGAATTGGAACAACTTGCTCACCAGGGCAGTAGACACGATTGCTCCTAAGCATCCCTTCCGACCTGCTTCAAAATTGGCCCCTTGGTATATGGAAGATCTACGGGGGCTGAAGCGGCAAGGTAGATGACTGGAGCACAAGTGGAGAAAGACTCTACTCGAATCTGACAGATTACGACATGGAGTGGTTCTTTTCTGCCTGTATTGCCTCTGCAAGTTCACGTCCGGCGGGGTTGTTCAGAGTTGTGAGGGGACTAGTATCTGCCCCCTCTCCCTTGAACTAGAATTTGGAAGCCTCGGTTACCCGCTGTGATTTGTTTAATGAATTTTTCACAGACAAAATCTCAGATTCGGGCGGACTTAGATGGATACTCCATAATTAATGTGATGTCTGAACTGGAGGTGTCCGACAACTCCTCTTATACGATTCGACTGGATCAATTTCAGTTTGTGACTCCTGATGATGTGGACAAGCTGCTTGGAGTGGTGAGGCCTACCACTTGTTCTCTTGACACTTGTCCAACATGGCTTGTTTGATCTAGCAGGGAGGCTGTTGTAGGTGGCCTGGTAGAAATCATAAATGCTTCTCTGAGGGAGGGCAGGATGCCTCCTTGTCTTAAAGAGGCAATTATTAGACCTCTTCTAAAGAAGCCTGCATTAGATCCCTCAGAGTTGAGCAATTATAGGCTGGTTTCCAATCTCCCATGGCTGGGCAAGGTAATTGAGAGGGTGGTGGCCTCTCAGCTCCAGGTGGTCTTGGATGAAACTGATTATCTAGACCCATTTCAAACTGGTTTTCAGGCAGACTATGGGGTGGAGACTGCCTTGGTCAGCCTGATGGATGATCTCCAATTGGCAACTGATAGCGGAAGTGTGACTCTGTTGGTCCTCTTGGATCTCTTGGCGGCTTTCAATACTATTGACCATAGTATCCTTCTGGAAGGCTCCATTCTCTCGCCAATGCTTTTTAACATCTACATGAAACTGCTGGGAGAGATCACCAGGGGATTTGGAGCTGGGTGTTATCAGTATGCTGATAATACCCAGATCTACTTCTCCATGTCAACTTCTTCAGGAGTTGGAATATCCTCCCTAAATGTCTGCCTGGAAGCAGTAATGGGCTGGATGAGGGAGAATAAACTGAAGCTGAATCCAGATAAGACAGAGGTACTTATTGTGCAGGGTCAGAAAGCTAGAGACGATTTTGATCTACCTGTTCTAGATGGGGTCACACTTCCCCAAAAGGAGCAGGTTTGCAGTCTGGGAGTACTTCTGGATCAACATCTCTCCTTGCTTTCTCAGGTTGAGACGGTGGCCAGGGGTGCTTTCTATCAGCTTTGGCTGATACACCAGCTGTGCCCATTTCCTGAGATCAGTGACCTCAAAACAGTGGTACATTTGTTGGTAACCTCCAGACTTGACTTATGTAATTCGCTCTACGTGGGGCTGACTTTGTACATAGTCCGGGAACTTCAGTTGGTTCAGAATGCGGCAGCCAGGTTGGTCTCTGGGTCATCTCGGAGAGACCACATTACTCCTCTGTTGATGGAGCTACACTGGCTGCCAATAGGTTTCCAGGCAAAATACAAAGTGCTAGTTATAACTTATAAAGCCCTAAACGGCTTAGGCCCTGGGTATTTAAGAGAACGTCTTCTTCGCTATGAGCCCCACTGCCCATTGAGGTCATCTGAGGAGGTCCGTCTCCAGTTGCCGCCAACCCGTTTGGTGGCTACACAGAGACGGGCCTTCTTGGCTGCTGCCCCGAGATTGTAGAATGTGCTCCCTGCTGGGATACGAGCCTCCCCATCTCTGGCAGTTTTTAAAAAACTTCTGAAAACACATCTCTTCAACCAGGCTTTCTCAGCTTTTTAAAACTGAAATTGTTCTGGTTATTTAATTGCTGTTTTACGATGTTTATAATTGTTAATCATTGTTTTATACTTTTATAATTTTTCTTTTAATTAACTGATTTTAATGGTATTTTAATGTAAACTGCCCTGAGCCTTTTGGAAGGGCGGTATAAAAGGTTTAATAATAAAAATAAATAAATAAATAAATATCCTTTCCAAGGCCTTCATTGTAACCCTACCAAGTGCTAGTCTGTGGCATATTTCTGGACTGCTGGATCCTTTACTGTAGATGGTTGATTATCAGCAAAATAGTGTAAAAATTGTACACAAGTGACGTAGCCATCCTCTCTCTCTCTCTCTCTCTCTCTCTCTCTCTCTCTCTCTCTCTCTCTCACACACACACACACACACACACACACACACACACACACACACACACTTGCCCATTCTGGTGCGAGCCTTGCCTCAGGCCCAGCAGGTCGGTGTTCCCTGCTGGATGCCCCACCCCCAGGCTTCAGATGGCCTCCATGCATGTGCAGAGTCTGCACATGCACTGAGGCCATCTCAGTCCTGGGGGTGAGGGCCAGGCACCCTGCAGGGAATGTTGGCTTGCTGGGTCAAGGCGCATGCGTGCCAGAACAGAGGCAGGCAGGAATGATGGCAGCCACTGTCCGTACATGCACAGGCACCACCTAAGCACTAGGATCTGGGCAGCTGAAGGGTCAGTGAGGACAAGGAGGTTACAGCTACACTGGGCCAGTGCTGGAGTGTGGCAGTGCAGCCCTGAGGGGATTGAGTGGCCATTGGGCCAGAGGAGCAGTGTTGGGGCAGTTCGAGGGGCAGAGCAGTGAGTCAGCTGCCATGTTTATTGTGGTTAGCACTTTGGGCACTGTAACCTCAAACTTGCTACTGCACAGACACTTTTAGCACAAAAGATGCATTTTTCTGCCTCTTAAAATGCAAATTTGGAGATCAATTGTGAAATAACCATTGATTGGGTCCCATTGATTGGGGATATACAATCACTGGCATGCAGTGCACAGGTTGAAAGTATGCAAATGGATTACAAATGCTGCCAACCCTTTAAACCTCTGTTCAATAGAGAAAAAACTTGAACTGCTCTATCTAAGCCATTTCCCAATGGATCTTCACCAAATTTGCTGGAGAACTGTCTCTTGTCATCAAATGAATGTGTACCAGTGGCCAGGCAGATAGGACAAATGATTTTGATGTTGAGGGCTTATAATGGTGGAACATTGAAAACACTCTACATCTTAACTATAAATGGCACAGTTGTGCCTGTATAATAAAACATATGGACTGGTTCGGGTGATGGTTTCTGGCCTGTTCAATTAAAAGTTAGATGCACCCAGATTACACCCATCATAAAGTCTTTCACGGACATTCCATTGCTCTTCCAGCACGTTCCTTTATCACATGGGGCTGCTCTCCAACAGCAGCTCTACATGTGACCCGCGTACTAGTTTAAAGTTTGAATAGCGACCCCTTCCCTACATACAGGATAAAGGAATCGTGGGGCTCATCATTTGGTTCTCATGAACTAACTCATGGGGTATGTCACTTGGATGCAGCCTGGGAAAAGTTGTCTCTAGGTCAAGTTTAACCCAAGACTGCAGGAGGACTATCCCTGTGCTCACCTCCCTGATTGCCTTTCAGGTGGGGAAGCCAGAGTAGACCCGGGTGAATTAGGCACTATTCTTCTCAAGTCCTAGCCCTACTCTCCCCTTCGTTGGCACATCAGATCAGTTTAAAATTATCACTCTGCTGGAAGGAGTGAGATAAGAGGTAACAAGTCATCTTCTCTGCTAACAGATGTGTTAATGGCTGGCTGGGTGGTGGTGGTGGGGGAAGCTAGCTTGTTAAAAGATGGTGCAATGGTGAGTATCCCTTCTCTTCCCTCCCTCCCCTTCTGCTCTCCTTCTCCCTCTTTGTGTCTCCTTTCTTTTCTCATTTCCCTCCAACTAACACTGACTCAGGAAGGGAAGGTTGGGCTCAGGGGGAGGGCAGTGGGGTGGGGGGAATGGGAAAGATGTTTGTAAAATATAAAATGTCAAAACACATTATTATTATTATTATTATTATTTAAAAAATATTCCTAGTTATTCCCAGGATTTTCTGAAAAACACAAGATAAGCCCTGATGTGCCCATTTCATTCCACCCCACACAGGTGTCTCAAACCTATTCACCTATTGTACTGAAAGAGCACATCCAGCAAAGTTGAATAGGACAAAGATGTATTATTTGGTGGTCTATCTGTATTGTCCACCTTTTCAGCAGAAAGATGGGGCTAGCATTCCACCTCAGGGCAAGATGCTGTCTATTTCTAGTCAAGACACATGCAAGCAATGTGTCTCTTCCATGGATTCGCCAGTTATGTGTCAGCTCATTTGGAAATTGGCTACTCCATCTTGCCTTGCCTGGACTTTTGCTCCTGCCCTACTTATTGCCTCCAGGTCAGACCTTTTTCTAAGCCCGGTCTGTGCAGCACATTTGGCTGTGAGATACTGGTCTCCCGAGATCAGATTCCTTTTGGATTTTGCCTGGTTCTCAGGCTCTTGCTTGGTCCTTTGGGTCCCTGTTCCTGCCTTTTGCCTTCTTGCCTGTCCCAGAAGAGAGACATCCCTTGGCACTGGCCAAGCTACAAGGATCTATACACCCTACTGGAAAGACTTAGGTAGTATAACTAATCTCTGCCCTCAAACCTCTCACTCCCCTCCTTTCTTGCTTTCTCTAAAATCCAAAGCTGTTCTCCAAGACCATGTCTCTGGTCAGCTTTGAATGGACTTAATTCATATCTCAAGCCAAATTGCCTCTTTGTGAGTCTCAACTTTGTCATATTGATTCGATAGTTTTGTTAGTAAATAGTGTTACCTCTTAATCAATATTTCTTTTCCTGTACCCCTATACTCTAAAATAAACTTGATTCTGTTTTTGAACTTCAAACTCGCTGTCAGTTCTTTCCAGGACTGCTCCATTCCAACTCGCTAGTTCTCCACACAAGCCCCAAATATAGCCAGGGGTATTTGCCAATTCCCCAGGAGCAGTAACATAAACACTTTCATCAGGGTTCCAATCTGTGGGGTTCCCTGATCTGCCTACTACTATCTACTACTACTACTACTACTACTACTACTACTACTACTATTTATATACCACTCTTCAACAAAATTCTCAAAGCTGTTTAAATAGAGAGAAAAAAGCATTCCCCAGCCAATCAAGTCTAATAAAGCTTTAAACGTCATGGGTACTTCAGTTCTAAATCTTATATGGGATTAGAACTCCCCACAACTTCTTAGCTTACTTTCGGAAGGAAGGAAAGCTTATGAGATCACCATGTCTGTATGCATGTCCATGTGTCCCCCTCTAATAACGTGTTTGTTTACAAACTGATACTAACCAATCTCACAGCACAAGGGAGGAATTCCTAGAGGAGCATGATGGGGGATTTTTTGCCAGTTCATTTTGCTTCAAGATGGAGGCCATTTAACGTCTGTGCAGCACTGTTTTGCAACTCCTGTGCTGACAGCCGAATACAAACACAGTTTAGATGGAACTACAGTTTAGACTGGGATCACAGCACAGGGTGAAATGAAGGGGGTTAACCCTTTAGGGCTGGGGCTGTAGTTCAGTAGTAGACCACATGCTTTTCATATGGAAAATCCCAGGTTCCATCCCAGTCATCGTAAACACAACACAAAATAGGGAGTATTGCTGATCCAAAAAAGAATGTAGATGCAAAAAAAAAAAAAAAAAAGGAGAGAGACCAGAACAAGAAACTAGTGTAATAATAGGCTGCCCAAAATTCAGAATGTAACTGAAAATGGATTGCCTTGTTGTTGCCTTGTTGATGAGTTGATGAGTGTTGCCTTGTTGATGAGTTTCTGTCCTGCTTTGAGCTCGAGCCAAGCAGCACCTTTGCGACTTAAGAGCAAATAAAAATCTTGATCTTAAGTCCTCTCGTCTGGGCTGATAATTGGGCTCCATCTGCCCAGGAACAAACCTCCCCTATTGGGGTCAGGGCCACCCCTATACTTCAGATATAGTAATATAATTTACAAGTTCTACATAGAACAACTACACACATTTAAAATCATACCATAAAAACATTCCTGTGCAGACAACAATAAAATACAAAATAACAGAAAGGAATATATTAAAAAATGACCCTGAATAGTCAAAGTAGGCTCTCAGTGAGCCAAAATCCTTATGAAGACTGAATGCCTTTCCACCAAGAAATAAGAAGTCTTTTCCAAGTGTAAGGGTCCTTTTCAGTGGGTCATTTCCAAAGAGTCAGATGTGTTTCGACATATGTCTTTCTCATTGACCCATAAACTAAAGGTGAAGTGTGCCGTCGAGTCGGTTTTGACACCTGGCGCCCACAGAGCCCTGTGATTGTCTTTGGGGTTCACCATTGCCGCCTCCTGTACAGTATGAGATGATGCCTTTCAGCATCTTCCTATATCACTGCTGCCCGATATAGGTGTTTCCCATTGTCTGGGGAACATACCAGCGGGGATTCGAACCAGCAACCTCTGGCTTGCTAATCAAGTCATTTCCCTGCTGTGCCATCAGGTTACCTTTGTAAAAACACCACTTTTAGAGACTGCTGGAGACAAACAGCCAAATTATATGAAAGTTGCTATGATTCCCCACATAATCCCTATCCTCCTTCATGAGCGGAATGAATAAAACAGGCTTACCGATTATCTCAACTCACAAATTTGTACACTGTTCCCCTTGTGTATAAGGCCCCCGTTTTTTCCTCTTTAAAAAATATTTTATAATAGAAAAGTTAAACATTTTAGGTTGAAAAGATTGAAAGGTTACATTTTAAGTTGATGTAAGTTATTAAAAGGTTACATTTTAAGTTATTTCTCGATGGAAAGGCATTCAGTCTTCATAAGGGCTATGGCTCATTGTGAGCCTACTTTGACTATTCAGGGTCATTTTTAAATATATTTCTTTATGTGACTTTGCATTTTATTGTTGTCTGCACAGGAATGTGTTTATGGTATGATTTTAAATGTGTATAGTTCTATGTAGAACTTGTAAATTATATAAATATATCTATTTTCAGTTACAGTCTGAATTTTGGGCAGCCTATTATTACACTAGTTTCCTGTTCTGGTCTCTTTTTTTGGCATCTCCATCCCAGTCTTTTCCAGGCAGGGTTGGGAAAAGCCCTTGTCTTAAATCCTGGAGAACCATTGCTAGTCAGTATAGGCAATACTGATCTAGATGGACCAATGGTAGCTTCCTGTGTAACTTTCCTTATCACATGGCCCCAATTCAAATCAAGGTCTTGTAAGTGGCACAGCGGGGAAATGCTTGACTAACAAGCATAGGGTTGCTAGTTCGAATCCCTGCTGGTATGTTTCCCAGACTATGGGAAACACCTATATTGGGCAGCAGCGATATAGGAAGATGCTGAAAGGCATCATCTCACATTGCGCAGGAGGAGGCAATGGTAAACCCCTCCTGTATCCTACCAAAGAAAACCACAGGCTCTGTGGGCACCAGAAGTCAACATCGACTCGTTGGCACACTTTACCTTACCTTTAGCTGGTATGTATGTATGTATGTATGTATGTATGTATGTATGTATGTATGTATTTAATGACATTTATAAACCACTCCATCCAGAGGCTCTGGGCATTGTACAACAACTTTTAAAAAGACATAAAAACACACAATTCAAAACACAGTGCTAAAAACAATATAAAAACAATTCAAAAACAATTAAAACCATTTAAAGCCAATTAAATACTTAAAAAAAACACATACAACACTTTACAAGCCTTAAAGCCCAAACAAGTTTTAAAGGCCAAACAAGGCCAGGCCAAACAAGTTTTTAGGGCTCTCTTAAAGGCCAACAGTGAGCCTAAACAGTAGTTGAGCCTGCAGATATCTGCTGGGAGTGCATTCCATAGACCAGGAGCAGCTACAGAAAAGGCCCGGTTCCGAGTTGCCACCAGACGTACTGGTGGTAACTGGAGACGGACCTCTCCAGATGACCTCAATGAATGATGGGGATCATACTGAAGAAGGCGCTCTCTAAGGTAACCCGGACGCAAGCCGTTCAGAGCTTTAAAGGTAATAACCAGCAGCACTTTGTATTTTACCTGGAAACATATCAGCAGCCAGTGTAGCTGTTTTAAGACAGGCATAATATGGTCTCTCTGGGCTACCCCAGAGACCAATCTGGCTGCTGCATTTTGAACTAACTGAAGTTTCCAAACTATGTACAAAGGCAGCCCCACGTAGAGCGCATTGTAGTAGTTGAGCCTGGAGGTTACCAGCTGATGCACCACTGTTTTGAGATCGTTCTCATCAAGGAATGGACACAGCTGTCAAATCAGCTGAAGCTGATAGAAAGTGCTCCTGTGCATAGCCTCCACCTGAGACACCATGTTGAGGCCTGGATCCAAGAGCACTCCCAAACTGCGTACCTGTTCCTTCTGGGGGAATGTGACCCCATCCAGCACAGGAAGATCTAACTCATCCCCTAAATTCTGATCCCCCACAATGAACACCTCCGTCTTGCTTGGATTCAGCTTCAATTTGTTATCCTTCATCCAGCCCATTACTGCCTATACGCAGGCATTTAGGGAATGAATGCCATTTCCTGATGATGATGATGATGATGATGATGATGATGATAAATAGATTTGGGTGTCATCAGCATATCGATAACATCCTGCTCCAAATCTGATGACCTTACCCAGCAGTTTCATGTAAATATTAAAAAGCATTGGTGACAGAATGGAGTATAATAGCTCCCATTTTAAAGAGGAGCTTCACCAAGCTCCACCATCTGGAATATGCCTGAGATATAGGAGCGGAACCACTGCAAAGCAGTGCCTCCTATCCCCAATTCCCCCAGGTTATCCAGAAGAATATCATGGTCGATAGTATCAAATGCTGCTGAGAGATCCAAAAGAAGCAGCAGAATCATACTCCCTCTGTCAATTCTCTGGTAAAAGTCATCCATCAGGCCGACCAAATCTGTCTCAACTCCATAGCCAGCTCTAAAGCCATTTTGAAATGGGTCTAGATACATGTACAGTATGTCCATCTTTTAAAAGTAGCTGATTTTCTGAGGTTTGAGAACAGTTTGCCTCTGTGCCTGCATGACACAAAAGCAGGTATTCAGCTAATCCATTTACATATGAATCAGCTCTTAGTCCTTCACCTCTAGAGGTGAGATTAAGTCTTTGCTTTCTGACTGGGAATAAACCGACTAATTCCATTCTTAATTTCTGTTTTCTCCCACTTTTTCTTTCACAGCAGCACCTTGGCACACCCCACCCCCTTGGCCACTTCTCCTCCTCCTCCTCCTCCTTCTTTTTCCTCTCTCTCTCTCTCTCTCTCTGCCCTGCATGCGGATCCAGGGCAGTGGGGGAGTTGCTTCTCCTCCTCCTCCTTTCTGCTTTCTCTAGAGTTGCCATCTCCCCCAGAATTCCAGGTAACACCTGGATTTTACCTGGATTTCAAATGTGCTGCCCAGTGTGCCCAGATTTTACTGGCAGTGCTTGATTTTCTTTACAGCTGGCTGAGAGAGCAGCCTGCTCCTGTTTTGCACAGCTGGTTCTGTGTGCCATGAGCCTGCGCACAGGCAGCGCATGGCACACTAGCCTGCGCACAGGCAGTGCATGGCACACAGTGCATGGCACACTAGTCACAGAAGTGTGAGCTTGGAGGAGGAGCTGCCCCTCCATTTCCCAGCAGCAGCAGGAGCACATGTGTGTGCCCCTCACCATCGTCTTCTTCTTCAGCCAGGTGAGTGTCCTGTCCAGTCCACCTACCCGGGCATGGGCGGGAGGCGAGAGGCCAGCCTGGGGAAAGCAGCTCCCTCCTTGGCCTCCCTGCATCATCCATCCCCAACGGGATTTGCTCTTCAGCTGAAGCCTCGAATAACCACCCTTCTTTGCTTCCACACTACTAGCTCTCTGAGGTGGCGAGTGGGTACAGGGTGGGGCAAAAGTGTGCGGCAACTCAGTCTGAGGCTGAGTGGGTTGTGAAGGAAAACAGAAAAAGAAGAGACACACTTTTAGGTTAAGAACTAAACTGATATATTAGAAAGTGTTGGGATATTTAAGTTATCTATGTAAGTGCTGTCTGAAATGGTCAGTTAAAAGATAAGTCTGCAACTGTTGGTGGTTGATGTCCAGAGGTTAGAGACATCACAGTGCATCAGTCAACTTTCACACTTTGCATAACATGCAAATTAGGCTACCCGGATTTGGAAAGATTGAATATGGCAACCCTCGTTTCCTTCCCTCAAAGCCTCAGTAGTGTAAATCCGACACGGCTAACTCTAACTGGCTTCAAAACATTAGGGTTACACCACTTCCTCCAGAGCATTTTGGAAACCACCCGGGTACACTGACACAGTATGGTTCCCTTTCATGCCTTTTGAAGATGTTGTGGGTGTGAGAGGCTAAAAGTGTCATTCTTTAGGTTTAGCTCCCTCTGCTCTTAAATCTTTGAATGAGGTGAAGATGCATCTGGTCCCTAATGCACATGGGTTACATGTATGTGCATGAGCAACTGAGGTACACATAGTGCACAGATGTCATTTTGCACACTTTTTTTGAACTGTTGTAAACCTGTTGTAGGACAACTATGTCCCTCTACTATAGAAGCAGAGAACATGCATTGTGTGGCTTGGAAATCAGTAGAAGACCGGCTATTTGCAGAATAAAATAAAACAGCAGGCAGAGAAGAACCTTCAGCAATGTGTAAGAATTGGGGAGAAGCAATGACTTCAGTCCTTGATCCTCATAATGTGCACAGGGTGCTACAAGCATGCCCTGTGGCATCCCTTGTTTTTCACTGAATCAAGTGGAGGCATAGTATGGAATGCTGTTCTCCTGGAGAAATTCCAAATGTGATTCCTTTATCTCCAGTCTGTGGCTTGCAGAAGCTGCGATTGCTAGATTTTACATCTGCTGATGGAATTTGGATTTAAACAGAAAACACCAGAATGGTGTTTGACTAGTGCCAGCTGTTAGTTCCCTTGAGCATTCTGAAAACATAAACAAGCCTTTTATGGTTTGCTCCCAAGACTCCCTCTACTAGCAAATATGTGCTTGGGCTGGAGTTCACCCATAGCCACTAAATACAATATCGCAATACATGATGCTAGCATGGTGTTGCAGGCAAGCATGCTGCGGTGCCAGTGGTTTCCTTTTCTCTTCTTTTTCTTAGGGCTACTTTCTTTCAACAGACATACATCTCAAGCTCTGTATCTTAAGACCTGGGACATAGCTATAACTGAACAGGGCAGGGAGATGGACAAATGTCCTTAGGGAGTGGGGGCCAACCAGTTGGGTAACAGCCTGCTCTTTGCTCTCCTCTTGTGCCTCTCTGAAGAAGAAAATGGTTTTGTGCATGTGTGCAAGGGCCCATCTTCACTCTTTGTCCTGGGACCCACTCTGACCTTGCTATGTCCCTGCTTAAAAGCCATACAAACGCCCAGTAAAACTGACTAGATGTGTGTCTAGTTCATTGGCAAGAGATGCATGCTCCTGGGTTTTTCTGAATATGCATCTTCTGTGAAATAAATAGGGAGACTGGAAGTTTTTCACACCCGTCTTTTAGTACGCATCTCTTCCTGAATGTATAGAAATTGAATTAATAATAATAATAGTTATAATTAATAATAATGGTATGTATTCACATATCGGTCAAATTTACCCCAAAGTCACATTCACATATTGGCCAAATTTACCCCAAAGTCACTGTGAGCTATTAGGGAGCACTTCACATGCAATTCAGGTTTTTCATCGAGTGTAGCCCGATTTATATCTGGGGTAAAAAAATCCACGTTTTGTGTCATTTTTTTGTGGGGGAGGGAAAATTTGAACTCACAGTAAAGCCTCACAAAGAAACCCATGGTAAAGCCTGGGAAAGCACCTGATGAAATAATTGGATAGATGACAATCACCCAAGGAACCTAAATATGTCTGCTGGGCACATCTCAAGCCATCATCGTTGAGAGCTCATGGAGACTGGGCGTTCCTCTCAGAGGACCAGAAAACAGAAAATATAATCCTTTACAGATCTTGAGTTTAATTTATCTACCCAAGCAGACATCACACCAATTTATTTTGGAAACCATGAGAGAATGTAGCTAATTAGCAGCAGGCAATCTGACTCCATTAAGAACATATAATGCCTGGGCATTAAAACTACACATGGCATTAATCATATCATTTGGATGAGTGTGCTTAAAAATAACCCATAAATAGTAACTATGAGGGTACTTATTTGGATCAAGGTCATGGCACAGGAGGAGGGGGCTTTATTTCCCCCTCCACAGTCCAGATCTGGATCAGGATTTCCTGCGACTGCTAAATGCTCTCACTGGCAAACTGGCAAGTTCTCTCTTGCACCATTCCTTTACCCAGTTTCCTTCTTTGATAGAATAACTGGCATGGAACACAGCCTTCTGGGTAATTCTTCTCTGCAAGGTCCATTGAAATTAGTGGCTACAGTAGAAGAGCAGTAGAAGCGAAGAAGAGCATGCTTTGCCAGACATCAAACCAAGGAAGTCAAAGAATGAAAGAATGGAGGATTGAGATGAGTTTCATTACAGCATCTGACATTCTGAAGAGCTTGCATTGGGACTGCTGAGTCTAGGCACTGCATTTCCCACCAGCCCTGACGATTCTTCTCTTAGAAAAACCAGTTATTTTTTCTCTGGGAGAATAGGAGAGCTTGAGTGGAAGGAGAGGAAAGCATAGGAGAGACTGAGGAAGAATTGTAGCCTGGAGTCGGTCTCAGAGGACTGGTGAAATGAAGAGGTGAAGAGGAATGCTGAGCACTGAGGAGAGGATAATAATTAGGAGGGTCCTTAAAATAGCAATGGGGTGACGGGGTTTTTTAGTGGCTCCTGCATCTGCTGCTACCACCACGGCAGTCACGCGCCCCCTCCCTTCCTTGGCAAAGAACTGGCAAAGAACTGGCATGCATGGGGCTAGGGTTGGGGGGAATGGTGCACCACCAACCTCCACAGCCATCCACCCACCTCTCTGCCCCTGCCCTCATCAGTGATGACAGAGGGCTAGTGATGTCATCGACCGGTGACACGTGTCAGGCAGTGGTATCATTAGTCCCCATCGGCTTTGCCAGTGCAGAGGGAGGGAATAGGGTGGTTGGTGGCTCTACTGGTCTTGGCCCTGTGTATGGCAGCTCTTTGCCAGCACCAGTGAAGGAGAGTGGGCAGCTGGGCAGCTGCTGAGACAATTGGTCCATGGCTCTAGCCATGGTCCCAATTTGTGGACCACCCTGGCCCCGTTCCCATTGGATGATCCATGTTCATTGAACACAATCACCCAATGGTAGTTCTGTCCTTGTAGGGTTGTGCTTTAGTGTGTCCAAAGCTGAATAATATGCCCCACCTCTTGGGAGCCATGTGTATGTGGCCGCCTGAAGCATGCCCATCTCTGTGCATTGCTGTATGCTTCTGGTGCAAGCGGGGGGGGGCTCCTTTATGGGAAGCAGGAACCTGTGATCTGTCTTTCTATCAGACCAAATGGATTTTCTGTTGCCCTATCCAATTTCTGTGATCTGAAGCAGATCCTTGTTAAACCCCAGCAATGGCTGGGATAATGTGTAGGGTGCAGCGGGAGGTGTGCACAGGAAATGCTGCTGAGAGGGCTACTCTTTTTAAGCATGTCCCCTATAGACCTGTATGGGGAAAGGTCCACCCCTCCCAGCATTTTCCATTCACATCTCCTGCCATGCCTTGTGTGCCATCCCAGCTGTTGCTGGGGCAGTATAGGACTCTGCTTTCCATAAAGGAGGCCTCTCCCTGGAAGCATGCAGCACTGCACAAAAATGGGTTCGCTCCAAGCAGCAGCCTACATGTGGCTCCAAAGGGGTGGTGCACATTATTGGGCTTTGGACATGCCAAGGCACAGCTCTACTAATTAGCAGATTGTTGAGTGAGGTAAATCTGGAACTATTTGGTAGTAGACTGGCTGCTGGGGAAGACCTGGAGCAGAAATACTCAGCAGAATTTGAACAATTATATTTCTGGACTGGCAGCCACGGAAGTCTAGCTAAAGAATCAAATAAATGATTGCATTTGTTACATCTTATTCCTTAGGTAGCTATGATCCGTGTTTTACCCCACCCTATTAATTGCCTGTTGCTTTTTAGCCGCATGCTCTTGTGACTGCTAGAACCTACAAGTATTAGCATAAAGATTGGCACACTTTCAGTACTTCTCGCCTTCAGTTGCACAGGCATGCCATTGGTTTATATTCTCATTCCAAACTGAGCAAATCCTCAGTAGTCAGCAGGAATTCTGTAACCATCTATCAGTTGCTTCAATAATTTGGAAGCCTGGCTCAAAGGGAAGAGACAGCCCCCCACTCCCGGCACAGCCCAAGCAGTTGTGGTCAAGAACTCCATCTGTGTGGCTTTCAAAAAGTATAATTTTCAGTGTGTGTGGGCTGCAGTGCAATTGACCACAAATATTTTTCCTGGTCTCAGATATGATTTTTCCTGGCACTGAATGTGTACGATGTGACAGAATGCATAATAGAACTCACGGAGGTAAATGTTCTGTAGCATGAAATTAACTCTTCCTGTGGAGGTTCCTCCCCCAAATTCTTTCTTGACATGTAATATGTACCATGGCTCAAATATCAAGTTGGTTACGTCTCTGGGTTGTATTACATTGTATGGAGTTTTATGAATTGTAAGGAACACAAGAGTCGAAAGGGGTCAGAATATCACCCATCAGTTCCCTTCTTATAGGGCACCTCCACCACCACAGCCCTCACAAACTAATCTTCACATTCCTGATTACCATTTACCCACAGAGAAGATGAATACCAGAAGGTGTTCACCAGATCAAATTGTATAGGAAAAGTTAAGCTCCACAAATCAACCTGACCTTGGAAAAGTGAATTTCTAATCCTAAGCATAGCAACTAGACAGGTTGCTTCACAGGTGGGCCTTTTGGGGGGGGTACTTAATTATCTCTCCCTTAAATCAATGAGACTTTAAAATGCTTATCCTTGGCTAAATTATGCCCAGGCATGGAAGTCAGGTGTGAACCACCCAGAGCTGACTGTTGGGACAGCATAGTAATATAATAAACAAATAATAGGTTTAAGTACTCCATTTGTAAGATCTTGTACCTCTAAAATATACACAAGCAGCATCTGGAAAAGGTTCTGACCTGCTTGTGTATTATAAAGTAATGTGGATCTCTCTGTGTGTGTACACACACACACACACACACTGTATTTTTAAAATATTTTTTAAATTTTGTTTTATTTTAAATTGCAATAGTCCACCTCAGGATGTGTTAGGTGGTTTATAAATAAAACAAACAGACAAACAAATAAATAATAAAAGTTAATTCAGGTTCAGGCCACTGCATGGCAGGAGACTACACAGTACAACTGGCTCAACATGTCACGAGTAGACAGCAAACCGCAATGTGTTTGATTAATTCATACCCTGCTCTGTCCTACAGGCTCAGAGCAGTTTATAGCACTTAAAAAAAAATCTTAGTCAGTTCAAACATATTGGCTGCCAAAGTTCATACAAAGGTCCTTGACCATTGACTGGAAGGGCTGAAGAAATATGTGTGACATGCAAATACAGTAGATGCAGCAAAACTGACAACCGATTTCTTTATTGCAAAGCAGCTTTGGGAAGGAATAATTTGGAGTGGAGAAATGGCATGGGAATGATAATACATAACCCTTTTCTTGCTGATCCCTCCACTCCCTCTTCAAACCCTTTCCTGAAATGTGTGTGGAGTGGGTGCAAGGATCTCGAAAGGACTTCGGGGTAAGTTTGGCTGATGTGTGAATGCACACACTCTCTTCTGAAGGAGACTTGGGGTAGAAGCCCTATCTGTAAAGCCTCCTGGCAACTTATATCACCTGGCTGAGCAAATGCTCAGCACCTTGGATTGTCCTCTGGCTTTGTTCTCAATACATTGAGGTGATTCTCATGATCGCCCAAAAGCGGGCTAAGGGAACCTAGCCCACTTTTGGGCAATCATGTGCTGCAACGGGAGACACGCTCCCAGCAACTAACCACCCTAAATGCCCCTCCTCTTAGCTGAGTTTAACGGTGCGAGCGCTCTGTTAACCTCATCTTTTTGCTTGTGTGTCGCCATGGCGTGCAGCAACACACGAGAAGACTCCTGACCAGGAAGCTACAGGCAGCCTTCTGGGCTTGGGGGTCTCTCCAGGATGCCCCCTGTGCTTGCGTGGAGCATCTGGGAACTTCCAGGGGCCACGTGGCCCCCGATCCCCGCAGCCCCCACCAACTCTGTGACGGAGCCAGCAGTCATGTGGGTGGCCAATCCAGCAGTCGTGTGGGCGACCGATCCAGCCTCCCAGGGCTGCCTTCTGATCATTTGTGGGGCGATTGTCATCTCACTGATCATGAGAATCACCTCATTGGTCGTGTATCAGGCGAGGCCATTGAGCTCTTCTGTTTCTGGCTGTGCCATAGGTGAGTTGGCTGAGTCCCAACCTATCACTGGGAGTGGATACACAGTCAGGGACTGGGACCCCCTGACACCCACCATGTGTTTACTTCACAAACATATGCCTTGAACTCTATAGGACAGAAACTGTGGGGAAGGAAGAAGCAGGAAGGAAGGGTTTAGAACCCCTCCTTTCCCACCTCCAATTCACCAACATTATCCTCTCTTAATGATGTTTGGCAGCGAAGAGTTTTCTTATAGTCACTTGTACCTAAGGTGTAGTTGATTCCTAAGTGTGATACAGGAAATAGGCACTTCAGATATGCCTTTGTATGCATAACATGGAGTACAGCACCACATATAACCAAACCAGCAAACTTTCAACCCTGGTAAGTATGCTTTCAAGTGTTATGCAACTGTACCCAGAATAATATTCCACAAATTGTAGAATTCCAGAATCTAATAGTTTTAAGCTTGTTTCTAATTTTATCTTAAGTTCATGCAAGCAAAAAGAATAAAAACTGTCAAACTGATTTATTGAGGCTTGTATAAAATGATCCAGAAGTTAGGAATAATTCTGATCAAATGCACTAAATAAATATATTCCATATGGTGTTTTTTAAAAAAATTGATCATGTACTAGTGGCATAACCACCATTCATCAAGGGGGGACAAATGCCCCTTGCCTCCAGGGGCCTCCAGGGTGCCTCTCCCTCCAGGGTACCCCTTGCCCCCAGCCCCTGTGCTGTTGCAGATGCAGCAGCAGCTGCCAGCTGCCACCACAGTTGATGGGCTCTGTATACACCCCCCCCCACACACCCCCGATACCATGAGCCGGGTCTCACGATCAGTGAGACCTGGTTTTGGAGTGTGTGTTAAGCCCGGTCTCCCCACACACGAGCGGGGAGGGAGCCCTGGGCGGCTGGATTGGCCGCCCACACAATTGCAGGCTCCGTGACGGAGCTAGCAGGGGCTGGGGAGCTCGGGGGCTGCGCGGCCCTCAGAAGTTCCAGTCAGACCTGCGCGAGCACGCAGGGCATACTGGGGAGACCCCTGGAGCTGGGAGGCGGCTTTTCACTTCCCCTCCGGGGGGGGGCTACTCACAATCAGAAAGCCAGGGTTTGCGGAGCACTCGCTCTGCAAACCGGGGCTTTGGGGAGGGCTAAAAAAGCGGGCTAGCCACTTGTAAGCCACCGGGCCCGCCTGTGAGCCCGGTGGTTTACACGATCAGCAAAAATCAGGCTAGGTTCTCATAGCCCGATTTTTGCTGATCGTGAGAATAGCCCCCATGTCTGCTTCATGCTGCCATCAGGTGCTATGCCTTCTCCCTCCACCACCACCATGTGCATGGTCTATTCAGCTAGCAAGTGCTTTCTTTACCAGCCCAGCTGGGTGCTTCTTTTCTCTCCCTTGCTTATGAGCAAAGCAAGCAGTCATTGGCTGGGTGGGTTGCATATTCATGCCCAGTGCTGGCAATGCTCCCTGCATTGGTGTGCTGACACAAGCAAAAGGAGCTTGGCTGGTGCACATTTGGTGGTGGAGGTTTATTTTTATTTTTTTATTGTTATTTAGTATATTTGTATACCATTCAATATCAAAATTACCAAGTGTTTATTGTTGTGCATGAAAATAGATGGCATCAGTATGCCAAATGTTTATGAAGCAAAGATGGGATTCCAACATGGGAT
Organism: Hemicordylus capensis; assembly: GCF_027244095.1. Lineage (NCBI taxonomy): Eukaryota > Metazoa > Chordata > Lepidosauria > Squamata > Cordylidae > Hemicordylus > Hemicordylus capensis. The sequence goes on from NC_069657.1 coordinate 307,006,683, forward strand.
GTCTTTGTTTGGTAATGATAATATGAGGATGTGGGGACAAACTGGCAGGTGGGGGAGGTGGTGCTTCAGTTTTCTTGGCCTGCCACGTTCTGCGGCAGCTGTTTTCCCAAGTCAATTTCCCTCTCAGTCTGGTTTATTTATAGCTATACAGAATGGCTGTGGAGAAATCAGGGGAAAACCAATCAGGAAAATGGGGGAGGGTTTTGGTAACTGGGGGAAGGATTAAGACTCCTCTACTATCCACTGATAATCATCTGGAAATGTAGCCCCTGTCCTTCCTATTAGAGTATCCAAGTAAAAGCAGGTTCTGGAATTTATGTTTGTCTCATACCAAGGTCATTTGCACAACTGGAAACCGGGTAGAACAAGTGTACTACCCGCGTTTGGGAGCTGTGTGTGTTCCCAATTTTTGGTTAGGAGGAAAAGCTGAGTAGGACAGCTTTTCCTCCTACCTTGGTCAAATGCTGGGTATGAAATTTGGGCAGGACACCTCCTACCTTGCTTCCACACAATCATTTCTCCTACCTAGTAATTTGCACCCACACAACCAGAAACTGGGAGCACACAAAGCTCCCAAACCTGGGTAGGACATTTGCCCTATTCAGTTTTTGGTTGTGTAATTGACCTCATTGTATTGTTTTGGCCTTAATTCCATATAAGCTAACATAGTGTTGTCAGATTATCAGCTATCAAGTGAGCCAGTATGGCACCATGCTTACAATGTCAAGCTAGGACTAGGGTGTCCTGGGCTTAAATTCTGACTCATCTTTGAAGCTCCCTGGATGACTGAGGTTAGTCACCTTCTCTCAATCTAGCCCAACTAAGAGTATTGTAAGGATACATTGGGCAAGTGAGAGGGGAATGCTGTACACTGCCCTGAGCTCCTTGAATGATGAGTGGGATTAAAAAAAATATCCCACCATTTGTAATCCATCTTGCAGCCCCAAATACTAAGATTTTGCTCAGAACTCTCATATGGACAGAGGGAACAGGGGAAGGTAGGGGAAGAAACCTCAATAGTAGCGTTTCCTGTGCTGCTTCTCCTCCTGGCCCCCACCTTTGCTCAGATTTTTTCACTCCACTCTCCCAGAGGCACTAGCCTGCTATCCACTTAGAATAAATGAGAATGAAGAGAAAATCTCCCACCTAATGCCATAAGTGCTGCAATAGGGAGGGAGAGAGGGAAAGCCATTAATGCAGCTCTCCTTTGCACAGCAACCCCCCCTCCCCACCACCTCTGATTGAGGTGACAAGAGCCGGAAAGGAGAGAAAACCTACCCTCTCTCCGATCAGCACTCTGACTAGATGCCCATTCCATGGAACTCCTCCTGCTATGCTTCTCAAATTATTGCTGTACTAAGAAAGCCTGAGCCACCTAATGGTGCAGTGGGAGCAAGAGGTTGCTGGTTTGAATCCCTGCTGGTAGGTTTCCCAGACTATGGGAAACACCTATATCGGGCAGCAGCGATATAGGAAGATGCTGAAAGGCATCATCTCATACTGCGCAGGAGATGGCAAGGGTAAACTCCTCCTGTATTCTACCAAAGAAAACCACAGGGCTCTGTGGGCACCTGGAGTTGACACTGACTCGATGGCACAACTTTACCTTGACTTTAAGAAAGCCTGAATATCCATATACATGTACTGTATTGACCCAAATCAAAGATGATTCCTTAAAAAAAAAAGTAATACCTGCATTACCTCAAAGGAAGAGGACTCTGAATTTAAGACACCCCCTGCCACCCAACTGCTATCATCAAACAGGTACATACTGTATGGTATATGAGATTGCAGCCTTCACGTCTAATAGCAGTACAAATGCCCTTGATTTAAGCATTCTCATATGCCTGGCGACACTGATGACTAAGATCTGACTGACTGTAAAGACAAATCTGGACATAGATGTACTGTTGTACTGGCACATTGGATGGACATCGTAGGCAGTCCTTATGATGTGGAGGAATGTAGAGCAGGAAAAATGTGAATGAAAGCTTCTTCTTTTTTTCTTTTTCTTTTTACAACAACCTGGCTTGAATATCACAAACAGGTGGCTTCATACTTTTGTACCTTGAGTAGGTTTAGAGGAGGCCCTCGTGGCTCTCCAGATGTGAGGGGAGAATCAGCCACAAAGAGCCATGCAAGAGAATAGACATTTATCTATTAGAAGTATGCTTTTAAAAATGCTGATCCAAATGGGGAAAAAATGTAGACATGTGGAATTAATGTTCTGCAGTTTCACTACAGATAAAAGTGGCCAGCCAACTAGCTCTGTAGGTTTGAATGTACAATATGTTCTTAACTTTCATTTCAGAATGTGTATAAAAGAGCTGTCATATGATGAAGTAAACCGTGGTTTTCTTCAGTCCAGGTATGTCTCCAAAATTATCCCCGGAATGCCACTCAAGGAGACAGACAGATAGATAGATAGATAGATAGATAGAGAGAGAGAGAGAGAGAGAGAGAGATTATAGTGAAGTATGCCTGTCATGGCTGGTTGGTAGAGCATAATGTGCCTTCATCAGAGTGCACGATGATACACATGGCCCACTCTTGGCTAACTGGTTTGCTCTTTGGAGGCTGTGAGGCAGTGATTTCTGGGAACAACCAGAAACAGAAATACTTTACTCTGGTTTAGTCCTAGGATCTGTGCTGAACGGTGCCCATTGTGGCTGATGGGGCAGAGGGCAGGGCGGCTAATGGTAAATAGAAGAGCCAGGGTTAACAATTTGTATCCATGCCTGAGAACTCAGAAACAAACAAACTCCCCCTTATCATTATTACAGCACAAGCTTATGCATGTTTACTTGGAAGTAAATTCCAATGAGTTCAATTAGTCTTGTTTTCAAGGATAGGATTGCAGCCTTAGTTCTGTTATATAGAAATAGCAGACACAGAAAACATACAGACACACTTTTCTCACACACAGAGACTGCCTGTCTCATTAACACACAGCGCAAGCCACCATCATCCTGCAGGGAAGGAAGGGGACTCACAAAAGGTATGGGAGAGCTCCAGCCCACCACCCCACCTTTGGAAGGGCTAGAAAGAGAAGTAGACGGGAAAATAGGGGCAGACAGAATAGAATACGTTTACTATTGTAACTGCTTGTCAGTATACCATGAAATAGGGAATAGAATAGAATAGAATAGAACAGAACCGTAACTAATTAATATAACTTAACTTTAGATAAATAACTTTATCTACCATATGATAGAAGCAGCACCTGCACTTTCTAACATGCTGAATGACAGGCAGAAAAGTTGCACCTGTTGGATGTCTGCCTGTCATGTTAAAACAGTTCAAACAGTTAAAAGTCCAGGGCCCTCTGGCCCTAAAAAGGAGCTCATCAACCTCTTCTGTTTATGAGGTACAAAGTAAAAGCCAAATAGGAGCACGGAGGCCTACCAGTAGTAAAATGAAGCAAAATGGAGGAGGCGGCGGCTACTGTCACATAGAAACAGCAACACTACCACTGCTAAGCAGTTGAGGCCTGTGTGATAAAACAGGACCAGTCTACCTCAAAGACATGAGTTAAACCATTCCAATGTAATAATGCTTGCCCTTTGTTTTCAAGAGATTTCTCCTTCCCTGTGTGGGGGTGGGTAGAAGCACAGATTTCACCAGCCCTGACAGAAATTATTCTCAGTTGTTATTAGGGCAACAGACCAAAAAAGAAAAAAAGAAAAAGAAAAAAGAAAAGGCAGGAAACTAGCACTGTTCACCCCACTCCCCATTCTCTGCACAGTTGGTCCCCCGACTTCTTTAAAGGCAGAAAAAAATCAAATAAAATTAATTGCCCCTTATACTGGCATGCGATTGGAGGAGGGTAGGGTTTTTTTTTTGGTTTTTTTTAGTTATAAAGCCAGCTCTCATACTAACCTTGTGGTCTTCACTTCCCTCATCTCCACTCCTATGAAACTGTACATCCTCACCCTTCTCCACACAGTTGCTCCTTTTTTAAAAAGTGAGGGCAGGAAAATAAAACAAAATGAAAATATGCATAAAGATACAATATTGGAGTATAATAAATTATTGTATAACTTATTTGGACAAACATTGAAATGGTCCTCCTGACACACAAACGGATTTCTCACGGAACAATTGTTCTCTTCTCCTTGCATCTACCCAAGCTTTCCATTAGGGGTGTGCATGAACCTCGAAGTGTAGTTCAGTTCAAATTCGGACTGGCTGTCCCAAACCAGTTCAGTTGAACCAACCAGCCCGTTCAATCTGTTTGACTGAACCAGTTTGGCGGTTCAAGGGGCTATATTTGTAAAGGGGTAAGCTGGTGATGATTCCCCTGTACAAGTAAAGGGGTGGGGGAATCCTCTAATGGGCAGCAGGAGGGCGGCGAGAGAAGTAGTTTAAAGTGGTTACCAGCCTGGTGTGGCTCCTGCCGTTCATCCCCCTGGTGCAGCCCAGTCAATCAACCAATTTATTACAGCCATAGGCTATACAGAGCCCAGTCGCACGACAATCCCCCTTTAGCAAGCTGCCCACGTGGCAGTGGCATGGTTCCGGCCTCCACAGAGACCAGATCCATGCCACCACCATGTAGGTAGCTTGCTCAAGGGGGATCACTGTATGATTGGGCTGTGCAAGAGAGGCGAGTGGCGGTGCTGGCTGTGTCAGGATGGTGACCACTTTTAACTACTTCTCTCACTGTCCCCCCCTACCCCACTGCTGCCTTCTCAATGCCAAACTGGTCCACCCAAACCGGGCTTGGTTCAGTTTGATCATGGATTGAACCACCTCCAATTCGGTTTGTGATTGAGCCACCGAACCAGCCTAGTTTGAGATGAACCAGTTCAGCATCAAATAGTTCGTGCACACTCCTACCTTCTATTGTTTATTTTCTTAGGTTCATGCATGAATATCCCCCCCCCCCAGTGTTTTTGTGTGTGCATGCTCTTGCACAATGGTTCTAGTATGCACCACTTGTACCTTCTGGATTTTTCAAAATCACAGTTCTTCATTCTCTATATTCGGTATGACCAGACCTCAAAGAAAGTCAGCAGGTATGATACCGCAGCACAGCTAACGTGGCAGCTGCCTGTTTGGGGGGTATAGCTGAATAGGAATTTCTAGGATTTCAGCTACATATGAGCAGATTTCAGCAAAAAGAAACAGACAACACCCAGGTGACTTCTAATCACTTTGTGGTGAGAACTGAACAATATACAGGTGAAACTCGGAAAATTAGAATATCGTGCAAAAGTCCATTAATTTCAGTAATGCAAATTAAAAGGTGAAACTGATATATGAGACAGATGCATTACATGCAAAGCGAGATAAGTCAAGCCTTAATTTGTTATAATTGTGATGATCATGGCGTACAGCTCATGAAAACCCCAAATCCACAATCCCAGAAAATTAGAATATTACATGGAACCAAGAAGACAAGGATTGTAGAATAGAACAATATCAGACCTCTGAAAAGTATACAGTGTACTGTGCTTGATTGGCCAGCAAACTCGCCTGACCTGACCCCATAGAGAATCTATGGGGCATTGCCAAGAGAAGGATGAGAGACATGAGACCAAACAATGCAGAAGAGCTGAAGACCGCTAATGAAGCATCCTGGTCTTCCATAACACCTCATCAGTGCCACAGGCTGATAGCATCCATGCCACGCCGCATTGAGCCAGTAATTGCTGCAAAAGGGGCCCAAACCAAGTACTGAATAGATACGCATGCTTATACTTTTCAGAGGTCCGATATTGTTCTATTCTACAATCCTTGTCTTCTTGGTTCCATGTAATATTCTAATTTTCTGGGATTGTGGATTTGGGGTTTTCATGAGCTGTACGCCATGATCATCACAATTATAACAAATTAAGGCTTGACTTATCTCGCTTTGCATGTAATGCGTCTGTCTCATATATCAGTTTCACCTTTTAATTTGCATTACTGAAATTAATGGACTTTTGCACGATATTCTAATTTTCCGAGTTTCACCTGTATATTTTTTTAAGAAGATATTTCCATTTGTGGACTGTTTGTTACTGAGCCAATGTTTGTTCTTTCTCTTATTGCCCCAATTCATTCCCTGCTGTGAGTACAATAATAATTACTTTTCAGATTTTACATGGCATTTTCAGTTGTGCATAAGAGGAGGAAGTGAGATTAGATGAGCTACTAATTTACCCTGCTAGTAGCAGTGAGTATCCAGGAGGCGAGAAAGTCAGGCCCAGTGTTCTCTCTCGTGCGCCCCCTCCCCATCTGTGTGCAGAATGGGTTTTGTTCTGGGCAGCAGAATCAAGGCAGTGTGCACGCACATGCATTCGGAGTGGGGCCTTCCTGATTCGACCTGAGCGGGATCTAAAATTAACTGAGCGGACATCAAAATCCATGTGAGCACATGCACATGCGCATGCCTTAGAGGGAACACTGACTCAGCTGGGAGCAAGTACCATTTGGTTTCTCCGCTCAAAGAACTGTTTCCATTGCCACACATTACCCTATAAAACTGTATTCATTTTGCAATGTATAATGTATATATCTATATGTCAAGGGAATGTATAATGGTATGAATGTATTTGTATGAACAGAAGTATGATCCTCTGAATATAACGATGTATGAGAAAAGTAAATTACCCAATAGTTTCACTCCAGTTGCTTGAGATTGTTATCATCCTAATCATTGGCTGAAGACATGGATGGAGAAGTGGAAAGTCCCTCAAAGTTCACTGTGATCCCTATAAAACTGTATTCATTTTGCAATGTATAATGTATATATCTATATGTCAAGGGAATGTATAATGGTATGAATGTATCTATATGAACAGAAGTATGATCCTCTGAATATAACGATGTATGAGAAAAGTAAATTACCCAATAGTTTCACTCCAGTTGCTTGAGATTGTTATCATCCTAATCATTGGCTGAAGACATGGATGGAGAAGTGGAAAGTCCCTCAAAGTTCACTGTGATCCATCAAGCCAAGCAAATAGATGGCAAAATATTGATATATTTCTTTCCCAAATGATTACCAATAAGCAGTGATCATGTCCAGAATATACTGATAATGGCCATTGGTTTGCCAAAAAGGTATATAAGTCTCAGGGAGATGAAAGATCTACAAAGTTCCTACTCCAAAGCCAGCCCATAACCTAGAGCATCAGAAAGTGTGGACTCCTGATTTTAAGGCACATAATCTGGCTAACCATTAAGTCTTGAACAACTTTGGGCAAGTATTATCAACTCTAAGTGGGTGAATGAATGAATGAGGATCCTTTGAAATAATATGCTTATGCATACTAGTTAAAGTTTGTCACTGAATAAATCTATACTATGGCCCTCACATAAGATCTGGACAATAATTTTTGGGACACCATCATCTGCCCTGATTCCACTTGGCTGGATCTAAGGGAGAGGTGAGACAACAAGGCCCTCTCAGTTGGCCTGGCTGGGACCAACTGCCGTCTGGCTCTTGCTCTCCCCCAACTGTTTCCTGTGGTGAACATTCCATCTGGTAATTATGTAACTTCATTATGTCACAATATAAGAGAGCCGATACCAGCGTGTGTTTATTTTCCACTTCCCTTCCCATTCTTTTTGTATCAAGTCTCTTGGCTTGTAAATGCAAATGATTATAAAATGCAAACCACTTTGAGTGGTTTGGCAGAAAGACAATATAGGAATGTAGTAAATAAAAGCAAAGGAACAGGTATGCAGTCTGGGAATACTTATGGATCCAAACCTCTCCCTGGTGTCTCAGGTTGAGGCAATGGCTAGAGGTGCTTTCTATCAGCTTCAGCTGATATGCCAGCTGTGTCCGTTTCTTGAGATAAACCACCTCAGAACAGTGGTACATATGCTGGTAACCTCCAGACTTGACTATTGCAATACACCTCTGTGGGCTGCCTTTGTATGTAGTCCAGAAACTTCAGTTGGTACAGAATGCAGCAGCCAGGTTAGTCTCTGGGTAATCTTGAGGAGACCATATTACTCCTGCACTGAAAGAACTACACTGGCTACCAATAGGTTTCCAGGCAAAATACAAGGTGCTGGTTATAACCTATAAAGCCCTAAACAGCTTAGGTCTATTAAAGAGAACATCTTCTTCACCATGAACCCCACTGCCCATTGAGATCATCTGGAGAGGTTCGTCTGCAGTTGCAACCAGCTCATCTGGTGGCTACACAGGAGCAGACCTTCTCTGTTGCCAAGCCAGAGCCTCTGGCATGCACTCCTTCCTGAAATAAGAGCCTCCCCATTTCTGACAACTTAAAGACATATTTATTCATCCAAGCTTTTAAACTAGACTTGTGGTTTTAAATTGTTTTAAGGTTTTAATTTCTGTTTTAATTTGTTTATGTTGCTGTAAACCATCCACTGTACACGCATTTGAAGCTCTATACAGATGTTATGAGCCACCTAATGGCACAGCAGGGAAATGACTTGACTAGCAAGCCAGAGGATGCCGGTTCGAATCTCCGCTTGTATGTTTCCCAGACTATGGGAAACACCTATACCTGGCAGCAGCAATATAGGAAGATGCTGAAAGGCATCATCTCATACTGCGTGGGAGGAGGCGATGGCAAACCCCTCCTGTATTCTACCAAACACAACCACAGGACTCTTTGGTCACCAGGAGTTGACACCGACTTGATGGCACACTTTACCTTTACAGATGTTATGAACGCTGCAGGTGCTCATGCTTAAAAGTGAGGAGGAAGTGGGGAGTGAGAAAGGGAAACAATTTGGAGGATAGGATTAGAATACAGAATGTTCATCCTCTCTAATAAAATGCTTGGTGTCTGTCCGTTCGTGCCTGGCCTGTTCTGGGCATGCGCAAAGCAGCCGCGAATGCCAGCACCCAGCGGCCATGTTGGGGCCGGGAGAAGGAGAAGTGGCCTCTGCCCACGGCGGGAGGAAAGCGCGGGTGAGGCAGCTGTGGCCAGAGGTGGCGGTGGCCGCGGCGAGGCAACTGGCGGCGGGAGTGCGGGTGAGGTGGCGGCGGGGCGAATGGCCCCGATGGCCGCTGCTGCGGAAGTGCGGCCGAGGCCGCGGCGAAGCCACGGCCTCGGCAAGCGGGGGCCACGGCGGGACGGACAGGGCTGCTGCCGCAGGGAGAGGGGGCCGCGGCGGGGCGGCAGGATGGACGAAAGGAGAGCCGCAGGGAGCAAATAAAAGGTAAAAGAGTCTTCTGGGCAGGGGGGAGGGCAAGAGGGAGTGGGGGTGGGCCCGGAGCACTCACTTGCGCCCGTTATTTAACGGGCCTGACAACACTAGTAATAAATAATAAGGGGTGTGTTGAAAATTATAAATATAAATCCAAGAATCACAAGTTCAACACATTTTGAGGAAGAAAGGAAAAAAACAAACTTTTGCATACAATACTGAAATGTCTAGCAACATAAATTTTGAGATTGTAGTGGAACAAGGACTGCCCTGAGTCATTTTTGGAAGGGTGGTATAGAAATTGAATGAATGAATGAATGATAGACAATTAAGTCATTCAGGCAAGCAGGCACTAGAATTTCATTTTGGATTTTAATAGTAGATGTATTGCTTGCAAAAGAGAACAACTATAATGCAAGAAATGAAAGTATCATCCATTATCATTGTTCCTCTTGTATCATTAGACAAAGCTAAGTATATTGAAGTGGGTAAAAAGAAATAATGATAGTAAAATACTTGGGCCTGGGTACTAACTTGTGCCTCTGCACAAACTGTGACTGTAATTAGATGCATGAAACAAGACCCCACATACAGAAGACATGATCAGGATGCAGTGCAATTTTCTTTCTGCATGAATTGCTTACACAAAGAAAGCAACTGCTCCAGATAGGAAAGAAGATCTCAGAATCCTGGCCATAGACTGTAAGTACCCCCCTGCCCCAAATGATAGAAACAAGTAGAGTGAGCCTGTAGAAACTGAGAAGATTGAGGGCGTGAAAAGGATTATTAAGGAGGATATGGAGGTTGCAAAGAAGCTAAATGCGTTCTTTGCGTCTGTCTTCATGGCAGAGGATACCGAGCATAAACCTGTTCCTGAACCAGGCTTTTTGGGGATGGAGGCTAAAGAACTGAGTCAGATAAAAGTGACAAGAGATTCTGTTGTCACTGTCTGGAAAAACTGAAAACTAGCAAATTGCCAGGGCCGGATGGCATCTATCCAAGAGTCCTCAAAGAATTAAAAAATGTGAAATTGCCAACCTCCTTACTAAAATATATAACTTATCCCTGCAATCAGGCACTGTACCAGAGGGCTGGAAAGTAGCATAATTATGTAACACTGATTTTCTAAAAGGGATCGAGGGGCGATCCGGGAAATTACAGGCCAATTAGCTTAATGTCCATTCCAGGTAAATTGATGGAAAGCATCCTCAAGGATAAAATTGTACAGCACATAGAAGAACAGGCCCTGCTGGGAGAGAACCAGCATGGTTTCTGCAAAGGTAAATCTTGCCTCACCAACCTTTTGTAGTTCTTTGAGAGTGTCAACAAGTGTGTGGATCAAGTTGATCCAGTTGACATAGTATACCTGGACTTCCAAAAAGCTTTCGACGAAGTTGCTCAACAAAGATCAAAGTTGCTCATCAAAGATTAGCAACTGAGAAAATTTAGCAGTCATGGGATAAGGGTACAAGTACATGTGTGGATTGCTAACTAGTTGAAGGACAGGAAACAGAGGGTAGGGATAAATTGAGAGTTTTCACAATGGAGGGAAGAAGTGGGGTCCCCCCCAGGTGCTTTTTAATTTATTCATAAATGATCTAGAAGTAGGGGTAAGTAGTGAGGTGGTCAAATTTGCAGATGATACCAAACTCTTTCGGATAGTGATATCCAAAACGGATTGTGAGGAGCGCCAAAAGGATCTCTCCAAACTGGGTGAGTGGGCGACAAAATGGCAAATGTGGCTCAGTGTTGGCAAGTGTAAAGTGATGCACATTGGGACAAAATCCCCCAACTTCAAATATATGTTGATGAGATCTGAGCTGTCAGTAACTGACCAGGAGAGGGATCTTGGGGTTGTGGTGGACAGCTTGTTGAAAGTGTTGACTCAATGTGCGGCAGCTGTGGAAAATGCCAATTCCATGCTAGGGATCATTAGGAAGGGGATTGAAAATAAAACGGCTCATATTATAATGCCCTTATACAAAGCTATTGTGTGGCCACACTTGGAGTACTGTGCACAATTCTGGTCAACACATCTAAAAAAGGACATTGTAGAACTGGAAAAGGTGCAGAAGAGGGCAACCAAGATGATCAGGGGCCTAAAGCACCTTTCTTATGAGGCAAGGCTACAACACCTGGGGCTATTTAGTTTAGAAAAAAGACGACTGCAGGAGACATGATAGAGGTCTATAAAATCATGCAGGCTGTGGGGAAAGTGGATAGAGAAAAATTCTTCTCCCTCTCCCATAACACTAGAACCAGGGGTCATCCCATGAAATTGATTGCCAGGAAATCTAGGTCCAACAAACGGAAGTACTTTTTCACACAACACATAATCAACTTGTGGAATTCTCTGCCATAAGATGTGATGACAGCCAACAACCTGGATGGCTTTAAGAGAGGTTTGGATAACTTCATGGAGGAGAGGTCTATCAACGGCTGCTAATCTGAGGGCTATAGGCCACCTCCAGCCTCAAAGGCAGGATGCCTCTGAGTACCAGTTACAGGGGAGTAACAGTAGGAGAGAGGGCATGCTCTCAACTCCTGCTTGTAGGCTTCCAGGTAGGGATGTGTGGTACCGGTCCAGCAGTCCGCGGTCTGCCGGTTCGGTCTGGGGGTTCCGGATCTTGGTTCCATTGGACCGGAACTGGACTGCCGGGTCCGATCCAGCAGGTCCACAAACTTAAAAAAAAAATCTAAAAAGTAAATGTATGTACCTGTAGCCCCTTCAGGGGGCTTGGTGTAGCTGCGGGGTGTGTGTGTGTGTGTGTGTGTCCGTGTGGGTTCCCTCTCCCCCTGTCGGCCTTCTTCATCACCACCGTGGCCAGGTAACTGTAGTCTTTTTGGCCCTTTCGGGCCTCCATAAAAGTGAGTGGCTGCCATTTTGGCAGCCGCCACGCATGCGCAAATGCCCTCATTTGCGCATGCACGGTGGCCACTAAAATGGTGGCCGATCGCTTTTATGGAGTCCTGAAAGGGCCAAAAAGGCTACGGTTACCCAGCTGCAGCGATGATGAAGAAGGCTGGTGGGGGGGGGAGAGGGAACCCGTGCAGACTCCCCCCATGGCTACACCAAGCTCCCCAAAGAGGCTACAGGTACATACTTTTACTTTTTAGAATTTTAAGACCGGACTGGGGGGGAGGTTCGATGGGGGCCAGACCAAACTGGCCTGGTTCCGTTCGAGGCCAGAATCGAACCGGGCCAGACGATTCCATGCACACTCCTACCTCCAGGGGCATCTGGTGGGCCACTGTGTGAAACAGGATGCTGGACTAGATGGGCCTTGATCAGCAGGGCTGTTCTTATGTAAGATTAATGAAGACCGGAGAAGCTAATACATGTAACACTTTTCTAAAGTTCCCAGAAGGAATGTGCCGAACACTTGCTCTTTTTACCTGCAATCTGAACAACTGTTGCCTCCTCCCCAAGCAGCCCCCCTGAGTTTTCTGAAAAGCACTTGCTGAACGTGGCTGCAGGAGGAGAGAATAGAGTCTGGCAGAAACACCTGCATCACTAGTAGAGCTCCACCTGGTTTCTGGCCCCTCTCCCCTCCCTCTGCAGCCATCTGTGTCACAGCACATGGTATTGCCAAGTGTCCCTCAGTTCTCGGCAAGAACTTTTCAGGAAGCTACGGTGATGCTGGTGTTGCTCTCTACATGAGGCGGGAAACATGATGCCGGGGGGTTGGTGTGCAAAGGGTCCTGGACTAATTTTGCGAAGTCACTTTTCTATGTGTTGGAATCTTTTTTTTTTTTTAAATCAATTCAGTCATGTAAACCGTTGCTGCCATCCAAAATGAAACAACTGGAAACAGGCTTACCACCTCGTCCCCGAGAACTAGGTCTAAGAGACAGAGACAAGGTTTAGGTCTCATATCTGAAACAACAGTTTCACAAGAACACTTGGGCAAGGGAACAAGTTGTCTAGAGAAATAGTTGGAGGGTTTGGGAATAGGGTGGATATTGATAAACATCTGCTTAGGGAGTTAGCAGATTCCGTTAATCAAGACTTTTATTATGTATTTTATTACTCATGAGGTCATGATGACCCTTGAAGGTCCATCCCAATCTTATCATTATATGACATTAAATGAATAGTTCCATGTCAGTTGACCTTTTTAAGAGCCTGGCATCCTTCTGACTCTCTATCAGTTCTGTCTCAAATCCAACAAACCATGTAATGTTGCAGTGGTCTTAAGCAATATTTGTTAAATATTACATAAGCTGCAACACATGGAAATTTAAACACTGACAACAGTGGCGGTCAGTACTAACAAACTGGGGTGGCGGTGGTGGTATAAACAACCTCTCTCACCTGCCCACACCACCTGCCTGTTGCTCTCCTGGCCCCAAGCCTAGCAGGCTGGTAATTTGCCAGCGTGGTGTAGTGGTTCGGGTGCTGGACTAGGACCGGGAGACCCGAGTTCAAATCCCCATTCCGCCATGCAACTAGCTGGGTGACTCTGGGCCAGTCACTTCTCTCTCAGCCTAACCTACTTCACAGGGTTGTTGTGAAAGAGAAACTCAAGTATGTAGTACACCGCTCTGGGCTCCTAGGAGGAAGAGTGGGATATAAATGTAATAATAAATAAATAAATAAATAAATAAACAAATCTCTCATTTATGGCATGCAGTTGAGTAATATGGCATGCAGTTGAAGCTGGAGTGCTGTGCTATTTTGTGAACAATGTAGCAAAAGCACTGCATGTTCCACTGCTTTGCACTTGAATTCATACAAGTTTTCATGTCAGTTTATAGAAGATACAGGTATTCTAAACAAGAGAATTCTTTAAGCAGGGGTTCATTGGAGCCAGAGCCTATTTTAATGTTCTCTTAGGGTCAAACTAGACATGATGTTAATTATGTAATTGAACCATGCATGGTTATTTTAATTTGTTAGATTTCAGCCACGGGAACAAGGAGGAGCCACACAATAAGAATCAGGACCAGGTAGAAAGAAAGGGTTAACATCCTCCTTCAGTCCTCCATCAGTCCTAATGAAACTAATATTTAATAAACAGCATCAAAACTATGCAGGGCCAAATGATGTGATTAAGCACCTTAGAGTCAAAATATGTGCAACATGGAAGAACTGTGAATGGACTTTTTTCCCTGCACTAAAAGGCAGCTTGGGGGTGGGAATTTGGACAAGAGCTGCTGTTCTAGAGATGGCAGGGGCTAACCTCCCCACTCGCTGCTTTGCCATTTCTCCAAAGCAGATCCCTCCACCCACAAGCTGCTATTAGCCATGGAGGGGGCAAGAAGATGTGTATGATATCAACACTTTTTAAAACCCTCTAGCTAATAGCAGTTATTTGGGATGGGATATTAATTTGTAAAAACTGATGTATAGTACTATACTAAACTCTTTGAAATGGAGCCATTTCCGCCTGTTGATAACTGGCAGCTTACAGAACAGTCATAAAAGACTCCAATGCTTCAGTAATATTTTCAAGGAATGTTGGATACAATGATGTGGGATAAAATTTGCTAAGTGTCAGACTGTTTGCCTTTCATTGCTATTCTGTTTTAATTTATACAGTGGGCTGGTTCTGACATAATGTAGAGCCAGGATTATATTCTGGCTTTGGATGATGTACCTGAGAGATGTTCGTGCTCTCCCACTCTCCTTTGTGCCAAATTCTGACTAAGCCAGAATCACTCATTACATCTGAACTACTCAGTTTAATAAAATCCTGGTTTATTCAAGCCAGAGTCCCAAAATAGATCAAGGTCACTGAAAATATCCTCCAAGATTCCCCCAAAACAACCTACACAGTTTAAAGTCAAAGCTCATTTTATTGATGAGGCTATTCCCATGATCCACGGAAAGTGGGCTAAGGGAGCTTCGCCCACTTTCTGTGGATTGTGGGAACCACCGGGCTTGCAGGAGAACCACTGGGCTTGCCCTCCTAAAGCACTCTCCCCTTAAATTAGGTTAACAGAGCGAGCGCTCCGTTAACTTCATTTCATTGCTCGTGTGTCACCATGGCGCACTGCGACATGCAAGTAGACCCCCGACTGAGAGGCTGCAAGCAGCCTCCCAGACTCAGGGTCTCTCCAGGATGCCCCGTGCACTTGCGCGTGGGGCATCCTGGAACTCCCAGAGAGCTCTGGAGCCAGCCACCCAGAAAGGAGGCAGTGATCGTCTATGGGGAGGAGAGCGCTTTCGGGCTTCCTCCCCGCAGAGGGCGGTAGCCTCCTGCAGTGATCGTGAGGATTGCTTCTATCTCTGTCAAACAGTTAAATCACCTTTCTATATATAAAGAACTTTGATCTCCTGTGGAAGTGGGAGACTAGCAAAAGCTGCCTCTTCAATGCATCGTAGCTTCTGATCTATGACAGTCTGTGGCAATCACGTGTGTGTGTATGTGTGTGTGTGTGTATTGTTTGTTACAAGCAATTCAAAGCTTAGAGATAAGTACTTCTGCCAGTAATGTAAACAACACTTTAAGCAAGGATAAAGATGACCATTGGCTGCCTAGTACCTTACAATGGTATGCAAGTGAATGAATGGTTTGGCATTGTCAATAACAACATACCAAGTGGTGAGGAGAATTTTACCACATACCCACACCTGTTCAGTGATCATCTCAAGAAGCTGTTTATGGTTGTTTAGCACTGTTGGTTGTTCAATGCATTCATCTAGGGCACTGGTTTCCACACTGTAGAACCTGAAATTCTTTGGAAGCTTCTCAGTAAGAAGATCAGTAGTGACAGACAACAAGTCTCTCTGTTCACATGGGACAGCAGTGAGGTCTCCAAAGGCCTGGCTAACACCCTGCCTATGTAATTGGAATGTACATTCTAGATTTGGGTGGATGGGAGGTTGTTTTTGTTTTGCCCAGTTCAAAGGCTGATGCACTTTGCTTGTATTTTATTTCCCACCAACTTTAGCAATATTAACTTATGAGAGTCACAATTCTTGGCTGCTTATGGGGTACCTGAGCTGAAGCTTTGAGATAGAAGGGGTACACTTGTTTAAAAAGTTGAAAATCCCTGCTCTAGAACATGCTCCAGTTTCTTCTGCAGCCTGCATGAGTGCCATGAAGATTGATCCTTCCTGAGGGATTGCTTGTTGAACAAATCAAGGTGAGAAGTACAGAAAGAAAATTTTTATAAGCATTAATCAAGGATTCATTGGGCCCTTTAAAACAAATGCACCAGTCAGTTTTTATGTAACTGCACTAGCAAAAACTATAAGTGGCTGTGTGGGCATTCATTAAATATTACTTTAAAAAATCTGATGACTTGAGGCCACCTCAAAGGATATCCTACTAAATGTGGGAAGGAAATGCATTTGCACAGGAGACTCACAGTGCACTACAGTGAGTGAGGTTATTATGGGAAAAGAAGTTGAAAACAAAACAAAATGCCATCTGGGGTGATTCACACATGTGAATTCCTCATTTGGTTACTTAACTCAGCACTTGATGACTTGCAGTATAACATGTGAACTGGTTCCATAAAAATACAAACGTTCTAGCTGTGGTGGCTGTTTCACAAATACAAGTGGTCAGTTCTGAATATGCATGTGTGAATTCCTCAGCCTTCATCTGCGCAAGGTTGCATAAACTGTTAAACTAGGCTTTTAAACAGTTTGTTTTACTCAGTTTTAATCTGTTTTGGATTAGAAACTGTTTTTAAAATGTTTACTGGACAGCAAGTGTTTGGTGTGCAGTCTTCCAGACGGAATATTTTAAAATTATTGTTTTCCTTGTTTTATTACTTGTCAGAGTAACTGAACTATGTTTATGGAAATATATTTGAGAAGGAATGTGGCACATAAGAGATGTTTCACTGTCCTATTCAGTCCTTATTAAAAGGAAGAATGGATTTCTAATTAAATCAGGTGGTGAAAAGCTGCATCTGCATTTCCAGCGCTTTTAAATACATTAATTTTTTTAAGCCCAGCTATTTCCTTCCACTCCCCTTCTTGTTTGACAGCTGCTCCAACTTCTGTTGGGAAAACAGCAAATGGGAGAGACATAATCTAAAGCAACTAAAAACAACTCAACACATTGTTGGCTTGGTCCTTTTCAATAAATGCTGTTATGGGGTGTTCAAAAAAAGAATGGGCGAGCATTTGGATTTGGTACTATTAGTTTGCCATTCAGAAACAGATAGGAGCCCAAAGAGAGCTATTTGGAGCAAAGGAGAGAGAGAATTCCAGTTTTATTAACATGGGAGCATCTGAAACAAACCTGGAATGAATTAGAGCTTCTTTGTTTCCAGCCTTAAACCTTGGAATACTATTATTGTACAAGCCCAATAGAGCTTAACAGTTTGCCTTTCACCTTGCAGATGTACAATCTTGGAATGATATCCCAGTTTGAATCCAATTTCAGTTTTGAGGGTGTTGCTGTTTCTGCTTCTCAGCACTGGTGCAGCAAGATAATGCACTATTGCCCACAGTGCTATACCTCCCAAAGGGGCCATTTCTGATATAATGTTAGCCACTGGATTTTTAGCCTACTTTCCAGTAGGCTTATGAGATCACCCAGCATTCTGTGTGTCTGTCTCTGTGTGTCCCCCATCAATCCCAACGCCTGGACCAATATGAACCAAATCAGTTACAGTTGTAGGGACATATAGGGACACCTCAATGATATAGTTTGTGATGATGTCATCCACCCCGATCCAAGATGGAGTACATGTAAACATTTGAGTGGGCTAACTTGTGAACAGTCTAACCGATTTGAACTAAATTTGCTACAGCTGTAGGCACAAATACGGATGCCCTAGTGGCATGGTGTGTGATGATGTCATCCGCTCCAATTCAAGATGGAGGCCGCATGAACTTCTGAGGTGCAAGTGGGCTAATTTGTGGACTGTCACCAATTTAAAACAAATTAGGTACAGTTGCAGTGAGTGACACACAGGGACACCTCAACAGTATAGTTTATTATGATGTCATCCACACCGATTCAAGATAGCGGATGCATAAACCTTTGAGGCGCAAGTGGGCTAACTTGTGAACCATGTAACCAGTATGAACCAAATTTGCTGCAGCTGTAGGGACACATAGGGATGCCCTAATGGCATGGTGTGTGAAGATGTCAACCATTTCAATTCAAAATGGCAGCCATGTAAACATCTGAGGTGCAAGAAGGCTAATTTGTGGACTACCTAACCCATCTGAACCAAATTGGGTACAGTTGCAGTGAGTGACACACAGGGAAACCCTCAATAGCATAGTTTGTGATGATGTCATCTACCCCAATCCAAGATGGCGGATGTGTGACCATTTGAGGTGCAAGTGGGTTAACTTGTGGACTGTAACTGATTTGAACCAAATTATGTACCATTGTAGTGAGTGACACACAGGGACACCTCAGTGGTGTAGTTTTTGATGATGTCATCCACCTGATTAAAGATGGTGGAACCATAAACCTTTGAGGTACAAGTGAGCTAACTTGTGAACCGCTTAACCAATTTGAACCAAATTTGCTACACCTGTAGGGACACATAGGGACACCTCAGTGGTGAAGATTGTGATGATGTCATTCATCCCAATTCAAGATTGTAGACACTAAAACTTTTGGGGCACAAATGGAGTAATTTGTGGACAGTCTAACCGATTTGAACCAAATTTGCTACAGCTGAATGGACACAAAGGGATGCCCCAATGGTGTAGTTTGTGATGATGTCACCCCGATCCAAGATGGCGGGTGCATAAACTTTTGAGGTGCAAGTGCACTAACTTGAGGACTGACTAACCGATTTGAACCAAATTTGGAACAGCTGTAGTGAGTGACACACAGGGACACCTCAATGGTGCAGTTTGCAATGATGATATCCACCCCGATCCAAGATGGAGGACACATGAATGTTTGAGGCACGAGATATCTAACTTGTGGACCTTGATTTGCACCAAATTTAGTCCAGATGTAGAGACAGTGAAAGGAAGGAGGCTGATTAGTACTTATTAGAACAACTTGTTTTTCTTGTGACAATAAGTATACATAGCCTTGTGCAAAATTTTACTAGAATGTGCTGAAAGTTCAGTCACATGAGGGAACACTAGAATATCAATCATTCATGAGATTTTCTTGGTACAGACTTTTGGAGACCTCAAACTGTCAACATAGGCTCTGACGTTACCCATGTTATTATAGGGGCTGCGGAGCACGTGGGAGGGATAGCACTGATTTCTTCTTGATCAGGCGCACATTTGTAGAGTAAGAGTTCCGGAGAGAAGTGATGTCACAGGTCCCACTTTCCATGGCCTTAAATCTAAAAAATATGCTGTAAGAAACCAATCAGTGTTGGGGTTTGTGATTATTTAGCAAAGCACCAAGGAAGCTATCACTCTAGTTACAGAGTTTAGAGTTCAGTTGTTGCAGCTATTTAAGTAACCCACATGGAGATCACTGTAGATTGATTTACTGGTGAAGTACATTTGAGATAAGGAAGACCTATCCTATCAATCAGCTGCATAATGAATAGGTAGGGAGAGAGAGATGTTTCTATCTTCTCTCTAGGAGGAAAGGAAGAGGACTGACTCACTACAGAAAGTACCTGTGGAGTCAAAGCAGGGGTCATAGAGCAGAGGCAAGCAGGGACAGGTAAGGAGACCCTCACTAGCTGCCTCTGCTCCCAGTGCCCCTAGTGGTCATTAGGATCGTCGATTTAAAAGGTTGATGCACTGGAACTCCATCTCCAACAATCAGAAGAGACACCTCACTTCAATGGGTGAAAGACAAAGCTTACTTTATGACAAAAAGAATCTTCAAATGCCAACATGAAAGTGCCTTTGTGTATATAGTTAACTACTATAGAATATATAAGCAAAACTGTACAACAATATAAACTGTTTCACATATGCAGATACCAAATATAAACTGTTTCACATATGCAGATACCATTTTATTCCACAGTAGAGATCTCATAGCTAAATCAAAGGGAGCATGCCTCTGAACACCAGGTGCTAGGGAACACCAATGAGAGGGTGTGTTCTATCCTCTTCCCACAACTTACGGTCTTCCCAGATGCCCCTGCCTGGCCACTACCTGCTTCACTAGATGCTGGACTAGCTGGACCTTTGGTCTGATCCAGAAGGGCTTTTCTTATGATCTTATTAACCTGGTTCCACTGAAAAGCACTGGGCAGCCTAAAATAATTGATTTTAATGGGCTTAAGCATGTGAAATATGTGTTGGCTTATGGCCATTGTAGCTGAGGTAGTACGCAGTTTGATCTGTGTTGGCTCATCATTCGTACATGTAAGTCAGCACAGCAATCACATGATCAACATGCATGTTCAAACTAGGCTTTACATGATCCAAAGGCTTTGGAGACACTCAAGGAGGCTATTCACAGGATTGCAGAAAACCGGGGTAGCCTACGCTAGCCCAATTTTCTGCAGTCGTGAGAACCATCGGGTTTGCAGCGGGTAACCTGCTCAAGCAGCCCGCCCCCTAAAACAGGGTTTGCGGAGCGAGCGCTCTGAAAAACCCGGGATTTTTTATCGTGAGTAGCCTCAGTGTGGCTCCGCGCCACAGCTACTCATGAGAAGACCTCCCAGAGGGGAGACAAAAAGCCGCATCCCTGCTCCGGGGGTCTCGCTAGCATGCCCTGCATGCTCGTGCCGGGCATGCTGGAGCTTCCAGAGGCTGATCGGCCCCTGCTCCTCCCAGCCCCCGCTGGCTCCATCACAGAGCCAGCAATCGTGTGGGCGGCCGATCCGGCTGCCCGGGACTCCTGCCCTGCTCATGTGCGGGGAGATCGGGATTAGCTGAGATCCTGAAACCGGGTCTCACTGATCGTGAGACCCAGCTCAAGGTGCTTGGATATCGTGGAGGCCTAGTCTACAGCTGCAATAAAATAAAGTGGTAAAAACCTGATATGGTAAAATGGGTTGAACAAGCTCATTTTTAAGAGAGGTATTTAAAACACTTCTATTAAAAATGCATGTTAGCTTTCTACTTTGCAGCAGTGGTGGCTGGTATGAGTAGATTGAGGGGGTGGACAGTCAACAAGCCTCAGGTGAGACTTGTTCCCACTCCTCTCACCCTGTCCTGGTTGCTTTGCTCTCCCTTGCCCTACCCAGCTGTGGAGTTAACCCCTTGCTTGCAGGCTAGTTGTTCACCAGACTGCAAGTAAATGGCCCGCATGCAAATGGTTAACACTGCAGTTGTGACATGGTGAGTGGAGTGTGAACAAGCCTCACTTGAAACTCATTTATCGCTTTAAATGGAAGAAGACGGGAATGGTATCCTTTCCTTGGAGACTCAATGAATATTTGCTGAAAAAAGCGGAAATTGTGGAGAAAGCCAAAAGAAAGTTAAAGGACTATTTTGAACTGAATTTAAACCAAGGAATGGACAATAAAACAGTTTGGGACGCAGGAAAAGCGGTTATGAGAGGCTTTTTTGTACAGCAGAACGCATATCTTAAGAAACAAAGGGGATTGAAAAAAAGAGGGACTACTGATGGAGATTTCTAAAAAAGAAAGAGAACTACTATGGACTAAGGATAAGCAGAAGACTATTCAAGTTATTAAAATGCTTCAGCAGCAACTCTCTATGTTGCTATTAAATGAAATTGAACGGAATTTAAAATATGCAAAGCAAAAGTCATTCGAATTTGCAAACAAACCAGGCAAGTTATTGGCTTGGAAAATTAGAAATGAGAAAAAGAATAAGCACATATCCAAGATATCAACAAAAAATGGGCTTTCCTATGATGAAAGGGAAATAAAAAGGGAATTCTTTAGATACTACTCTGAATTATACAAAGGAAACAAAGTAGAAGATATAAAAATTGATAAATTTCTGAAGACACAAAATATCCCACAACTTTCCAAGGATCATATAGAAATTATGAATGCACCAATATCAATAATGGAAATAACGGAAGTAATAAACTCAAGCAAATCCAATAAAGCTCCAGGGCCCGACGGCCTACCAGCTTCATACTACAAATCCTTTAAAGATCAATTACTGCAGCCTTTGCAATGGACGATGAATGATATTTTACAGTGAGGGAAATAAGTATTTGATCCCCTGCTGATTTTGTCCGTTTGCCCTCTGACACAGAAATGACCAGGCTATAATTGGAATGGTAGGTTTATTGTAGCTGTGAGAGACGGAATAACAACAAACAAACCCTCAAAAGCCCAGTGCCCAAAAGTCAGCGATGGATTTGCATTGTAGTGAGGGAAATAAATATTCGATCCCTTCACAAAAGATGTCTTAGTACTTGGTGGCAAAACCCTTGTTGGCAATCACAGAGGTCAGACGTTTCTTGTAGTTGGCCACCAGGTTTGCACACAACCTAGGAGGGATGTTGTCCCACTCCTCTTTGCAGATCCTCTCCAAGTCAGAAAGGTTTCGAGGCTGATGTTTGGCAACCCGAACCTTCAGCTCCCTCCACAGATTTTCTATGGGATTAAGGTCTGGAGACTGGCTGGGCCACTCCAGGACCTTCATGTGCTTCTTCTTGAGCCACTCCTTTGTTGCCTTGGCTGTGTGTTTTGGGTCATTGTCATGCTGGAATACCCATCCACGACCCATTCTCAATGCCCTGGCTGAGGGAAGGAGGTGCTCACCCAAGATCTGACGGTACATGGTCCCGTCCATCGTCCCTTCGATGTGGTGAAGGTGTCCTGTCCCCTTAGCAGAAAAACACCCCCAAAGCATAATGTGTCCACCTCCATGTTTGATGGTGGGGATGGTGTTCTTGGGCTCATAGGCAGCATTCCTCCTCCTCCACACACGGTGAGTTGAGTTGATGCCAAAGAGCTCGATTTTGGTCTCATCTGACCACAACACTTTTGCCCAGTTCTCCTCTGGATCATTCAGATGTGCATTGGCAAACTGCAGACGGGCCTGTACATGTGCTGCCTTGAGCAGGGGGACCTTGCGGGCACTGCAAGATCTCAGTCCTTCATGGCGTAGTGTGTTACCAATTGTTTTCTTGGTGACTATGGTTCCAGCTGCCCTGAGATCATTGACAAGCTCCCCCCGTGTAGTTCTGGGCTGCTTTGTCACCGTTCTCATGATCATTGCAACTCCACGAGGTGAGATCTTTCATGGAGCCCCAGACCGAGGGAGATTGACAGTTATTTTGTGTTTCTTCCATTTGCGAGTTATCGTGCCAACTGTAGCCACCTTCTCACCAAGCTGCTTGGCGATAGTCTTGAAGCCCAGTCCAGCCTTGTGCAGGTCTACAACCTTGTCCCTGACATCCTTCGACAGCTCTTTGGTCTTGGGCATGGTGGTGAGTTTGGAAGCTGAGTGATTGCTTGCTTCTATGGACAGGTGTCTTTTATACAGGTACTGTAACAAGCTGGGATTAGGAGCACTCCCTTACAGAGGGTGTTCCTCATCTCAGCTCGTTACCTGCATATAGTGAAAAGACACCTGGGAGCCTGAAATATTGCTGGTTGATAGGGGATCGAATACTTATTTCCCTCACTACAATGCAAATCCATCGCTGACTTTTGGGCACTGGGCTTTTGAGGGTTTGTTTGTTGTTATTCTGTCTCTCACGGCTACAATAAACCTACCATTCCAATTATAGCCTGGTCATTTCTGTGTCAGAGGGCAAACGGACAAAATCAGCAGGGGATCAAATACTTATTTCCCTCACTGTACAAAGAGGAAATATGTTGGAGTCTTGGAAGTATGCCAGTATTGCAGTAATTCCAAAACCGGATCAAGACTTAACACAAGTTAAGAATTACAGGCCTATCTCACTGTTAAATAATGATTACAAACTCTTTGCTGCCATTTTGGCAAGGAGAATGAAGGTTGTACTAAGAGCTTTTATTCATGAAGATCAAGCAGGCTTTTTGCCAAAAAGGCAATTAAGAGACAATGTGAGAACAGTACTGAATGCATTGGAGTGTTATGAAAAACACAATGATAAACAAATAGCTATGATCTTTCTGGATGCAGAGAAAGCATTTGACAATGTTTCCTGGCAGTTTATGTGGAGGCTACTGGATGCAATGGGAGTTGGCAAGAATTTCACTAGAGTGGTTAAGACAATATATTCGGAGCAATATGCTAAAATTATTATAAATGGGGAACTATCAAATAATTGCAAAATACAAAAAGGAATCAGACAAGGTTGCCCACTTTCCCCATTACTTTTTACATTAGTTCTGGAAGTCCTTTGTAGAAATATCAGAGAAGATGATCAAATACAAGGCTTGAAAATAGGGAAGCAGGAGTATAAACTTAGAGCCTTTGCGGATGATGTGGTGTTTTTTCTTGAAAATCCATTAGAGAAGCTCGGAAGGCTCTTGGAAAAAATAGAACAATTCGGCCAATTGGCTGGGTTTTATATAAATAAGACTAAAATGAAGGTGTTGACAAAGAATATGGACCAGAAATCTAAGGATAGACTCTATGAAATAAGCAAATTGAAAGTGGAGAAGAAAATTAAATATTTGGGTGTCTGGCTGACAAATAAAAAATCTTTGTTGTTTTCAAATAATTATGTCAAAATATGGAATACAGTAAAAATTGATTTGCAAAGACCAGAATGAACTTATCTTTAATGGGAAGAATTTCAGTTGTCAAGATGAATGTTTTACCTATAATGTTGTTTCTTTTTCAGACTATTCCTATACTTAATATGTTAAGTTGTTTTAAGCAATGGCAAAAGGACATAACTAAATTTGTTTGGCAAGGGAAAAGACCAAGAATTAAATTTAAAAATTTAACAGATGCTAAAGAAAGAGGTGGTCTTACCCCTGCCGGATTTAAGGTTGTATTTTGATGCTGTTTGTTTGACATGGTTAAAGGAATGGATAACATTAAGAAATCCCAGAATACTTGATTTGGAAGGATTTGATAGAAGGTTTGGATGGCATTCTTATTTGTGGTATGATAAAACTAAAGTGCATAAAGATTTTCTTAATCACTATGTAAAAGGGGGTCTAATGCGAGTGTGGGTAAAATATAAAACATGGCTGGAACCTAAAACTCCATTATGGGTATCCCTGATTGAAGCTTTGGCACGTAAAGAGATAAATAATATGCAATCCGAATGGGGTACCTATAGAGATTTGTTATGTTTTCAGGAGAGGGGCTGTAAATTAAAAAATCTAGCCAAAGTCCCAAATTTGTTTAGTAACTGGTTTCAGTATCATCAGCTAAATGAAATTTACAAGAAGGATCTTAAAGTTGGATTTGAGGATCAGATGTCGAGATTTGAAAAAGAGTTGTGTGAAAATGATGAAAAATTAGTCTCTAAGATAAAAAATTAGTCTCTAAGATGTTTCAAAGAAGATTGGGAACCTTTCTTGCTTTACTTAAAGAACTATTTTTCTAACATGGACCTTTCAGCAGGGTTTGAAATTTGGTAATTACAGCAGGTTGGGTAGGGTAAAATCGAATTGTAAGATGGAGTATATATGTTTTGTATTATTATAGCAATGGCTTATATGTATAGTTAACAAGAACCGCACAGACTGGTAAGCGGGAAGCCAATATTTACTTAATTAAGTGTAACTTGATTGTTAGGGTATGTAAAATTTTAAAATAAATATTAATAAATAAATATTTATTAAAAAAAAATAAAAAAAATTTTTAAATAAAATTTTAAAAATGCAAAAAAAGAAACTCATTTACCGACCACCCCCCAACCCACCCAAACTAGCCACCATTGCTTTGCAGGGAGTTTTGTTTTGTCTTAATCCACATAAGGACCCTTTAGCTGTGCAGCAATCCATGGCTCAACTACTGTGGTTTCAAACAGCACCTAATATAGCACTATGTTCTCCACGACAATCCTACAACACCCATCTCCACAATCCCTCCCCCTGCCCTATAAAACCCTTTTGAAATGTGGCATCATTCCTGAGGCATTCTGGGAGAAAAAATAGTAGTTGGCAGAAGCTGGCTGCTAAGAAGACCTACAGCACTTCCAGTACTGCTGACACTGCCCATAGTAGCACGTGTGCACACACACACACACACACACACACACACACACACACACACACACTTTATTTAAAAAAAAAGAAAAAGGCAGCCAGAGCTGCCACCAACCAGTCGAAAGTCCACAAAACTATGGGGTTTGCCCCCACTGCTGAAATTGCCCTAGTTCATAATTCCCCCTGAAACCCTCTTGCACCCCCAAATTTGAGCAAAAATATCTTTAGCTTTTTAAAGAAAGAATTTTAACTCCGCACCACTGAAAGGCAATTTTGAGCTCATGAGTGAAAACACCTCAGAACTCTTAGGATGCACCCCGAAACATACAGAGAGCCTTCCTTCCATGAAACTTCCTTAAGTTTCATGACTTAATGAAAATTAAGTCATGTTTAATTTCTACTGTAAATAAGCGTTGAGTGTCTTTAGAACCAAGATGTTGACATTTTTTTATACTCAGACTCGTAATATTTGAAGTTCAAATCTGTATTGTATTGCTCTATAGAATAAACTCAGGGTCAAAACAGATATGCGGTGGAATCAGCTCTTACAATGAGGGATGTGCAGGAACCGGTTTGGTGGTCCTTTTCTGGTCTTGGTTTGGAGGTCTGGCAGTTTGGTGTCAAGGCGGTTACCTTTAAGGAGAAGGGAAGGTGCTCTTACCCCCCACCACATTTTCCCTGCCGGTGCTGTGTCCAAAATTGCTAGTATAGGGTAGCAGCATACCCTCTTGCCTCCCCCGTCACTGTCAGACTGGGGCAGCAAGAGGGTATGCTGCCACTCTGCACCAGCAATTTTGAACACAGCACTGGTGGGGAAAACATGGGAGGGGGGTTAAGAGCACAATCACTGCTCCTTAAAGGTACCCCCCCTGCCACTGAACTGACTGTCTGCCAATTTGTGCACATCCCTACTCACAATCAGCTCTCTGCTATTTTTAAAATTTTACAGTGGCCATGGCGGGATGGTGGTGACTGGCTTTGAATTTGATTGGAGGAGTAACTCTGGGAGGAAGATGTTGAGTAATTTCCTCTATGCTGTTTTCCCATTCTGAATCCCCACCAAGGAGTCGTTGGTCACACAATGGAAACAAATATAAGTACCTGTATTATTCCTGTATTTTGCCCCAGAAGAGCCTAATAGTAGAGGGATAATTTATATCCTGAATATGGAACAGGAGAAAAGGGTTAACTCCCACCCATGTCATGACCCAAGATCCAGCCCCCATCATTTGAGGGGTGATGCAAAGAATTGAGGGGATGAGGCAGGCTGGATACAATCTAAGATCAAATCCCAGGTGACCCCTCACACCAGGAGAACTAGGGGAATCTGAGGCACAACTCCCACCTCAACCTGAAGAAACAGCCCTGCCTTTGTCCTCTGAATTGGAGGAGTTCCATGAGAACATGCCAGTTGTAATGGAGAGCTCCCAGCATCACCAGAACCAGTGCTTGAAGAGTTGGGCAAGGGCCCTTTAAGGGATACAGTGACCACGTTTGCACGTAATGAGGAACCACAGTTGAAAAGGCCCATTGTTCCATGAATATTACCTCTAATGTGAGGAACCACAGTCAGGCATGGTGATGAAACTGATGGTTCAAGATTGAGACTCCAATCTGAACCCTCAGGTTGCATAAAGTTTCATTGCCTCAACCCGAGGTTCTTATTGGTCTGCAGTATGTCCGAATTTGGAACCGCAGGCTGCTGGCCTTGGAACCGGAGCAGAGGGAGGAAGCTCCTTCCTCAACTCCGGCCTGATTGTCTGTGCTTGCTTTCCTTCTGTCAAGAAGGAAGCCCACACAGCCAGCAGCCCTGCCTCTCTGCAGTCTCGCGGACTGCCCGGAGGCAGCTTTCCTGAATGTCCGAATTCAGATGGGAGAGTGGGGGGAGCCATAGTTTCTAAGGAAAGGGGTGGGACCAATTCACCCTGCCTCAACAGCAACTATAGGAACTGGCACTCTGCTTCTGTTGCATAATCAAGTTAAGTTACTTTGGCTGTTGGTACCACCTCTGGTTTGATGCACTTGTGGAGATTTTGGCTCAGCCTGGAATAAGATACTGTACATACATTGTCAGTGCTCCAATAAACACTGATGCTCCCAGAAGTTGCTTTAAAGTTAAAAAAAATATGTTGGGAGAGCTGATTACAGATTTCTCTTGTATTGCATCTGTTTTGGTCCTTGCACGATACAGAATTTTATGCAGTGTTACAGAACTTATTCTACATATAGAATTTGGGTGTTTCATTGTGGCATGTACATTGCTTTGCTGTGTCATCAGTGTTTGCTTTTTTAATGAGAATACTTTCGTTCTGTAAAGGTTGTTAAAGGCTATTAAATTAAGAGGAAAAATGACAGGGGAGTCTAGAAACATTGATATTTCTCCCTTATGAAGCAGAAGCTGGGAAACAGGAATGGAATTCAATTCAGATGTTCCATGTTTATTAACCTAGGATTGCTTTTGTAAAATGAATTTCCTGGCCTGCTTTGATAAAACTCCTTAAATCAATAGTGTTTTTAGTTTGGATGCACCTAATAGAAGTTGGAAAGACTTTTTCTCTACCTGTCCTCCAACAGAGCTTTCACCAGTAATGCTTTTCATTTGCAGAGGTGGGTGAAATATACTTTTGGAACTTGCTATTACATTCCATAGCAGAAGTTTCTCATACACGGTTATTATCCTCAATGATGAATCAACCCCCAATATTCATATAAGCAAGGAAGCCACAGCTATGGCTTATGTCAGACTGTTATTTACTCCTGGCTCCTTTGCAGTAAATACTGTACTTGAATGTTCATGACTGTGTGGTTTCTGTAGTTTTCTGTAGTTTACTTTGCACCAAAGTTTGCAAGGCCCTTTATGCCATCAGAGTATCCGAGCTTATGGAAGAAAAACACTGATCCACCTATGGCAGAGCAAGTCAGCCAAGAGCAACAAGGGAAAGGTGACTTTCTGAAAGAATGGCGGTGGGGGGAAGTAAACATGATAAAGGGTGGTGGAGGAGGAAGAAATGCAGGATTTAAAGGGAAAAGGACTGGGCAGGGGCGGAGCCACCATTGGGGCAATGGATTCAAAGAACCCGGGCCGCGCCCAATCGGGGCAATCATGTGTCCCCAGTCCCAGACGCAGAGCCTGACTGCCAGTGGCCCGCACAGCCCCTTTGGGAGCTAAACTAAGGCTGGCGCTACTTTAGCATGGCCCTTCCAGGAGTTAAAAGGCTTGTGCTGCGTTTGCAGCACAGCCAGGAGTGGCTCTTCCCTGCAGGGAAGAGCTGCTCCTGGCTGCACTGCGAAAGCAGCGCCAGCCTTAGTTTAGCTCCCAAAGGGGCCGCGTGGCCACTCCAACTCCCAAATGGAGCCTCAAGGCTCCGTTCGGGAGCCAGACCACGCCCCCCGTGTCTGATGTCAGACGTGGGGGGGCAGGGTCAGCGGGGTTGCTGCTGCGGCAGGCTTCGTGTCTGGGACTGGGGACATTTGTGATTGTACATTTTGGCTTGAACCCAAGCCAAATCTTCTTGTTTTCAGTTAGAGGTGAGACCTCACTAGCCCCATGTCTATCTACACTAATGAAACAGGCAGGCACTGCAATTACATTTTATTACCAAAAAGGTCACTGCAAACCAGGTCTGAAAATACTTAAAATGGGAGGGGAATACAAAAACACTGGAATGCAGCGATATGGCAACAGCATTATGTGGACTCCCAGTAAAATGTGAGTGGGCAAACAGGGCCAGCCCTTGGATAAGTAGCACCAGAGGTGCAGTTAGGTAATTTTGGAGCCTGGACCTAATGAACTTACGGAATCCCCCCTGCAAAATAAACATCCTTTCTGTATATATATACAATTCACCACAAACCTACAGGTCTGGGCCAGAATGCACTTGCACTGGGCCACTACACAACCCCCAAGGATCAATACATCTTGATCATTGACCACAAACCCAGAGATCTGGACTGCAGTGCATTTGACTCCCCCCCCCCCCACGATGATGCAAGTCCCAGTGGATTCACACAGCTTCTTGACCATTCACAAACTAACTGCAGGGTTGAAGGACCTATTAGTTTGGTCCACTTGAGGATGTTATTGGATCCAACAGGATTCCGAGAAGCCTTGGAAGGGTTCAAGGTTGGCTCTGCTAATGATTCTGTTCATGCTCTGGAGCAAACATGGAATAATGAACTCATTAGAGCAGTAGACGCAATCGCTCCTAAGCATCCTCTCTGACCTGCTATAAAGACAGCCCTGAGGTATTCAGATGAACTACGGGAACTGAAGTGGTGAGGTAGATGACTAGAGCCAACTGGAGGAAGACTCTATGAGAGTTTGATCGGGCACAACACAGAGCACAATTGAAGATCTATGCTCTGACAGTGCGGGTGGCAAAAAAGTGGTTCTTTTCTGCCTGCATTGCTTCCACAAATTCACATCAAACTGAGTTGTTTAGGGTTGTGAGGGGGCTAGTATGTCCCCCCTCCTCCTTGAATTTAAACTTGGAAATTGGTCACTCGCTGTGACATTTTAAATGACATTTTTGCAGATAAAATCTCTCAAATTCGGCCCGAGCTGGATTCCACTGCTACTGCAGAATCTACTGTGGAGGTGTCCAGCAACTCCTCTTATGGGATTAGATTGGATCATTTTCAGTTTGTGATTCCTGAGGAAGTGGACAAACTGCTTTGGACTATACGCCCTACAACCTGTTCTCTTGACCCTTGTCTAACTTGGCTTATCTCATCTGGTAATTATTAGGGGTGTGCATTTCAGTTGTTGTGCATTTTGATTTAGGACGATTCTGAACCCCCTCCCCCAATTCGGTTTGGCCCGAAAGTGAGCTCCCTGAAATGCCCCATTTTCGGTTCGGATCTGGACTGATCCGAATCCGAAACCGAATTGGCTGGCAGTCCATTCCGTTCTCCTTCCCAGTCTTTTCCCCACCGATTCTCCCTCCCTTCTGCCCCAGTCCATTCCCTGCCTTCCACAGTCCATTCCCCACATCCCTTCTGCCCCAGTCAGTCCGTTCCCCATCGTTCCGGCAGCTTTCCCTCCCCGCTCCCTGGCAGCGCTTTCTCTCTCCACTGGGTTCCCTCCCCCCCCCATTTTCACCTGCCCACCTCCTCTGCCAGGGCCCGCCGCTGCCACCTCTTCACCCCACTGCCAGCCTCTGTTGCCTCAGCCGACTCCGCACAGAGCATCCAGACCTTCAGCCCGAACCCGCCGCCGCTGCTTCCTCACCGTCAAGCAGACGTCAGAGGTAAAAATTTGGAGATTGAGGAGAGACTTTGCTTGATTGCAAAATGGTCCGAAACATTTTCCAAAAAACAAAACTTTCAGTTCCAAAGCAGGGTCATTTCAGTTCATAAACAAAAATATTTGAAATTGGATTTCCACATTTCATTTTGTGTACAAAATGTCTGAAAATGCCATTTCCAGGTACAAACCTGAAATGTTTCACACATTCCTAGTAATTATATTATCAGAGAGGGTCTGGAAAATTGTATAAATGCTTCTCTGAGGGAGGGCAGGATGCATCCTTGTCTTAAGGAGGCTATTATTAGACCACTTCTGGGAGACTAGAAGTGTGAGCACTGTAAGATATTCCCCTTAGGGGATGCAGCTGCTCTGGAAAGAGCATCTAGGCTCCAAGTTCCTTCCCTGGCATCTCCAAGATAGGGCTGAGAGAGATTCCTGCCTACAACCTTGGAGAAGCTGCTGCCAGTCTGCGTAGACAATACTGAGCTAGATAGACCAAAGCAGCTTCCTATGCTCCTATGCACTTTTGAAGAAACCTGCATTGGATCCCACAGAGTTAGCTAACTACAGATCTGTTTCCCATCTCCCATGGTTGGGCAAGGTGATTGAGCGGCT
Organism: Hemicordylus capensis; assembly: GCF_027244095.1. Taxonomy (NCBI): domain Eukaryota; kingdom Metazoa; phylum Chordata; class Lepidosauria; order Squamata; family Cordylidae; genus Hemicordylus; species Hemicordylus capensis. The sequence continues at coordinate 307,038,562 of NC_069657.1, forward strand.
GGTGGCCTCTCAGCTCCAGGCAGTTTTGGATGATGCAGATTATGTAGACCCATTTCAAACTGGCTTCCATGTGGGCTATGGGGTTGAGACTGCCATGGTCAGCCTGATGGATTATCTTCAACTGACTATCAACAGAGGGAGTGTGACTAGGGGTGTGCACGGAACCATCTGGTCCGGTCCGGTTCAAGGCCAGACCAGCCTCGAACAGAACTGGGCCAGTTCGGTCTGGCCCTCATTGAAGCCCCCCACCATCCGGTCCAGTCCGGCAGGTACGTGAACTTTTTTAAAAAACATTTTTTTGAATGAAAAGTAACTACCTGTAGCCCCTTTGGGGGGCTTGCTATAGCCGCACGGGGGTGGTGTGGTTTGTCCACGAGGGTCCCCTCTCCCCACGCTGGCCTCCCTCATCACTGCTGCGGCCAGGTAAATGTAGTCTTTTTGGCCCTTTCGGGCCTCCATAAAGGCGAGTGGTGTCCATTTTGGCCACCGCCGCTCATGCACAAATGCCCTCTGCAAGGCCCAGGCCTTGCAGAAGGCATTTGCACATGTGCGGTGGCGGCCAAAATGGACACAGCTCACCTTTACGGAGGCCCGAAAGTGCCAAAAAGACTACTTTTACCTGGCCGCGGTGGTGATGAGGGAGGCCAGTGGAGGGAGAGGGAACCCTCACGGACCCCCCCGCAGCGACAGCAAGCCCCCCGAAGGGGCTACAGGTAGTTACTTTTTTAAAAAAAAGTTCACGGACCTGCTGGACTGGACCGGCAATTTGGTTCTGGTCTGGACAGAACTGGGTGGGGGTGGGGTGGGGGGTGGGGTCAGTTCGATCACAAACCCATGAACCCTTGGACCAAATCCTCGGACCGTGGACTACTGGACTGGTTCTGCACATCCCTAAGTGTGACTCTGCTGATTCTTTTGGATCACTTCATGGCTTTTGATACATGGTATCCTTTTGGACAGCCTGAGGGGGGTGGAATTGGGTGGCACTGTTATACAGTGGGGCCATTTCTACCTCTCTGGTAGATTCCAGATGGTGTAAGTTGGAGACTGCTGTTCTGCAAAGCGAGAACTAACGTGTGGAGTTCATACTGTCCATACTGTCCTTCATACTGTCCTCCATACGGCTCCATACTGTCTCCAATGCTTTTTAACATATACATTAAACCGCTGCAAGAGATCATCAGAAGGTTGGGTGCTCAGTGTTATCAATATGCTGATGACACCCAGATCTACTTCTCCACGTTGAGCTAGCACATCTTCTCCAAATGCCTGCTTGGAGGTGGTAATGGGCTGGATGAGGAATAACAAACTGAAGTTGAATCTGAATAAGACAGAGGTACTGACTGTGGGGGCTTGGGACCCGAGAGTGTTGTGGACCGAGTCTGATTTGTAAACTAGATATGCTCTGGACCTAGCATTGGAAATCAGGCTTGTTTCACCAGTGTCACCAAGTGACCAATCAGACACAGGTCTTGATTTCACATAATTTTGGATTTGTAGCTCCAGGCCCAGGCCCAGGGTGGCCACAACAAGAGATGGTTTAGATCTGCCTGTTCTGGATGGGATTACACTCCCACTGAAAGATCAGGTACGTAGCTTGGGAGTGCTCCTGGACCCAAAGCTCTCCCTGGTTTCTCAAGTTGAGGCAGTGGCCAGGAGTGCTTTTTATCAGCTTCAGCTGATATGACAACTACCTCCATTTCTGAATGTAAATGACCTTAAAACAATGGTACAGATGCTGGTAACCTCCAGGCTTGACTACTGTAATGCACTCTAAGTGGGGCTGCCTCTGTACATAGTCTGGAAACTACAATTTGTACAGAATGTGGCAGCCAGACTGGTCCCTGGGACAACTTGAAGGGACCACATAACACCAGTTTTGAGGGAACTGCACTGGCTGCCGATATTCATTCATTCATTCATTCATTCATTCGATTTCTATACCGCCCTTCCAAAAATGGCTCAGGGCGGTTTACACAGATAAATAATAAATAAACAAGATGGATCCCTGTCGCCAAAGGGCTCACAATCTAAAAAGAAACATAAGACAGACACCAGCAACACTCACTGGAGGTACTGTGCTGGTGGTGGATAGGGCCAGTTACTCCCCCCCCCGCTAATATGATATGTTTCCGGGTGAAATATGAATGGTTAAATGGTTATTACCTATAAAGCTCTTAATGGCTTGGGCCCAGGGTGTTTAAGCGAGCACCTCCTTTGTCATGAACCCTGCCACCTGTTACGATCTTCTGGAGAGGTCTGGTTACTGGCTCGTTTGGTGTTGACCCAAGACTGGGCTTTCTCTGTGGCTGCCCCAGGGCTTTGGAATATGCTCCCTGCTAAAATAAGAGCATCTCCTCTGTTTTCAGGAAGACCTTCAAGACTCACCTGTTCTCACAGGCTTTACAATTTTTAATAATTTGTTTTAATAATTGTTTTATGCTACTTTTTATTTCTGTTTTATGCTACTGTTTTGTTTCATGTATTTTAATCTTTGCTGATTTTTAAATATTAGTTTAAATTTTGTATATGTCCTAGAGATATACATATCAGGCGGTATAAAAATATTATAGAGATAGATAGATAGATAGATAGATAACTGAGACACAACACGTGTCCCTTACTCTACAGTTCAAACACAAAACTAACTTGGACATATAGTGCATTCACAAGGAAAATGAATTAAAACCACAACACCTGCTCCTTGCTTCACTGTTCTCATGCAGACCTTTTGGGTCACAAACCAACTTGATCATAGTGCATTGTAAAAAAAAAAAAAGCTGATTGTTTATTCAGAAGCAATAGTTCCACTCCAATTAGGTGTGAAATAATCTATGAACAGAGATCTCTTTCTGGCAGCTTTACTGAAGTAGGAAAAAAATCATTAAAAATCACAGGATTGACCAATTTCCCTGAAATAAAAATACACAGAGTCCTGCCATATTAGGATACACATGTGCCCAATTTCATGACTCTTTAAACAGTCAAAAAATCATTAAAAACAATAGATTGACCAATCCACTTCAGAATCAATACACGGTTTCCTGCTAACCTGTCCTACATTTGTGCCCAATTTCAGAACTCTAGGCCAAGCTATTCTGGAAATATAAAAGAGGGTGGAAAGGGGAGTGATGTTTATCATTTATGAAGGCAATGGGCAAATTCCATCACATGGGGGTGGAATGATGGTCTGGGATGTGTATGTGCGTGCATGCACATGTGTGTGGGGGCATGGGGGAGATTCAGTTCCAGAAGCTTTTATAAATTTCTACCATGAAACAAGCAGCTTATAGGACTTTTGGGGACAAAAAATCATTAAAAACAAATCGTTTGACCAATCCTCTTCAAAATCAATACACAGAGTTCTGATACCTTTTCCTACATCTGTGCCAAATTTCAGAACTCTAGGCTAAGCCATTCCAGAGTTATAATAGGGGTCCTCTTTTCCCTTGTACCTGGGACCCCAGGTCCATGCCTAACTGTGTCCCGAGTAGCACCTTGGGCAAAGAGTGCTTCTGGCATCCCCCTCCCCATGGTTATTTTTTCAGTGTGGCAGCTTGTGCAGAATTGCAAAACCTAATGCAACAGATCATAAGTCTTCCCAGCAATGCCCATAAAAAGGGCCCAGTTACGTCTCAATACTTTTCTGCTTTTCTGCTTGTGCTCTTGTGCTCCAATTCTGGGATCCCACTGAAGTTTCATTGGCCTTCTCCAGCTTCACAACAAATAGTGCACTCAACAAACAGCAAACCACCAAGCTCATGCCAATCTCTGGGGACTCTAGGCCAATGGTGGGCAAACTTAGTCCTCCAGCTGTTGTTGAATAAATTGTGGCTTGGAATGATGGGAGTTGTAGTTCAACAACAGCTGGAAGGCCAGGTTTGCCCACCCGAGCTCTAGGCTAATCCTTGAGGGTTGGCATTGGCAACCCTAACTGAGATATAAAAGTGAATAATAATATATGTAGAGATAATTCATTTTTGAGGGGATACCGGAATGAGCTAAGCAGAATTGTGTATTAGATTAATTAAGGCAAGATAATTTGGGAATCGTTCAAAGGTCTCTCTGTGTCCACTTTTGTTTTGTCCAATATTATTTTCCCTTTGTTACTGAAAATAAGGATCTATTTGTGAGCAAGGGGAGTTCATAGGAAGCAACTGATGGGTTCTGAGTTGCTTTGTTTGCTGGTGCTTTTTTTCCTTTAACCTGTTACTTGAGCTTTCCTTGTAAAAGTAACTTCTGCATTTGGCATATGAAAATACTCCAAATGTACTCTCATAAGTTTTCAATTTGAAGTGGTGGTTTATATTTTTAAAGATGTTTTGTATAAACATTATTATTAATAAAGATACACCACAAATTGAGATCACAAGGTATTTTTAAAGGATTACTAAGGCCTATGTAGCACACACACACACACACACACACACACACACACACACACACACACGGTTGCTCTTAGGTTGCAATCCCAATTCATTTTGAAAGAATTTTCACTTAACCCGGTGGCAAATTCTAAGGAGGACTCCTGTTTTGTGCAGGAGAGGGATTTCTGCACATATCTTCTGATCTCTGCTATGATGCCATACACCGTTCTTAGAGATGCATCCTCCTAGATTTGATCATCTCTCTTTAAATATGTTCAGTATAAAGCTGTCACTCATGGATAGGATTGCCACACTTTTCTTGCAGATCTTCTGTGCCCTGCACAGCTATGAGTCAATTATAATTTCAGTCAGTGAAGCTTTCCTGAGGATGTACATACAGTGATGGGAAGAGCTTCAGCTGAAGAATTCCCTTATCTCATTCTTAAAGTCACAGGAGAAAGAAAGAAGTTGGAAACTGTCCTTTGTCTAAAAAAGCCAATAGACATGCCACAATAGAGCAACAGTAGATAAAAATCACAGGTAGCTGTCTTGATCCAACAGGCACAAAAAAACCCCAAACCCGAGGGCAGGAAAAATATCTTTATTGGGACCAACTGAAATGTCCCCAAAGAGTGCACAATAAACAAAGTACCTACATATTACCTTTTATAGACTATTAGAGATTGGGAGAAATGCTATTATTTCTAGGATGCAAACCCAGAACTGCTTTCCAGCCAGAGTGCTCTGGTTGTCTCCTTAATAGTGAATACAGGAAGAACTGAAATGCTGAAATTCTTGATCATATTGCCGGATGATATTTCTAGGTGAGATGGGGATGGACTTTGGGAGAGCTTATGTATAATCAACTATTGCTTAAAAGGCAGCATTGTCCCCAGCACAGTTCCATCCATGATAGTGCTAGAGTGATAAGTGAAGCCACACTGGTAGAAAATTTGCCTTCTAAATGTTTACAGATACAAGAATAACTTTGGGGTCTGATGCAGGCAACCATGAGGTAAATACTCCTCCTCTTTGCTGTTTAGAATCTGACCAGATGTACTGATTTAACTTGAAACTTTAATCAAGGATAATTTGACTTTTGTTACCAGAGCTATAAAAAGTCACCAGCTCACCTGGAAATCCTGATTGCTTGGCAGCCAGAGATATGGGAGCAGCAAGCTATGATTATTTCTTGTTGGTAAGAAACAGGTATCCAGAATTCTCAAAGGCACCCAAACACAGTCCAGAGTTGCGTTCTGGCACTGAAAATAGGTTCCAGAGCTTAGTTCTAGTAAACAAAGCCCCGTGATATGCATTTTTGTTTACTTGTACAGGCTCTTAAATATAGCTGTTCCTGATAAAAATTTATTTTTATAGAAGGGCACAATATTGCATAATAGACCAAAAATATGCAAAACAGTTGTATAAATCAGTAAGACCACATTATGACGCTTTGGCCTGAACAAAATAAAGAATAAATAATGTTCTGACTTCTTTGCCTCTAAATTCATCCACACATATTATTCTGTTTCTTGGTGTTTTGGGCTCCACAGCTGTGATTAATTCTGTGGCAAACACAGAGCATGTCTTCTCTGTTTTGCATTTTCAGTGCTCAGTAATATGCTCAATTATCTCTTTTGGGCATTTGTGTCTGGCATTTTGTCCTCACCCCTTTTGTTTAATTCTTGCGTACAAGAGTAGTTGTGAATGATGTTCCCGGGCTTGGGTTTAACTGCTGAGAGCTGATTTCTGCCAAGCACATTAGCTCTTTAGTCCTACCTCTCATGAAAAAAACACACACCTAAGCAACAGAGGCCTAGGGTGAGGGATGTGCATGAACCGAGGTTAGTGCACAGGTTCAGTGCTGTGGGGAGGGGAGCAGCGAGTGGGATCTTTAAAAAAGAGGAGAGCAGGTCCTTATCTGCTTTCCTCTTTCTAAAAGACTCCTCTTTCCACTCTCTCCCCATGGCACTGAACCTGTGCACTAACCTTGGTTCGTGCACATGCCTACACAGAATGACAGCTTAAGTTGGTGGTACACCAGAGAATTTTCTGCCATTTAGAGATGTTCCACACACTTGGTATTGTTACAAGTGGGTGCTGTTGTGCCCTTTGGGAATCTTTTAGGCTACAGTATAGCAGGCAGTTTCCCAGAAAGTCACAACCACAGGCTTAAAATCCTAATTTTTTTTTTTAAAAAATTTTTTTAGTACAGAGTGAGATTTGGATGAAATAGGATTTGTGGGGCATCCCCATTTAACACAAAAGATGCAAGACGGTTCACATGACTGGGTGCTAATACTGCTGTACTGCCTCTTTAAATGTGTGTGCTATACCGAGGAGAGGGGGAAGGGAAGAGGGTGGAGGATGCTGATGGAGAGAGGGAGAGAGTTAGATCCAAACAAGACTGGGTAAAGAAGGAAGGTAGGGTCAGTGAATAGATCTGGAGAGGGAGGGGGAGAAAAAGGACAGACCCAATTGAGTTCAGGGAGGAAGAGTAGACTGATCTGGAGGGAAGGAATTGAGAAACCTGAGCAGATTCAGGTAAAGGGAGCAAAATTGGGCTGGTCCAGAGAACCAGAGCAGGAGCAGGAGAAAGGGAAGGAGAGATCTGAGCACTTCTGGGGAAAGGATAATTCAATCTGGGTTATTCAATGAGTCAATCTGGAGGACAGTGGGTGGAGGAAAGGACAGGAAGGACCTGAACAAGTTTAGAAAGAACTGGTAGAATTGGGTTGGCCCAGATGATCGAAGAAGGAGCAGACAAAAGAAGAGGACAGATTCAAGTGAATACGGGGAAGAGAAGTAGATAGAGTTGGTCCAGAGGACTGTAGAAGGAAGAGGGAGAAAGTATGAGTAAAGCCCAAACAAGTTCAGGTAGAGAATGCAAATCAAGCACATCCACAGATCTGGAGAAAGGAGCAGCGCACAAAGACAGAGAAGCCAGAACAAGTTCAACTTCAAGGTGGTGCTATATAAATGAAGGAGGGCTGCTGAGAACTAGGAAGAGAGATCGGAAGAGATGGCAGTTCCTGTGTTATCACAGAGGCACTAATGGTGGAAGGGAGGGACATTTTAGACTGATGGCGCTGTGAATTGAGCAGATAGGGGTGGAATGGAGAGGCAATGTGTAAGTAAGTTTGTTGTAACCAAAATTCATAACAGACATATTAAAACATTATAAAGCAACATAAAATATAATAGTTAATAATCATGCCTAAAGAATAACAGATAAGACATAATAAGACAGTATAAAACATAGATCCCTGAATTGACCCAAATCAAATTGCAGACTCCTGAATTGATTTGGCCAGCTGCCTCAATGAATCAGCCCCAAATCAACCAAATGGATCCAGGTGATTCATGTACCATTTTGAGGCCCATTTTTTCAGGGGTCAGGGTTAGGGTTTACCTGCTGTTTCAACAGCACGTTTTGGCCATTTTGTGTTTCATTTCAAGCTCGAAACAGAATGCAAAATCGGTTTCGTGCACATCCCTAGAAGATTCCTGCCTGTGAGAGGCAATGTGGCAAGAATCACCAGAAGAGTGCCAGTGTCCCCTCTCAGGCATGCACATGTGCGTGCCAGACACATTTCTTTGATGTCCGCTCAATTAATTTTAGATCCTGCTCAGGTTGAATCAGAAAGGCTCTACCTCTGAGTGCACATGCGCACACACTGCCTTGATACTGCCTCCCAGAACAAAACTCCTTCTGCACACAAATGAGAAAAATTAGAGGGAACACTGAAAGGGACATTGGATTGGTACTCTTGGCTGGGAAAATGGACCAACATTCAAATGGTAAGAGCTTGGGGGACAGGCTTTCTGACAGTTGCTCATACTCTTATGAGAGAGTGGTCTGTAGGAAGATGTCTATCTGTTTTCTTTATAGTGGCAAGACCTGGGCAGATCATTCCTCCCAATGGACCTACTTCTCATGAATCTGCAGTCTTTGGGTGGACCTCTGGGTCAAGGCCCCTATGTGGGCTCTCTTTTATTCTGGGGCAGTTTTATTGCCCTCCCCACTTTCCTGGTGAAAAATAGATTAAAAACCCTTCTAGTCTAGCTAGTCAGTACCTTGAACATTCCTACACACACAGGTTGTGAAGCCAGGACTTGGGAATGAAAAAATAGAAAACTCCCAGAAGCTGAAGGAAGGGAAGGGGGGCTCCTTATATTTACCTGTACAATGTGAAGAGTAGAAAGCCTGGATCTCAGCAGGGGAAAAATGGGGTGTGGTAGTGACTAGCATAGAATGGGTCCAAAAGACTGCACACCCTTGGGAGGGGCTTGTGGGCCAATTTATAGGGTAAAAAGTCACTAAATCAGCCCTCTGTTGGTAACTGATTTCCTGGAGGCTCTTCCCACATAAAACAACAGAAAAATAGAATCCAAAAGGAGCTAGACAAAAAGATATCTTATCTTGATAATGAAATACTGTATTAGGAAGTTGCTATGTCTCTAGATTGTCAGGGTTAAGCAGTTGTTTGACACTAAAGCTTTGCTAGAAAAAAGGCAGCAACTGTAACCTAATCCTGGAGTTGCCACCTATTTTTGGTGACTCTGTTGCTCTCTCTTTAACAGCAGGCTGATACATGGATACTTAATAGATGACGATTTCCCCCACTTTCCCCATGGACAGGATTTATGTCCATGCTACAGAATCGTTCACCTGCTTAAAAATTCCTTCGTCTCCTAAATTACTCTGTCTGTTAGGCACAGGAGCAGAAATGGTAACCTTTTAATAGAGTTAAGTGGCAATCATGCTGGCTAGTTTGCAAGATGCATATCTGGTCATTGCTGGGTAGGAGTAGTAGCAGAAGTATATAAATGAGTGGCAGCAGTTGGCCCAATGAGTAGCCTACAGAAAGGGAGACAGTATGGGGAGGAGGTAGATCGAAGGGAGGAGCCTGAAAGACCAAAAGAGAGGCTCTAGGGCTTATTAGAAATCATTTCTGAAGCAATAGAAGGGGAAAACTCAATGAGTGAAATTTTCCATAATATGGGTGATTTAGCAGTGGGAAAACTTGTATTCCATTCCTGCCTGCCATCTAGTGATAGGCAGGAGTCACAAGCTGAGTTCTACTACATGATAGCTGCGTGTACATGCACATGCATGAGAGAGATTCACAACCTAGGATGCTGATTGCCTGTGTGAGAATAATATAAAACTCGGCCAGCTCTAAATTAATAGCCATTGCCACTTCCAATGGCAATGCATTCCATCCATTTGATAAAATAGAACTTTTGTCTCTATGTCTTGAACCCCTTGCCCTTCATTGTTGATGGTTCCAAAAATATTAAGGTATGTAAGAATCCTTACATATGTGGTTTTAAAGTTGGAGGAATAAAAATCAATAACCTGCGCTATGCTGATGGCACCACTCTGAGAGCTGAGAATGCAGATGATCTGCAAGCTCTGGTAATGAAAGTCAAGGAGCACAGTGAAAAAATGGGACTACAGTTAAATGTAAAGAAGACTAAATTAATGCCAACGGGTACAGCAACCAGCCTCAGAATTGATAATGAAGACACTGAAGTGGTGAATAGCTTCTGCCTTTTAGGATCAACCATCAACAGTAAAGGACCCAGCAGTCAAGAAATACACCACAGACTAGCACTTGGTAGGGTTGCAATGAAGTCCTTGGAAAGGATATCTAGATGCCGTGACATGTTTATACCTACAAAGATTAGAATCATTTGGACAATGGTTTTTCCCGTTACACTCTATGGATGTGAAAACTGTACTTTGGAGAAGCAAGACAGAAAAAGTATTGATGCTTTTGAACTTTGGTGCTGGAGAAGACTTCAGAGGATATCATGGACAGCCAGGAAAGCAAACCAATGGACCATAGGACAAATCAATCCAGAATTTTCACTTGGGACACAAATGACCAGGCTCATACTATCATACTTTGGACAGATTATGTGAAAACCTAGCTCCCATAAGAAGTCCTCAGTGCTGGGGAAAATTGAAGGAAAGAGAAGAAGAGGACGACCAGCAGCAAGGTGGGTGGACTCAATTATGACAGCAATGAATGCACCACTGAGAGCCCTCAAAGCCCAAGTTGAAGACAGATAATCCTGGAGTGAATCTATCTGTGTGGTCAGTAAGAGTCGACACTGACTTGACGGCACTTAATCAATCAAGAATCCTCATATTAAATGAGGTTCTACATGTGCCCTTCTGATTCTGTGCTCACTGATTAAGAAGTAGGTCCAGTTGAGTTAAATGGGACATATTTCCTAATGTGCTCAGCGCTGCAGCTTTTAGAAGACTGTACTTTTTACCTCCTTGGCTTAGCCACTCTAATTCTGTAGGTGAAAAAGGATAATTAAAATCTGTTTTGACAAGTACCTAATCTGTTTTTATGAAATATTGTGGCAACCCTGCAGTAGGCATCTGATCCAAAAGTTTTTAACAAAACAATATGATACAAACTCCTAGAGCAGAAGTGCCTTTAGTTAGGAGACCTAAAACAAGAAAGACATCTAAGTTTATTATATTGTGATGGAAAGGAAAATGGAGCCATAAGAGCATCTTAATCTAACCTGCACACTATCCATTCCTCAATACGTTTTTAACCAGCCTTTTGGCAATAACAAAAATATCAGCAGAGCTAACTGGGAAGCTCTTCCCTTGTAGGTGATGGAGCCAAGCACAGCAGACGATAGGTCTTTCCATGCATCAGGCTTCCTACAATGACATTCCATAGCAGATGACTCAGGCGCTAACAGAATGCCTTGTGCAGCGGGTGGCCTGATTCGCTGGCATGCTTTCCTGTTCAGAATGGATCAGTTTCAGACACTGCAAGATGTTTATCCAAGAGAGAAGGTGGGAGCTATTGCAAGCCAAGTGCATTTGTTTTGCTCCAAAGCTTTTGTTTGTCATTCTATTGACATGCCTTAGTTGCAGGCAGGTGAAGTGACAATTAAAACAACTGGCACTGGTGATTTTTGAGCATGGATTTGGGGTGCTGATGTCATTGTCAATGACACCCATTTAACTAAATCTGTTGCAGGCGTGTCATTAACTAACCAGTGTAAATGAAGCTGCAGTCTTATGCACATTTGCTTGGTGGGGTGGGGGGTGGGGGCATTGATCTCAGTGAGACTGACTTTTTATACAGAAATGCACAGGATCTGGCTGCAAGTTGCTCTGGTGATCAGTTGGACTTACCTCTCAGTAATAAGCCTGATCCAGAAAACTGTAAATGATGCAAAACATTGTGTGCACCTGTTGCCAGAGGCAACAGAGGTATCTAGGGAAAATAGCGCCTAGGGCAAGCACTGAAATTGCGCCCCCTGTCCAAACATCTGAAACCCATCTTTCACATAACTTGACCATAATATCAGCTCAAAAATACAAGTCAAGTTTGTCAATCTTTTAATATTTCATATCAATCTTTTAATATTTCAAATATTCAATCTTTTAATATTTCAAAAAATATTTAGCAGTGGATGTAGCTAGACCAAAAAATGCTGGAAAAGTACAAATTTCAGTATGCTGGGGCTCATGAAATACCCAAATACTATGTGGAGGTGTACTTGGAAAACTAAACAAAAGTGCCTGTCTAATTCTCTACTATGCATTGTAGCATTACTATTACATAAGTTTTAAAAATAAATGGAGAATTTTACTTTTCCAGATACACTGAAAATAATTAAAGGATATGCAGAGTAAACTGTGTCACTGCTTGGAATATATTCTAGTATTTCAGAAAGACAGTTAAAATGAGAGAAAGAGAGCAAGAAACTCCCAGTGGGCCTTAAAACTAAGGATTTCACACTGATTCAAAGACAAACTCACCATTAATAGACATATTATTAAGACATCATGTTTAACTCACTTATCACAAGAAGTAAAGTAAGAGCAAATGAATACAATCCTAGCTCATAAGCTTCAGCTCAGTATTCACAAGCCCTGATTCTCTGTATGTAGTGCCAAACTAAATATGTGTACAGTGACTTATATTATACTAAAATTTTTTAATTTTTTTTACCTGTAGTCCCTTTGGGGGGCTTCTTAAAGGCTGTGGGGGGTGTCTTCAAAGGTCCCCGTCCCCCTGCTGGCCTCTAGGGCCTTGCAGGGACCATTTGAGCATGTGCAGTGGCCATTTTTTAAAATATATTTTGTTTTTTAAAACTGACCGCTGAAAACAAAATGGCTGCCGCACATGCTCAAATGGCCTCTGAGAGGCCTGGTATGGCCTAGGGCCTCACAGAGGCCATTTGAACATTTGCAGTGGCCATTTTGTTTTCGGTGGCCATTTAAATTTTTTTTCATTTTAAAAAATGGCGCCCCCCCTTCAAGTCATGCCTGGGGCATGTGCCCTGCCTGCCCAACTATACACACACCCCTGCCTGTTGCTATCCTGGTAATTGTCACCATGAATAGGACTGGTGAGGATCTCTTCAAAATCTTGACCAGAGTTCTCATTTGTTCTATCTATCTATCTATCTATCTATCTATCTATCTATCTATCTATCTATCTATCTCCCCTGAGAAATAAGAGTCTTAACTCATTCAGAATATCTCCCCTTTTCTTCTTATCACTCATGTAGGAGGTGTTATAAGCAACATCTGAGCTCTGTTCCAAATATTTAACCAATTTTTGTTGTGTTAAACTACTAATACTTGTTTAATTTGTATCCATCTCATCATTCATTCATTCATTCATATTCATATACTGTCTGAAATATCTATCCTTAGGCAGTGTATATAATTAAAGAAAAAGTAAGAACAGAAAACAATTTTACTGAATAAAAACAAACAGTTTAAAATTCATTTTAAAAGCCTGAGAAAACAGGTGCATCTTAAGGGTCCTTTAAAAAAAAAAGGAGATGGAGATGCTCTTATTTGATGGGGAGTGTATTCCAGAGCCCTGTGGGCCTGGTCCCAAGGCCTGGTCCCAAGATCACCAAACAACCTGGTGTATCTTAATAGGCAGCAGGGTGCATGACAAAGGAGGCACTCTCTTAAGTATCCTGGACCCAAGCCATTAAGGGATTTATAGGTAATAACCAGCACTTTGTATTTTACTTGGAAACAGGTTGGTAGCTAGTACAGTTCTTTTAAAATCAATGTTATATGATGTCTTTGGATTGTCCTAGAGACCAGTCTGGCAGCCACATTTTGTACATTGTAGTTTCTGGACTATGTTCAAAGGCAGCCTCATGTAGAGTGCATTACAGTTGTCGAGCCTGGAGGTTACAGCACATGTACCACTATTTTAAGGTCATTCAACTCCAGAAGTGGGCATAGCTGATGTATCAGCCAAAGCTGATAAAAAGCCCTCCTCGTGGATCCTTGTGGAAGAACCATGGGTTTGGGATCCTCCTTGGATCCAAACCCAGAAAGAGTTTTGGATCCAGGAGCACTTCCAAGCTACATACTTGTACTTTTGCGGGAGTGTTTTGCCCATCCAGAACAGACAGATCAATGCGCAGTCAATGCCACCATCTTATTTGGATAGTTTGTTATCCTTCATCCAGCCCATAACTGCTTCCAGGCAGGAGTTTAGGGAAGTTATGCCATTTCCTGGGGATGATGATGTGGAGAAATCAATTTGGGTGTCATCAGCATATTGATAACATCCTGCACCAAATCTCCTGATGATCTCCCCAGTGGTTTCATATAGATTTTTAAAAAGCATTGGAGATAGTATGGTGCCTTGTGGAACTCCATACATTAACTCTCACTTTGTAGAGCAACAGTCTCTAGGCAACACCATCTGGAATCTACCATAGAGGTAGGAATTGAACCACTGTAACAGTGCTGCCCAGTCCCAACTCCCTCAGGTTACCTGGAAGGAAACCATGGTATATGGCAGGCTTCCCCAAACTGCGGACCTCCAGATGTTGCTGAACTACAATTCCCATCATCCCAGCCACAATCCATTGTATCTGGGGGTGATGGGAATTGTAGTTAGGCAACATCTGGAGGGCTGCAGTTTGGGGAAGCCTGGTCTATGGTATTGAACACTGCTGAAAGATCCAAAAGGATAAGCCGAATCAAACTCCCTCTGTCAATCCTTTGTTGGAGATAATTCATCAGGCTGCCTAAGGCAGTCTCAACCCCATAGCCCACCGGAAAGCCAGTTTGAAATGGGTCTAAATAATCTGATTCCTCCAAGATTCCCTGGGCATCTTAATCTTAAATTCAACTATAAGTATTTCAGAAGAAATCTAACAAATGATGCCCAAAGCAGAACATTTTCTCTGACATCAAACATTACAATGTAGCCTGAATTAGGAGTGTGTGTTGGGAGGGGGAGGGGGTTATTTGGATTACAGTATCATTTTCAGATTGGATCAGTACATTGCAGTATCAGTTACAGATTGGATAACACCTGCTAACTTTGCAAAGAGGCACCTTTTAACGTGGTGTTTCTCTTTATTTAGCAGGGGGAGAGTAACTGGCCCTATCCACCCCCAGCACAATACCTCCAGTGACTGTTGCTGGTGTCTATCTTGTGTTCCTTTCTAGATTGTGAGCCCTTTGGGGACAGGGATCCATCTTATTTATTTATTATTCCTCTGTGTAAACTGCCCTGAGCCATTTTTGGAAGGGTGGTATAGAAATCAAATAAACAACAACAACAACAACAAAAGACCGCGAAGAGCACCTCAACACCATAGGGGCCACAGAAATCACCACCAGCCAATTACAAAAAGCAACTTTCCTGGAAACAGCCTATATTCTGCGACGATATCTATAACAACAGCAACAACATTGACAATAAAATTCAGCCATCCCAGGTCCTTGGGAAGGACTTGATGTCTGGATAAAACAAACCAGTCAATAACACCTGTCTGACTGTGTAAATAAATAATAAAATAATAAAAATAAATTCATAATTCATAATTTTGCTGAATCATATTCAGAATGTTGTATGTTCCAAACCATAGATTATTCTTACAGGTTTTAGTCCCAGATTTCTTCACTGTGGTGGATACATACATGATAACTAATATATATTCTTTTGTTTTATTGCTTCTTTCATTCCAGATGTCTTGTTATCCCACTTCTAATACTGTATAGTCCTTTATACTGTTTGCAATTCCTCCAGTTTTCTATACCTTCTTCAAATAAATAAAGAGAGAAAAAAATACATCTTGATCCTTATGTGTAGGCTGTAAATTGACAATTGATGAGTTTAGATTGGAATTTTACAGGGTTGCCAATTGACAAGAAAAAGGTCTGTCCTAGCTCATGTGTCTAACAATGGCTTAATCTGCAACAATTGGCAAAGATATTCACAGCATGGATGGAGGAAAACTTTATCACACCACTAATGCCTATAAATTGAGTGGCTAAAGGCACAGCTACAAGTGTTAGTTGGAAATATAGAATTTTAATGATTACAGGTCTAATATTCTGTAATTATATATTACAGAATTGTATATGATTATATGAATGTCAGGAAAGAATATCACGGGCTCTGAGGCAGCGTTTGCCAAATTCATCTGTATAAAATCATATTCTCTCAGAGAGAGGGAGAGAGAGGTGGGGGGAGAGAGAAACTCCATACAAGTACAGGTGAAACTCGGAAAATTAGAATATCGTGCAAAAGTCCATTAATTTCAGTAATGCAAATTAAAAGGTGAAACTGATATATGAGACAGACGCATTACATGCAAAGCGAGATAAGTCAAGCCTTAATTTGTTATAATTGTGATGATCATGGTGTACAGCTCATGAAAACCCCAAATCCACAATCCCAGAAAATTAGAATATTACATGGAACCAAGAAGACAAGGATTGAAGAATAGAACAATATCGGACCTCTGAAAAGTATACAGTGTACTGTGCTTGGTTGGCCAGCAAACTCGCCTGACCTGAACCCCATAGAGAAGCTATGGGGCATTACCAAGAGAAGGATGAGAGACATGAGACCAAACAATGCAGAATTGCTGAAGGCCGCTATTGAAGCATCCTGGTCTTCCATAACACCTCATCAGTGCCACAGGCTGATAGCATCCATGCCACGCCACATTGAGGCAGTAATTGCTGCAAAAGGGGCCCAAACCAAGTACTGAATACATATGCATACTTATACTTTTCAGAGGTCTGATATTGTTCTGTTCTACAATCCTTGTCTTCTTGGTTCCATGTAATATTCTAATTTTCTGGGATTGTGGATTTGGGGTTTTCATGAGCTGTACGCCATGATCATCACAATTATAACAAATTAAGGCTTGACTTATCTTGCTTTGCATGTAATGCGTCTGTCTCAGTTTCACCTTTTAATTTGCATTACTGAAATTAATGGACTTTTGCACGATATTCTAATTTTCCGAGTTTCACTTGTATTTTCTAATCCCAGAAGGATGCTGTTACTCAAAAGGAACTGTATAAATGTATTGATCATATATATATATATATATATATATATATATATATATATATATATATATATATTCGAATAATGGGGCACTTTTCTATCCAATGCAATGTCTTGAGGCTGTACCCCTTTGTCTGGGGCATCAAGAACTTTTGCTGTTAGAAACAGGAAATCAACCTGCCAACATTTTCCCTTAGGCATTCTTTGCTCTGAGAGGTTTGCTTCAAACTCATGCATTCACTGCTGACCAGTGACTAGCAATGGGAAAGTCAAAGTCATTTCCTCCTAGGTAGATTGGCTGCTATCCTCCTGTTTTCCTCCCCCTTTGTTTCCTCCTACAGCAGGGATGAACAACCTTCAGCTGTGTTTGGACTACAACTCCCATAATCCCTAGGCACAGCAGCCAATAGTCAGGGATGATGGGTTGTAGTCCAACATTTGCAAGAGAGCCAATGGGTAGCCCTACTCTACAGCCTTGGTCTCACTGAGGTGGGAATCATTCTTCATCAGGGACATACCATTTTAGGTGGGTATTCACAGAATTGAATGTTCCCCCTAAATGTTCTTATCACTGACATGTGCTACGTGTGTGTATGTGTGTGATTAGATATTTTTAGCCTTTTTCCAAAGGGAAAAAGGACTATAAGATCACTATGTCTGTATTTGTGTTCTTGTGTTCTTCTCTAATAACATTTGCATTTACAATCCGATACAAACCAAATTCACAGCATATGGGAGGAGATCCTAGAGGATCCTGCCGGGGGTATTATTTGGTTGATCCATCATTTTGGTTCAAGATGGTGGCCGCTCAAAGTTTAGGTAACAATCCTTTACAACCTATGTGCTGACAGTCAGATACAAACTAAATCCACAGCACATTGGAGGGCGTCCTAAAGAACCTGAACATGGAATTATTTTTTTTTTGCCAGTTTCCTATGTTGTTTCAAGATGATGGTTAGTCAGGTACAGACCTTTTGTAACTTCTGTATGTGCTGGCATTGGAAACAAACCAAATTCAAATGGGAAGGGGTCCTAGATAAAAGTTACATGTTAAAATAAGTGGAAAGTAGGCTTCATTCTTTCTACTTAGAACTACTTGTTCATGGAGGGAGTATTCCATCATGTGATGCCAGTTGCAGTCTGAATTGGTACAACTCAAATACAGGCTTGCCATCTTAGCGACCACGAGGCCTACAGTACATAGTGTGGCTTGGCTGATTGGCGTTGTCAATGTATGGGGTTATTACAGCTTCTTGTTTTAAGAAGGCCCTGACTGATGTAATTCTGAAAACCTTGGTTGTGGCCCATCTTTAAAGCAACAAAGAGTGCTGGACTGCTCCCATTTTCTGAATAGGGAAGATACAGTTGGGACTAGCACTTTGTGGAGCAGATGTATTAAATCACGCCCAGTGATGGGAATGTGCAGTTTCAATAGGAGAGCAAAGGGGGAAAGATGAATTTAATTATGAATTGTTATATTAACTCATTGCTCAAAGGGGTAACAAAATGCTGGGAAGGAGCTGTGCAGCTGTGTAGGGAAAGGCATGAGAAGATGAGAACTCTTGGTTTGCTAACTTTTTTGTGGCGTGGGTGGGGTGAGGGGAATTAAATGGCAGAGGGACAGTAAATGGATAGGGAAGGTAGTGGGGCCCGCCAGATTAGATAGCTTGAACACTTTAAAATGGGAAGTTGCAATGAATGGAAAGGAATGGTTGGAAGTACTCTTTTCAAAGGCAGTGTCGTATGCATGGGAATACTGGACAGCTATGCTTTTTCATTGCAGAGGTGAAGCAAAGAGAAACAGCAGGCATGAATCCCCACCTTTGCCAGGTTTTCAATTAAAGCTGCGCCTTATAAACAGCCATGTGCCAAGCAGGAATTAGCAGGTGAAATGTGGGCACCTACAAATTGCTGCTGCTAAGTTGTGGCTACAGAGACAGGTTGAAAAACTGCCAGCTTCAAATGCTAGCATGAACACAATGAAATGATTTTCTTGTCTATGAGTTGATAAGGGAGAAATGTCTACCTGAGCATGCATAATAAATGCTATTGACCTGATGAAACAGATGGTTTGGGAATAATCAGGAAGATAAATATAGCTTGCAAAATATCCAAATATGCTGCAGCCGCCAAAAAAACCCCTGAGATAGATCTTCATAGAGGAGAATATTGTAGATTGTTGTGGGGAGCCAACTTCTGGTCCATGAGTTTTGATCTTTGACAGAGGCACCAGGATTGGGTGGGAAAGCATCTGCCTGGCATGCAGCACCATCCTATGCATGTCTCCCTCTGTTCACTAGGGCTTATTCCTCAGTAAGTGTGTCCAGAGTTGCAGCCTTAGAAAATTATCTAGTGGCCTTGTTGAAGCTTTGATCTGTTATGGGCTGATCTTCTCCGGACTGAACATTGCCTTGAGCACCATTGATCGCCTTGAGCAGACCACTGAGCAGGCTATTGACCACTGAGCAGTACCTTGAGCAGACCATTGATTTCTGGGCAGTTTCTCTGCCCTCTGTCTGAAGAATACGGCACAGCCAGACTGCTACTGTACAACTGTGACTATTATGAATATTAATATACTGCTTTTCAACAAAAGTACTCAAAGAGATTTACATAGAAATAACTAAATAAGATGGTTCCCTGTCCCAAAAGGATGAACAATCTAAAGAGAAACATAAAGTAGACAACAGCTACAGCCCCTGGAGGGATGCTATGTTGGCTTGAACAGGGCCAGTTGCTCTCCACCAGCTAAATATAAGAGAATCTATCCTTTAAAATGTGCCTCTTTGGTCAGTTAGCAGTGGGCAGTTAGCAGTTCCCAAGAAGCCCCATGCAGCAACAGCATGCATATGGTGTCCACACATGCGCAGATGCCATGTGTGTGCTGATGCTGTGTGGGGCTTCTTGGGGTGCACACTGCTCCAGCAGGGAGCTGCGTGGGGCGGCGGAGAGCAGGTAAGGACGTGCTCTCCTCTTTCTAAAAGCTCCTAGGCCCCGCTCCCAAAATGTGCTTGAACTGCAGTTCAATCTGCGGTTCGTGCACATCCCTAACTGACACGCACAAGAATATATCAGCCTGGTAATGCTGCATTTGAGTAATTTGTGTAAATTGCACAAATGAAAAATTTGTGCATTTTGGAAACATGCACTATATCTTGTGTAATGCAATTTGAGAAATGTTGCCTTTGTACAACTTGCACAAATGGAATGTTACTAGGATAGTGTTCCCTTGTGCGGTATTTATTATTATTATCTTGTTTATACAGTCAGACAGGTGTTATTGACTGGTTTGTTTTATCCATACATCGAGTCCTTCCCAAGGACCTGGGATGGCTGAATTTTATTGTCAATTGTTATAGATATCGTCGCAGAATATAGGCTGTTCCCAGTAAAGCTGCTTTTTGTAATTGGCTGATGGTGATTTCTGTGGCCACTATGGTGTTGAGGTGCTCTTCAAGGTCTTTTGGAACTGCACCCAGGGCGCCAATGACCACTGGGATTATTTTGGTCTTCTTCTGCCACAGCCTTTCAATTTCAATTTGTAGATCTTTGTATTTGGTGATTTTTTTTCTATTTTTTTTTCCTATTATGTTATCCCCTGGTATTGCTATGTCGATTATTTTAACTTGTTTTTCTTTCTTCTCGACTAGAGTGATATCTGGTGTATTGTGTGGCAGATGTTTGTCTGTTTGTAGTTGGAAGTCCCATAATATCTTTACATCTTCATTTTCTTCAACTTTTTCAATGTTATGGTCCCACCAATTTTTGGCTACAGGTAGCTTGTATTTTTTGCAGATGTTCCAGTGTATCATCCCTGCTACCTTGTCATGCCTTTGTTTGTAGTCAGTCTGTGCGATCTTTTTACAACAGCTGATTAGGTAGTCCACTGTTTCATCTGCTTCTTTACAAAGGCGGCACTTGCTGTTTGTGGTGGATTTTTCGACTTTGGCTCTTATTGCATTTGTTCTTAGTGCCTGTTCTTGTGCAGCCAGTATTAAACCCTCTGTTTCTTTCTTCAAGTTGCCATTCTTAAGCCATTGCTAGGTCTTGGTGATGTCTGATTTTCCAGTGATACTGTGCAAATATTGACCATGCAGGGGCTTATTTTTCCAGTTTTCCATTTCCATTTTTCCATTTTTTTTTAACAACATTTATATCCCGCTCTTCCTCCAAGGAGCCCAGAGCGGTGTACTACATACTTGAGTTTCTCTTTCACAACAACCCTGTGAAGTAGGTTAGGCTGAGAGAGAAGTGACTGGCCCAGGTTCTGAGAAAAACCACCTATTTCCCACTAATGTATTTGTGTCTCATCCAAAAGGACACTGACCCTGAGCTAGCTTCTCATTGCTTGAAGGAGTAACAGGAAACACTGAACACGTATTGCTTTCGTGTTTCCCCAAATTCTGTTTCTTGTCCACTAGATGCCAGTATACTGCCACAGAATCTAATGAAGCACTGCCACAACTTTCACCGATTTTTCAGAATGGAGATATTTCCATTTAGCTGTCTTCAGTTCCAGATGCTGGCAAACACGTCTTAATTTAAATAAAATCCTTTAGGCTTTAGGTTTCCAAAGTTTTTCAAAGACATTGCAAATACATTCC
The DNA here is from genome assembly GCF_027244095.1 of Hemicordylus capensis. Classification (NCBI taxonomy): domain Eukaryota; kingdom Metazoa; phylum Chordata; class Lepidosauria; order Squamata; family Cordylidae; genus Hemicordylus; species Hemicordylus capensis. The sequence goes on from NC_069657.1 coordinate 307,059,880, forward strand.
AAGGAATTTGCCAACCAGATATTTTTCCACTACTACATGTAACCTTAGACTGACCTTCAATCTTACTGATTTTTTTTAAAAGGTAAATTGAACAATGCCTTAGTGAACTACAGGGGCATGGCTGTCTCTTGTATCATTGACATACTTAACTGCTTCAATATTTTATTTAACAGGTATAGGCAGGTCAATGAAATGTACTCGTATGCCCAGACAAATGTTGAAGGACCTCATACCTTAATTTATAGAACAATTCTTTGGAAAGAGGATCCTGGGGCTTCATTAGACTTCTTTTGACCTGTTGGTATTCCATGCAATTGCCAGAAAGCTATTAGTGAGAAACGGGGAAAACAATCCTAAAGCCAGCTATTAATGTGGAGCCAAATCCTCTGGTGAAGTAAATTAGTTTATCTGCACTTAAGTTCAATGTCACTTTTCCAGCCGAAACCTGAAAACCATCTTATTAAATGTCAGGAATGAGATAGTTCCGACACACAGCTGCATGTCTCTTTCTCCACCCCACAATCAAAAGCAGCCCTGGGAAGCTGAAAGTTTCAGCAAAAGAATAGAGTGTGTGTGCTCATTCTCCTCAGGACATTCAATTAACCGCCCCCCCCCCACTGGCAACAAGCTGCTTTTCATTCCACAAGAGAAAAATATATTGGTACATATACTTTCTTTCAGGGTTGGAATACTGTCTTGTTAAGCAGTTTCCCCTCTCTCATTCTTGTATTTAAAACAAGAACCTTTCAAGACATTTTCAGGCCGTTTCAGCCTTCTGTGAGCGCTCAGTGGCCATTTTGGAGGCTACCGTGCATGTGCATGGGCCATTTGGGTGCCTGGGTCATGGTGCATGTGTGGCAGGCTCAAAAATGGCCACCACACACTCACAGAGGGCACAGAGACCGAAGTCCTCAGCAGTAGTAAGTGCATTGTACCCAGACCCAGGCCCAAGAAGACACGGAGACATTTTTAGTGGGAGAAATGAGCCACGCTTTATTAAATTAACATCAAACATGGCGGACTGTAAGGTGATGAATCACCTAAATGAAAACAGTGCGGGCACCTAGGCCTGGGCTAGGATTCCTTCATCCTACCCATGAGCCAAAAGGGGCGACACACCCTGGCTCAGGAAAGAGGCAGGTACATCCCGCCTAGTTCCTTCACAGCCAACCACCCCCTATGTGAGAGGGGATCTGGGCAGCTTAGGATCTTTACCCACCCTGGACCGCACAGCCCAAAGGTTGGTCAAGTCCCAAAGCAGGTTTCTTGGCAATCAAAGTCTTCCCGTGCCGCACAGGCCACAAGGAAGCGATTGACCAATCCACCTTAAAATACCCAAGGGTGCTCACTGATAAACTATACCAACTTACCAAAGCCCGCACTGTTCCTGCTACTAAGGAAGGTTAGCCCATGCTTGACCTTCCTACCCCACGCCAGCCCAGACTTTCAGCAATAGCCCCCTGGATGTTGCGAAGATACAGGTCGCAACCTCTTTCGGAAAGATGAACCCCATCGGGGCGAAAGAGCTCCGGAAAACGAGCAGCCAGATCCGGCTGTCGCAAAACAGACCCTCCAAGAGCCACGACCTTCTTCCCAATGGCCGCTGAAACTTTCCTACGCGCTTTCTCCAAGTTCAAGCTGGATCGAGCACCACACCAAACTCTGCGCTGAAGCCAATTGATCCAAATTATCCGAACCCCAGGAACCCACCCGCATAACGTCGCTAAATCCGAGGAGGCTTGCTGAAAGATGGATAGACCAGTCCGCCGGCCCAAATCATTCTCCCCCAGGTGCAAAACTCTAATGTCAGGAGAGGGGAACCTATCTAAATGGTCCCTTAAAGCAGGTAGCAACTGACCCCAGAGCATGCCACGCATGCCCAGCCAATAAACGGAAGCACGGCCCCCAAGTCCCAACTGGGAACCCCAGTGAGAGGTGCTGGCCCGTTTAAATGCCCAGAAGACCAGTGAATGGCCAAACAGCAGGACTCGGACTGGGACCGCCGCCCCACCAGCACCTGCCAAGAGAAAACAACAGGTCAGCATTGGAACAAAAAATGTCCGCTGTCAGCGCACATAACGCCTGACCGCCACGGACCTCCACCGACCTATTTTCCGCACGTCAGTCTCCTGCAACCCCATACGGGTAGCGGTAGTAGCGGCACCGATGCGGAAAGAATGCAACGTCAGCCCCTGGATAGGCACCCCCGCAGCCCGCAGGGCCCGCCGTAATACTGCAAGGAACTGATACTGCGTGAGAGGGGACTGGTTCTCATGCGAAAAGAGGCACCCGCCCTTAAAAGGACCTAATGCCACGTAATGCCTCAGGGCCGTGACTGGGCACGCACCCGAATCCCGAGCTTCGGCCAGGCGCACCGCCTGTCCCCTACCCCTCTGATCAGTTTTAGAGCGGCAAAGCATCAAAGAAACTTCACCTGCCCCGAAGGACAGATCAGAAAATTGCAAACACGACTCCCTAGAAGAGGTTGCGTTGCGGGGAAGTAATTCCCCAGGACGAAAGGCCCCGAAGAAGGCAACTAAGATCGCCGCCCGGAAAAGGACAACCTCCCAGTGACTAGCACAGCACCCATCTAGGCAGATCAAAGTGGAAGCAACCAACTCTAAAGTAAATGGGCGCCTAGTATCCTTAGACTTGGGGTTGCTCCTAGCCCACCCCTCCAACATGCGCCGGACCCGTGGGTCGGATGTGGCATCACCAACCCCCCTAACCTGTGCCTCGAAGGCCAATGCGGCCAAATAGCCAGCCAAGGTAGATGGTGCCCTACCCGCCCTACGAAGGAAAACCAAAAACTGCTGAATTTGTTCCACCGGGACAGGCCAAACCTCCACCAAACCTTCAGCCTTCCGAAAAAGAGAAAAGGCCTCGAGCTTGGCTGCGTAGCTCGCTCTGGTGCTAGGCGCCAGAGAGGCCGCTATGGCCTGCTGTGCTTCCGCTTGCCAAGATCCCATAAAAAGGCCGGCATGGGTTCCGGGTGCAGGGAAGCCTCGGGTGCTAACTCTCTGAACCTGTTTAACTGAAAACGAGAGAGAGCATCAGCGATATCATTCCTAATACCCGGGACATGACGGGAACGAAAAAGGATATTAGCCTGCAGACATTGCAGGACTAAGGCCCGAACCAGACCCATAACCCTAGGAGACTGAGAGGTCTGGGTGTTAACAATCTGGACCACTGCCAGGTTATCACACCAGAACCGAACCGAGGAGTTGGCGAACTCCTCAGCCCAAATGTGGACAGCGACAACAATGGGGAAAAGCTCGAGGAAGGTCAAATCGCGAACCATCCCCTGCTCGACCCACTCACTAGGCCACCTGGCAGCACACCAGCGACCCCGAAAATAAACCCCAAAGCCTATTCCATCCACAGCATCAGAGTGAACCTGAAGGTCTGCCTCCAAAAGCCGCTCACTGCGCCAAAAGGCCACCCCATTGAAATCAAGCAAAAAGGTCTCCCAAAGGGCCAAGTCAGCCCGAACCCCTTCGGTAATCCTCACCCTATGATGAGGGGCCCTAAGACCTACAGTCAAGTCACACAGCCGGCGCAAAAAGGCACGGCCAGGGGCAACGACCTTACACGCGAAGTTAAGGTGGCCCAAAACAACTTGCAATTCCCGCAGAGTGGCCTTACGTGATCGGCCAAGTGATCTGACTAAAGCTAGAAGGTCCCCAAGTTTACTAAGGGGCAACCTGGAGCAACCGGACACCGTGTCCAGTTCTATCCCCAGGAACGACAAGCAGGTGACCGGTCCCTCGGTCTTATCCTGCGCCAGAGGAACGCCGAGCTGGGCGGCTAGCTCAATAAAAGAATGCAGCAGGTAATAACACTCCCCCGAATTGCCTCTGCCTACAAAAAGAAAATCGTCTAATTAATGCACTGTGCCCAAAAGACCGGCCTTTCGCCTGACTGCCCATTCAAGAAATGTGCTAAAAGCCTCAAAGGCAGCACAAGAAATAGAGCAACCCATAGGCAAGGCCCTGTCAAAGTAAAACTGGCCAGCAAAGGAAAAGCCCAGCAGTTCAAAATCATCTGGATGGACAGGAAGCAGGCGGAAGGCCGCTTCTATGTCACATTTAGCCAACAGGGCCCCAGGGCCCCTGCCCCTAACCACTGCAACAGCCTGATCAAAGGAAGTGTATCTAACCGTGCAAAGACTATCAGGAATGCCATCGTTTACCGATGACCCCCTAGGGTGAGAGAGATGATGGATCAATCTAAACTCACCCGGCACCTTTTTAGGGACCACACCCAGCGGTGAGACTCTCAGGCCGGGGAAAGGGAGGCTATCAAATGGCCCCATCACCCTACCCGCAGCCACTTCTTTGCTGATCTTTTTAACGACTACATCCTCCTTCCCCACCACAGACTTCAAATTGCGAGGGCTACTGAGACCCCTCCGGGCCGAGGAAGGGATCCTAAAACCCTCCCTAAAACCACACAACAAATACGAGGCAGCTGTTTGGTCTGGGTAGTCCAACAAAAGCTGCTCCAGGACCCCTAGCTTAATGGGACTAGGTCCCCTTTCCCGCAGAGGGTGCGGGAGGGGGACCCTTCTTATTGTCTGCCTGCTTGGACTTGAATCCAAACCCCCCGAACTTAGCCCTAGGGCAGGAGCTGCTCGGGTGCCTGGCCCCACAGACCCCACACATGTGCTTGAAACGGCAGGGGGATCGGGAGCACTTGCCCTTGGAATTATACTCCCAACAGACGAGGTGGGGTTGAACCCACTGCTGGCCTATGCCAGCCGGAGTCGAAGACCCCGCCGCCCGAGATAGCAGATGCCCACTGTCTGACCTATCCCCATCTACTGGTCAGGCTGGCGACATGGTGACCAACCATAACTCCTGTAAAGGAGCATCCCAAGGTAACATGGGGTCCAGGGCAGCCCTCATTCTAAAACTTTCGTTGTAACGGATCCAAGAAGATCCGGCGAAGTCAGAGACAGCCCTGTGGATGATGTCCATGTACTTCAACAATGCAGGGGCCCGGGCAGGCTGGGCCTGGACTATCACCCCCATGTAAATCGTGAAGCCGGACAGCCGGTTGTTCCAGGTCTTTTCTACTGGCTTCCTTTTAGTGGCCTCATGCTCTTTACATGATTCTCCCTCCTTATGTTTGACCTCAGGTTCCCTGAACAACAAGCTAAAAATATCCACGTATTCCCCTTTAAGAATTTTCTCTTTAGTGGATGGGAGTAGGTGACCACCCAAAGGAAGACCCATGCCTCCATAGGGGGCATGCTGTGGAGAGGGTAGAACCCCCATCGGGTAATAGCCTGGCGAACCACCCGCCTCAGATATGGGAGCGTGAGAAGACCCAGGAATATTAAGTGATCCAGCGGCGGGACGGTTGCCCAGCCAGACTTGTTCCGCAGCACCCTGCAGACCCCCTATTACCCCAGGAAAAGGAAGTGATGCACCCTGACCCCAGGTTTGTGCGTATGGGGACCATAAAGAAGCTGGACCCCAGGCACCCATGGCAGGCATCGGCCAGGGAATGTAAGGCCACTGGCCGGTGACGCCGGGTGGTGTAGGTGTTGCAGGCTCACCCGGGGCCAGAGGGGTAGCAGGATCCAGCGGCGGCTGATCAACCGGTCCTATGGGCGGTAAAGATGGTGAAGGTGCTTCCGGGAGCGGAACCTCAGGAGCAGGAAGCGGCAAATCAGGTGCAGCCGGATCTGGTCTGGCTGGATTGAGACCACTTTCAAGCGCAGCTAGCCTGTTAGAAAGAGAGGTTAGCAACTGGTGCTTGACAGACCCCCTAGTCCTCCTAGGAACCTTAGGGGGTGGCACCCCACCCCCTCCCGAGGGGCCAGCTCCCTTATCAGAAGGGGTAGCTTTCGCCTTTTCTAAAGCCTCCATTCTGCTAATTAACCCGCGGATAAGCGTCATTTCCTCGTCCTCCTCCTCTGAAGAAGATTGCGGAGGGGCAGGCCGTTTGGGCTGTTTAATAGGCCGCCCCCCTTTCTTGCCCTTAGCCTTTCCTGGCATACTGCCCGAAACCGGGACCCCTAATTAGGAAATAATCCAGGCCCCTTCAAAGCAAATGCAAGGTATTGATTGTGAGCTGCGTATTATGTATGTATGTATGTATGTATGTATGTATGTATGTATGTATGCATGCATCTATTTAGAAATATGCTTACGATTGCTATCTATAGGTAGAAGGCCCACCACAAAGAGAAAGCAAGCCCCAACACCCTTTAATTACCACAGCTCACCCCACGGTGGTGCAGGAGGTCCAGCACTTCTCCACCCTCCAAAGCACACTACCCCCAAAAGCCCTCAGAAGCAGCAAGGAGTGTCCCCAGGACCCCAGCCCCGTAGCCCCCACCCCCAAGCCGAAACTGTGCCCCACAAACCAAGGGGCCAAGCCCCATTGTAATGGACGCCGCAACGAGGGAGAGCTACGCCGCCTCTGGGGCAAACACCACCGCGCTCGCCCGGGCCCTAACAAGCGACCCCCGAACAGCGGGACACCTATGCCACCAACGACGGACAATCGCCGACTCAGCTCCTCGCCCGCTTTCGGGCGCACCCGCCCCACCAGGCCTCCCAGGAAGGAGCATAGCAAACGAGCTCCTTCCTTCTCAGAAGCCAAAAACGCTCTGAGACGCCGAGCTGAAATCAGCTCGGTGGGGAACTGAAGCCCCGCCCCCGCAGGCCAATCAGCCAATCAGGCTGCTTCCTGGGCCTGCCTATCGGGGCTGGGACAAACACCCTCCCACTTGCACGAGGCAAGGGGAGGGGGAATCTTAAAAAAAAAAAATTAATTATGTCTGGCACCCCCAAACTGGCTCAAATTCAAACTGAGCCAGGCTCTTCATTTGGGGTGCCAGAACAGAACATGCCTGATCTGGTTCAAATCCAGTTCAGATTTGAACCGAAACGGACAAACCGATTTTGTGCACATCCCTAACATACAGTAGTAGACTTCCCCTATCTGTGCCCTAGATTTGAAAGGGACTGCACTGAGCTTCACTTTGCCATTCATGACTACAGAGTTTCACTTTAAAAATAAATGCATGTACATGTGTACAGACACCTGTAGGCATGTTCAGCGTAATATCTGAATAGGATTTCCAACTGGATTGCACTGGTGTTTTAAAGAAAATCAATGCTGATTCTGGTGTTCCAAGATAAATGTCAAAGGGAAGAACTAGCCATTGATGAAACCATTTATGTTCTCTATATGGATATGAATTGAATAATTACAATTTTTAAAAAGTTATTTTTTTCATGGTTTCACAATTTGTTCTTGTAACTGGCATATATGTTAGACTTGCTGATGATTCTAACTTTTTTTTGTATTATTAGTATTAACTAATATAGTTAATACTTTAAAAAAATACTTAGCTATTACCAGACTATTTTATTTCGACTAGTCAAACACCCATATATATATCTTTTTCTTCCTTGCATCTCTTTGGAGTAAGCAGTTGGTTTGGAATGCCTTTTTATCTTGTTCTCTTGGGCATGCCAGAATCCTTCATTTAAGGCTGGTGCATAAGATCTCAAGTGGTGCAACCAGCAATCTGTTGTGCAGATCTCTAAATGTTAGCTGAAATCTGGACTATTTGGCAGTCTCGTCCTCATCGATCAACACAGATGATATGAACAGAAACATAATGCAATCATAGATTTTCTGTCTACATTTGTTAGAGTTTACCCTTCTATTTATTTTTGTAGTTTATATTCCACTTTCCCATCCATGTTTCACCCTTGAGTCCTCGGTACCATGCATGGTCTACTACTAGCCAGGGAACACTCAGATAGAAGCACAACATGAAGAACTAGGCGATCAGTGTCTGTGGTCAGCATGGTTTGCTGCCTGGCTGTGAGTCCAGTAATGCTCCTGAGTGCTCACCTCTTACCTGTGGGCTTCTCAGAGGCATCTGGTGGGCCACTGTGTGAAACAGGATGCTGGACTGGATGGACATTGGGCCTGAACCGGTGGGGCTGTTCTTATGTTTTTATGCTCTCAAAGTATGCATGAGGCTGCTGTGCGAGCAACCCTGTGTCTTGCACATACAGGAGTGCATCTTTTGTGTACTTCAAGGACCTATTCTCTGAATTGTCCCTGGTGCAGAAGCATGTGTTGACTTCAGCCACAGATGTCAAATACAGAGACAGTTGTGTGCAGGCACAGGGCATGTGCGTCACATTTTTTGCACACTGCTGTGTCAGTGTCTTTTTTCAGTGGCAGGCACATGAAGACCAGTGACAGTTATAGAAGCACATAGGTTTACCAAAACAAAACAACAACAACAACAAAAACACACAAGTGAGATTGCTGCAATTTTATTACCATTTTTCTCAAGGATATTTCTATAAACAAAATATACACAATTTAAAATGTGACAGAGTCCAAACCAAATGGTGTAAAAGAAAATCACATAGCAAAATATGGAAACTTGCATCATGATTTGATCTTGCTCCTCACTTGACCCTCCTCCTTACTTTCCCCAAGTGGCGAGGAGTCCCAGGGATGCAGCATGATTTTGGCTTCCTTTAGAGGAGGGAGCATTGGAGACACATGGTCTCTTGGTAATATTTGGTTTATGTATTTACACACTGAGCATTAAAGGTAAAGTGTACTGTCAAGTCGATTTTGACTCCTGGCACTCACAGAGCCCTGTGGTTTTCTTTGGTAGAATGCAGGAGGGGTTTACCATTGTCTCCTCCAGTGCAGTATGAGATAATGCTTTTCAGCGTCTTCCTATATTGCTGCTGCCTGATATAGTAGCCGCGGGGATTTGAACTGGCAACCTTTTGCTTGTTAGTCAAGCATTTCTCCGCTGCGCCACTGAACATTAGATGGAGTTAAATTCACAGAGCATTGCTACAAGCAGTAACATGATACATCAGTTCTACAGACCAAACCTTGCACCCTAAGGTGCTTTAGTTCTCTGCCCAGTTTTTCTATTCCAGTCTCTCCAAAACCATCTCTATTTCCCACACCTAGCCTTCCTATAGCAACTGTTTGTCTTCACTGACCACACATGCACCTCTTTGAGGAGTGGGGATTGGGGAGAATGAGTCATCTTAGATAGTTACATTAATCTCTCCTGTCAGGTAGAGGTGGGAACACAACCTATTACTGGACTTTAATGGCTTTCCCCATGCAGGGTACTTCAGAGCCATTAACACCCCATCCCATTCTGAAATGTTTACAGGCCTCTGAGCTGGCATCAGATCAGTAGAGGTCTACCATACTCATTCAGAACTCTCACAAAGCTGCCTGAAATCTACATTCTCCTGCCTTTTCCCAGTTCCACTTGGTTTCTTTTTAAAGGGAGGCTGTAACGCATTTTAAGCTTAAATCAAACTCTAAATTAGCAGAAGATTAAGGCAGAATAATTACATTTCAAACAGCCAAGTGTGTAGAAAAAACAGGGATTCCCAGATGTTGTTCACTACAACTCCCAGCATCCCCAGCTGCGATGGCCTTTAATCGGGGATTATGGGAATTGTAGTCAACAACATCTGGGAATTCCTGTTAGAGGGAACACTGGTCTACACCAGGGATTCACAATGTTGGGACCCCAGATGTTATTGGACTTCAACTCCCATAATCCCTAATCAAAGGCCCCTGTGGCTGGGGATTATGGGAGTTGAAGTTTAATAACATCTGGGGACCCAGTGTTGAGAATCCTTGTTCTACATCCTATGTTATAAACCTGAAATGACAAAAATAAAATTAGTGGCCAACATCCCGAGTAACAAAGCATTTGTGCTATGGGAGAGGCACTGGTGCTTCTGAAAAATTCAACTAACTCAGCTCCATTGCTGACTCATCAGTGGGGGCGAATTTTGACAACCTCCCCTTCCCCAAGAAGCACTTTGTGTCACCCAAAAATATGCCCCTGAAGATTGCACAGTGTTCAGGGACGTATTTTTGGGTGATGAAGAGGGCTTCCAGGAGAAGGGGAGGCTGTTGAAATTCCCAATACATATATACAAGCTCCAGTGGAACTTTAGTCTGGAATTCTTTAGAAGCTCCAGTGCTTCGTTAGTCAAGATGTCAGCCAGTATAAATGAGCATCCTTATATACTGGTACCACCTTTAATGCACTGAGAGTAGAGGAAATTCACTTCTTCCTGCTGCATCTTAACCATACTGCTTGTGTGGGCTTTTTCGCATGTTACAATAAGTGCTGAAAGAGGAAGAGTGAGCTATGGAGAGATGAAGAGCCTGCCATTCTCTCCAATCCTGACTCTTTTTAAGGAACTGAAGCCCTGTCTGGATTCATTGCAACACTATAGGAGACAGGAAACTGGGCTCGATGGTCTAAACCAGCAGGTTTGTGAAAATTCCAAGGCATAGCCTAATGATTTAAACATGTACCAAGGTCTGGAAGGGGAGCGTGTGTCTGGTCCTTCAATTATCAGGCATTGTTTCCCTACTCACACAGCAATGAAGTATTTGGAAAAAGCAGCATGCAGGCTATGGGGAATAGCTTGTATCCAACCAGGAGGGATATGAACCTATTAAGAACTATCCAGGAGTATAGGTGGTTTGAAAGTCCATCTTATCCAGTAAATAAGTTGCTTGCAGTCCTTAGTGCAGTTTTTGCAGTTTTTCTGGTGGAAAGAGACTACACTGGCACAGAGGAGTGCGCGTAAAAGTGGTGGGCCATACACAACAAGTCAGTTAATAAAACAGAATTTCCCTATGTCAGCTACAATCTTCAGCCAAGAGACATTTTAGCCACGAATACTCAGGATGTTTTTGAAATAGCTCACGAAAAAAATGGGTCTTGTAAAGAAGACAGCAGAAATGGCCTTTTTGGAAAAAGCAAAGCATGTGTCAGAGCACTAATTCCAGCCACATCTTGTCTTTTTTTGGGGGGGGGGCGGCGGCTTCTGTCTCACAGGTGCATGGCATTCCAGACTGCAGAGATCAAAAACAATTAGATATTATTTGCCCACTGAGACGGAACACTTGCAGCATCCGTGGAAGATCTGATGTGACTGGGACCCTTTGCTCTCCTGAGTGTTTTTATTGATTGATTGATTCACACAGCAGGCTTTAGGCTTTACTGCCAAGTTGCCTCAAAAAAACGATGCAAAAAAGTGGATTTTTTTCTTCAGGGTAAATATGTCCGATATGTGAACGCACACCCTCCATTCCGGAGGAGATGTGAGCTAAAAGCCCTGTGTGGAAAACACCCTGGTTATTTACACTAGGAAAGATGCTTGTATGTAAATTGAAAGTGTAGTCATTTCTTCTAATTTATTCTCATGATGGTTGGCAAGCCAGTCAATTGATTCATCAAATATTTCTAATTGACCAATTATTATTTGACTGCAGTCGAATATTCCACAAATGCTGATGATGCTTAAAGAACTGGGCTGCTGTCTACTGAGCAAACTGCCTTTAAAAACATAGGCTGACATCTTTGCTAAATTTAATCAAGCAAGTCTCATTTAAGTTAAAAGCACAAGTTGAGCAAGCTTAACATATCCTTTTAATTTCAGTGTGATTCCCTTGAATAAATTTAGTAAAGATGCCAGCCTATTTTCTTCGTATTTGCTATTATTTTGTTTTAATTTCTTTTCAAAAATTGTAACTGTGGGCTGACTCTGTTGTTCCAGAATAAAAGCCTAAGAGAACTGTTCAGTGAATTGTTCACTTTTACAGGAGCTTTACTTAACATTGTTAAAAGTTACAATAATTCTTTCCAATTTTGTAAAAGTTCCTTTCAGTGGCCCATACGTTCTGCAGTATGCAACTTGACGGCTGCAGATAGGCTTGCCAGATCCAGATGGCGAAAAAAGTTGATACCACAAAAACAAAACAAAACAAAATCGCCCAAAAGTCTCCACTTTGCATAAAATTTGCATAGGTTTATTGGTATTATATATGCATGTTTTGAGAAAAATTGGATAATTTGAGAATAAATGCAACTCACCACTGTGAAGCTGATGAGCATGTGAGGTGTACATCTGATCCGTCTGCTGTCTAGGTACTGAGTTCTCAAGGCCCCTACTTCTTAAATGTAAATTCACCTCCCGGTTAGGTTTACTACACACACAGTCCTCTGTCCTCTCCATCCCATGGGTCACCCAGCCTGCTCTCCCCAACCAGGCCAGCAACTTCACCTCTTGGCTCAAGGCCGGTGCAGCGGTGCACACACGTTCTCCCACTCACTTGCTGTTCTCTATGACTACAAACTTTTATATACCACTATTCAACAGAAGGTTTCACAATAGTTCCCCAAGAAAGATAAATAGCAAGATGCGTCTGTCCTCCAAGGGCTCCCAATCTAAAAAGAAAGACAAGGTAACACCAGCATCAGCCACTGACGGGATGCTGTGTTGCTGTTGGATAGAGCCAGTTGCTATCCCCATCACCAACACTGCCACCAGATGAAGGAGGAAAGCTGCACTTGCCAGGCCCATCTATCTATGCTCCTGCATCACTTGGCTCTGCAACCTGCCACTGAAGCAGAACCTCCCCTCTAGCTTCCCCATTGAATGGATGGTCAGTAGGGTGCCAGCAGGGGAAGGAGAGAGAGGAAGAGAAGCTGCTCATGAGAGCAAAGCTGCCTGCTCCCCACCCCCAACATCAGACACCACAACAAATGCAAAAAAGGTAATTTGGTCCCAAGTCTCTTTTCTTCTTAATGGGGAAAAAGTATGGTCCCCAAAATAGTCTCATGTCCTTTATAAAAGTCTCTAGTTGGTATCCCTAGCTGCACAACCCTTGGGGACGCATTTTGGGAAGCCAAAGGGCACTTTAGGAGGAAGGGGAGAGCAGTGAAAATTGCTCCCCCTTTGTGTGTACTCAGTTGAGTGGCAAGCCATTGGCTGTGCTCACAGCAGCCTCTGTGAGAGGACACAGCTCTTGCTCCAGAATTTGCGAGCCAGTGTTTCTCAATAACATTTACTTTTTTATGTTTGTGTTTGCATAAGTATCAAACCTGTTGATTATTAAATTCTCTTTTTATTGCTTTAATAAATGTCATGCTTTAAAAATAATAGACTACTATTCTCATCAATTGATGAAATCTTTTTTGACCAGTTAAAAGTGAAATTTTGATTCTAATTTAATTAGCCTTTTCGTGTTTCAACAATGCTGTCACCTTACCTCATCCAGCGACATGGTCTTTCCCCCTCTGAATTGCAGCAATCTCTAGGGCCAGAGGAAGGCATTCCATGTTGCTTAGAAGTGCCAGGAATGTTCCTCTGTATGTATCCCTATTGGAATGATGAGGCGGTTTGCAGTATGTCCTGTACATGGGGAAAGCAATGTTGTTGATGTTGTTGCCTGATCGCTTACCCAGAAAAGAATCAGTATATTTTTGCTGCCTACATGCGGGGCGGGGGGGGGGGGGATCAGTCTTCAATAAACTAAGCTTTTTTGGCCTAAAAAATTTCTGTGACATCTGGAAGGCAAGTTTCCTTTTAGCCAGCCAGGTTAGGCCTTGAAAGCAGAGTCCACTGGGATCAGACTTCCTTGACATAAGTGCAGAGTCCATTCCTCTTGCCAAAAATGCATTGCTACCATCTAAATCATCTTTAACAGGCTTGGCTCTTCAACTGAGAATGGTGGTGGTGGGGAGACTTATTCTGTAAAAGCTTTTATAATTGTACTTGAAGGTGTTTGTCCAAATGGTATGCTGCAGGCATATTTCATCTGAATAATTGGTTAGAGGACATGATTTAAATGTGACTTCATCAAGCCTTTTCTCTCCAATTACTTTAAGCAGTCCAAGGCTTATAGTCCTGAGAGGACTTTCAAGGCTCCTACTACATAAATCCCCATTCCTGTCTTGCATTTCAGATGACCAATCATGCCTTAAGTAGATTACAGATGTTACTCACTGCATGCAGCTGCCACCACCTGGAAATCTCCCCCCCACCCCCTTATGTATGTGGTTGTAGTTATGTCTAAATAAGCCTGAGCTTCCAGCATAATATTCTTGAAAGTACATGTTTAAAAATGATTTATTTAAACATGTTCTGTAATACCTTTCCACTTTAAAAAGGAGACAAGGCAATTTACAAAATTCAAATACGTGATTTCAAGGCAGATGAGAGAATATGGATGGGGGTGGTGGTGTGGTTGTGGTGCATAGGAATACCATCTCCCTTACCAAAATCCCTATCAGGGAACTGGCCTATATTGAATGTATGTACCTAAGCCTAGGGACCAAGGATAGACTGAGACTTCTGCTGGTGTACCGATTACGCTGCTGCCCAACAAGGCCCCTAACTTAGCTGACAGACCTGGTTGTGGAGTTGGCATTGGAGTCAACCAGACTGTTGATGATAAGAGACTTCAGTCTTCACTTTGGGACCGAGTTGTCAGAAGCAGCTCAAGAGTTTATAACCATGACAACTCTGGGCCTATCCCAAGTGCATCTGGACTTACGCATGATGCTGGTCACATGCTCGGTCTGGTCTTTTGCTCTCATCAGGGTGATGTTCTGTGGGTGGGGACTCCTGTCATTTCCCCATTGTCATGGACAGACCATATCTATCTATCTATCTATCTATCTATCTATCTTCGGAGTCAGGTGGTATAAAAATATGTTAAATAAATAAAAATATCTATCTATCATTTAATTTAATTTAATTTAATTTAATTTAATTTAATTTATATACGGCCTGACTCCAAAGACTCTAGGCTTAATCATCAGGTTAAAAAAGGATTTGCAACCACAACATACCTCTGTAGGGGTGAAGGACCTATTAGGTTGGTTTGCCTGAGAAGGTTACTGGATCCACTAGGATTCCAAGAAGCCTTGGAAGGGTTAAGAGTTGGGTCTGCTGATGATTTGCTCGATGTTCTGGAGCAAACTTGGACTAACAAACTCACTAGAGCAAATTGCTCTTAAGCGTCCTCTGTGATCCGCTTCAAAATCAGCCCCATGGTATTCTGAAGAATTATGGGAGCTGAAGTGGCAAGTGGCTAAATGATAGTGCAAGTGGAGAAAGACTCAGTGTGAATCCAACAAATTAGAGCATAGAAAATGATCTGGCAATGTGTATGGCAAATAAACAGTTCTCTTTTCTTCTACATTGCTTCCACAAGTTCATGTCCAGTGGAGCTGTCTAGGATTGTGAGGGGGCTAATAAGTGCCCCTCCTCCTTGAATTTGAACTTGGAACCATCAGTTACTTACTGTGACGTCTTTAGTGACTTTTTTGCAGATAAAATCTCCCGTATTCTGGGTAAACTGGATAGAGTTGTCCAGCAACTCCTCTTATGGGATCAGATTAGATCACTTTCAGTTTGTGACTCCTGAGGATGTGGACAAGCTGCTTCAGACTGTATGTCATACCACCTGTTCTCTTGACCCTTGCCCAACTTGACTTATTTCATCTGGTAATTGTAATATTGGAGAGGGTCTGGCCCATATTATACATGCTTCTCTGAGGAAAGGCAGGATAACTCCTTGGCTTAAGGAGGTTATCATATTGAAGAAACCTACACTGGATCCCTAAGAGTTAGCCAATTATAGCTCTACGCAGTCTTGGAGGAAATAAATTATTTAGGGTTGAGACTACCTTGGTTGGCCTAATGGATGATATCCAATTAGGTACTGACAGAGGGAGTGATCCTTTTGGATATCCCAGCAGCTTTCAATAACATAATATCAACCATGGTATCCTTCTGGGTTGCCTTAGAGCAGGGCTGCTCAACTTTGGTCTGCCTGCAGATGTTGGCCTACAACTCCTATAATCCATGGCTATTGATCACTGTGGCTGGGGATTATGGGAGTTGTAGTCCAAAAACAGCTGAAGGACCGAAGCTGAGCAGCCCTGCCTTAGAGAGTTGGGATTGGGCGGCATTGTTTTACAGTGGTCCTGTTCTTACCTCTCTGGTAGATTCCAGATGGTGTCATTGGAGACTGTTGCTCTGCAAAGTAAGAATTAATGTATGGAGTCCCATAAGGATCCATACTGTCTCCAGTGCTTTTTAATATCTACATGAAACCACTGAGAGATTTAGTGCAGTGTGATATCAAACTGCTGATGAAGCCCAAATCTATTTCTCCATATCAGCCTTATCAGGAAATGGCATAGCTTCCCTAGATGCCTGCCTGGAAGTGGTAATGGGCTGGATGAGAGAAAAACTGAAGTTAAATACAAATAAGACAGAAGTATTGATTGACTCAAGAAATGGCTTAGATCTGGATGGAGTTGCACTCCCTCAGAAAGAACAAGTACATAGCCTGGGAGTGATACTGGATCCCAAACACTCTCTGGATTCTCAGGCTGAGCCAGTGGCCAGGAACACTTTTTATCAGCTTTGGCTTTATCAGCTATGCCAATTTCTGGAGGTGACCTTAAAGCAGGAGTATGTGTGCTGGTAACCTCCAGGCTTGATTAAATCCAGAAACTGCATTTAGTGCAGAATGAGGCAGCCAGACTAGTTTCTGGGGAAAACCGAGGAGACCATATAACATCAATTTTAAAAGAACTGCACTGGCTATCAGTCTGTTTCCAAGTAAAATACAAAGTGCTGGTCATTACCTGTAAATCCCTTGATGTCTTGGTTCCAGGATACTTAAGAAAGCTCCTCCTTTGTCATGAATCCTGCCGCCTATTAAGATCATCTGGGGAGTTCTAGTTATGGTTGCCACCAACTCGTTTAGTGGCAACTTGGGACCGGGCCTTCTCTGTTGTTGCCCCAGGGCACTGGAATATGCTCCCTGTCCAAATAAGAGCTTATCAATCTTTGATTGCTTTTAAAAAGACCCTCAAGATGCACCTGTTTCCTCAGGCTTTTAGTTAAAATTAATTTTAAAAACTGTTCAGTTGTTTTTATCCTGTAAAATTGTAAAACTGTTCAGTTGTTTTTATCCTGTAAAATTGATTTTATTCTGTTTTTAAATTTATTGTATTTTGAATTATATACACCACCTAGGGATACACATATAAGGTGGTATATAAATATGAGGAATAAATAAACAAAACAAAAGGGCCTTTCACACAGTTATATGGTTATATGGGGGTGGGTGTGGGTCGTGGGATTAGAGAGTTCCTACTTTAGTAGTAACAGATGATCAGAACCTCTGTTTGGGTCAGCAAACCCAGAGAACACATGAGTAAGCCAGGTGAGACCTCTATTGCTGAAATCGGGAGCTGGAAGCATAAAGAGTCCTATGGAAGTCTTGCTGGTCTTCCCAGCATGTTTTGTGCTGCCAGTAGCTCAGCATCAGCTAATGCTGATGCATCAGCTAATGCTGATGCATCAGCAGCTGCTTTTTGATTGACCATAAAGTTGCAGGAGGTGGGCCAAGCCCTGCTGAAGTGGCTGCAAGTATAGGATCACAGAATGTGCTTTGCAGAGTGGCACATTCACAAATGGTAACCACAGCTCTCTATTGTTTTCAGGCCTGCTGCTGATAGAAAAGGTGAGTGGATCTACACAACTAGAAATGCAAGGTAGGAGAGCTCATCTCCTCATACCTTGATTAAGGGCAGGGTACAAAAGTTGGGCTACCCTAGTTTGAGCAACCTGGGTTAGAGGGATTTTTGTGAGTTCACAGCTATGCAAACCAGGGTACAAGGCCTCTTACCCTATTGATTTCAGCAATAGATGGTTGTGTGAACAGGCTTAATAAGTGTCAAACTAGACTTAATACAGCAAATGAATATAGCAATCCTGTTTGTTAGGGTTTTTTTTTTAGATGAAATGCAGTCATGGGAAATGGTAATCCATACCAAAGGAAAGGCAGAAGGAAGGAGCTGCTTAACCCTTTCCCGTCAGGCTTTTTATCTGCTTATTCCCTGCCCCCCCCGCTACTTTCCTACACATTCTACTACTCTGTGTGCAGGGGAATATAACCCTGGCCAGTAGCTTGGGGTGTCTGTGTGCATGTGACTTCAAACAGAAAGATGGTCAGAAAAGAAAGGGCTAAGAAGACCCCCCCACCTGGCTGTAGCAATTAAAATAGCTAGATCAACTGAAAGCCAGGCAGAGCAAAAAGTTAATTGGCATCTGAAACTGGAAAGATATGTAGTGCAGTGGGCTCCAATTGGAAGGGCATTCTAAAAATGTGATGCCACCACCAAAAATGCTTCCTCTAAGAACTTGCAAACCCATTTCCCCATGGAACTTGAACTTGGAGACATGCCAATGTATGCCAATGGATCTTAAAAGTCAGGAATGCTGGTGGTGGTGGGAGAAAGCACTCTCTTAAGAACTGCCGGGCCCAGGTTACTTAAGACTCTAAGAGTTAATAAACTAACACCTTCAATCATGCCTGGCAGCAGATTGGTAGCCAGTCATCTGATGAATCAATGGAAAACCATGTTCTTTGTGACCAGTTCCTCCAAGGCATCTAAATTCTCTACTAGCAGTTGTTAGAGAGCTTGGAGGGGAGATTTCTTTATCCCTATTTCTCCCCAGTTGCAGCAGAAGTGCACAGGTAAGGAAAGCACTGCTAATTAATATTGTCTGGAGACATGGAGTTAAAGTCCTAAATAAAGTAGTTTATTTAGGAAATCTATCAGGGAGATAGCTAAAGCCTGCATGCCTTGCTGCTAGCTACACACAGGAAAAAGAGGAAGCAAATGAATAGTCCTCAGTTAAAAGGCTGGGGAAATACCTGAAGGGTACAGTTCACTTGAAACTCAAGATACCAGCAAGCAGCAACCCCAGACTAGTGGGTTACATGAATTGGGCCAAAGACAAAACTATTGCACGTCCACAAGTGGACACCCATTTTTATATGGAGGTGGAGCCATCAGTTGGACTAGCAGGACAATTGTTGTGCTTTTATCCACAGAAGCAGAGTACATATCAGTTAGCCAAACTTGTCAAGAAGCCACATGGCTACACAAGCTCTCTAACAGGGTTATGGACCCAGTGAACCCAGAGATATCACCTAAAGGCAAACAAATCCCAGAGAAAGCAGATAAAGCGGAACAATAAGTAAGTGGAAAGCCTGTTTGATTTGGAAGGAGTTGCAGAGAAAAAGGCAGGGAATTATCAGGAGGAAGCAGATATTTCTTGATTCTTGTTGATGACTACCCAGATACACTTTTACTTATTTGCTAAAAGAGAAAAGTAAAGTTCTGCAGGATTGTGTTCCAAAAATGAGCAACCAGTTTGGCAGAAAACCTCAACAACTAAGAACTCATAATGGGGGTGAGTTCACATCAAAGGAAATGATCAATTATCTAAATGAACAAGGCACTGAACATGAATGAACAGTGCCTTACATCCCAGCACAGAATGGCATAGCAGAAAGAAAGAATTGTTCCCTATTAGGGATGACAAGGTGCATGTTGCAGGATGCAGGACTGGCAAGCAAATTTTGGGGAGAAGTAGTCATGATTGCCAATTACCTACAGAATACACTGTCAACCAAAGCAACAGATGTGACATCTTTTGAATTATGGCATGGGAACAAACCCAACTTAGGACATATCAGAGTGGTCTAGTCCAATGACTAGATTGCAGTTCAAGATGGCACACTTGAAACTTGTGACACCAGCACACAGCAACCCCAGTCTAGTAGGATGCATGGATTCAGATTGGGCCCAAGACAGAACTGATCGCAAGTCCTCAAGTGGAAACTTGTTTTTCCATGGAGGCGGACCCCTTAATTGGACTTTCCAGAAGCAGTCAATTGTTGCACTTTCATCCACAGAAGCAGAGTACATACCAGCTGACCAAGCATGTCAGGAAGCCACATGGCTAAATAAGCTCTCCAGCAGCAGTAACTTCTCAACAGTTTTCAAAGTCAGCAGTATATTGCATGCTTTATCATAGCCAATCTCTGAGGTCCCAGTGCATAGATAACAGGTGCTTGTTGATTCCTTGTTAACCTGGATGCAGTTGGCAATAGCTCTCATGTGTCCAAGATAAGCCAGGGTGCATAACGTGTGGCAAGCCAAATGAAGCCCACTAATCTTTTACCGCTGCTCAACTACTTCATGGTTTTGCAGTTACAGGCAGGCAGCAAAACCAGGAAATTTACTCAGCTCATGTTGGGCTTTCTTTGTCTTGGTGGCTTGAAATATGTCCATGCCAGGGTACACAGACAGTCAGGCAAATAGAAAATGTAGATGTGCTATTAACATACTTACCTCCTTATTAGAAATCATTTGCATAATTAAGATGCCAAATGCTAAGATTGGCCTGGCTAAAAGCCAGTTAACACAAACAAGAAACACATACTTTCTCCATGCAATCATGTTGTGACGGTGGGAACTTACCACTCTCATGCAAAAGCTACATGAGGAATCAATCATTTATTGCTGGCTTTGATTTCTCTACATCAGGGGAATTCTACCCATTCATATAGCTGCTGTTACTAATAATGACTACCTCAGGCCTCTCCAGCCTGTTGGAAAGCACGGCAACCATAAACGTGACGTGTAATGTTTGTTTAGCTGCACATAGTGTTAATTTTTATGATGCTATTAAACAAGTATAATTTATAAACTCATCTACACTAGGGTGGGTGCATAACATAATTAAGATCCTCTGTGAAATAACACATTTGGACTTACTGGCCAAATTACATAAATTGTATTTAACATTCCAAAATAAACCTGATCACTCCCCACCCCCCATGCTTTCTCTGACAAGAAAGATTTCAGCTGTGAATATCCTTTCCAAAGCATTATCTTTTTAAATATCACATATGCGAGTGTCCCATTCCCATCACCACAAGATAGACACGTGCAGTGTTTCCCATACTACTAGATCTACCCCCCCACCCCCCAATTGCTGACTGGTTAAAGCAAGAAGAGCTATTCTCACAGTCCAGCAATTTCATAAAAGCTTGGATTTCTCTGCCATTAGCTGAATACTGACTGACATCCACACTAACAAAGTGCTTGCATAGCCAACCCCCCCCCCAAAAAAAAACAAAAACAAAGCAGGAAGACTGCAGAGCTGCACCAAGCCACACAGAGTCTCAGAACTGTAGTCTTGCACAAAAGTTCCCAGCAAAATATATGAAGTGTGCCACAGGATGCAAACCTCTTTCTTTTATTACATTACATAACATTTATATACTGCCCCATCCAAACGGCTCTGGATGGTGCACAACAAGAAAAATTAAATCCACAAATCAATCCTTTTAAAAACAATCATTACAATTTAAAAACAGCACAAAACCATGAACAACTAAAACATTTAAAACTATTTAAAAACCTGGCCTGGAAGGCCAGACCAAACAGATAGGTTTTAGGGCTCTCCTGAAAGCCAACAATGAAGTCAAACTACAGATTTCTGCCACGAGTGCAATCCACAGCCCAGGAGCAGCTACAGAGAAAGCCCACCTCTGAGTTGCAACCAGATGTGCTGGTGCTGGTGGTAACTGGAGGGGGATCTCCTTAGATGACCTTAACGTGCGGTCGGGATCAGGCAGAAGAAGGTGCTCTCTAAGGTGACCCAGACCTAAGACATTCAGGGCTTTGAAGGTGATAAATAGCACTTTGTATTTTGCTTGGAAACATATCGGCAGCCAGGGCAACTGTTTTAAAACAGGCATAATATGTTCTCTCCAGGTTACCCCAGAGACCAGTCTGGCTACCGCTTTTTGAACTAACTGAAGTTTCTGAACTACGTGCGAAGGCAGCCCCACATACAGTGCATTGCAATAGTCAAGCCTGGAGGTTACCAGCTGATGCACCACTGTTTTGAGGTCATCCTCTTCAAGGTCTGGACACAACTGTCGAATCAGCTGAAGCTGGTAGAAAGGTCTCCTGGCCATAGCCTCCACATGAGATACCAGGGTGAGGTCTGGGTCTGGGTCTGGGTCCAGGAGTACCCTCAAGCTACGTACCTGTTCATTCTGGGGGAGTGTAACCCCGTCAAGCACAGGAAGATCTAATTCAACTCTCATATTCTGAGCCCCTACAATAAGCACCTCCATCTTGCTTGGATTCAGTTTCAATTTTCAATTTGCTATCCCTCATCCAGCCCATTACTGCCTGTAGGCAGGCATTTAGGGAATGAATGCCATTTCCTGATCATGAAGATGTCAAGGAGAAGTAGTTTTGGGTGTCATCAGCATACTGATAACACCCTGCTCCAAATCTCCTGCTGACCTCACTCAGTGGTTTCATGTAGATTTTAAAAAGCATTGGTGACAGAATGGAGGCCCGGGGGACTCCATATAACAGCTCCTGTTTTGATGAGCAACTCAAGCACCAACTCAACTCAACTCAAGCAACTCAAGCTCCGCCATCTGGAATTTACCGAGAGATAGGAGCGGGACCACTGCAAAGCCGTGCCCCCTATCCACAACTCACCCAGGCAATCCAGTAGGATACCATGGTCGATGGTATCAAATGCCACTGACAGATCCAAAAGAACCAGCAGGGTCACACTCCATCTGTCAATTTCCCAGTAAAGATAATCTATCTGGCCAACCAAGGATTATTTGCATTATTGCACTAATGCAGACATGTTTGTGTCTGTGCAATACTACTCTGGAATGCAAGCTGCAGACTAAGCACAACTAGCTAGTGCAACAAGTTTATGATGTGGTCCATTAGTCTGGATGTCAGCTAGAGCTGTGCATTGCATCAAACCAGCAAACAGTTCCAAATCCCTATTGGGACATTTTTATGTAATCCCTATTGGGACATTTGTCACTAGAAATGATGAGGATGAAAAATGTCGCTGATATCAATAATATATTTGATGTAATGCCATCAAATATATTATACAACATTGCTATTGTATCAAATATTGGCGGGGTGGGGGTGGCTTACCTTTAATGAAGATCCATCTTCCCCTGAAGAAATCAGCCTCCTGGAAAGCAGCCGCAGTTGCAGAAATTCAAAACACCACCTTTTATTACATTTTCTCACCCTAGAATGGCCCCTGCTAACTTGGCAAAGAGGCACCTTTTAACGTGGTGATCCTCTTTATTTAGCAGGGGGAGAGTAACTGGCCCTATTCACCCCCAGCACAGTACCTCCAGTGACTCTTGCTGGTGTCTATCTTATGTTTCTTTTTAGATTGTGAGCCCTTTGGGGACAGGGTTCCATCTTATTTATTTATTGTTTCTCTGTGTAAAGCACCCTGAGCCATTTTTGGAAGGGCGGTAGAGAAATCAAATGAGTGAATAAATAAATAGAATGCACCAAGGAAAAAAACAATGCCATGACATCATGTCCTTTTCCTGGTGTATGACTGGGAAAAAATGGCTGTGCCCTAGCCATCCCCACCTCTCCCCCCCACCCAGTAATGCACCAGGAAAAGGACTTCATGGTTCATTCCAAGGTGAAATAATGTAAGTAAAGATGGTCATTTGAATTGCTATTTCTGTGCCTTCCAGACACTATGTGTCCATTTCTTTGGGGACAGAAATATCTTCATTAAAGCCCCCCACCACAATTCTTATGTATTGGCTCAGGGTGACCCAGGGCACCTCCAATATCCAGTGCACGATCCAATCATTACTGGAGTCGGTGCCGATCCTGATCCCAATAAGGATAGGAGAAGAGCTGGTCTTGTGGTAGCATGTATTAATTGTCCTCTTTGCTGAGCAGGGTCTGCCCTGATTTGCATTTGAATGAGAGACTACATGTGAGCACTGTAAGATATTCCCCTTGGGGGATGGGGCTGCTCTGGGAAGAGCACCTGCTTGCTTGCATGCAGAAGGTTCCAAGTTCCCTCCTTGGCATCTCTCAGATAGGGCTGAGAGGGACTCCTGCCGTCAGCCTTGGAGAAGCTGCTGCCAGTCTGTGTAGGTGGGAAAACAGAAGCAAACAAATAGCTCGAAACACGATTTGCTTGTTTTGTCTGGAAGCTCAGATTCTGGTGTATGGTAGGCATAAACATGGTTTCACATTATGTCTGAACCCAGCCAGTGCCTATAATTAAGAGCATGAGCATCATGGAGGTCCTACACACGTGCTTTTACCCCCAGACCTTGGGGTCCCAGCCATAGCCACCAAGGTCTGGGGGCCCCTCCAAATCTCCGGGGGGGGGGCGTCTCCTGCCGCCATCCCGCACCTGCCCTTTCACTGCCCCGCCGTGTCAAACCTCCACTATTTTTCATAATTTTAGCCTCCATGTGTGTGGCCGAGGAGTGGGAGGTGATCTGAGCAGGCCTCCCCCCGCTCGGTGGCAGCAGGGGCAGTGGACAGAGCAGCCACTGGGCTTGTCCATCCGGCCTAGTGGCCCTTGAGAACTGCGAGGCACTGACATCATGTTCTTGCAACAATCTATTCCATCTGTGCAGGAGTGCTGGATCGCCTTGCAGTTCTTGGGGGTTGCTGGGCTGGCTGGCCATGCCCAGCAGCTGCTCTGCCTGCTGTCCCTGCTGCCATGGAGGGGAGGCCTGCTAGGATCACCTCCTACCCATGGCTGCATACATGGCAACTGTGAAAAGGTGGTGAAAAGGGCAAGGAGCAGCATGGCGGCTGGGGCAGTGGCAGGCAGGCAGGCAGCAGCAGGAGGCCCTCCAGGACAGAGGCCCCTCAGGTTTGCATTTTTTAAAGGGGGGCCTCATGGTGGCAGCACGGCCCTCATGGCAGGGGTGTGTGCCTCGTGGTAGTGGTGGGGCTTGGAAGCCCTTCAAGTCCAGGAGCCAAAATTACCTGGGTGTGCCCCTGCCTACACAATCAAATGCCCCTATTCACTTCACTTCACTTCACTGGTGAGGCAGCTGCATGAACAGAGCTCCTCCACTGAACTGAGTGGGACATCTTTTGTGGGTGGAGTTGCTCTATGTGCACACTGCTATTTTCATAACGTGTAATTTGATCTGGGCATTTGTCTTTTACTTTAGAAGTTGTTTACAAAATAAAATATATGTTGTTTGACATTTGCAAAATAACCAGAGGAAAATTATTTGACAGTAGAAAAAATTTCTGGAAAATGTTGGGAAGTGATCTTTGAAAAATAACTTGCTACCCATAGCAAATCAAAGCAAGGACATGGTATGAAGACAACAGAGAAACCATATAGTGAACCTTGTCCAGATTTTCTCTACAGCTACATATAACTTCTTTACTACATGGGCCAGTTTTGGCTTTTCAACAACCAAAACAGATGTTCTTGGGCAGCAGAGAATATGTTTCTTCTTCAAGGTTCATTTTTGTCAGACATATGTACATACAATCAGACTTTCCATATAAAGTTTGGCAGAATGCTAGGTTTAGAAAATTATTCCTATTTTAGTCTAATGAATGGAGCCTGCTCAGTCCCAGGAGTGCTAACTTAAACAATAGCAAAGCTAGCACTCTGGGTTCTATAGTGCCAAAACATATGGAGACATCTCTTCCAACGCTATTGATAAAATAATTTTTGCTTAAGAGATGGCACCCTAGGGCTTAGTCTTCATTTGTCTGCTGTAAGAATAAAGGGACCAGCAGGGGTGTAGCTATAACTGAACAAGGGTTGGGGGGCCCAATGTCCCCTGGGCCCATGAAGGAGGGGGCCTACTGCCTGGGAAACAGCCTGTGCTTCACTCTCCCTTCTTGCCTCCCTGCCTCATTGGCAAGCTGCTGGTGGCTCTTGATCTGTGTGTGGGGAGTGTGTGATATTATCTGCATAGGAGTGAAAGAAAGGGCAGGCTGAGAATGTTTTGTGTCTCACCATGTCCATGTAGTTCTTCTGTAAAGGATTGGGTGGAGTGAGAAGAAGGCAGGGGAGCCAGGGCCCAAAGCGGCACCTAGGCAATTTTGAAGCCTGGACCTAAAGGCTTTTGGAGGCCCACCCTCCCCTGCAAATTAAGCATCATCATATTCAGCCGGGCGACCACACCACCCGGGACAGACTAAAGAGGATTTGGGGCCCCCTAGCGACTGTGGAGCCCCGGACTTCAGCCCCAAAGTCCAGGGGTAAGAGCGCCTCTACCAGGGCCCCATCTTAACTTCTTGTCCCAGGGCCCACTTCAACCTTGCTGAGAAACAGGACATGCCGCCTACTATTCCTCTTCTTGTAGGCTATCCAAGTATTGATGCCAGATCTAGAAACATGCAGACAAAAGACAAAAGGCATCTACATGGAGTATGGCCAGTGGCAAATGATGATATTTTAAGAGGCTACAGTAGTTATGGAATCTGTCTATTGCCTCAACAAGATTGTCTCTGTCGTAATACACAACCGATATGAGCAGTATAGCTGTCAAAACTGCTGGGGAAAAATATATATGCTTTTCTTCATTCTTAATTGGTTGCTGTTCTTGTGACTGGGGAAAAAGGTCCAAATGTAAAGCAGAAGATGGGTCATCAAGTCATATGGAAGGAATGACTTGATGGGGCATCAAGTCATATGGCATCAAGAGGGAAAGCGCTCGAAAAGAGGTAGGCGACGTGTGGCCTCAGTTAAAAAAGGTTTCGCGAGGCAGTAGAAAATCATCAAGGAGGAAACCGTATAGATTTCTGGGGGCTGGGAACTCTACAGAATGGGTACCACAGCTGAGAAAGTCCTCTCACATGTTCCTATCAACTGCACTTCAGAGGAGGGCAGGATGTGCACAATCCATATAGGATGGGCATGACCATACAGGGGAAAGCAATCCTTCAGAAGAGGTATGCGGACAGCGGGAAAGCGGAAGGAGCAACTTCTAATTTAAAAGGGGTGGGTGGGAGGAAAGACACTTTTGGGGATGTGATATGGGCTTTTAGGGTTTGGTAGGGGAGAGTTCAGTAAAATGTGGGGGGACCTCCTCAAATGGGGGGGAGGAATCTGCTCCAGACATCCTGGTCCCAAGACTATGGCCTACATGTCCACAGTCCGTGTGTGTGTGTGTGTGTGTGTGTGTGTGTGTGTGTGTAAAATCTGAATTCTAGAATTTTTGCAAGATGGAAATGAATAGAGCAGATGATGGGGACTGTGATTTGTAGAGGGATCGTGGTGGAAAGGACTTTGACTTGGTAACTAGGACCTGGGGGACTTGTGGGAGGGAGGGCGCTTTGTCAGGAAGATTGGAATGCTAGCAGCTTTGCTTATTACCCCCTAAGAATAGCTCTGCTGGATGAGACCAATGGTCCACTGAGTCCAGCATCATGTTGCCTACAATGGCCAAACAGTTGCCTCTGGGAAGTTCTCAAGCAGGCAAGAACCCTTCTCTGCTGTTGTGCCCCAGAAACTGGTATTCAGGGCCATTTGACACCACCACATAATCTTGCCCTTGAGGAGGAGGAGGAGGAGGAGGAGAAGGAGAAGGAGAAGGAGAAGGAGAAGGAGAAGGAGAAGGAGAAGGAGAAGGAGAAGGAGAAGAATTATTTACCAATACAAACAACAGAGCGTCAATATTTTCACAATACATTATGTATAGCAATGCATCAATGCAGCATAACTGGCTGTGCATAATGCCAAATAAGTACTCTGGGATCTTTGAATATTATTATTTATTTATTATTTTTTACATTTTATATCCCACTCTTCCTCCAAAGAGCCCAGAGCGGTGTACTACATACTTAGGTTTCTCCTCACAACAACCCTGTGAAGTAGGTTACTTAGGCTGAGAGAGAAGTGACTGGCCCAGAGTCACCTAGCAAGTCTCATGGCTGAATGGGGATTTGAACTTGGGTCTCCCTGGTCCTAGTTCAGCACTCTAACCACCACACCACGCTGGCTCTGATGTCTGTTGGCAAAAGGGAAGCACAAGTTTTTGGGCTACAGTTACAGCTCTGTTTGGAAAGAAACAGAGAAGTAGCAAACTTCTAGCAACAGAGAAAGCAATGTTACATAAGAATTACAGTGGGGCAATTCTTATGATCGCCAAGAGCATGTGGGGAAGGCTGCTTTTAATTCACCTTCTCCCCCAGATGACCAGGTTATTCGGCTGGGAGCACAAACCATGCTCCCAGAGGAGCAGTGCCATGTGCCTGCCTGCAGCCCTGATCTTCAGAGGCTAGGATGAAGCGTCCTGGCTCCCGGAGATCCCACAGTGCAATGTGTGAGGGCAAGGTGCATTGTAGGAATTCCCCCAGCGATGGGCGGGCACCCATCAGTGCTTCCATGATCAGATAAATGGGCTTAAGGCAAAGTGTTCTACATGTTATAACTCTTGGGATGAGCCCCCACCATACAGAGGATGTTGGGCGGGGGGGGGGCTTCCAAATGGGTATGCACAGACTGACCTTATATTATTACCACAGGTCCTCCAGAGTGAACTGAATAACACTGAACTTCCTGGTTCCTTTATTTCTTGAACTGTCAACAGTTACTTTTTGTTTGGCAGTAGATATTTAGTTGCATAGTCATTTGAACTCTCATTCTTTCTCTTTCTTATATTATGTAAAGACTATGACAAATTATGTAACATACTGAGGAAAGAGGGGATGTGGTGAAACCTAAGAGCGTTGTGGTATTTCAAAAACCAAACTAGTATAATGCCTCATCTGTGTGTTTTCTAATTCTTGCTATGGAAAAAGATGAAAACTGCTGAATCAGTGATTCTTTTTCCCCTCACCGAGCAAAATATACCGCAAAGACTCAAATATATAGAGTAAGACATCTGGATCAAGAGGTGTGACAGATGTTGAGGCATTTTAAAAACGGTACTTGGTACTTCTTACTACCATTTATTCTTAAGTAAAAACTCAAAACCTTCTCCTGTAGTATCTGCCCAGATATTAAGCTATCTAAAATTAGCACGGACAATAAGAAATATTTGTAAAATTGAATACTATATTGAGCTGTTTCTGTTTGAAAGGATAATGTATGGTTGCTATACAAAGAACTAAAGGACAGTTAGTGTCATTCATAGTTTAGATTTTAAAAACGCAAGTTCTCACAAGATGTTTCACATCAACTACCCCAACTCTTACTGCTTATTTATGCTGTGGTCTGTCAACTGTCCTTGTAACTCAGCCAGGGCTGATGTGACCATACAAATGGACAAGGCAATAGCCTGCCATGTCAAAACTAAAGGTGTGCTAACCATAGCAGAGGCAAAGGGCATGTGGACAGTTCACGTGATGGAGGAGCATAAGCAAAACTTCCCCCATAAGGTTCTGCACTGGGACTTGTGCTTTTACACTCATTCATAAAAGTTCTCTAGTTTGGGGTGAGCAGAGAGGTGGCCACATTTGTGGATGACACCAAATTATTCAGGATGCTGAAAACCCAACTGGATTGCAAAGAAAAGGATCTTGCCAGACTATATGAATGTGCAAAAAAATAGCACATGAGATTCAACTTAAATCTAAAGTGATGCACACTGGGGCAAATTGTCCTAAGTCCTTAAAGGGCTCACATCCTAAAACACACACCTCACCAGTAGCAGCCACTGGAGAGATGCTGTGCTAGGCTCAATAGAATCTGAACTGGCAGAGACTAACTGGAAGATTTTTTTTTAAAATGCACTATAATAAGACATATGGGGCCATTTCTCATGATCAGTGAGAAGGGCTACTAGGGTTAGGGTTAGGGGAGGAAGGTTGATGAAACTTACCTCCCCTGCAGATGATCATCGGGTCTGTGCTGGGTGCCTGGATTGCGCACCCAGATGGACACCGGCTGCTCCCAACAGCATGGAGCATTGGGGACTGGGATGTGTGGTCCCAGCCCCTGGAAATCCCATAATGCACCCTGTGAGTGTGCGGTGCATTTTGGGAATTTCCCCAGGGCTGGCTGGGAGCCCAGTGTCTCAGCTCCAGCTGCAAGCAGCCGATGGTGACACACAAGCAGTTAGATGGTGGTTAAGGGTGCGAGCGCTTATTTGGCGGGTTTGCCACCAAGGCACTCCCAGGATCGGTGCCCATCCCAGCGGTTCTTGTGCACAGCCTAACCCGCGCTGGGTGTCCCTAGCCCAGGTTAGGCTGTGCATGGGAACAGCCTCATGGTGTCTTATGGTGTAATATCTGTCTTTGAGACACAGATTCTGTTATGAAGTTCTTTTTGTTTGTTTGATTGCAGGGCAGCAATTTGGCCTGTATTTTGTTGCCAACATTGTTGTCAAGATTTACCTGTGAGCACCACAATTCTTGGTTGCTTGCATATTAATATTTTATTTCCCATCAACGGTGGAAGTGTGGAGCCCTGGCCATGAGCTTTCAGAGTTCAGGAGGAGGAAGGAAGCCATAGCATAAAGCTGGCATTTCCTTTTGTTTGCTTGATTTGAAGGCAAATTAATTTGGCTTACAAAGAATCAAAAACAGAAATTTGAAATAGTGTGTATCTTACATGTACACTTGTCAGAGTGCCTGGACTTGGTATGTAAGGTTTCTTACATATGTGCAAATGACTGAGTGCATACATAAAAGATTGATGGGGGTATTTCACCTTCAACAGGCCCCACTGCTGAACATCAAAATATCTTCTTTATAATGGCAGTACCAGGATAAAAATGCTGGGGACTCAAAAGGGGTGGAGTGTATTTTGGGGGCAGGAGAGTGTTGCAGTGTTAGATTTCTGAAAAAGAAATAACAGTCTATTTTGCAGTAATGCTTCTATCCTAAACATATTTTCTCCAAAGTCCTATTTGATGGAGCTGTCAGATAAGCATGCTTCAGACTGCAGGTTAATTTTAGCTTCCACTTTATGATGGTTGGAGGGCAAGCTACTTGTCTGTGAGGAGGACATTTGCGCCCTTCCATCCACTCCTGGTGCCACCTATGCTTCTTTAACAGTACAGCTTAAAAAGCAGGTGGGATGGGGCTAAAGTTAAAGTGTCTCAATGGACCACAGTGTGTCCATGAACCTGGTGTGGACATACCTCTGAATCCAATGTCTTCTCACTTATGCATCACAAGGCGGCAGTGGAAAAATCTGTTGGCCATAGTTCCTGGTCTGTAAGCTGGGAATACTGCTGACTTTAGAACGCAGGGCTACTTGGTGAATGAGAGAAAAATAATAATTTGCTTTCTGTCATAAAAGAATGATTGAAGTGAAACCAACAATACATCCAAGTTGTAAAAGGAGCTGTCCTGATACTGTTTTTTTATTTGGCAACAATTGTAGAGATTTCCACAACGATCTTCGGACACATGAGAGCTATCTGGAAGTGTGGCTCTGGGCAAGAGTTAGGACCTCATGTGCTGAACAGATTAGTTGTGCTACCTTGTCTTGGCACTGATTCCTGTCTAGAAATAGTATCTTAGGTTTGTGGATGATGTCATAAAATGTGGTTTGACTGGAGCAAGTTAAATGATTTTCCAAAGCGGTAGGTAGTGTTTCTACATGAGTTGAAGTTTACGATTATCGTATGGAATGATTTGCAGTTGACACTGTAGTTGTAAACATTGGAGTGTATCGTAGAAGATTAAGCAATAAACCAGGAAGACCTATGGATTTCTGAATCCTGCCCACCGCCCTCCTCAAAAAAGACAAAAGAGCACTGGCTGCTTAGAAGCAGCTATATTGTATTTATCACTGTTTGGCTTCTGTGAATTCTAAAGACTGGTTCAGATGC
This sequence comes from Hemicordylus capensis, assembly GCF_027244095.1. Taxonomy (NCBI): domain Eukaryota; kingdom Metazoa; phylum Chordata; class Lepidosauria; order Squamata; family Cordylidae; genus Hemicordylus; species Hemicordylus capensis. Next base: position 307,091,200 of record NC_069657.1, read on the forward strand.
TTGGTGGCCTCCATCCTGTTGCTTGCAGGAGTGAAAGAGCCTGTTGGCAGCTCCTAGCCTGGCAAAGATCACACAAAGGTGCTGCATTTTATGAGCCATTGTCTCCACATGGACACCACTGCCATGTTTTGTGTGATTTCAGCAGCTCCAGAAAGCAGCAGTGCCAGGGGTGCAGATCCCTCCTAAGCATTTGAGGAATGCCTCCTTGAATTTTACTGCCTTTACCAAATCAAGTGAGATCACACAAATCTCAGCATCAGCATATGCATCAACCACACAGTTGCTGCCTCTGTGCTCCACATGTTCCCAAAGAAGATTGTGTGGCTGACATCTGAACTCAGCCTCTGAATCTGACCACTTATGGACAATTCTTTTGCATACAGTCAAACAGCAGGCATGAACCAAGCTAAATGATCAGCAATCCCATGTGATGCATGTGTTGTTTGCTCTACCACTTCACATTGGAAGTGGGCAACTGATTGTTTGAATACTGCTCCATATTTTGAAAAAAACCCAGTGCACATAGAAAGCTAGAATGTTGGGGAGAATGTTGTTGCGTAGCTTTTCTCTGACATGTCAGTTTTGAATGCACTGAGAATTCTTGTGCATGTGGAAATATTGGTGATACATGTTGGTGATACATGTTGCTGGAGTGATACAACCCAGGGGCATCGTTAGGGGAGAGAGGGCCTGCGTTTGCCCCTCTCCCCAGTGGCTCCTTGGAGTGAGAGAGAGAGTGAAGAAAACAGGGAGAGGTGGAGCTGGGGGGCCCTCAGGAGCTGTGGGGCCTGGGTTCTTTGAACCCATGCACTCAGTTATAGCTACACCCCTGTGTACATCATCTGAGGATGCTGAGTGTCATCTCTTGGAACCTGTATCTTGGGACATTTGCAATTTAAGATGGAGGGGGAGTTGGAGGTGTGTCTGAATCATGATGATTGTGTTCAGCACCTGAAAAATTTGCCAAACACAATTCTTTACTATGAGATAACAATAACTTTACTATGAGACACAATAACTTTTCTTGGGACATGTCATACACATGTGAAGACATGGATTTAAAGTTGCAAGTGTTGAAATGTAATAGGGGGCACTCTTAGAAAATGATGGAACAAGTTTCTTAGATTCTGGTCAGCTGCCTCATTGGTATGCCTCTGCCATCACTCCTACCAGGACTCTGGATAGACAATGTAGCTATGAAAAATGTCTACAAACCCTGGACATTTAGGGAAGAAATGCTCAGTCACAGCAAAGTGTTTCCAAGAATCTCCTGATAGTCCAGGGGGTGAGTAGATGGGGAATCATGGAAAGGGAACATTGTCACCCAACCCAAGCCCAAGAAGACACAGACACCAAGTGTTGGGTATAATGGGCCACAACTTTTATTAATTCAATTAATTAATTGAGTAGCGGACATTAGGAGGGTAGCACTCCATCCCCCCGACAGTGCAGGCTTAACAAAGACTGGGTTCAGACTTCACAGTCCTAACCTGCATCCTAAATGGGCAACACACACTGACTCTGGAAAGAAGCAGGTAAGAACCAGCTTCTGTCCCTTCATAGTCAACCCCGAAAGGGTGTGGACACTTCCAGGCCTTCACATCTCCTGGACTGCTGAGCCCTAGGATTTGTGAAGTCCTGAAGCTGGTTTCATGGCCAACCAGCATCTCTGGGCCGCAAGAACTAGGGATGTGCGTTTCATTTCGGATACAAAACGTTTTGTGCACAAAACAGGCTGTTTCAGCTGTTTTGTAGCCAAAACAAAACACCCAATGCTCAAGACAGAAAATTTTGTAGCCAAAACAAAACATCCCTGTTTCGGATACAAAATGTTTTGTTGTTTCGGCTGTTTTGGAATTTCATTTTGCAATCGCAAAAAGTCTTTCTCCAGTCTCCATTTTGAGTTTTGACATCTGTTTGAATTTCCAGCCCTTCCAGCCCGCAGATTGGCCAGCGAAAGCATGGGCTGATCTGCTGGCAATTGCCTCCTTATTCCTTTTAAGCAAATTTAAGGTTAAATTTTACCCTCATTGCCCAGTGGAGCAGTGTGCATTTCATTGTTGTTGTTTCACACTGTTGTGTGTAGATCAATTGCATTTTGGGCGGGAGGGATGTGCATAACCTTTGGAAATCTGGCTGATATTTTCCAAAGCTCTGCTGTTGTTAATGTGTGATGTTGATGTTATTTGAGGTGGATTCGGGGCAGAAAGGGGGCTTTGGGGGCAGAAGAGTGGTTCAGGTGGTAGTGCCCCAATGGGTGCCTGCTGCCACCCAGATTCCAAAGGAATTGGGAAAAGGGCTGATTTTTAAAGAATTTCTGAAGTTGACATGTCTTTGGGGCAGATTCGGGTCAGAAAGGGGGCCTGAGGGGCAAAACAGTGGGTTGGCTGGCAGTGCCCCAAGGGGTGCCTGCCACAACCCGGATTCCAAAGGAATAGGGCAAAGGGCTGATTTCTTAGGAATTGTTGAAGTTAATGCTTCTTTAAGGTCCCCCCCCCCCGGGAATAAAGGAGGTTTCCTTTTTCCTGTGTGTAGTGCACACAGGGTGCCAAACACCCCCATGGGTTGCTGACCCACGGGGTGCTGGGTTCTGTTGTTTCTGAGGTGTTCTGAGTATAGATTCTCTGGTAGCATGAGATTTTCAATGGCAAACCATGAATCCACTCTCACATGTTACCAGAGAATCTGAATCTACACTCAAACATCTCAGAAACAACAGAACCCAGTACCCCATGGGTTAGCAACTGATGGGGGTGGTTGGCACCCTATGTGCTCTACACCACCACTTGCTCTGGGCCACCCTGGTGCCCCCTCAAGTGCAGTTATGGGGCAGGAATTATGGAGGTCCATCATTCCCTATGGGGATGACCTTTACAGACGTGCAAACTCCATTACATCTTTAAAAATCAGCCATCCGCCCAATTCCTTTGAAATAATTCTGGCAGCTTCCTTGCCCCCACTGGGCACTACCACCCACCCTACTCTGCTCTGGGCCACCCCTTCCCCCCAACATGAAGCTATACTTTTGCTGAAACCTCCATTCTTCCCTATGGGTAAAATCCTATACTTCAAAAATTCACCAAAAACCAGCCCTTTGCCCAATTCCCCTGAAATTTGGGTGGTAGTTTCCACCCATTGGGCACAACCACCCCCACCCACTAGTTTTTCCCCGGGGCCATTTTTCAAAATCCAAAACATTTCAGATTCGGATTTTGCAATTTTGAACAAAGAACAAAATTGGGGTGTTTTGGATTGGCTGATTTCGAACAAAGAACAAAACAGGGTGTTTCGGATTTGGGCCAAAACAAAACAGGGGAAAAAACAAAATGCACAACCCTAGCAAGAACCACAAGAGAGAGATTGACCACTCAACCTATTCAACTGCCCAAGGGTGCTTACCGATGTTAAATCCCCTTTGCTGACAAAGCAGCCTGCACTGTCCCTGCCCAGATGTGACCAAACTAACTAACTACTAACAAATAGGTCAGCAGAATGGAGTAGGTGGGGGGAAAAACACCCCAACAACGCCAATAAGTTGGAAGCCAAAAATTCCTACTCAGCCCCCAAAAGGATGACCAGAAACAGCCCGTTCTGCACCTAGGGAAGGGAGGGTGGGGAAAGCCAGGCACCAACTGAAAGTTTGGGGCGGGGAGCAGAGATAGCTGCAGCTTTAACTCCACCCCTTGCAGGAGCCCTGGCCAATGGGAAGTCTTCCAGGGCTCATGCTGAGGTGGGGCTGGGACAAATAATCCTTCCTGCAGCATGAGGCCTTAGGAGCGGCATTCAATGAGTGATGGTACATTGGGCAGTTTGGTGAGATAAGGAGGCAGAGGAAGGATCCAGGGCTATTGTTATGGATGACTTCACTCTCGAGGAACACTTATTTCTATACTCTCTCTTGTTTATTATCAGTTATCATTAAAGTCCACTCTTATTATGATACGGTATTTAATTCTGCCTAACCTTTCCAATATCCTCTGACATTGTGGATAAAGTCTGTGAAGGAATGAGGCACAAACTTCTGCATTGTTGTCAAGAGGATTTCTGTGTTAATATGTTTGCAAGTTCCCTATGTTGCAAAATGCTGGCGGAGTCAAGAATTCATGCCTGCTGTTCATGCCCACTGAGAAAGAACTGTTTGGCAGTTTAATTTTTGAAGGAAGGGTAATTTTGAAATAGGGAGGGAACTTTGTGTTATATGGATTGGATTGCTTAAAAAGAACTGTTGGAGCAATTTGTGTATAAAAGGAGGTTGCTTTTAGCACTGTTCTGTTCTGTTTTGCAAGTCAGGGGAGATTCTGCAGTTACAAGAGGGGGAGTGAACAGAAAGAAGGAGAGAGAAGTCAGAAGAAGGCCAAGCAGTGCATGCAAGAAGCAGCATGCTGGAGAACTGGAGGAGCTGAATCCAACCTGAGGGAAGGAGCTGAGTCCAGCTGAAGAATTGCTAGCACCAGATTGGGAGAGTCAGTGCTGTGGCTATAGCAAGAATCACTTCCAGAGAGTGGCACACTCTCTGGTAAGGGCTGAAATCACTGAAGAACCAGGCTGGATTGAACCCCAAGGCTGTAAAAGTGACCAAGACCAGAGACTGCACCACAAACAAGTCAAGGAAGTTATCTTCCTTGGTTGCTGACCAAGGAAGATAACTGCAGAGGACTCTGTATAGGGGCCAGTTTAGAATAGTTTAGTTGGATGCATTTTTCCAACCAAGGTTTGTGCTGTATAAAACAATGAAAAAGCTAATGTTTTAAATTGACTAATATTTATCAGAAGTAAACTTTGTTACATTTAATAAAGATTAGAAGTGATTGATGGTCTCCACCCCACCCATGCCTATTAGCCTTTCCATGCCAATGAGTAGTTTGTTTCTTTCTTTCTTTCTTTCTTTCTTTCTTTCTTTCTTTCTTTCTTTCTTTCTTTCTTTTCGGAAAAGGTGTAAGGGCTGTTGTAGCAGACCCAGCCATATAAAAGAAAAGTCTACTTTGTGGCAGCAGTAAAGAATTGATATCACAGGGCTGGTGGGATCTGAAATTCCTCCACGCGAGATGTCACAAAGGTGGGATAGGCAGCTATTCCTCCACAAAGGCAAACACATATTTTCTCATGCTCATTACAGCACAAATGTTGGCCAAACTTGTGTAAGGTGGCTAGCATCATTTTCACATGATGTAAACAGATACAGTCTGAACTGTGTAATGCAGTAGCTCTTCTAGCTTCTTGTAAACAATCTCCTCTTTCTCAACACAGAACAATTTTGGATTTTCTAGTGAATCCTCCAAGTAATTGGCAGCATGTCAACTGCCCTGGTCAGCTCTCAAAAATACAAGAGAGCTTAGTAAAGTATTTCCAGCACTGGGATGAACACAGGCCACACTCTCATTTCTCAGAAATGGTTTCTAAATGTTGTAAAATCTGGCTTAAAACCCTTCTTAATGTTTGCAATTTATAATAGCTTAATGAGCTCATGCTGGTTTGGCAGACGGAGAAAAAATAGTTGCTTATATATGGACAGCACAAGATTTTGGACTTCATCCAACATGGCACCTCAAAAGTTGATGCCCCTACTATGAGAAATGGTAGGTTGAGTTGACAAAGGCGACTTCCTTTGAGCCCCATTGAGATTAATGAAATTGGCATAGAAATAGTGGATGGTGGTCTGTGTTATATATGATTTATTCCAGACATTTAGATCCAACTAAATAGTAAGGCAAAAGAAGATCCTGATGTACCTTGCAATGTTTGAGTCACTACTGAACTTGATGGATGCATCTGCTTTGGATTGGACAGGGCTCCAGTTGTTAAAAAGAAAAGAAAAAAGAAAGGGAATATAACCAGACCTCTATAGATATGCACTAAGTAAATGGAGCCATCCTAGCTTCTCAGTGTATACTGTATATTCAGAAATAATGAAAAAGAAAGAAAAACAAGGCTCTCTGTGAAACATTTTGTACCAGCCAAAGGAAGCTTCCAGTCCCGGGTGTTTCCTATCCAGCTGGAACTCCTGAAGTTCAGTTCCTGTCTGAAGAGAAATATGGGGCTGAGCCCCTGAAAACATTAGCTCAAATTAAGCCCTGGGATGGGAGATGCACACCACAACCAATACAACTCATTAAAAAATAAATACATCTAAATATTAGGGCATTAATTGGACAGGAGCAAATATGATAAGCATCCAGTGTAGGAGCTAGAAACCTGTGCATGTTGCATTTATTAATGTGTGTGTTGTGTTTATTAATGATAGTTACTGCATAGTGAAAATAACTTCTTGTGTATACAAAAGAGCACAGACTGATAGTGCCACAGAAGTTAAAAATATACTAGACAAGGAAGCCCTAATATTTCTGTTTTCCCACTGGGTTTGTACTTTTTAGTTGATAAGCAGAATTCATATGCGCACCCTGTGCACTGATGTTGTTTTTGAAAGGAAACACCAGCTATTTTCTTGTCTTATTGGAATTGTCAAAGGAAAAAAAAATAGTTTACTGCAATTGAAAACAGGCTAACAATATGGGTAGCATCAGAACAGGATACCAGCAACCCTCATTAAATTGTTTGAATATACTGGCTGACATCCTGAATAATTTTACTAGAGGAAGTCCTATTGAAATTTAGCTGTCTTATAGATTAACTCTTGAAAAGTAATATTAAGTAATTTAGTCTGGTGGTCAGCCATTGATTTTAATATTCTGATTAGTATTAAAAGGCTAAGTTTGATTCTAAGTCACACCAGGAACTCTGAGAGCCTCATCAATCAAATCTCCATCAGTTATCAGTTACAGCCTAGATTGCCAATGAAGAAATACTTTAATGGGATTAATGGTGAATCCTGTATATGCAGGAATGGTGTACACGGGGCTGCCTATACAGTGTGTGAGAGATTGTTCATGTTTTACAGTACACTATAAAAATAAACGAATTGTGATATTAATAAGGTAATATTATTTGATTTCTATACTGCCCTTCCAAAAATGGCTCAGGACAGTTTACATAGAGAAATAATAAATAAATAAGATGGATCTCTGTCCCCAAAGGGCTCACAATCTAAAAAGATACATAAAATAGACACCAGAAACAGTCACTGGAGGTACTGTGCTGGGGGTGGATAGGACCAGTTACTTTCTCCCTGCTAAATAAAGAGAATCACCATGTTAAAAGGTGCCTCTTTGCCAAGTTAACAGGGGCCACAAATGCCATGAATATTAGGCTTGAGCCCGAAACATTTCGGCGGCCATTGAAAAGGCCGCCAAAACGTTTCGGGTGGTGGGGGCGATTCGGCGTTTCGGCGCCGGCGGGGGTAGGGCTTTAAGGGCGGGGGAGAGTGTACTCACCCCCCCCGCCGCATTTCCCCCGCCGGCGCTCTCGGAATTAGAAGCCCCTCGGGACGGCAGCGTTCCTCCCTGCCGTCCTGTTGCCCCCGTCGGCCGGAAGTGGCCGGAAGTCCCGTTCGCGCGTGCGCCCGTCGTGCGCGCGCGCGCGGCCGTACGCGCGCGCGCATGACGGGCGCACGCGCAAACGGGACTTCCGGCCACTTCCGGCCGACGGGGGCAACGGGACGGCAGGGAGGAACGCTGCCGTCCCGAGGGGCTTCTAATTCCGAGAGCGCCGGCGGGGGAAATGAGGCGGGGGGGTGAGTACACTCTCCCCCGCCCTTAAAGCCCTACCCCCGCCGTGCCGAACAACCTTTCGTGCACATCCCTAATGAATATGCAGATAAATATGCCAGTGCTTGAAATGTTAGTTTGGCTATAAGGTCAAACTAGAGGTGGTGTTAGGGTTGTTTCATCTCCTGGACAGGCAGTCCAGTCCAGATATGAAATGTCCAGGAATTTGAATAAGAACTTTGCTTTAACAAATCTTACCCATTTTCCTGGTGCTTCTCTAGTGCGGTAAAGAAGGGTGCACATATAATTATTCTCTTGCTGGATCACCATTACAGGATACACATCCTGATCTAGCAAGAGAGATTTACCCTTGGAAATCAGGTTTCACACATGCAGCTAGTGAATATTTACGTCAGCACCTGCACTTTAATATTTACTTAGAACTGGTTGGATGCATCTTTTAATACAGATGGGGGTGATACGAGTATCCCCATTTGAGGCCAGTAGTAGTTGTGTGCAGCTAGTTGACTGACTAGATGTAAATCAGGGCCAAAGTATGGAACTGGATTAGAGAGATGTAACCAAATTATTAAAATCATGATTGGTCTTTCCATAGGATCAAGGATTCCAGCATTACATGGACACTTTCTCCCAAAGGTCCCATTACTTCAGCCTCATTGACTGTTTCCCTTTTGGTTACGATCAAGTCAATGATGGTTAACCCCCTCATGTCTTGCTCTTTCATCTTAAGAAAGAGCAAGATTACTTAGTTAATTAATCTCTGAATTAAATAATTTCCCCATCACCCACATGATGCTGGGGAAGCAAGAAACAGGAGATTCACATGGTCTCCTGTTTCTGATCACAAGAACCTCCTGATTTCTGATGGTAAGAAGGAATTTTTGATGATATCAGATTGGCACTACACCAACCTGACATTTAACAAGATTGGCAATCTAAGATTTGATCTAAGGTTGTAGATCTCCATTAAATGTTGGATTGGTATGATGCCAACTTGACATCACTGAAATCTTCTGGTTTCTTATGACTGGAAATTGGGAGCGCACATGCCTTGTGAATCTCTTGTTTCTCATTTCTCCTGCACTATGCACATGGTGACAGTAAGTTGATGTTTCTGTACTGGGAAAACTCTTGGAGAATATTTGGCAGCTATTCTTTTCTTTCTCCCCTCCTAAAATTAAGATGGTTTAAATGGGTAGTGACTCAAAAAATTGATGATCTACTCTCCATATAATTAGTCATGCGGCTCAAAAGAGAAAGCCTTAAAAGCTGAATGTACTCAGCTGAAGTTTGCTAAACTTGGAGAGAATGACATTCCATGGTCTACAGCCTTTTGGGTTCTGAAATATGTACAAGACCAGCAAGAGGTCAATGTTGACAACAAACAGCTGAGACAGTTGCTTGGAATGTTTGCCCTCTGTAAACTCATTCATAAATAGCTGCTCCAATGTCTCCAAAACTAAGAATGTCTCCAAAACTAATTTGGACACATGTTGTCCCCATCTTTTGAACATGTAGACAAGTACATTATCTTATTTAAAGTATATGTTCTGGCTTAATAAATTAAAACCTCCAGAAGTATTTTATTTGTGAGAATACTTAGTTTTAATCCTGGCAGAGGATGGTTATTTGGATAAGGTATGGGGACTTTCATGCTTTGGGGAAATTACAAGCATTCCCATAAAAGGCTACAGTACTAATAGGACCGTTCTTGGTTTTTCTGTTTACTCTTTTTTTCTTGGATCTTTGATTAAGCATTCTAGTTTGAGTCCAGCCTTAGAATTTGCCCTCACATTCATCTTCAGCAGGATCAAGTTCCTTACAATGTGACCTTTACCCAACTTTTGCAAATGGTGAACACATTTTGTATGAATATGCCACCTGTGTGAGGAGATCTGAGGTTTACCTTAGCAGGAATAGCCTGGGATAGCCAATAAGTTCCATTGCATTCTGTACTTCTGAGGAAAGATGTATGGTTTGGGGATCTTGGAGCCTTTTAAATCTCTGTTACATTTTTTAAAACTTGTAAAAGTAGATGTTCGTGTATATGGGGAAAATACACATTTTCAATTCTAGTGATATTGTCTAAAGTATGAATTGTTAATATTAATAAATTGGCAGATCTCCAGTATGGAGAGAGTGGAAAGAGAAAATTTTCATCATCTCTTATAACACTAGAATCAGGGGTCATCCCGTGAAACAGATTGCCAGGAAATTTAGGACTGACAAAAGAAAGTACTTTTCCACACAATGTATCATCAACCTATGGAATTCTCTGCCATGGGATGTGGTGATGTTCACCAGCTTGGATGGCTTTAAAAGAAGTTTAGACAAATTCATGGTGGACAGGTGGCTACTAGTCTTGATGGCTACTAGTCTTGATGGCTACTAGTCTTGATAGCTCCAGACTACCAGTGACAGGGTGCCTCTGAATAGCAGTAACAGGCCAACAATGGCAGGAGATAGGGCTTGCCCTCTTGCAGGATAGTGACAGCAGGAGAGAGCAGCATCACACCTTCTTGTGGGCTTCCCAGAGTCATCTGGTGGGACACAGTGAGCAGCAGGATGCTGAACTAGGTAGAGCTTGGCTGTGATCCAGCAGGGCTCTTTTATGTTATTATGAACAGATCTGGTCTAATTCTATTTAGGTTTTTCAAGCTAGGTTTCCTTCCTGGACCTGTGGCCTCTCTCAAAAATAAAAAGTGGGGGCTCAGTGTGACAGCATGTAAATAAGGACATGAGAAATTAACCAAAGTTATCTCTTGTTAAGTAGACTGGTTACGTGTGGCTCATCAATGAGGTCAGACAAGGGACAGCCTCAGATGGGGGTGCACCAAGAGGTGGTAAGTGCAGGCACCTGACCCACCTGGGCATGTGTCCAGGTGGCTCAATGCTGTCAATGCCCCTGGAAGCAGTGCTGGTGTACAAAAAGGGAATAAAATCTCAGAGGATAATTTGCAAAAAGGCCACAGTTTACTTCCACTTTTCTCCTGTACTAGAAATGTGTTTGCTTCCTATGAAAGTCATATTTCTAATGGAAGATCGAGTAATGAATTCAATTGGAAATGATGAGGGAGGTCAGTGGTGAGGAGAATGTGCTTTGCCTGCAGGTGGTCCAGGATTGCTGCTTCTCTAGGATCTCCAGCTAAAATAATTTCGGGGAGTAGTGATGAGGAAGCAGCTGTAGGCTTGAGGCTAGCTGGACTGGGGAGAAAAATAGGTGTAAGTAGTAAGTAGTTGCTATTTTAAACAGCCATTTTAGGCCACAAAGAGATTAATTAGTTGCCCCGACTGACAGAAACCACTGGGTTTTGTACAGCCGTATAACAGGACAAGCCTAAGCTTAGTTATGCTGATTATATATACATGTGTGGAGCAGCACTCAGGACATTTAAGTTTTTATGATGTTGTTGTTGTTTTTAAAGAAGAAACCAGACAAAGCTTCTAAGGATAAAAATGTTTTGATTAATGAATTAGGATGACATTGCTTTGCTGAGATTCAAGGAAATTCCTGTCGTGCTTTGGGATGTGGGTCTGGTAATTTGAAGCAAATGGCTTTTGAAAATGTTTAGTAGCTCAGCCTCCTGCCATTTGGACCCATGACAATTCAGGAATGAGATGAAGCTCCTTTTTCTCCTGTTGTAAATATTTTGTGTGGCAAAGAAACAGCCTCCGTAAGTGTCTTAAGCTTCCCTGAGCACTGTCATTATCAGCATGCTAACAATTTCTGTCTTTGTGAAGGTGATGGTTCCATTCCATCCATCATCTTGATTAATGGAGGCTTGTTGAGCTTATCAAACACCATCACGTTACAGAAGCAACTCATTAACTGAGAAGAGTTCCATGTAATATTTATTTGACTGATATACGGTGAAGCCTGATATATGGTGAAGCATTACAGACAAACAACATTCCAAGTGCAGTAGGCTTCTTGAATGGGAAGAAAACCTTTGATGATGTGACAACCCAGTGGTTAGTCATATTTGATAATTACATACCTTCATTATTTCATGATGAAAATAGGGACATGTCAAATCAATCAAATAAGTCAAATAAATAAGTATGGGGCATGGCCAAGCAACCTGTCAGGATACGGCATACATTTCTGACTACAAGTCTGCCACAGATGGAAACAGGTTATAAAGTGTATGCAGAGCCTATGATTCCAGATTACCAAAGCAGATGAGCCAAGCCCATACCTGCTGCATTCCATAAAGGGCATCCTACCCAGATGGCTATGGACATGAGAGTAAGCCATATTATTAATCCAGTCACAGGCTCCAGCTGCCATAGGCTCCTATTTATAGTAGTTTGCCCAAATCTCTGCTCATTAAACGCACCATTCTCATCTTTCAGCAGCTGCTGGGAGAGGTGTGCCTGGCAAAATCTCACGTTTATTCATGACTGTGTTACCCTTGAATTTGGCACGTGCATAGATATCTACAGAAGAAGCACTACATCCATTCTAAGTGATTGCCTTATCCCGAGGCTCTCCTTTCTTTTTATTGGCATGAGGATAAGAGAGATTGGCAAATGCAGATTATGATATGAGAAGAATGTCTCTCTTATGATTCACAGCTGAAGGAATGCACAGTGTTGGAGTTTGAAGGTTGTCTTTGTATTAAAATGTTAGAGATGCAGCTCCTGATGGCATTGACTCTTAGCACCAGCAACCCTATTGACCATTAGGGGCACTAGGGCTAGAGATAGTGAGCAAGGGTATCCCCTCTATGACTACACTTTCTCTACTCTACTTCCCCTTTGTTAGATTGACAGTCTCAGGTTTCATTCTCTCACTTGGAGACACAGATTTCCTTCTTCTCCCTTCCCTCTTCCTGTATAAAACTAGCAACCAAGCATTAGGGGTGCGCACTGTTGGAAGTGAAGGATTCTGCTCTGTCTCATGTCTCAATGACAGAGGGGGACAGACTAGTGAGTCAGAGGGCTAGAGGGGTAAAGACATTGGTCATTCATTCTCTCTACTGCTCTGACACTATCCCTTTGATATGTAGATTACTACTCTCAGCGACTTCCTCCCTCCCTCCCTCCCTCCCTCCCTCCCTCCCTCCCTCCCTCCCTCTCTTTCTTTCTTCTCCCTACCTACACACTTGCCTCTCTCTGCACCTTGTGTACACAGAGATGCAGACACCATCTGTCTGCATCCAGCTAGCTAGCTAGATTAGAGATACTATCTCTCCACTTTCCTATCTAGAATGGAGTTCTCCAATAATGATTCCTTATATTGATTTGAAACTATGAACTGGCTCCAAGTTTCTTTTGGCTCTTAGCATGCCTGGGCAGACTCTGCTGTGCTTTGCCTCTGTGCACTCTGCTGTAATAGAAGGGTATCTCTTACCAGAGAGAATTCCCAACACGCATGGACCGGTTGCTGCTGCTATTATTATTATTATTATTATTATTAACATCCAGCTCTTCCTCCAAGGCGCCTAGAGCGATGCACTACATACTTAAGTTTCTCCCACAACAACCCTGTGAAGTAGGTTAGGCTGAGAGAGAAGTGACTGGCCCAGAGTCACCCAGCAAGTATCATGGCTGAATGGGGATTTTAACTCGGGTCTCCCTGGTCCTAGTCCGGCACTCTAACCACTACACCACACTGGTTCTAGTTCAGTCTAAATACAAACCAAATTTGGACCGAACTGCAGATCCCTGAAATGGTTTGGTTGAACCCAATGGCCAGGCCATTTGCAAGTGAATTGTTCTCAGAACAAAAGTCCTGGGCACAGTCCTGCTGAAAGAAATTCCAAGAGGGATGGCTCAGTACCCAGAACTCAAATTACTCTAAAGCATGGACACAGAGCTAAAAGAGATTCAAAGGAAACAGCAGAAAAGGGATATGGAGTGAACTCAGAAATTTTTGGAGCTGTTGAATCTGCTGAAAATGATGTTGAAAATGACTATGGGAATTGAATTGTGGATAGTCATGCAACTGCAAATCTGATTAAAGACAAGGAACTGTTTAGTGAGCTGGATTGAATTAGAACATCTCAGTAAGCCTGGCAGTGCTGTCCTTTAAGCAGGGCATGCGGGGTGATAGAAAATCTAACACTGGGGGCAATTGCCTTGCTTGCCCCCAGCCCTGTGCTCCCCCAGGCCCCGTGGCCAGGCCCTCTATGCATCCCATTGCCAGTAGGCTCATGTTCTCTTCCCCCCACCTGGTGGGGCCTCAGCTGCCTTTCTCCCTTTCATCTTGCTGCTGTCGAAGCCTCAGCATCTGTGTAGAGATGCTGCTGGAGGAGAAGTGATAGTTCCTCCTCCATGGAGCCTAAAAGGGTTTCCAGGGGACTCTTAGTCCCATCTAGTTAAGTGGACTTTCTAGGGCAAGCCTCTGTTTACTAAGGAGTAGAGTCTTGCTAAATGCAGTGGAGCATGCAGTTCAATCCAGTTTATATCTGCTCAGAAGTAAGTCCACTAAGTTCAGTGCGATTTAATCCTGGGAAAGTGTGCATAGGATCACAGCTTTACTTATTAAAATATATTTACAATTGCAGCCTGAGGATGCGATCCTATGCACACTTACCTGGGAGGAAGACTTGATGAAGACAGTGGGACTTACTTAAGAGTAAACATACATACGAATGTGTTATGTAGCCCTACAGGATTCTTATATTTTTAAAAGTATCAGTTTTATATCCCTTTAATTTGTCTTCTTCAAAAGAATCCTGGGAATTGTGGTTTCTGGTGAGGTTTCTTTGTAAGAGAGTCCCTAGACCTTCCCCTTCCTTGCAGAACTTTTTTTCCTGTCTTGCTGCTGTGCCTTTCATGGCAGCCTGGCATACTGAAATAAAGGAGAGGACACTTTGCATCAGTTTTACAATGTCTGAAAGAGGAATGCTGGAACAAGGAAGGAGGCAATCAAACTCCTTAGCGCTGTGCTACTGGAGGGCAGGTGGTGGGGAATAGTCATGAAAGAAGAGTGTGGCTGAGGGGGAGTGCCACGCCCTCCCAGCCCCACCCCCTTCTAGGAACGGCCCTGAAGGTTGGCAGATGGCAGAAAGATCATTGCAGAGGGAAGTGTGAGGAAAAAAAATCAGATGCAAGATGCCAAAGGGAAGGGACATAACCTTGAGAAATGAAGAAGCTCTTTTTGTCCCTGCACTTGAAAGCAGTTTATTTTCAGTCAAATATGCTATACCTACAGGCTATTGAGTAGAGTTCAAAGGTGATCCCTGTTACATCAGAGAAAAACAGGAGTTGTTAATGAGAGGATCTTTAAAGGACAGTGCATGTATGAAACTGATTGCATTAATGAGAAAGCCAATGTTGCAAAGGAATGTCTGCATAAACAATGTGAAATATTATGGCATCGAAAAATTGGACATAGAGAAGTTAAAATAATTTCTCAACTTGAGAAGGGGGATTGAGCAAGAGGCTTGAAAGTTCAGCCCTGCAAAGGTAATGATTCATGATGTGTATGCTGTTTAAAGGGAAAAGTGACCAAGAAAGGCTTTCACCAGAAAAGAGAAAAATTAACAGTGCCCCCTAGAATTGATTCATAGAGATGTCTGTGGACCAATGCAAGTTGAATCATCAGGAGGAAGTAGATATTTCTTGACTTTCATTGATGATCACTCCAGATACACATTTACTTATATGCCAAAAGAGAAAAATCAAGTTCTGATTTAAGGAGTGTGTTGTAATAGTGCACAATGAGTTTGGCAGAAAACCTCAAAAACTAAGAACTGATAATAGGGCTGAGTTCACATCAAAGGAAACGGCCTATTACCTAAAGAAACAAGGCATTCAACATGACTGCACAGTGCCTTACACCCCACCACAGAATGGCATAGCAGAAAGAAAGAATCGTTCCCTGTTATAGATGACGAGGGAATGATTCTTGTCATCTCATTCCCTTGTCATCTCTAATGGGGAACAGGATACAGAACCAATAGCCCACAGGAACTTTGGAATAAATCTGGTTACTATGTGAATGCACCCCCGCCCCCATTCCAGAGGAGAAGCGAGCTAAAACTCCCATCTGGAAATGCTGATGACATCGACTCTTAGCACTAGCAACCCTATTGGCCACTAGGGGTTCTGGGGAAGAGATAGTGAACAAAGGAATCTTAACTACATTCTCTCTACTCTACTTCCCCTTTCTTAGACTGATAGTCTCAGGTTTCATTCTCTCACCTGGAGAGACAGACTTCCTTCTTCTCCCTTTCCTCTTTCTGTATGAAGCTAGCAACCAAGCATGTAGGTCTTATCTACCAGATGGATTTCCTAAATAAACTACTTTATTTGGAACTGATGTCTCCAGACAATATTAATTAGCAGTATTCTCCTTACCTAAGCACTTCTGCTGTAGCTGAGGTAAATAAAGAAATCTCCTCTTGTGCTCTCTAACTCAACAGATACTATACTTGTAGTTTGTCCTTCATCTAACTCAATAGATCCTGTACTTGTAATTTACTGATTGCACTGAGAAAGCCAATGTTGCAAAGGAATGTCTGCAAAAATAATGTGAAACATTATGGCATCGAAGAATTGGGCATAGAGTACTTAAAGTAAAATCCTATGCAAATAAAAATGTTCTTCTAATGCATATGATTGAAATTATAGACAAACACTGGAGAACCTAATGTTCGGAAATGGGGAAAGGCCAGTATTTTGCTTGATTGTAGCTGCTGCCATGATTAAGGCTATTTGCAAACCTACTAGCTAGTTTTGTAAGTTGTAATTCTAATGCTAGGCAAGAAATTGTAGCCACAGTTATGAAATTATTTACTTAAGAACAGCTTCAGACTCACAGGGCAAAAAGTAAAAAGTACATAAAAACATAGGAAGCTGCCATATACTGAGTCAGACCATTGGTCTATTTATGTCAGTATTGTCCACACAGACTGGCTGTGGCTTCTCACAGGTTGCAGGCAGGAATCTCTCTCAGCCCTATCTTGGAGAAGCCAGGGAGGGAACTTTAAAACTTCTGCTCTTCCTAGAGTGGCTCCATCCCCTGAGTGGAATATCTTACAGTGCTCACACTTCTAGTCTCCCATTCATATGGAACCAGGGCAGCCCTGCTTAGCTAAGGGGACATGTCATGCTTGCTACCACAAGACCAGCTCTCCTCTCCAGAGTAGTTCCAGTTTAAATGGTGCAAGCAACATGCAGTTTGCTGGACTGAACTGAAGTTCCCAAGATGTCATGAATTCAGCTGGCAGTAAGTCCCATTCAATTCAGCAGGATCCACAATTGATGATTTGTGCATCTTGTGTTATTAAAAGATGCACAAATCATCAATTGTGGATTTTGCAATCAAAATTGGCAAAGCATTATACTTACTTTAATCACCAATAAAATATGCAATAAAAGAGATTCCCTGCTGCACGTTTGGCCTAGTATATCTATGGTATTCAGGGACCAATATGGCTACAACAATAGAGCATAAAAACAATCTGTCATAATATATGAGGGTGTGGTAATCAAATTAATATTCCAAATGTGTTTTTGATACATTGGGACCTGGACATTGTCTTCCTTTTGCTTTTATAGTTCTTGGATCGGCCTTTAAATACTGCAATAAGCTTTGTGATGGTTCAGTGGTGCTCTTGGTGTTCAGTTTATTATGCACAATTCTTGCAATGGGTAGCCATTGTAAGGGTAAATCCCATCAAATCTGACAAAACAATATATGGAAAATATATTTCTAGCAATTCTAATTTATGGATTTCATATCCTTTATTACAAAAAATGACATTTTTGCATTGCACACTGGTTGTTGCATTTTTCATGAAAACAGTATGATTGACAAAGGCTAAATATAGATCCTACAATATATAAAATATTTTCCATATTAACAAACCAGAATTAGAACTTGTTTTCCTAGTATTGCTAGGAAATGATTCAAAGCCACAGTTATTTTCAATGGTGTTTTTTTGTTTTTTTGGTGGAACACAAACACAGCCATAAAAAAAGAACTGAGAGTAGACCCATGAACTTATTAGAGTATGAATACATTTAGGTAGTCTAATGTATTCGTGTTCCATTTGGGGTACACCTCAGAAATATGTATGTGAACTGAAGGCTTGCTGGAAAAGAAGTACCCAATGCTGATAGCTTTTTCCACAGATAAAGACAAGGGTCTGTATTATTTCACAGTGTGGCCATTCTTGCTTACTTTTATTCACATCTATATAGTGTTAGTGCTGGGAAACTCATGTAATGACCCTTGTATGAACAGATCTCCATTAAGAGAAATCAGTAGCACTGAAGCTGGCCCAATGGAAGTAAATTTTTATGTAACAGATTTAGAGCATGATCCAGCCAATGTTAATATCTAAGTTGCATCTTTCTTCCATGAATTCACTAAAAAGGAGCACAAAATTTCATATTGCTCATTGTAGCGTTTATCCTCTCATATTGACACTTACATGTTTGATTGCTTTTAGAAGGACAGAGAGCAAGCATGATCTGAAAATCGTTTGGGTCACCAAGGCAGATGGAGAATTGCATCCATGTTTTCCCCAGAATTCATGGTGAAGCAGCTCCTTGAGACAACGTAGAAGCCAAATATGTGTGTGCCAAGAAGAGTAGATACTCTCCAGTTAGTGACAACACACCAAAGTAGTCCCAGTCTTTTCACAGAACCAGAAGTGGATGTGCCATAAACAAGCAACCAATAAGTACTTTTATTCAAATACCTTTTTGAAGGGGGCCTCCAGGGTGCAAGTCTCTGGTTTACCAATGTTTTCTGGATATTGAGCTACAAAATGAGACTGCCCTTCTCCCAAAACTGTACAGACCTTTAAAATCATGGTTAGGATTTTCTACTGCTCTATATTTATCTAGTATCGTCGGGCCTTTTCTAGAGCCTGTGTAACGCACTGCCATCTGCATTACTTTGTGGTAGATTCTATCATTGGCCAATAGAAGTGCGAATTTGTCCTTGTGGCTCTAATGAAATTGAGATGGATTATTTGGTCGTTGACCATAAATAAATGAGTTCCGTTCTGAGATGGTTGCTTATATTCTGCTCCACTGTGAATTGTTTAAAGAGGTTAGGAAACGCTTAATTGTACCCTTACTATCACGACGTTTTGGTTGCTGTTGAACCAGTATTCCTAATGATCTGTTAGTACATTTTCTCGTTGAAGATAAGGATGCTGATATTTCTTACCCAGTGGCAAGGTTTTGCTACATTGCTAGCATAATCTGGAGCATTTTGATGTAGGGTGGGCCTTGTGGGAATATTTGAATGTATCCTGTGATTTGTTGTTGTTATGTATTTATTTATTTTGCTGGTCAATGGACGGAATAAGGATGATTGACTGGAATTGACTGACTGGAACTGTCTCATGTGCACATAGTTCAATATGATACCTAGTTAAAATGTTTTTAAACATGGGGGCACAGTCCGCCTATAGTTAAGCATGTATATCCCATGATTTAAATTAGAGAGATTTAAATATGTGCTTAAGTCACCTATTGCAATCAACTGGGACTTAAGGTACTTAACTTAGATGGGATTGTGCCCGTTATGTTTATATTCTATACTGAGAAAACATTCTGATGTTAGCTTTACTGGAAAACTGGAACTCTGCTGGGACAAATAAGAACAAACAATGGAAGTCTATTAAGAAACAATCCTTCTGGATTCAGACTGATCATTTAGACATTAGTTTATTTCAGAGAGAGAGAGAAATCTTTCTAAAGACCTAACATTAAATTCTTGGCAGTAATATAATTGGCTTGAATGGCAATTGGAAATGTACCCAAATATTTAATTTTCTCCATTTGGAAGCAAACTACAGGTAACCTTAGATGCAAATGCAAACAGATGGCGACTCAGAAGAAGAGGGAGAAGGAGAATAAAGGCTTACAATTAAACTTTAAGTAATTGTTGAAATCAGAAATGGATTCAACAAATTCTTTCCCCTCCTCCTCCTCAGAATATAGTGAACACATAGGTGTGAACATTTCACAGCAAACACTTCAAACTGCAAAGCATGTCTTCCTTTCCCCCCCAACCCATTTTCATAAAGAAACAGTCACTACTAAAACAAAACTCCCTTCTCTTCTCTACACAAAAGTAAACCCTTTTCTCTGCTGTTGAGATCTAGCCTTCTAGAGATGCCTTGGCTGAACAAAGTTGACCAAGACATTTGAAAATCTTTTTCTGTAGGGTTGTCAGATTGCAACTTTGCTCTGTGCTTTTAAAACAGCCGACTAAGCAGAAGGTGCAGCAGCTAAGGTGCAGCAGCTATGGCTTCTCTCACCTGTTCCCTCCACTCCTGGGCTGCCTGTAGCCTGGGTAGACACAGAGCTGGGTGCCTAGAGCACCCAGCTGGAGGGAGATGCAGCCCACTCAATGCAGCCCACTCCTCACATGGTACATTATGGGATATTTGGAGGCCAGGCAGCATTTCCCTGGCTTCCAGAATATCACACTGCTCACTGCAGTGGTGATCGTGTGTGCGGCGGCATGGCACGGCAACAAGAGTAAGAGGATCACATGGGGGAAGGTAGGTATGCTCCTGCCTTCCCCTCAGCCCTCCCTAGCCACAAGAGATTTTGGTCGTGTGAACGACCTTAATACCTAAGCAGTGAGGAAAGAGGGGATAAAAAGTTGTATTGGAACTGGATGAAAGGAAGCAAAGTCCTTTTTTTGGTAAATCTCAGTGAAACCCAACTTCTTTATTCAGCCAGTTTCTCCCCACACCTCGCTTCTTCTTCCAAAAATGCTTGAGAGCCTTCAGTTTTATGGCACTTGATAAAGCTCTGATATGGGGTGTGTGTGTATTCTGCAGCTGTTCTTCCCACTATCGCTCCAGGGTTACGTTGTGCAAGAAGTCACTGATGCATGCAGCTGGAATGGATTGGGCCCTGCAAATGATGCCAGGTTTTGATGAGCAAATTTAAAAGAGAAATTAGACCTCTTATTCTGTGTGTCTGAATGAGGGTAGGATAAAATGCTACTCCCTCATGCATGCAAGCTCTTCCTTTATTTATCTTCAAGCAACTGTGATAGCAATAGTATGCATGCACACACACTCCTCTCATGCATTTCATGCATGCATGCACACATATGTCTGCCTCCTTTATGTCCTCCTCCTTGGCAGCAGTAGTTATCACATGATGTGTGCATCCTTTTTTGCCTCCTCGCTCGTGCGTCATTGATCTGGTTATGAAAAGTGGGAGGAAGAGGAAATGAGGAAAGGGAGACACTCAATGGAGCTTCCTTTTCCTTTTCATAAAGTCCAGCTCAGAGGCACAGAATGGAGGAAGTAGAGCAGGGCAGCTCAACTTCGTCCCTCCTGAAGATGTTGGCCTCCCATAATCCCTGGCTATTGACCCCTGTGGCTGGGGGTTATGGGAGCTGTAGTCCAAAAACAGTTGGGGGGCCTAAGTTGAGCAGGCCTGAAATAGAGGAAGGTGCATGTATGTACCAAGCTAAAGAAGGCAGTAGCAGTTAAAAGGAGGAGGAAGAGAAGGAAAGGAGTGGCGGCATGGCTTCTGATGTGAATATGGCCCTGGCATTTTGCAGGGCACCTACACTGTGTTGGTATTTATTGTGAATATAAGGTTGGATATTTAACAGCTGTAATATTGCTAATGTGTTTGTATGTTAACATCAATGGACCACCAACTATAGGCCCGTCAGCCTGCTCAACACCATCAGCAAACTCTTTGGTAGACATCTACATGGGAAACTTAAGTACTAGCTAGACCAAGCAAATCTGCTTGCAGAGGAGCAAGCCGGCTTCAACGAGGGTAGATCCACAACCGATCAATGCCTGGTGCTTCAGCACCTCATTGAAAAATACTCTTCCAGCAGCTCAGCCTCCCTCTACACTGCCTTCATTGATCTTAAGGCCGCTTTTGATTCCATCTCCCAAGTCAAGCTATGGGAGAAGTTGGAAGCCTCCTCAATAAACCGCCATCTGCTTTATATCATATGTGTTCTGCATGCAGACACAACCCTCAAGATAAGGTGCAACCCACAAGGGCGCCTAATGAACTTTGTCCCAACACAGAAGGGAGTCAAACAAGGATGCATCCTGGCCCTGCTGCTTTTCAACTTTTATATCAATGACATGGTGAGGCACCTTACTAGCTTAGACTTTCACCCTTCCAAGCTGGCAGATAGATGCATTTCCTCCCTGCTTTATGCCGATGCTGCTGCAATCCTCTCTATGACCCTCATAGGTCTCAAAAGAGTGCTGAGGGCTCTAGCTCAGGACTGCAGGAATGATCAACTAGTAATCAACTATCAAAAAACTAAAGTTATGGCTTTCGCCAGAAGACCCAAGTCCCAGCCCTGGAGTATAAATGGCCAGACTAGACCCTACAATAGGGTTAGGAGGCATCTTGGATGTGTGCTTCCACACTGCCTGAGTCGTGACACCGCAGTCCTTATGGGGACAGCAGGGCGCTGTTTACATTTCCAATGCCTTGTTATGAATTTAATTGCTGCGATACAGAGCAAAGACGTCGTATATCTAGCATGAAAAATTTGCGGGTTTAGGGGGGTTGTTAGTCACTGCAAGACTGCTCCCCCTGCTGTTTATTATCTGAATGCGACTTGCCGGAATGGAGGCATTTTGCTGCTGTTCCAGCAGCTAGTCTGGAAAGCGCCCTTGACTGCCAATGGTGTTCCTTTCAGCTGTTAACAGCCATTTTTATTTTCCTTACATGGCTCTCAACAGGCAGTATCATAAAGAATTCTAACCTAATGTATTTATATGGAAAAACAGCTGTTTGCAGCGTGAGGTACATCACACTGAAACTAACTCCTTGATTCAATGATTAGGGAAATACACTGAGGAACACTAGGTTCCTTAACTATAAACAGTTCTGCATGGATAAGACCTTCCCTTAAAACATGCTCCTTCAAACAAAGTGAGATTATAAACAATTAGAAATATATAGCTGGAACCTTTGCCAAATGTACACATGTAATCACTGATGCGAGTGGAAGCTTGGAACACAACTGTATAGGCTGCTCCATGTTACAACTGATTTTAACCACAGAGAAAAGGAATGCAAGTGAGAACAAACAATAGTAAATACACATTACTATAAAATAGTAATTAAGTCAGTGTGTTGTTCAATTAAAAGACCATTTAAGCTGAACAATCAGTCAATCAATCAGCAAAACAATTTGGAAAACAAGGCTGGAATCCTCCATGCAGAATGCTTATATCCATTGACTTCAGTGGGGTTTAAGCAGCAAAACTGTGCACAGGGTTGCAGCCCAAATCTTGGCAAGCCAATTTAGAAAACCAGGTTTAGATAATAGAAACCTATCTCTGGGAAAAAAATGAACATGCTTACAAGACATATAAATATTAGCATTTGTAATAGCATGCGAAAACTTTTGTATGATTTAATAGATAGTATTTACATTGAGAAGAATATGTTACAATGTTCAATTTGAATGCCTTATGGAGAAATGTGTTCAAAGCTATTAAAAGGTTACACTGTTAAAAATTAATGGCTGACATACTGTGCAAACTTCCATGCATAGTGTAACACAATGTGTCTGCAGTTGTGCAAGTGTGCTCTTGTGCACATACAACAGTTGTACAAATACAGTTGCACAACAGCACAACCATTATTTGAGGGGCAATTACAAATTACAGTTCATCCATCCAACCTTAGGCCATGATGGTAAGGATGTTCCAACAACAATGATCAGAGGTGGGCTTGTTTGTTAAGGCTACACCCTGTATACAATTTAAAATGTTTTCTTGCCTCCTTCTGTCTGGTGCATTTGGAAAGAAAACCTTAAATTAAAAAGTCAAATAAATCAATAATTTATATCACTTCAAGCCACTTATTAATGGTTTATTTACTCTATTCTAGCATTCTAACAAACTGCTACAACTTGTGATTATCTCCAGTTTAGCCAACGAGCTGTCAAACCAGGCAACAAAATTGTTTTGAGAATTTTGTAGCATCTGGAGTTTCTGTCGGGATGATAAATTAATACAGACATGCAGCCAAAGCTGATGACTTCTTTTGAGATTAGGATGCCTCCTCTGATCATGACTTACATTATCTTACATGTCATACATTTCCTGACTCAATATTTGATTCCTTTCAAATGTTATCATATCATGTAGTCAGTCAAGTAACACACACTCTTTACATCTCAACTGTTGCTCACATTTCATTGGCTTTAAGCAAGGCTCCTAAACCCAGTTCTGTATGGCAAGTGCCTATGAACTGATATAATATAATGAGGTCATTCACAAAATCAAAAACTGTGTTCTAGCCAAGTTTGATGTGAAAGCAAGGTAGGAGGAAAGCCTGGGTAGAAGAGATTGTGTGGAAGCAAGGTAGGAAGGAAACCTGGGTAGCTTTCCCTCCTACCTTGCTTCCCACATGATCATTCTACCAAGGTTTTCCTCCTAACTTGCTTCCACACAACTGAAAATTGGGAGCACTCACAGCTCCCAAACCTGGGTAGAACACAGTTTTTGATTGTGTGAATGACTTCATTGTGTATGCAGAGCTCTTACTACAATAAGCCAGTTGGTTTCTAATGGACATCTTTTGTCGTCTTGTATATTCCCTTGTATCTTATTTTTGTACTTTTGCCTATTTGAGACACTGCAGTGCACTGGAATTCAGTTCCAGTGCTAGATTCAGCAACAGGCATCACATTCTGCCTAGTTAGGAGTAAACTGCTTTTTTCGGCAGTTCTTCTACCTGTGAATGCTGTGCCTGAATTAAGTTTCTACAAGAATGTACCTCTAAGGCTGGACTCTGTGCGGATGTGCTCTTTAACTAGGGTTGTGCGAACAGATCTGGTTTAAAACTCAGTTTGACTCAAATCGGAGGAGAGGAGGTGTTGAGTGGTCTGGGTTCAAACCAGACCAGTGCCTCAAAAGGGAGTGCCAGTCCAATTTGAACCAGACCAGCCCCAATTTGAACCGGACTGGTTCGGGCCAGTTCAGGGGTTTACTGATAAAGGGAATTTGGTGAGGTGTGTGTGCAGGCCCAAATTGGGCTGCTGCCAATCCTTTTTGTAAGTACCCCTGACTCCCCTCCCACTGTAAAGGTCTGGCCAAATGCCAGGGAAGTTCACGTCTTGGCTGAACGCTGTCGACTGAATGACGTACGTTGCTTTTCAGCAAGGAGTAGATGGCTGGTGACAGGATTTATAGCGGAAGCCGATAGCTCCCAGCTGGCAATAATTCATGGCTTATCAGCCTTCAGCAAGAGGCGTTTGCTCCTTCTAATAGATTCTAATTGCGTTCTGCGTTTAGTGCGCCTGCGTTGTTGTGGTGTCAATGTTTCACTGCATAGTTCTTCTTCTGATTGGTCTCTCATGCTTTCTGCTGACTCAGGTTGTTGTGCCTGCTCTAAATCATTAGTTGGATCTACCACAGCCGTTTCATGACCGCTGACAGCCGGGCTCTGCCCCTCAGACACTCCTGACTCGGCTGGAAAGTTGACAGCTTCCCCTTCCTCCTCGCTGTCGGAGATTGAGGGCGTGACACCCACCCCCCTCTAGCCCTAGGGAAGCCCCCTTCCTTTTTACTGGTAAAGGGGAATTCTCACCAGACTCCCCTTTGCTAGTATATCCCTGAGACTGTCCATGAATTAGTTTGAACTGCTCTGGTGACTGAACTGGACCGGATCTGGTTTGATGGGAACCGGACTGGGCCAAGTTGGTTAGAATCCGGTTTGTATTCAAACCAAACTGGCAAAAACGGTTCTGGGCACATCTTTAACCTGCTTTCCCCAAGCACAACCTTTGTCTCTTCAGACAAACATTGTGATCATAGAACATGTGGTGGAGTTTTAGTATGTGTCACAGCAGGGGTGCGGCTTGCCATAGCTCCCTTGGGGATGCAGCAGTCATATATAGTGATCCACTTTCGTAACAACTGCTTATTAGTCAATTTGATCAGTCTGCCCGTTAGTAAAATGGGGGCTGATTATGTGGATAGGCTGGCCTCAAAAACAGGCCCAGGAAAGGCAGGAGAGGATTCTTGCAAAAGTCAGTCTACAGGAAAAGCCTGGTTTTCTCCCCAAGGACTTCCTGCCTGTTCTTGAAGAACCCTGAGAAATGCCTGGGGGGAGTGAGGGCTGAACATGTGCCCTACCCTCATGAAACCATGCAACCAGGGCAGCAGAGAACAGTATGAAAGCATAAGCTCTCTTTGAAGTTAGCTGATTTTACAGGGAAAACTGGCACCTATGAGGAACAGGCTGAGCTAGAAACGCCTGCATCCTCACACTGCAAGGGGCAAGTCCTCTTACACTTTGAAGGGTGAGGAATTGGACTCAGCCAATGATGCTTGTGGGGAAAGTCTTCTCATAGTATCAGAACTGGCTCCAGGTTTCAGGGGCTCCTTTGGACCTTGGGTCTCATCCTTCAGGGCTATGTTGCTAGGAACTAGCAACATAGTTGCTAGTTGCTGTGAGGGGAACCATTTGTAAGAATCCCCTCCTGAAATTAAATGTGTCTGAGGAACATGCAACTTTTTACCTGACAGAACATATAATACCCCAAATAAGTGTTTCCTTTAGGAAGGGGAAATTGTACTGTGTTTTTTTTTCCTGCTTGAGAAAGACTTTGATGCCTTTCTGATACCAGCAGTCATTGCAACGGCCCCCACCCCTGCCCTCATCTCAGACTTGCCTAGCAGAGAAGCCGACTTTGGACCAAAGAAAGGTACAAAGACTTCTATGCTTGACAAGTCTGAAAGCAAAGGGTGAAGAATGAACGTGGGCCTATAGAGACACTAAGAGAGGGAAGAAGCAGAAGGAAAAGATTAATCAATGTCCCCCATGAAATGATAACTGGTATTGCCATCACATAACATCTTTTATATCCCATAACATCTTCTCTGTTCTGACTTGTATCCCAGGCAAAGAAGCTCATACTTATATGCAGTGGTGTATTGTGAGACTTTATTTCCTTGGAAAGGTCAACAGTGCAATAACTTTGCATCCTTGAAACAGAAAGTCGTCAGAAGTGGAGATAAATTGCTAATCTAAGATGTGTTGTTTGCCATCCATGTGTTACCAGACAAGGTGTGAAATAGAAATAGGTGTGAAACATTGAAATAGGACTCTTTCAGATTGGTCATCATTATGAATGCCGAACAATATTAAGATACTTTCTATATGGACAAAGTAATAAGCCTCAAATATAAAGCTATCCAATCTTAAGTCAGCATAGTTACTTATTGTGTTAATCCTTAGTTATTTGTCCCTCTTGGCTGCTTATTGGAATAAATATATCTTTATTATAAAAAACACACAATCATCTCATATAACTGCTGGAAAGAAACCAAGTCTTCCTTGATCAGAGAAACAATTTTTCCTTTTTGTATAGTCTGGGATAGTCAACATTCACATTTGGATAAAACTCACTTCTAATGAAAACCAAACACGGCTGGCACTTTATTTTGTTTCAAGTGTGTCTAAAGGCCAGTAACCATCTTCAGAATAAAGCAGGGGGTGGTGGGGCGGGGGGAGAGGTCTGAAAATATTTTTAAAATAAAAGATCTGAGAGAGTTTGATTAGACAAAACAATAAAGATGCTACAAAGCCCCAACAGCTGCCACTGTGGTGGTGAATGATTATTAGAGCCAAATGACAGGATGAGATTTTCCATTCTAGGGTGAATGCCATGATGGGACCCACATGTGTATTGTCTGCATGGTTTATACCAGCAGTGGTTCACTGCCTATTGCCACTTGCAATATGCTGGCCCGACCTATAGCTGTCCAACTTACTGCTCCTGGGGTGGAAGCCCAGCACTGTTTGCCATCCCTCTTCCCCTTGCTGGATTCTTCTGGGGTGGGGTGCAACACTCTGTTCTTCAGCAAGGAGTTGCACTGGCTCGAGGCAGGCAGTGGACATCTAGCATCAGCTGGTCTCTCTTGCTTCCACAGCAGCGCTGACTGGCTGGTTCTCTCTCTCTCTCTCTCTCTCTCCCCCCCCCCACCGCAACAAACTTGTGTGCTTTTTTGTCTGTTCCTAAAATGGAGGGGAAAGGCTTGCTGGAGGGGAGAAAGAAAGAGAGAAGGTGAGCATCACCTGCTGGAGACTGGCAGCACTGCACATCACTGCAGAAGAAGCCAGTGAGGGGAAGAGGGACAGTGAACAGTGCTGGGCTGTATCTTAGAGTTCTGCAGGTCACAAGATTGGCTGGAAACTAATGATATGTGTACGCTGGGAGTGGCGTGATGGGGTGATGGCTCAGGCAGGTCCTGACTGCCTGTCCCTGTCCCTGTTTTGAATTATCAGTTCTGGATCTGACTGCCAATTTTTCTGCTTGTTTTGTTGCCTGCAGGCCTTGTCATGGTCTTGACAGTCTATCTTGCTTAGTTTTGTATTCATTTCCTGTGTGTGTGGTTCCTACAAAATGGCAAAATAATGTACCCCCTGCTTCATTATTAAAAAATGATTTCTATTGGTGAGAAGAAGTGGCCAGTAGGGGTGACACATCACAATGGAAAGATAATCCAGTCTGAAGCAATGCAAGTCTTGTTGGGGCATTTTTCATTGGGAATGATTCAGATGAAAAATGTCTCTGAAACTGACAAATAGCAATAGCAATAGCAATAGCACTTACATTTATATACCGCTCTATAGCTGGAAGCTCTGTAAGCGGTTTACAATGATTTAGCATATTGCCCCCCAACATTCTGGGTACTCATGACTTGAGTCAATACTGAATCATATCAGTTTTGTATCAAATATTATTGGACAGTGGGAGTTTACCCTTTAATGAGGTAAGCCCCCTAATTGTGGAGTTACAGGATGCGACCCGTTGTTCCCTAGTAACGCACCAGGAAAAGGATGCAATATCATGATGTTGCTTTCTCTCTTGGTGCATTTTAGGGTGAGACCAGGAAGGGAAAGGCAGCAATTTCAAATGCTGCATCTGCGACTCCCTCCAAGGCAGGTGATTACTTTGTAGAAGCCAGCTCATCATTAAAAGGTAAACCATGTCCCACTCCTGAAGCACAGAGCAAATGCCCATGATTGGCTCAATGTGATCCTGGTCACTCCCTGCATCATTAACTCCTTAAGATAATGGCCAGGATCGGGTTTGGGAATCAGACCAATAATCTGGCCCGTTCATAGCCCTAGTGACCAGGCTGATTTATCTCACTGCTGACATTTGCACAGTTCAAGGCAAAAATGGGCATAAAAAGAGCTGAGAGGAGGAGGCCGCTAGGGCTGGATCCAAGAATCCAGGAGGATATATTTAATGTCTTTTAAAGTGAGGACTGTCAAAGAAGGGGCCAAAATCAATGAGCTGCCATAAGATCTACAAATACAAGCAAGCTGGGAGGAATAATTTCAGTGTCAGGAGATATGCTTGCCATATTGGGATCCAGAGGTAGTGGACTCTGGTGGATCTATTTTATTTCCAGTCTTTTGGGCTAACATTCCATCTTTGCGGAGCAGGAATTACTGTTCTAGAACAGTTGCCAATAGGGGAAAAGCACAGATTTACTGCAAGAATCTCCACTGCAATCCAAGTGGTGTTCCAGCTCTTGCTATGGAACTTGCCCTTCACTCTTTTAAGCATTTCAAATGGAATATGAACAAGTAATTGCCATACTCACCCCCCCACCTCCAACTTGAAGAAGTATCAGTACAACAGATTTTACAGCTTCCTCATCAGATTTAAGAGACTGGAAGATTTCTGCTTCAAGGTGTCACGTATCCCTCTTGGCTCCCAAACCTACTATAATTTGGTTGCAAATATCATGAGAGTAGTTCCATGATAGTCCCACTTAATCCATAGACTGTTCAGATTTCAACATTCAATATATGTTCAGGCAGCTTCTAACTTGGAGAGCTTTCAGAAAGAGAATGCTGTATTGAAGGGCAAAGGAATACTCAGCAGAAGAGGGGAATGTGGGGGATTATTTATCTTCCAAAAGCGGGAATGGTGACTCTCATATTTCTGATGAAGAACGGAGATTATTTTGATAGGTATTTCTCTACCTTGGGTTGGTGGAACAAACACCTAGTTCTTCGTGTATCCGACTCTTATTTCTATGTGGCATTTTCTGAACAAGAGGAGCCAGTGTTTCAGCTTCCATCTGGTCCCAATTCTGTGATATGTCACAGATGACAAATACCAGACGTTTGATGCAAATGGGATTAATAGAGATTTTTCTTTTTTGTAATTGCATACAAGTTCTCTTACACAACCGAAGACCTCTAACCTAATATGACCCATTGCAATGCCTACCCTCTGTTCACTGAGACTCCACATGAGAAGGTATTAAAGTGCTTGCTTAGGTGAATAATTGCTTGTGTTTGGATTGGCTCCTAAACAACAACCTCTTCTTTGGCAGCTTTCATGAAGTGGTAATTTCAGAAATGATATTAGGACAAAAGTTTGTGCCAGGTGCCTTATGTACATTCCCAGTTCCTGAAATTAAAAAATATATCACTGGAACTCAACAATATAAAGCTTTACAAAGAATGCTCTTCAGTGACTTGACCAACAGTCCTTCTCAAATGTTAATTTTGTTGTTCTTCATTGAAATGAGTGAAACCACTTCACTTATTGCCAACATATCAAGCCTCGCATGTGCACTACTGTTGCTATTGCCGGCTACAAGAAGGAAAGCACTGTTAACGTACAGGTTTCTTGGCTTTCCCTAAGCCAATAACTGGGAAGTGTTTTTATGGGGGATTATGGCTATTGTCATTAGCTATTGGTGCTACTTCTCAGATACAAACTTAGTAGAACTGAAATTAGTCATATCATTTCAACGTTGTTTACGTAAAAAGAATATTTTGTTTTCCTATTAATTTTCAGAGTCCTGCACAAAATGTTTCCTCATCTGATCTATGTTCTGTATTGTAGCACACTTATTTTACTCTGTCACATTAGGGCATTTAGCATGAGGAAATAAACTGACTTCTGTGTTGGCTAACCTGATTGTGTTGGCTGAAGTTCGGGAATGTTATATGGCAAAGTGTAACACTGTCCTGCTTACTGCATAGAGTACTCTGATTAGAATGGCCGTTCTCAATTAACCTTATTTGAGGAAGCTACTGCTGAAAATGAAGGCAGATAGGATACAGATGTCATTTGATTCTGCCACTTCTTTCTAGGTTTCAACATCAATCAGATGATTTTCTGGTGAAATTTTTACTTGAAGATAATGTACTTTGTACCTCTCATGTTGTAGCAAAATTTTGTTGCATCGCAATTAGAATTTGTAGTTCATTGATTGATGCTAAAGTTAATGACTGAGTTAATGATGAATGCTGGAATTTATTCTTTGTGTTGTTGTTTTGTTTTGGCCATTGACCATAAATAAAGTATCTATCATTTGTGATACAACACTGAACAAAGTGACACGAACCATTTCTGGGAATTGTATGTTTTCATATAATTTGTGTATTGCATTGATGAAAAAGCAAACCATGTCGAAAGTACACGTTTTTATAAGAAAATCAAGAAATAACTGCTCAACAAAAGCCTGGTTAACTGGGCCCTGCTATCCCCTGCTAACTTGGCAAAGAGGCACCTTTTAACATGGTGATTCTCTTTATTTAGCAGGGGGAGAGTAACTGGCCCTATCCACCCCCAGCACAGTACCTCCAGTGACTGTTGCTGGTGTCTATCTTGTGTTTCTTTTTAGAATGTGAGCCCTTGGGGACAGGGAGCCATCTTATTTATTTATTATTTCTCTATGTAAACTGCCCTGAGCCATTTTTGGAAGGGTGGTATAGAAATAGAATTATTATTATTATTATTATTATTATTATTATTATTATTAGTTAATTTTATTACATTTATACCCTGCCTTTCTTTCATGACAAAACAGATGCTGAAAAGCATAGATTTGTGAGGCAGTCTCTCCTGTACATGCTGACCATACATAGGTATGTTCACTTTAGCAAGAAGCTGTATATTGTGCCAAACCATTCTCTAGCCATAGCTGCCTGCCTAATTTCATTCATTTAACTGCTGAGCCCAAAGAAGGTGGTCTCAGGCCTTAAAGCAGTTCTTCTCCACGGTTTATGTTTATTTGCGGGGATCCAAGTCCTTGCTAATTGATTGAATTGTTGAATGGGCTTGAAATGAAAACATACCATGGAGTTAAAAGGCAACAGCAGCAACAACAAGGTAGAGGTAAGAAACATTATAGTCCCTTACAGGTCTATATTTCCCAGTGCTTCCAGGGCAGAAGGAAAGTTCTGTAGATTTTCCTAAGAGGGACAGCACCCCAGAATACTATGCAGCACAGTGATTCCACATGTCCCATTCTCATTCATGAGGTACCTTCCTTGCTGTGAGTGCAACATGGTCTACCAAATGTTATGCAAAGATCCCACAAATATAATGGAGCAATGCAGAAAAAGGAAATGGATTGAAAAAATGGAAAAAGAAAAAAGCAATTAGGGAGATAACAAGCAAAGCCTTCATGCAAATATTTAAATTGCAAGATTTAAATATTTTTAAATCTGTGTTATCCTGCTCCCACTCAGCTTATCAACAATGAGGGTGTTTGTTTTTTAAGCACTGATATAGACTCTAATAAACTAATTGGGCTACTAGATAGAGCCATATGGACAGTGTGTGCTGTCATTCAAAATATTGTCCTGTTCTGTTCTTGTATTTTTTTAACTGTCATATTTTTTTTACTGTCAGAGAGCCAGCGTGGTGTAGTGGTTAGAGTGCTGGACTAGGACCGGAGAGACATGAGTTCAAATCCCCATTCAGCCATGAAACTTGCTGGGTGTCTCTGGGCCAGTCACTTCTCTCTCAGCCTAACCTACTTTACGGGGTTGTTGTGAAAGAGAAACTCAAGTATGTAGTACACCGCTCTGGGCTCCTTGGAGGAAGAGCGGGATATAAATGTAATAATAATATAATATAATATAATATAATATAATATAATATAATATAATATAATATAATATAATATAGGGATACCTAAAGAGGGACAACCATAATAGCAGGCATTTTTTTTCATGCTTTTATAAGCATTTACAAGATTTTTTTTTTAAAAAATAATGAATGCATTTACTAGTGTTTCTTTTATCCAGTGTGCTCATATTTGCTTCTAGATCATCTCCCCATGACAAGAAAAAGAACCTTTTGAAGTACAAGGAATGGACCAATCCTATGAGCTCTGCATAAAGGCAGTAGCTCACTGTATCAGGTGTTGATGGAAAGGGACAACTCCTCCACAGAGTAGGTGCCACTGATGCTTCTCTGTCTTTGGCATGACAGAGCACAATTAAAATGCCTTAAATGTGTAAACTATCCATCAGTATAACCCCATAATTTTTCATATAAAACTCTTCTCCATGTTGGACCGCTGCCCAGACAATCCTTTACAATGAAATCAAAGCATCAGGAAACATAGTTTCTGGTCAGAATTATATATGTAAAAATGCTAAGCACAATTGGCTTAGGAAACTATTCATCATTGAACTAATTTGTTTTATGGTTTGCCTAACTACCTATAATCCCACTAAAGAGCTTTCAAGATGAGAGAGTGGAGAGAAGGGATAAAAAAGCAAGTCAGCCTTAAACAGTACCCAATGTCTGAAACAAATATTTATATAAGTAGCTATACGGCACATTCTCATCTCAGACTCCCTACTGGGATAAAAGGAGATTGAAGCAAAGTATAGTGTTATCTTGAAATGCAAGAAAATGAAGAGTGTGAGGTAGTTCACAAGACCTCATGCCGCTGCTGGGGAGGACTGCAGGGGGAGCAGGAGATCACCTGTCTTTCCCTACAGACCAGAGGCAGCGTTTTTGCCTTTGCTGCACCGTGCGCCCACATGAGCAGCAGCATGGTGAAGGCAAAAGCTGGGAGCAAGAGGACTTCCTCCCCCCACATCCCAACATGCCCCATGCCATGAGCCCCTGTCCCGTGTCGCTCATAAGAGCAGCTGCCACACTCTGTGCAGCCTCCCCTTTCCCCCCAGCTCACTGCCAGAAATGGTGATGGCCCAGGGGAAGCCTATTTACCTGGGGGGTGATTGTTTCCCCGGGAGTGATTGTTCATTTTACATGGTCACCTACTGAGGTAAAATGAGCCACAGGTTTATTTTACCTCAGTAAAACCCTGGGTTAAAAAACAGGGCTACCACATTCTGGAGCAGCCAGGAGCGGAGGACTCCCAGTACTTCAGATGACACGAGCCGCCTGGTTTAACCCAGGCAGTTCATGTTGTGTGAATAACCTTCATGTGTTCCTGGATTTATATTGCAAGAATTCCACATTAGGAAGAGAAGCTGATTAAACTGAAGCTGCAAACGTCTGTTTCTTCAAGGAAGAGTAAAATGTGTATCAATGCTCATATGAGACAAACTCAAAGATTATTCCCATCGGAATGAGTTAGGAATGGTTTGGTTAAAACTATAATTAGTTGGGTGGTTTTAAATTTAGCTCTGTTTATTTCTATAACCTTATGTGCTTGTGATTCAGCAATGACTCTCATCTTTGAAGGGCACTTATCTACATTGCCCCTTGAAGTTCCTTTCCACCAGAAATACTAAGACAAACTTACCCAAGAACAGCAGTTTTAGCATATGTATTTATTTAAACATATGAGGATGTGGTTGCGTTAAATCCAGAAAACGGCCACATTCTGGGATTACCTCAACATGCTGTGGATCAAATGAGTTGTGGCTATTCTATGACTGCAGTTATGTGAAGTCATTTCACATGTAATCTGAGGATAGCACGAGATTTAGTGGCACTTTGCTTTCTTCACCCACATGAGTAAGCTGTTCAACAGTGGCAACTTCTACAAGCTTGAGGGTAATTTCAGAGCTCCACAGTTGATGACAATTGTCTGGCTCACACACTATGTTGCACGTATAACACTAATAAGTAAAGACAGTGGCTGACATCCTCCTCACCAGGGATGGGCATGAACGGGTTCATGCACTCCTGGGAGGTGTGTGTATTACCTTTAAGGAGCAGGAAGGATGCCAAAACGCTAGCGCGGGGCTGCTGCATACCTCCTTGCAACCCTGGTCAGTGTCGTACTGGAAGTGGCCAGTGCACGCGTTTTTGGAGACAGTGCCAGTGGGGAAAAGCGTTGGGGGTGGTGGTGGATAGGCACCCTCCCACCTCCAAACTGGTCCGAACACCAGCCCTCCGAACAGGTTCATGCACATCCCTAATCCTGACTAACAAAGTTTAAGGAGCACCTGTGGGAATGCTGGGCAACTCTCTCAGTCCCCTGTGCACTATGGCACAAGGGCTCTTAGAGTTTGTGCTCCCCATGCTTTGGAAGCACTCTGTAAGATCTGAAACACATCCCTGAGGGGAGCTGCGTGAGGACTCCTGGCATGTCCCCATAGTCCCCTGAAACACATGTGCTTCATTAGTCAGGATGTCAGCTACTGGTTCAAGAATGAACATGCTGAACAACTTTTGGACAGGAAAGATCTGGGTTTTTTGAGTTTCATTAGTAATAGATGGTTGACCTATCTCCTAAGGAGAGGTGAGCTGGTTTTCTGGTAACAAGCACGGCTTGTCCCCTTAGCTAAGCAGGGTCTGCCCTGGTTGCATATGAATGGGAGACTAGAAGTGTAGGCACTGCAAGATCTTCCCCTCAGCTGATGGAGCTGCTCTGGGAAGAGCAGAAGGCTTCAAGTTCCCTCCCTGGCTTTTCCAAGATAGGACTGAGAGAGATTCCTGCCTGCAACCTTGGAGAAGCCACTGCCAGTATGTGAAGACAATACTGAGCAAAATAGACCAATGGTTTGACTCAGTATATGGCAGCTTCCTATGTTCCTATGACCTTATGAAAATAATAAAGGTAAAGTGTGCCATCAAGTCGATTTCAACTCCTGGCACCCACAGAGCCCTGTGGTTTTCTTTGGTAGAATACAGGAGGGGTTTACCATTGCCTCCTCCTGCACAGTATGAGATGATGCCTTTCAGCATCTTCCTATATTGCTGCTCTCCGATATAGGTGTTTCCCATAGTCTGGGAAACATACCAGCAGGGATTTGAACCGGCAACCTTCTGCTTAATGCTTAATCAAGCATTTCCCCGCTGCGCCACTTAAGGTGACATGAAAATAATACCACTTGTAAAATAAGAATGATGTTATTGAGAGGATTAGAAGGATGTAGAGCATTTTTAAAACGCTTTCAAAACCAAACAAAATTGCAATCAAGATCTATGATATATGTTAACCTTCGGCTTGTTTTAGCAATAGCATAGAAGTTCTGAGGGAGGATGTACATTTGGAAAAATAAATGTACTTTCTAAAAGTGAAAAATGTGGGATTAGCCTTAATCACACAAACAACTTACAAATTGATGCAGAACACTGGATTGGAAACATATTTCTTCAAAGAAGGTTGTGTTAAAAATATCTATTGCAAAACATTGCTGAAGCTTAGCAGGTCTCGGTCTGGTCTGTGCCTAAATGGAACACCACCTGGGACATCACCTAAATGGGACACCACCTGGGTGTCCCATTGTGTCCTTGCAAATTATATAAATATATAAACTATGCAAAAGGATGAGCATTAGCAATATGACACTGTATACATGTGCTTCCAAGAACTGATAGTATGGGTCCCAGGTCAGAACATGGTCCAAGGACGCATGATACGGCTACTTTGCTGAAGCTGATCAAGTCTAGGTGTGGTCAGTAACTGGATGGGAGTCCCATGTATACCACCTGTGGGAATGGAAACATAGCTCAGTGGAAGAATACCTGCTTTGCCTACAGAAGGTCCCAGATTCAATCCCTGGCATCTCCAGGTTAGGAGGCTGGGAAAGACTCCTGCCTGAAACCTTGAAGAAGCCACTGCCAGTCAGCATAGATAATACTGAACTAGATGAACAAGTTGTCTGACTGATTGGTTCCAATTGATGAACCAATTGTCTGTACTGATAAGGCAGCTTCCTATGGTCCTAAGACTGAAGGTGGTCACATTGCATATGACATACTTCGCAGTTTGTCAACTCACTGAATTTTTATTACTTTATTTATTAATTATCTATTTATTACATTTTTATACTGCCCTATCCAAAGGCAGTCAAGAAATACGCCACAGACTAGCACTTGGTAGGGTTGCAATGAAGGCCTTGGAATGGATATTTAGATGCCATGATTTTTCTATATCTACAAAGGTTAGAATCGTTCGGACAATGGTTTTTTCCATGACACTCTATGGATGTGAAAGCTGGATTTTGAAGAAGCAAGATAGAAAAGGTATTGACACTTTTGAACTTTGGTGCTGGAGAAGACTTTTGAAGATACCATGGACAGCCAGGAAAACAAACCAATGGATCATAGAACAAATCAATCCAGAATTTTCACTCAAGGCACAAATGACCAGGCTCAAACTATCATACTTTGGACACATTATGGGACGATCCAGCTCTCTTGATAAGTCCATAATGCTGGGGAAAGTTGAAGGAAAGAGAAGAAGAGGACGACTAGCAGCAAGGTGGATGGACTCGATTACAACAGCAATAAATGCACCTCTGAGAGACCTTAAAGGCTAAGTTGAAGACAGATCATGCTGGAGAGAATCTATCTATGTGGTCATTAAGAGTCCGACACCAACTTGATGGCACTTAATCAATCCATCCAAGGCTCCGGGTGTTGCACAACCTTTACCAAAGTGAAATTAATCAACATAAAATGTGAAAGAGTAGCAGATGTTCAGCTGTATAATGGTGCTTGTCATTTAGTGTCATAAACTGAGATGAGACATTGTTCTCATAGTTGGCTTTTCCAATTACACTGACTATGATAAAAATGGCAGCTTCCCATGAGAAAAGTAGGCCAAACAATTGCACAAATCATTGGCAACAGATCACCATGGTGCTGATTATTATTCAGATCCTCGTTCATGCATGTGTGCTTTGGAACAAAATGGATCCAGTCTGCTAATGTCAAAATATCAAGCAAATAAATTAAAGTTCAATATAAGACCATGAAAACCATACAAAGAACCTTCTGCTAAAATTTCAGCAAGACAGATCTTAGCACTTGCACTGACAGATTAAATAAAGCAGACATCCTTAAGGAAAGGGGGATGAGTCAGTGGTTTCAAACATCATCAAAGACAAACAGCACAGGCAAGTAAAGAAACCAGGCACATAATTTGATTTGCCATATATGGAAGGCATTTTATTTTTAGTGAAAGCAGGTTTTTGTTGTTGTTTTTTGTATAAATAACATGCTAGAAGCCCTTAAAGTCAGATGGTGGGGGAAATATGGATAGTTGCAGCATTTCTCCAACTAACTGTCTTTGTTTTCAAGCCCTCCCGCCAACCCCAACACCAAGATCTTACCCTCCCATCCTCACATTCTGGTCTCCAAATGGAGGTGTGGGTTGGGGAGGAGAGCTGGTCTTGTGTCACTTTTGGTAAGCATGATCCACTCTCGTTTGCACTTGAATAGCTGACTGCATGTGAGCACTGCCTTCTGCAAGATATTCTCATTAGGGAATGGGGCTGCTGTTCTGCGGTATCTGTTTGCATGCAGAAGGTTCCGGGTTCTCTCCCTGGCATCTCCAGGTAGGGCTAGGAGGAGCTCCTGCCTGAATCCTTGGAGGGCTGCTGCCAGCCAGTGTAGACATCACTGAGCTAGATGGATCAATGGTCTGACTCAGTATAAGGCAGCTTACTATGTTCTTAGTGTGGCCATCTCAGGCGGAGAGTATGGTGAGGCTCAGCCTGGCCTGCTTTTTCAAACCCCACCCTGCCTCCTGTTCCACCAAAGGCAATATGGCCCATGCGCCTTGAGGAAGAGACAAGTGCACCTTGAGGAAGTTACCCAGTCCACATTCCTTCTTTTCTTCCTCTCCCCTCCCAGCCTGGACCATCTTTTTTAGGTTTGTTCTGTGGGGAAGGCAGGGGTGTTGCTAGGTACTTCAAAGTTCTGGGGCCCAGATCCACACACCTCCCCATTTTTGGAATTGTTTATAATTCTAACCTTTTATAATTAAACCTTTTACAATGAAACCTTCTCAAGCTCTCTAGAGGAATCCAACACTCTCTTCCAGTTTTTGAAATCATTAATTGCAAAAGGGACTGTCACTGCAGATTGATCAGTGAAAAGTAACAGTAGCTGGGCGCAGTCCCCACCTCCCCCGCACTTGGGGGGCCTTTTAGTTGGCAGCAAAGTTAGAAAAAGAAGACAGAGTAAAGCCAGCAGAATACGTAACTCTGTGGGGCCATTCACACAACTGGGCGGCGGGCGGTGGGGGAGGCTGGTCTAACTCCCCTCTCCCTCCAGATAATCACTCAAATGTTGCTGGGAGAAGGGTTGCATTCCCAGACAATCTGGAGGCCAGGACAATGCATCCCAGTCTCCGGATATCCCACAATGCACTGCACCACATGAGTGAAGCATTGCAGGATTCCCCCAGGAGACAGGCACTAGGTGTTAGGTGCCCGTCTCTGTGTCCTTCCTCAGTCTGTGTTTTTAAAGGAAGAAAAAGAAAAAAAGCCATGTGAACTTCTGAACAGAGAGAATTAAACTTTAAATTAAACAAAGAAAAGTAAAGGAATACAGTAATGGAAAGGTATTTTTTCCAAATTAAAAGTGATAGACATATATTTAACAGTAAATAGTAGTAGTAGCAGTAGTGATAGTAGTAGTAGTAGTGTGACAGATGCTGAAAGTGTACCTGCATATTTACAAAGCCTTGTAATATGACTATATCTTTAAAGTGAGTGTCTTTGGTTATCAAAGTCTGAACAGGAGCCTAGAGGTATCAAATTTATTTATGTATGGACACGTTTCTGCAATGCTTTATGTGAATGGTATAATACAGGGGTAGTTAAGGTGAAGTTTGCTTAAGCCACTAGCCTAAGTTTTTCTGAGAGTTGTACTGCACACTTCAGAGACAGTACTATTGTAGTTGTTCTAAACTTTTTGTTCACATCAGAAAGGCTTATGAAATAGTATTATGTAAATCTGTAGGCAAAGAAATGCCAACTTGACCAGGGTGAGTGAGAATTTTAGCATGAATAGATAAGTGGCTGCACAGTGGAGAGAAACGGGTATTGGTATGCAATAGGTGGATTCTCACAACTTGCACAATGCTTCCAAACTGGGAAATATTTTACTAGCAAGGTGTGCACACTTCTGATTTCTGGATTTAAGAACCTGGAAATT
This sequence comes from Hemicordylus capensis, assembly GCF_027244095.1. Taxonomy (NCBI): domain Eukaryota; kingdom Metazoa; phylum Chordata; class Lepidosauria; order Squamata; family Cordylidae; genus Hemicordylus; species Hemicordylus capensis. The sequence goes on from NC_069657.1 coordinate 307,130,914, forward strand.
TCAAGCAATGCCGATCTGGCACTGCGCCAACCTGACACGAAGCCATATCAGTTATCGAGGATTTGATCAAGGGTTGCTGATCCTGGTTAAATGTTGGGTTGGTGGAGTGCCAAGCCATACCTGGAAAAGAATATTTTTAATTCGATTTTTTCTGAATATACTGTACCTGCAGCAGGAAAGAGCTGCTCAAAGAATAAAATTGCATCAGTAAATTCTCAACCACAGAAATTCTCAGACAGCCAGTGTTTGAATTGGTAAAATCTTATTGCTTAAGGGCACAATGATGGTTCTGTGAAAGGTTAAATCTGTCGTCTTTTACATATGAATGAATGCCAATTATCACCAGCCATTACCAGCTCAGCACCAGGAATTAGTGTCTTTCAGCAGGGGAGGTGGAGTCATGCCTTCTCTGAAAAAGGCTGTTTTATGGTATGGAAGTAAGAGTAATTTTTTAAAATTAATTTGATTTTTGATTAATCTGAACAATGGATTGGCACAAAGTTCCCTGGTTAGCTTAGTGGCTGAAAAAGATGGCTATTCCACCCCTGTCCTGGAGCATGGCTGCCCAACTTTGGCCTGCCTGCTAGTATTGGACTTCAAATCCCATCATGCCCTCCTGTGATGGATGAAAGGGCAATGGGTGTTGGTCTAGCCACAGCCTCAGGATCCACCCTTGCCCTGGAGCATGGCTGCTCAACTTTGGTCTGCCTGCAGGTGGTGTACTCTGTCTCCCGTCATGCCCGGCTTCTGTGGATGCTAGGGTGATGGGTGTTTGAGTCCAGCCACTGCCACTAAGATTCAGGATGGCCACCCCACCCCCAACCAGGAGCATGGCTGCCCAACTCTGGTCCACCTGCTAGTGTTGTGCTCCAAATCCCATCATGCCCTGCTGTGATGGAGGATAGGGTGATGGGGATCAGAGTCCAGCCACAACTGGGGACCTACAGGGAAACAACAGAATTTTTGAGTTGTAAGGTACCAATCTCTTTGTATAAATCTGAGCATGGCCACCTCACAGTCTTCAGAGCAGTGGGAAAAGAACCCATCTTCTTCTCAGCCACTAAGCTAACCAGGTGACCGTGTGTCAATCCCATGCTCAATTTGATTAATCAAAAATCAAATGGATTAATAAATATTATTCATATTTTCCTACCTTAAAACTAACTGCCTTTTTTCAGAGAAGGCATGACTCTACCTCCCCTCCTGTGATATACTAATTGCTGGTGCTAAGATGTTAATTGCCTGGTAATTGATTTGCAAAAAGGTGTAAATTAACTTTTATTTTGCAAATGAAGCCATTGTATGAGAATTATTCAGAGAATATTTTGAGAATAATTGGAAGTCCATCAGGATATTTTTGGAATTTCCCACCTCATATATTCTCCATGAGAATCTTCTGAGAATACTTTGTGGCATTCATCCCAAGTCTAGCTGCCAGTCCAACATTGCTGAAAATTTCCAGGCTCTTACAACCAAAAATTAGGAGTGTACATGCCTTGCGAATGTCTCATTTCCTGGTTTGGTGGGATTTTGTGGTCCGTGAGAACCCACCCAATGAAAATAAATTGATTTGAAGAAAACTGATAAGCGGATGTGGTTGGACTAAATGTATTGAAAGCCACTCTAAATGACTTCACAATAGGCTCTTGTGAACCTCAAAAAAGTCTGCTACATCACTTTTGAAAAAAGTATTGATCCCTGGGCCCAAGAGAGGATAAATAGTACTGTACAACTGAAGGATAGCAGACCATGCTATAGTCTAATTCACCAGGTTATACGAATGTACAAATAATGCAGAAATGTTAATTTTTTCTCTTATGATTGTAAAGTAGAATCAATTGAGGTGGATTAGCAAAGAAAAGAAATACATAGAAAAGAGATTGATACCTCTAATAATGGATTATGGTAAAATTTGCATGTGATAAAACATATAGAAATACCAAATAGAGAACAGAAAGAGATGGAATGTTAAATGAATGATCTGCCTTCATTTGTTACGAAGGCAGATCATTAAACTGAAATACCTGGTTGGACTTTACTATGCAAACTGTTTTTAGCCTACTTTCCAGGCTTATGAGATCATCTAGCATTGTGTGTGTGTGTGTCCATCTGTGTGTCCCCTGTTATCAACTTCACAACTCCTGGACCAATATGAACGCCTCAGTGGCATAGTTTGTGATGATGTCATCCACCCAGATCCAAGATGGTGGACATGTAAACTTTTGAGGTGCAAGTGGGCAAACTTGTGAACCGCCTAACCGATTTGAACTAAATTTGCTACAGCTCTAAGGACACATAGGGATGCCCAAATGCTGTGGTGTGTGATGATGTCATCCACTTAAATTCAAGATGGCGGCTATGAGAACATCTGAGGTGCAAGATGGCTAGCTTGTGAACCGCTTACGTGATTTGAACCAAATTCGCTACAGCTGTAGGGACACATAGGGATGCCCCAATGGTGTAGTTTGTGATGATGTCATCCACCCCAATCCAGGGTGGTGGATGTGTGAACCTTTGAGGTGCAAGTGCACTAATTTGAGGACTGTCTAACCAATTTGAATCAAATTTGGTACAGTGTCACTGAGTGACACACAGGGACACCTCAATGGTGTAGTTTGTAATGATTTAATCCACCACGATCCAAGATGGCAGATGCATGAACATTCGAGGTGCAAGAGATCTAACTTGCGGACCTCTATTTGAACCAAATTTAGTCCAGTTGTAGAGACAGTGAAAGGAAAGTAGGCTGATTAGTTCTTACTAGAACAACTTTATTGTTAGTTACTAGGGTTTTGCAGAAGAAATGTTCACAGATAAGACTATACGTACACAGAAATAATGTTTGTTAATAGTTTCTGGAGTAACATGGTGGCTATTTTGCCCTAGAAATGACTACAACACTTTCAGCATTGCAGGGTCAATTACAGTTTTAAAAAACCCTGTAAAAGCTTTTATAAGTTGAGAGGAAACAAATTTGTTTTTATTTGTTTATATACGGATACATCCAGATTTGCAGATCCATGTGTGTAAATTCACTATTTTAGATGAAAGGCATAAATCTCGCATGAAGATCATGCATCAAAGTTCTGCAATAAAAATACGATTTAAATGTATTTAAAAGGTGAATAAACAACAGAACATTTTGAACTGAAATCAATGAAGAGATGACACATAAACATTTGGGTAAAAGACTGCACAGACAAAAGTCTGGCCCCAATGTTATTAACCAATTTCTAACCATAACAGAAGTGTCAAATGGGGTCAAGGTAGCTGGAAGGCAAGAAGGAGGTTGTGCCTATATGACCTGGCCTCTGGGAGCCCATCTGCTCCCAAGTGCGGATGAGCCAACCTGAGCTCTAAAATTTACTAAAACCAAGAAAAATGAACACCCCAACCCACTAGGCTTTCGGGCTGTCTCACAGTTGTAAACAGCTCAATAACATAAATCACAAGCTTAACTTCAGCTACCAATTAAACCAAGTTTTTTTTCACCCAGATCTCCATAACACAATTAATGTAGTTTACCTATGCTATCCATATGGTCCTGCCTTCCAGCTCCCCATGCCCTGTACAAAGCAGCAAAGGTGGACTAAACCACCATGGGAAGATCAGACTTGATGAGGGTGAAAAACTTCCCATTCAATGGCCAGAGCAAAGGGTGAACATTTCCCCTTGTTGTCCCGGAAAGGAGGGCAGCTGGTCAAAGTCTAGGTCTAACCATATGGGTGGGGGGAAGATGTGGGTACACCCAAAACTTGCTTTGAAAAGGAACAGCCCCAGACATTTGGCCAGGACTTTTATACCCCTCCTTCCTGTCTTTCACGGAATCTCACAAGAGGCATAACTTAACCAACTAATGCTGCTCATTCATTGTCCCAGTGCAAATTACTGCCCCCCGCGGCTACATCTGTGGCAGGAAGGGGAAATTCTGAAGACTCTCCTTGCTTGGGATGCCATTTGATTGAAGGTGGACCTTGCCCCAGTGATGTGGGTTTTAGTCAACTGGAAAACAAATGTTAGCACTTGTGCAAATGGCAAGCAGAATGGACTTGATTTCAGCAAATTTCAAATCTCACTCCTGTTATAAATTCACTGTATGGATGATGCAGAAGTTACAAGCAAGAGTCCAATGATAATGTGTTAATATCCCACCCACCCCTAATTTTGATACAATGTTTGACATAGTACTCATACAACTTCCCATGCTGAGGTCTGTGAGGTAAATAAGCATCTGGGAATCACATATGGAGAAGATATATGATTGATTTAGAAGTTACCTCAGAAGTGGAGGAAATTGGTCACTGAGTCATTTGCATGCTCTCTCACAAAGTCTGAGAAGATGTGCAAGCCACTGACATGTCCTTTCTGAATTACTTCTTATAATAGCCAAAGCTGTTCCAAATGTTCATTTCAGTTTCCAGTCTGTAAAATAACACATCGGGTTGTCTGAGGACAGCGATATAAAGGTGGCAAATCACTATAAAGACCTTGGCCAATACAGTACATATGAGCAGCAAACTTTAAACATCATACACATGATGAAGCAGTGGGTGTCCACTTCCCCAGACCTTTGATATAACGTGTGATGCAGGGCATATGTGTCTATATCCATTTGTGAATACAGTATACTGAATTCTGTGATCCTAATACCACCTTTTTGTGGTGCAAAGATCATGGAGATTGGTTATATATACAAATGTATATTTCATTTGTATACAAATGAATGGTTCACACATTTTAATGCAATTTGACAATTATGTTAATGGGACATTAAAATACAGTATAAATGGTAAGCAGCATTCATTACCATAAATAAGCAAGAAAATATGCTTTTGTTCTTGTGCCCCTTCTGTTCTGGTTCCAACCAGGCTGCAACCTACTGTATGTCAGATATGATATTTTAGATTCCTCTGATATGACTCTTTGACTGGCAATTCTGAGTCAAGCAGAAGTCTATCCAAACCAAAAAGGAAATATTGGGTCATTTTACTGAGTATGTATCTTGCTCCTTTTTAAAAGGGCAACTAGCTACAGAAAAGCATTTCCCAAGTTTAGTCATGGAAAACCCATTGAACAGCTTGACCTATTAACTTCTCTGAGTCCAAAAATAATACATTATTTAATATTTTCAACTGCCCAAGTCTTGCGTAGGTTTGACAAACGTGGAAAATTGGAAGTTATTGTGAAAGTAACCTTGGCAGGAACCTTTTCTGAAGTTACCAAGTTTGCACCTTTCAGAGAAAAACTTTTAAAATTGTGGTTTATGGGATTAACAACAACTTTTTAATGGTATGCTTTAAAACAGAGTGACTATTATAATACTAATTTCAATCCCAGACTTCTTCAATTTCATTTTACAAACCTACCTCTTGCCCCCAGACAAACGCTTCCTTATAAAACATAAATTCCTTGGAATTTATCCCAGGAACATTTGCTAGAAAAGGCTTGCAAACACAAGCCGCTGGGTGTTAGTCTCAATTTACACAGGTGATATATAAACAATGAGTGGTTCTAAATATCATGTAGCTTGCATGGGCACAAACAGACACTTAGATTCAATATTCCAATGCAATCTGCAGGCAGAGCAAATATTTAAAAGGATGTGTTCTTTGGAACAAAAAGCTTGGGAGGTTTACATATGCAGTTGGCAAGTTCAGTTGTTCATTCATAAGTTGAAATGTGGATTGAAGGGCAATAAAGGCCTACTTTGGAATAACTGAAAAAGCCATATTGGAGTCACACCAATTCTCCATAATAAAAGCTAACTGACCCCCGCTAACTAAGCACAGATTTGCCTTTTAAAAGTGGTGATTCTCTCATATTAGCAGAAGAGCAACTGGCCCTTTCCAACATCAGCACAGCATCCCTCCAGTGGCTGTTGCTGGTGTCTACCTTCTGTTTCTTTTTGGAATGTGAGCCCTTTGGGGTAGGGATCTCTCTCTCTCTCTCTCTCTCTCTCTCTCTCTCTCTCTCTCTCTCTCTCTCTCTCTCTCTCTGTAAACCGCTTTGGAAACTTCTGTGGAAAAGCAGTATATAAATAGTAGTAGTAATAGTAGTAAAAGGGCTTGCTGCATTCTGCTTGGATCCAGAAAAGGGGCTTATATTTATATGATAACCATGAGCCTGATCACAACTGTTGAATGATAGTCAAAGGCGGGGGAAGGAGGGTGACCGAAGAGAAGGAAGAGGCTCACGTGTTCGCTCAGTTGCACCTGTGCAGAAGTCTCTGTCCAGGCTTGAACTGATGAACTCTCCCTTCAAACCAAGGCTCTGCTAGAGGACGTTGCTCAGGTACAGTCAAGGCATTTTAAAAGAAATTTTAACTGGATGTCCGCTACTTCCCCATAATATGCTGCAGCTCTGATTTCTGTTTTTCTCCTGAAAATATCCAGCTGTAGCAGAATTCTTACAAAGAAAAGAATGAAGATATAGAAAATCTGATTTCTCAATATATACAGAAGTTGACTGTGTTCAGAACAGTGGTCTAGCAAGGACTGAACAGGCCTGTGTAATAACCAGCACTTTGTATTTTGCCCAGAAACAAATCGGCACCCAGTGCAACTGGTTAAGAACAGGCATGTGGAAGAAATGCCACCATCACACTGTGTTTATTATAATCCAAGTGATGGCTTAACTGATACAAAGACAGTTTCAGCTGAAAATGGATCAGAGAGAGCCCGTGCAGGTTACAAATCTGATCAGACCCCAAAGACTACTTGTAAAGTACAGAACACTGTAAGAGGAAATTACATAATTGGACTCAAGTTGCTGAAACATTTCAATCAGTTAGCTGGACCTGTACATGTGTACACTGAAACAAGGAAGTTACAGTAACAGACCTTGACGCTACTCTCATGTGCAGTGGAAACTGGGCTAAGGGAGCCCAGCCCAGTTCCCACTGTGCGTGAGAACTGCTGGGAGCCGCGCAGCTCTCGGCGGCAGTGCGGTGGCAAACCCTCTTGGGTAGCCTGGTGCTTAACTTGGGTTTCAGGTGCAGGAGCACCCGAAAAGCAGGTTAACTGCTTGTGTGTCACCATGCCGTGGCTCTGTGCCACAGCGACTCACAAGTAGGCCCTAACTGGGAGGCTACAACAAGCCTTACATCGGGGGACTCCCCAGAATGCTCCGCGCACTCACGCTGGTCATTCTGGGACTTCTGAGGCCTAGGAGGCCCCCACCCCCCTATTGCCACAACCGGCTCAATGATGGAGCTGGTAATCATCTGGGTGGCTGATCTGGCCACTCAGAGAGGGCTTCCTGCTCGTCTGCAAGAGAGCAGATCAAGCCCACTCTCTCCGCAAACCCCATTCAGGCTCTCCACACTGCTCATGTGGAGAGCCTTCAAATTTTCTCTGCATGATTAGTATTTGTTTATTTATTTATTTATTTATTTATTTATTTATTTAACATATTTTTATACCGCCCCAAACTTAAGTCTCTGGGTGGTTTACAACAAAAACAAAAAGTTAAAACACTAGTTAAAACAAATAAATGACAAATTAAAACACTGGTTAAAATAAATGAAAACAAAAAGTTAAAACATTATAAGGATTTTAAAACTTAAAACAATATTTTAAAATGAAGTTAAAACTATTAAAATGGTATTTAATTAAAAGCCTGGGTGAACAAATGTGTCTTTAAAGATTTCTTCAAAATTATCAGAGATGGGGAAGCTCCTATTTCAGCAGGGAGCGCATTCCAAAGCATCAGGGCAGCAACTGAGAAGGCCCATCCCCAAGTAGCCACCAGACAAGCTGGTGGCAGCTGCAAACGGACTTCTCCTGATGATCTCAATAGGTGGTGGGGTTCATGCCGAAGAAGACATATGCTCCAGACATGGTTTTGCAAAGTGCGGCTGCTGTCACTGTCTGCTAAAGCATTATTCATATCTCCAGGGTCCTTCCCCCAATTTCAAGTCAAACCCCCATTTCCCCTATTTCAAGCCTTCCCCCCTATTTCAAGCCAAACCCCAAGCTTGCCATTTCCTGCCTGCATGCCTGCTATACAGTCTTGTTTTCTCCTTGCAAAGCATTTCTGCTCAAGCACCTCTAGCATCAAGCTAACAAAATGGCTTCAGTATGGTCAAGCAAGCAAAATGACTCCCACAGGCATAATATGGTCTTTCCGGGATACCCCAGAGACCAGTCTGGCTGCTGCATTTTGAACTAACTGAAGTTTCTGAACAACAAAGGCAGCCCTATGTAGAGTGCATTGCAGAAACCAACCTGGAGGTTACCAGCTGGTGTACCACTGCTTTCAGGTCATTGGACCTGAAAACAGGAGGCCTAGAGGACTTAGGGGGCTGGGGGCATTTTTGGCATTTTCCACCAATGACCACTAGCCACTCAACTCCCTGCCTGTCTCCTGCTCTGATGCTAGTAAAGAGCTGGATTGCCACCCATCCACTTGCCCCTGTTGGGCAAAGCTGACAAAACTGACAAGGGCAAATGACATCACTGCCCAGTGACACACACCAGGCCATGATGTCATTATCCCTTTGCCAGCACCAGAGAGGGTGAATGGGTGGCACCCCTTTTCCTGGCTCCATGTGCACCAACTCTTTATTGGGGATGTGCAATTTGATTTGATCTCAAATCCATTTGGGTCAAACTGGCGGCAATTCATTGATTCAACCTTGAATAGAACTGCCCTCAAAATAGAGGGCCTAAATTGGGGTTGAAGAGAATCACCCAAGATTTGACCCGAATCGATTCAGGTGATTTGAGCACCATTTAGAGGCCTGTTTTGCTGGAAAAATGGGCCTTAAAATAGCACTTTTTTCCAGGGAGAGCTGGCCTACCAATTAGGGTTGACAGGTAGACCAGTCCTCCGCTCTAGACTTGGTGTGTCTGTAGACCAGTCCTCTGACACAGGTAGACATGCTAAGTCTGGAGCAGACAGTTGGCCTACCCACCAACCCCAATTGGTAGACCAGTTCTCCCTGGAAAAGTGGCACCATTTTGAGGTGTGTTTTCCCAGCAAATGGGCCTCAAAATGGCACTCAAATCACCTGATTTGAGGGTGATTCGTCGAGACAGCTGGCCAAGCCAGCTGTTTTTGATGACTCAATTCAATGATTCTGCAATTCGATTTCAGCTAGAATTGAGTAGCAGAATCTTGAGAGGCTGTTGGCTGTAATAAAGTACTACTACTACTACTAAAAAAAAAAGAGTAGCAGAATCTGATTCACGCACATTTCTACTCTTTACCAGTGCTGGGAGGAAGGGAGGTAGATGGGCAGGGAGGCATGTGAGTGCTGTGGTGTAGTTGGCTATTTCAGAGTCTAGACCTATTGACCTCAATGGGACCCCTAGTTATTCAGCTTATTTTTAAAAAAAAAAAATCATTTGTAGAGCACCTAAATTATTCTAGCACAACTTCCCTGGCAAGTGTCCATATATGGAGACAGACAAGTGGAAGGAAGGAAGGAAGGAAGGAAGGAAGACACAGACCAACAGACCGACAAGTGGAAGGAGAGAGAAAAAGATAGAATTTGCACATCTGAGGGTTGAAAATCCTTGAAAAAAGGTGAGTCTGTCTGTCTGTCTGTCTGTCTCTCTCTCTCTCTCTCTCTCTCACACACACACACACATACACACACACACACACACACACTCTCTCTCTCTCTCTCTCCAATGGGTGCTAGCTCTTTTCAGGAACCGCTAGAAGGAAGAATCCTTGGTTCTCTTTGGCTCCTTCAGTCTAAAGCACTGATCCTTTTCTCCTGCCTCCTCCTCTCTTTTCATTCTCAGAATGGCTGGCTGCCTGACAAACTCCCGTGGAAAGAGCTGAAGATAGCTGAGTGTGTCCTGCTCTAGAGCTTGTTTAAAGGGCCAGCACAACAGCTCCTCCAACTGGCTGGAACACTGCGGGGGAGAAGAGGGGATTCCTGATGGCACTGCTGGGGAACTGCCACCACACATGAAGGAAGAAGGGCCCCCTCTCTAGATTTCTGCCTAAAGGTCTGTTCAAAAAGGCACCACTTTGCAAGTGACTGGCTGGTGGAATGGGAGCCACCAAAAAAGTAAGTCCGTAGTGTTGGAATTTTACTGTGTAACTAAGCATTGTCTTTCTCCCAGGGGTGTAGCTATAACTGAGTGGATGAGTTCAAAAAACCCGCCCCCCCAGTTCCTGATGGCCCTCCAGCTCCACCCCTCCCTATTTTCTTCATTATCTTCCTCACTCTGAGGGGCTGCTGGGGAGAGGGGAAAACACAGGCCCCCTCTCCCCTAGCTACACCCCTGCTCTCTCCTTGCCTAAGGCATACATCTCTGTATGTATGTGTCTATTAGGGATGTGCGAATCGATTCGGATACAAATCGATTTGTACCCGAATCTAGTTGATTCGGGTGATTCGGAGACAAAACGAATCACCCCTGTGGTCCATTGGCTAGATTCGGGTACAAATCGAATTGCGGCTGATTCGATTCCAATCAATTCGGGTTTCGGATCTGTCCTATTAATTTCCCCAGATTCCCAGCTTTCATTTTTTAAAAAAAGCTAAGCTCTAGCCCTTATAGAAGTGGAGTTATGGAGCAAAATGTGTGGTAACTATTTTTTAAGTGTTCGGATTCTTTGGTGTATAATAACTTTCACTCAATGAATCCTTATGAGGATTCATTACACACCTTCATTTCTTCTATTCATTTTGACTGTCTTTTAGACAGTGCCAATTGTAAACTGCCATGTGCCAACTACACCCCACTCCTACCCACAAGGCAGTGAGGTACTACTCAGTTTAAGTTAAGTGCCTAATGGGTAGAGGCTACCACCCAAATTGCAGAGGGATTGGGCAAAGGGCTGGTTTTTGGTGAATTGTTGAAGTTTTCCATAGGAAATCATGTAGGTTTCAGCAGCCCCATAACTGCACTTGGGGGGTGCTGGGATGGCCCAGAGTGAGTGGTGGTGTAGTGAACAGAGGGTGCCAGCCACCCCCATGGGTTTCTAGCCCATGGAGTTCAGGGTTCTGTTGTTTCTGAGGTGTTCTGAGTGGAGATTCTCTGGTAGCAAATGAGATTTTCAATACAAACCATGAATCCACTCTCATTTGCTACCATAGAATCTACACTCAGACCACCTCAGAAACAACAGAACCCTGTACCCCATGGGTTAGCAAGCCCATGGGAGTGGCTGGCACTTTATGTGCACTACACCACCACTCACTCTAGGCCACCCCAGCACCCTCCAAGTGCACTTATGGGGCTGCTGAAACCTCCATTATACCTTCTAGGGAAAAACCTTAAAGATGAGTAAACTTTAACTATTCACCAAAAACCAGCCCTTTGCCCAATCCCTCTGAAATTTGGGTGGTAGCCTCCACCCATTAGGCAATACCACCTAACCACACTCTTCCACCCCAGATCCCACTTTATGCCCCAAATCTTCCTCAAAGACACTAAACCTTCAACTATTCACCAAAAACTAGCCCTTTGCCCAATCCCTCTGCAATTAGAGAGCCAGTGTGGTGTAGTGGTTAGAGTGCTGGACTAGGACCGGGGAGACCCAAGTTCAAATCCCCATTCAGCCATGAAACTAGCTGGGTGACTCTGGGCCAGTCACTTCTCTCTCAGCCTAACCTACTTCACAGGGTTGTTGTGAAAGAGAAACTCAAGTATGTAGTACACCGCTCTGGGCTCCTTGGAGGAAGAGCAGGATATAAATGTAATAATAATAATAATAATAATAATAATAATAATAATAATAATTAATGAAATTATGGGACAATCCAATAGATTATAATAAAAAAGCAGTCTGGATGAAAGAGGTCAAAAATTGTACCCAAAAAATGCAAGATCTAATAATGACACCAGAATTAATAAGTGAAAGAGCAAAGAAAATTAAAAATTGGACTGCGCCAGGCGACAGTGAACTGCATGGCTTCTGGCTTAAACACCTAACAAGCCTTCATAAACAACTTTAAACAACTATCAAAACAGTTCAATCACATTATGAAAGGCGGTGATATTGAACAATGGCCAACAACTGGGAAAACTCATCTCATTATGAAAGACCCAGCAAAAGGTGCAGTTCCAAGTAATTATAGACTGATAACCTGCCTGCCAACCATGTTCAAATTATTAACTGGAATAATAGCAGATGAAGTGATGCAACACTTATTAACTAACAAACAGCTTCCAGTTGAACAGAAAGGAAATTGCCTGAACACCAGAGGCACAAAAGACCAGCTGCTGATTGACAAAATGATTTTAGAAAACTGCAAGAGAAGAAAAACAAATCTAAGTGTTGCATGGATCGACTACAAGAAAGCCTTCGATTCATTGCCTCACACATGGATACTAAAATGTTTAGAAACAACTGGTGTCAGCAAAAACATTCAGATATTTATTAAAAAAGCAATGAGCATGTGGAGTACACAGTTAACAATCAATGGCGAAGCACTTGGACAGGTTAGCATTAGAAGAGGCATTTTCCAAGGGGACTCACTATCCTCTCTATTGTTTGTAATCGCCATGACCCCACTTTCACAAATACTAAACAAAACAGGCCTCGGATACCAAACATCTAAAACATCCAGTAAAATCAACCATCTGCTGTACATGGACGATCTGAGGTTGTATGGAAAGTCCCAGTCAGAAACCGAATCACTGCTAAACACTGTCCGTATATTCAGTAGCGATATAGCAATGGAGTTTGGACTAGACAAGTGTGCTGCATTAATAATGAACAGAGGGAAAATAACAAAAACATAAGGAATAGAACTGCCCAATGGAAGCAAGATCAAGAACCTGGAAGAGAAAGAACCTTACAAATACTTGGGCATTCTCCAGGCTGATAACATCGCACACACTGAAGTTAAAAGAAAAATTGGAAGTGAATACATCAGGAGAGCCAGAAAAATCCTCAAGTCCAAACTCAATGGCGGGAACATCATACAAGCCATAAACACCTGGGCTATACCTGTTATTAGATACACTGCAGGAATAATAGACTGGACCCAGGCAGAGCTAGAGACGCTAGATCGTAAGACCAGGAAAATCATGACCATCAATCATGCTCTGCACCCCCGCAGTGATGTAGATAGGCTCTACCTCCCTCGCAGCTCAGGTGGAAGAGGAATGCTGCAAGTCCATCAAACAGTAGAGGAGGAGAAAAGAGGCCTTGAAGAATATATAAGGGACAGTGAAGAAGATGCACTTCAAATGGTCAAGAATGCGAAACTATTCAACACCAATGAAACAAAGCAGGCCTACAAGAAAGAACAAGTCAAGAACCAAGCAGAAAAATTGAGAAATAAGCCTCTGCATGGTCAATATTTACACAATATAAGTGGAAAATCAGACATCACCAAGACCTGGCAATGGCTTAAGAATGGCAACTTGAAGAAAGAAACAGAGGGTTTAATACTGGCTGCACAAGAACAGGCACTAAGAATAAATGCAATAAGAGCCAAAGTCGAAAAATCCACCACAAACAGAAAGTGCCACCTTTGTAAAGAAGCAGATGAAACAGTGGACTACTTAATCATCTGTTGTCAAAAGATCGCACAGACTGACCACAAACAAAGGCATGACAAGGTAGCAGGGATGATACACTGGAACATCTGCAAAAAATACAAGCTACCTGTAGCCAAGAATTGGTGGGACCATCAAATTCAAAAAGTTGAAGAAAATGAAGATGTAAAAATATTATGGGACTTCCGACTACAAACAGACAAACATCTGCCACACAGTACACCAGATATCACTGTAGTCGAGAAGGAAGAAAAACAAGTCAAAATAATCGACATAGCAATACCAGGGGATAGCAGAATAGAAGAAAAAGAAATAGAAAAAAATCACCAAATACAAAGATCTACAAATTGAAATTGAAAGGCTGTGGCAGAAGAAGACCAAAATAATCCCAGTGGTCATTGGCGCCCTGGGTGCAGTTCCAAAAGACCTTGAAGAGCACCTCAACACCATAGGGGCCACAGAAATCACCATCAGCCAATTACAAAAAGCAGCTTTACTGGGAACAGCCTATATTCTGCGACGATATCTATAACCATTGACAATAAAATTCAGCCATCCCAGGTCCTTGGGAAGGACTCGATGTCTGGATAAAACGAACCAGTCAATAACACCTGTCTGACTGTGTAAACAAGAAATAATAATAATAAATAATTTGGGTGGTAGCCTCCACCCATTAGGCACTACCACCTCACCACACTCTTCCACCCCAGATCCCAGTTTATGCCACAAATCTGCCTCAAGGACACTAAACCTTCAACAATTCACCAAAAATCAGCCCTTTGTCCAATTCCTCTGCAATTTGGGTGGTAGCCTCCACCCATTAGGCACTTAACTTAAACTGAGTAGTACCTCACTGCCTTGTGGGTGGGCATGGGGTTTAGTTGGCACATGGCAGTTGACAATTGGCACGGTCTAAAAAACTGTCAAGATGAATAGAAGAAATGAAGGTGTGTAATGAATCCTCATAAGGATTCATTGAGTGAAAGTTATTATACACCAAAGAATCCAAACACTTAAAAAATAGTGACCACACATTTTGCTCCATAACTCCACTTCTATAAGGACTAGAGCTTCGCTTTTTTTAAAAATGAAAGCTGGGAATCTGGGGAAATTAATAGGACAGATCATAAACCCGAATCGATTCGATTTGGATCAGCTGTGATTCTGATCCGTATTGAATTTGGGGTGATTCGGATGGGTCAGATTCGGATCCAAATCGAAACACAGAAAATCCGAATTGCACACCCCTAGTGTCTATGTTTGGGTCCTTGGAGTGGAGTCAGTCTTCAGTTCTGTTGATTGGTTGTTTCATCAGTTCAGTTGGCTTTGCTCTTCTCTTCTTACAGAAGTGTCTGTTACCTTGTTAGCTAATGTTAAGAAATAATAAATAATGAAGATGTTGTTTCAGCAACTAAAGTTACGCCTCTTGTTTAATTCCTTATAAATCAAGGAAATCACTCTGCAACACTTAGTCTCCTCAAAAGCTCTGACTCCAGCCCTGGTGGGAGTCCTGGCTCCATTGGGCAGCCTGTGTTCACTGAACACAGGCTGCTCAGTGGTAGTTTCACTTCTGGTTTGGAAGTTTTCAGAAAAGCAAATGCTTTATAAGAATTTTATACATTATTATACACTATGTTGTTCTGCTGTTCTAGTTATAGCATAAACAGTATTAACATTTTTTCCCTATTAGTTTAGTTATAACTGCTGATAGTTTTAGTAGTTAGCTTACGGCTTCTATTATTGCTTTCAATAAGACCTATGACTTCATTTTAAATTTTACCCAGAATTGGTATGTTTAAATATATTACAATTCATTTCATTTTCACAAGATCTCAAATTGTCCCCCGCCCACCCCATTTCATTACATGAATGTGATGTGGCCAAATCATGTTTACTGGGTGTTCACTGGCTATGACAGGGTGTCCATTTGGACATACAACTATTAGTTTAAAAAATGCCCTGGGTACGGTGCAACTGGTCTAGGATCCTGCAGCATATCCTTCCTATATCGGGCAGCAGCAATATAGGAAGATGCTGAAAGGCATCATCTCATACTGCGCAGGAGATGGCAATGATAAACCCCTCCTATATTCTACCAAAGACGACCACAGGAGTCGACACCGACTCGACAGCACACTTTACTTTACTTACAGTGCTTGAAAAGAATGAACTGGCCTTCCTTCTACCTAAACCTTTCAGCACTAACTAAACTTTGCATGGGTTTGCTAGCAACCACCATGTTAAAATTGCACTGCCATTGAAATAGTATAAAATATCTGGGATTTCCCCCCTGACAGAAGGAAAATCACTGTTTCTTCAAAAATGTCATTTGTGAGGTGACCTTAACATTCAAGTAGTTTGGCTGAACTAGAGAAGGGTTTGTTGGAGATGTGAAAGCACTGCAGTTCTGAATGAATTTGGAGGAACTTGCGACCTGATGCGTCAGGAACCTCCCCTGTGCAGGCCCTGTTCATTTCAAGGGATTGTGTCCTTTGTTCCTTTAGATGACATCTCTGTTTCCTGAAGGAAACTGTTTCCACTGAAGAAAATGGTTGTGCTTTATTAGGAAATACTTGCAGAATGTTATTAATTAGATTGAAAGTGTCCTTCTTCCAGTAGAGAAACAGTAAAAAATGGTTCCATGCATGACTTATTATCCTTAGGATTTACATTTTGGCTGCTTCACAGAGTTTCCAGTCACTTAATTTATACATTCTTGCCTATGAGCTCCTTTCAAAACATAACCCTGGGAAGGCAGCAAAAGCAAATTGCTAAACTGTTGGTGATTGCTGTTATACTGCACCTGTGACATAATTATTTCATGAGATGTCTCAAATCACTTACTAAATGCCTATGAATTTGGCAATAGGAAAAGCAAAGATAAGATCACTCAAGCAGATTGTGAACATGTTGGAATTAGGCGTTTTATGGAGGCTCCAGTAGACTGCACTATTTTAAAAATACTTCAAAACACGGGCAGGTCTGAAAAAGATTAAATAAGAACAGAGTCTCTGATCAGTTTGCTTTCCAGCATCAGATTTAGCTACAATCACAAAACATTTGTTCAAAGAAAAAATATTCTGCAGTGCATCTAGAACAGGGGTTCACAATCTTGGGTCCCCAGCTGTTGTTGGACTACAACTCCCATCATCCTCAGCCGCAGAGGCCAAATTCTAGAACAGGCTCTGATTTTGTTCTCAGGCTCTGATTTTGAAGAGTGTCTAGTGGAAGTAAATTTCCACAAGAAGTTCTTCTCCATGTTGGAAAGTAAAATCAGATTTTACATATGCTTTGTTAGGGTTCAGGCTGAGCAGATCACTTTATAGGCAGATGTGCAAAGAGTGTTACCTTTCATTGAATTGCAGCACACATGGCACATTTGCTTTTATTTCATGTTTAGAGCTTTCCCCCAAGAGTGCTCCAAGAAAGCGTAAAAATATGGAGCCACTTCCTATTTGAGTTAAAGGGAGATCGGCCATCACTATGCTCAAGAATACCATATCATGGAAGTGGCTGAATTTATTTATATTTAAATCTGGAGGCTGTTTCCCCACACCATCCTCATCCTCATTAACATGGGAAGTGCTTCAAAGTGATTACAATAACAGTAAACATTTTTTAAAAACCACTTAGAAAAGGTGCAGAATAGGGTAAAAAATAATGACCTGGGGGTTGAAATACCTTCCCTGCAAGGAATGACTAAAGTGTCTGGTTTAGAAATAAGATGACTAAGGGTTGAAGACATGATAGAGATTTATAAAATTGTGGATTGAGACGGGCATTTCTCCCTCTCCTACAATATGAGAACTTAGTCATCTAGTGAAATTGACTGGTAGTTAGATCCAAGACAGATAAAGTAAACTAGCTGACCTGGTGCAGAGCATCTGCGCCCCTAGTTCTCCCTATCTCCCCCTATCTTCATTTTGTGCTCCTCCCCCTTCAGCCCCAGTTTGTGCTCCCCCACTTCAGCCGCTTCTCCTCCCTTGGTTGGTGGCCGACCTGGCCACCACTTCTTCTCCTCGGCTGCTCGGCAGTTCTCTTGGCCAGCAGTGTCTTTCTGCCTGTCCCTGTCACTAATTGGCAGCTTGCTTGCGGACTCTCATGAGAGCTGCCACACATGGGATTAGCGACGGGTATGTTTAGGAGAATTATATATATATATATATATATATATACAGAGATACTTCTCATAATAATACAAAATGAATTTATAGAATTCATTGCCATATAATGTAGTGATGGCCACTAGCTCCCGTGCCTTTAAAAGGGGATTAGACAAAAACATTGAAGATAAGTCTCTCAGTGGCTATTAGCCATGATGGTTTTATGGAGCCACCATGTTGGAACTACCATATGCAATGGAATACTAGCTACTGAAGGCAACTGAAGGAGGGCCTTCATTGCCTTCACGCTCCCTGTCATGTTCTGAACCAGCTGAATTTTCTAAACTCTTTTCAAGGGCAGACCTACAAGGAACACATGACCATAAGTTGAGAAGTTACCAGAGCATGACAGGCAGTGGCCAGATCGTCTGTCTCCAGAAAGTGGCCCAGTTGGTTTCCTAGACAGGCACTCCTGGCCCTGACTGCCATTTGGAGATGGGTCTGGGAGCAGTGCCAAACCGTGAGCCTGCTTCTTTTGAAGGCTGAAAAACTGAATTTATGAAGCCTGAAACACCCTTGCCTTGGAATTTTGAAAGAGTCTAAAAGTCTAAAAGAGGAACACTTAATACTACAGGGAGACTGTGTTAAACACAATGAAAGCCCCTTCTCCCCTCTTAACATTTTCTATCATAAATTTACATCTTCTAAATGAGTCCATTAGAATTAAATAGGATCAATTGGTGCAAGCATCTGTAAAATTATTATGAGTTTCAGGCTCAAGTATTATATACTATTTTCCTGGACAATGGCCATCTCTTTCTATAGCTTGAAAAATAATAAAAAGACTGTACTCCTTCAAATGTCAGCCCATGCATGTTGTTGGGTTGTGGTGAATTATGTCAGGTTATAGAATTTCATATGATGTCACACGCACAAAAAAGTCCAGTTGGCATTATACTGAATAAAAATAGGAAAGAATCTCTCCTGAGAGCAGCAGCAGGCCTTGTGTTGCCAATTACCACATACAATGTCTGTGTCATGGTCAGGCTCAGCCATGGAAAGCCAGGTCGGTTATGCCCTTCACTTGCTGGATTCAAATGTAAGGCAAATAAAAAACTAATGAAAGCCAAGGGGCATTGCCATCCGTAGTTTTAAAAAGTTTAGAATAATGAAAGATCTCTCAGTGGTTGGGATCAGCTATAGCAGCTGTATTAACATAGGATTAAAGCATGCAAATGCTGAATTCTGAAAAAAAATGGCCCACCTCATGTTTCACCTTAAACATGTTTTTTTGCTCTTACCCCTTTGTACTCTTTTGCTTTTGATGATCCCTCCAAGCCTCTCATCTTTACTGTATTAATCATAAATGAAGAATTCTTTCCACATGTAGGTTTTGCTTGTCTTCATACCATCAAAGCTAGAAGAAACTATGGGATAATTTGGTATTTTGAATACAGAATACAGAATGGAAGTATCTACCATTTGCCATCCCAGAACTGAGAATAGTAGATACCTGTGGGATTAACATAAACCGTTCTATAGAAATTGAAAGGTGTTCCAAAATAAGCAGTGGTCCTGGCCTTAAAAATGTGACTTGTAAATTCCAGTTAATGACAGACAGTACATTGGTTACTGTTGATAAAATGCTCACAGGTTGTTGATGTCAGCACATGCATAGCTGAGACAAAATGTTTCTATCTGCCTGAGAAAAAGAAAGACAACTATGCCAATGGGCATAGCCATATCCAACTCTATTGTTTATTTGCAATGGTATTTGCCAGATGGCAGAAAGTTTATTATCCTGGCAGGTTTGAGTCTTGCTGTGCAAAGTGCGTTGCCTCGGTCTACTGTCATGTCTCTAAATGGGTTATTACATCCAAGGGGTGCACATTGTTTTAGAATATCTTGAAAATGAAAATATACAGTAATATGGGACTGAATGCAGTTCACGAAAATCAATTCAGAACATTTATTATTATTATTATTGTTTACACAGTCAGATGGGTGTTATTGACTGGTTTGTTTTATCCAGACATCGAGGCCTTCCCAAGGACCTGGGATGGCTGAATTTTGTTATCAATGTTGTTGCTGTTATTATTATTATAGATATCAGATATAGATATAGATAAAGAACCAAGCAGAAAAATGAAAAAATAAGCCACTGCATTGTCTATTATTATTATTATTGTTGTTGTTGTTATATTTACACACAGTCTACCAGATGATATTGACTGGGTTTGGTACTTTAATTATAGGGCCTTTCCAAGGGTCTAGGAAAACTAAAGAAGAATTAAAGATATCGTCATAGTATTCATGCTGTCTCGAGTAGTGTGGCCTTCTGTAGTTGATGTGTTGTAATTTTATTGATGCCCATGGTGTTAAGATGTTGTTCAAGTTATTTTGGTACAGCACCAAGGGCACCAACAACTATTGGCACCACTATTGTTTTCTTTTTCCAGAGCTGCTCAATTTCAATCTGAAGGTCCTTGCATTTGATTATTTTCTCCAATTGTTCTTCATTGACTCGTCTATCCCCTGGGATGGCAATATCAGTTATCGGAACCCGATTCTTCTTGATGACTATCAGATCAGGCGTATTGTGCGTTAAATGCCTATCAGTTTGTATTCAAAGGATTTTTCCCTCTTCCTTTTCTGTGACTTTCTCAATTGGATGATTCCAGTAATTCTTGCTTGCTGGCAATTTGTAATTCTTGCAAAGATTCCAGTGGATCATTGCAGCAACTTTGTTGTGTCTTTCCTTATAATCAGTCTGAATGATTTTCTTGCAACCACATACAAGGTGCTCAACCGTTTCATCAGCTTCCTTGCATAATCAACACTTACTGTCTTTCTGGGTGGGTCTTATCAATTTTTGCTTTTATAACATTTGTTTGTAGTGATTGTTCCTGGGCTGCAAAAATGAGACTTCCAATGGGCACTACCTTGATGAGGTGGAGGGGCTTGCGAGCTTTGAGGATGCAGAGGGCTACACTGGAGGGTTCCCCAAACCAGACAGGCCTCTGCTGAGAAACCAGATTAAATGTGCCTAATCCCATCACCATGGTGAGAACAAGAAAAACAAATTCTATACCGGATCGGTCATTGCCTGGGTCACCAAGGGCTGCGTCAAGTCCCTGGGCACTTGCCGGAAAATGGGTTATAGGACTCAGGATCTTCAGCTGAGCAACCAGGGCTGGAGACTGTAGCAGGCCTGCTCAACTTAGGCCCCCCATCTGTTTTTGGATTACAATTCCCATTATCACCAGCCACAGTGGCCAATAGGCAGGGATAATGGGAGTTGTAGGGCAACATCTGCAGGAGGGCCGAAGTTGAGCAGGCCTGTGTGTAGAGCTACTGGAAGAAGAAACTAAAAACATTGAAAATAAACAGTTGTAGAAAATTGAGAAATTAACTAATTATTATTATTGTTGTTGTTATTTAGGACTAGGACTCTCAGCTCCAGAATAATTGTGATGCTACATGATTATGTTTTGTGGCAGACATGCTCCGCAGGGCTACAGAAATGGAAGTAGCCCTGTGAAGATGCAAACAGACTGGAGCTTAACTGCTGCTGCACTCTAGTCTTTTCCTGCAGCCCCAGCAGTGGCGAGGCAGGGAGGATGTGATTTTCACTGCTCACTCTTCCCTTCAGATATATTTTTTACTCCCAGGAAGCTGTCTCTGAGGACCAGGGTTGCCAATCTCCCACTGCTGAATAAGGGACACAACTGGGGGAGTATGCAGGAGTCATTGGAAGCCTTAGTGCTGTATATGTTTTGACCACTTTCAACTTAAACTACAGTGTAAGTTACAACTTAGGTGGCTTCTCCTCTGCTTATTGCTATAACCAGGGTTAGTCAAACTGTAATTTTGTTTTCTAAAAAGAGAAGCGTTGTTAGCCAGTAAAAATAAGTTTTACACACGAGCACTATCTAGCATTCATCGCTATTTTCATGACCCTGATACCTGGATAATGCTAAGTTAGCCAATCATTGATGGCTGAATGTCCCCAGTATTGGATGGTTGGCAACCCTAGGCCTGCAGCCCACTAGAACTACAGAGTACTCTGATAGGGAGCGAGAAGGGAAAGGAGTTGGCACTCATTAATTATTTCATTATTAGTAAAAATAGCTGGTTTGATCTGAGCCATAGGTTCTTTCCATTAGCTGAAAATAAGGGGAAAATAGCATCCCTTAAGGGACAGGCAATTTTGGGATGAAATAAGGGATGTCCCTGCTAATAAGGGACTGTTGGTAACCCTAAAGGACTGTGCAATCTTCAGGGACAGAATACTGGAAAACTCTATATGGATGGAAGAGAGAGCATTGAAAATCATGCCTCCAGTAGTGGAGGCATGATTTTCACTGCTCTTTCCCCATCTAGGGGGAAAATGGAGCAATGTTAAGCTTCAGTCTATTCCATCTCCACAGGGCTTGAAAATATATTGAAAATGAAAATATACTTCCATTTTTGTAGCCTTGCAGCATATCAGCCTGTATGTTTAGGATCACAGCCTAAATCTTATTCATAATAAACAGTGGTTCCGTTCCTATCTCTCAGGTAGATTCCAGATGGTGTTGCTAGGAGATTGTTGCTCTCTGAAACGAGAGCTATTGTATGGTGTCAGGGCTCCATCCTATTTCTGATGCTTTTAAACATCTAAATGAAACCGCTGGATGAGATCATCAGGAGATTTGGAGCAGGGTGTTATCAATACTCTGACGACACCCAAATCTATTTCTCCATGACTTCATAATCAGGAAATGGCATAACCCCACCCCCACCCCCACCCCACCAAGGCCTGCCTACAGGCAGTAATGGACTGGATGAGGGATAATAAACTGAAACTGAATCCAAACACGTCGGAGGTACTCATGGTAAGGGGTCATACTCTGAGGGACATGATAGATATTCCTGTTCTGGATGGGGTTGCACTCCCCCTGAAGGAACAGGTACTTAGCTTGGGAGTGCTTCTGGACCCAGGTCTCCCTCTGGTTTCTCAGGTTGAGGTTATAGCCAAGAGTGCTTTCTGTCAACTTTGGTTGATACAACAGCTGTGTCCATTCCTTGAAGATAAAGATCTAAGAACTGTGGTGCAATCTCTGGTAACCTCTAGGCTTGACTACTACAATGTAAGGATGTGCAAAACATTTCGGATACAAAAGGTTTTGTACCCCAAACAGCCCATTTTGGGTGTTTTGTAGACAAAACAAAACACCCATTTTCCAGATCCAAAAGTTTTGTATATAAAACAAAACGTCCCTGTTTCAGCTACAAAATAATTTGTTGGTTCGGGCCTCCATTTTGTGATGATCTCTGAGTCAGTCTCCATTTTGTGTTTGACATCTCTTTGAATTTCCTGGCCTTCCAGGCTTCTGACCTAAAGCATGGGCTGACCTGCTAATGATTCCCTCCTTGTTCCCCATTGGCTCTTTTGCCTCTTGCCACTCTTTAATGACCCCAGATTGGCCAGGGGAAGGGTCGAAGAAGGGGCAAGGTTGGGGGGAGTTCAAGGAGGGGTTTTCAATTCATTCAGCAAGTTAGTAGTCACCATTCTGCCTTTCTGCCTCACTGAAGAGA
This sequence comes from Hemicordylus capensis, assembly GCF_027244095.1. Taxonomy (NCBI): domain Eukaryota; kingdom Metazoa; phylum Chordata; class Lepidosauria; order Squamata; family Cordylidae; genus Hemicordylus; species Hemicordylus capensis. Next base: position 307,154,069 of record NC_069657.1, read on the forward strand.
GAAAGAGAACTAGTTTGCAGCATTGCATGCCTCAGGTTGTCATGATGCCATGCCATTGCCTATGCCTGCCTTGTCCCCAGCCTGAGCCCAGCCTGCAAGCCTGCTATGGTTCCTGCATGCCAGCCTGGGAATGGATTCAGGGGCAGAAGAGTGGGTTGGGTGGTAGTGCCCCAGTGGGTGCCTGCCAGGCTGACACAACCCAGATTCCAAAGGAATTGGGCAAAGGGCTGATTATTTGTGATTTATTGAAGTTTATGCATCTTTAAGATTTTCCCCATAGGGAAAAATGGAGGTTTCAGCAGCCCCATAACTCCACTTGGGGGGCACCCGGGTGGCCCAGAGTGAGTGGTGGTGCAGTGCACATAGGGTGCCAACCACCCCCATAAGTTGCTAACCCATGAGGTGCTGGGTTCTGTTGTTTCTGAGGTGTTCTGAGTGTAGATTCTCTGGTAGCAAATGAGATTTTCAATGACAAGCCATGAATCCACTCTCATATGCTACCAGAGAATCTACACTCAAAACATCTCAGAAACAACAGAACCCAGTACCCCATGGGTTAGCAACCCATGGAAGTGGTTGGCACCCTATGTGCTCTACACCACCATTCACTCTGGGCCACCCCAGTGCCCCCCAAGTGCAGTTATGGAGCTGCTGAAACTTCCATAATTCCCTATGGGGAAGAACCTTAAAGACACGTGGAAAAATTTCAAAAATTCACCAAAAATCAGCCCTTTGCCCAATTCCTCTGAAATTTAGGTTCCACCCATTGGGCACTACCACCCCCACCCCATGGCTGTGTTTTAAAATCCAAAACATTTCAGATTTGGATTTTGCAGTTTTGAACAAAGAACAAAATTGGGGTGTTTCAGATTGGCTGGTTTTGAACACAGAACAAAATGGGGGTGTTTTGGATTCAGGCCAAAAACAAAACAGAAAAACAATAACACACACAACCCTACTACAATGTGCTCTCTGGGGCTGCCTTTATGTAGTTTGGAAACTACAAAATGCATTGGCTAGATTGGTCTCCAGGGTTTCTTAGACCATATTATGCCTGTTTTAAAACAATTACATTGGCTGCCAATAGTTTTCCGGGCAAAATACAAAGTGCTGGTGATTACCTTTAAAGCCCTAAACGGCATAGAACCGAGTTACCTGGGAGAGCGCCTTCTTCTGCATGATCCCCACTGCATGATCCCCACTGAGGTCTGTCTCCGGATGCCACCAGATCGCCTGACGGTGACTTGGGAGCAGGCCTTCTCTGTAGTCGCTCCTGGGCTCTGGAATATGCTCCCTATAGTCGTTCGTGATTCAACATCTTTACCTGCCTTTAAAAAAGTCCTTAAGACACATCTTTTTAGCCTGGCTTTTAGTAATTTGTGAATGTTTTAAATTGTCATTTTAATGGTTGTTTTATTCTGCTTTTATTGTATTTACTTTTGTGAACCTTCTAGAGCCTTTGGAGTCAGGTGGTATAGTAAACAAACAAACAAACAAACAAAACTTTGTTTTCTTGATGGATGAAGTAATAGAGAAACATTTTAGACTGGAACCTTATACATAGTATAGTGTTTATACAAGAAGTGGAATATTTGTAAGGATCACATCAGTGGGTCATCTAAGTTAGCACTTTTTCCCTTTCAGTAACCAGACAAGGGGAAGCTGATAAGCAGGCCATGATGGTGATATATTTCACTGACAAAAATCTTCCATTATATTATATTGCAGTGACAAATTGCTCTTCTCATTCTTATGACAATTGGCCATCAGCAGACATAACTAGAAGGGAAGTGATTGCTCCCCAAATCTCTCCTCAAAATTCTCCTTTCAGAATGTTGATGGTTAGTATTCCCAGAAATCTTGAATATTGTCCAAATTCACCTGCTTTTGGCAATCAATAATATTTGATTCAATAGTCGATAGATGAGAATTGATATTTTGCAGGATTTGACAGTTGACATGCTATGGTATGCACAGGAATAATAATAGACAATAGTATTCTACCTTCAGAAAACAACTTCCATATCAAGAAACCTTTGTGCATCTGCCATTGAAAGTCTGCGTGCTGGTCCTCACCATTGCCCACTCTGAACTGTGTGTGTGTGTCCAAGAACATATTCAGTATTCCCAGTGGCTACTCATTGCAGTTGAAGATCTGTAATGGTAGGCAAGCTGTTTTCCAGCTGTTTTTATTCAGAACTTTTGAGTGATTATCTTTTGCAGAGCCTGGACTGCTTTGGCAGCTTATTTGAAAAAAACAAAACAAAACAAATCAAAACACTGGCATTTCACTCTTGTCAGTTTTGATATCTGGCATGCAATGCTATTTGATCTTATGTCGTATTTGAGAGCTGATATGCAATGGTATTGTTTATCACACAGTGTTGAAAGATCACTTTCACTGGTGTTTAGGATCTGGCAGTGGCTGACATTCTGCGCAGTGGCATGTCAGCATTAGGGACCCGCTAGGGCTGCTGTGGAATGTGAAAGGCATCCTCCGCAGTGTATCCTGGCAGGGCAGCTGTGGGATGACTTCAACCTGCTTCTGGGCAGTTGTGCAGCAGTGCGTGACTGCTTGGAAGCTGTTTTAAACAATTTTGCAGCTGCCCTGTCAAGTTACACTGTAGGGGCTTCCTTTCACATTCTGCAGCCGCCCTGGCAGGTCCGTAATGCTGACATTCCACTGCACAGAATGTCGGCCAGTATTTGATAGATAAAGTGCAAAGACATAGTTACGGTAACATGTGGGTTGGCCCTCCCACCAGCAGAGGAATGGACATGAGAGAATTACCATATTTACCCGAATACAAGACAACTCCGATTTTAAGACAAGCCCCTTTAAAAACAGAGGTTAAATACTGGTTATATTTACCTAAAAGAAAGAAGACTCTGAATTTAAGATGATCCCCTGGTTTATAATATCAAAGAACTTGGGGGAAATATAGGATTGGATTCAGGTAAATACAGTAAGATATTTCCCTTCCCTGCCTCCATCAAAAGCTAACCTCTCTGCAGAAGATTGTCTTATTTGGCCTAACAGCCACCTGGCCTCTTGGAACGCCATCAACAGCCCTGCAGAAGAGAAAGCTGGGAGGGAGAGTTACAACCCTTCTGATCTGACCCACTTGTATTTTATATTTATTTTGTTAGCCACTGAGGCTTTCTGTTGAAAAAGAAAGGTGGGATATAATAAATAACACTTGCTCTTTCTTTACAGTTACAAAGGTGAAAGGGAGTGAAGCTGGTCTAGGAAAAAGGAGAATGCTCTTGCCTTGAGATAGGGGTTCTCAAACTTGGGTCCCTGGATGTGGGGGAACTGCAGCTCTCATCATCCCCAGGCACACTGGCTGAAAGGCATGGGAGCTGTAGTCCCACAACTCCTCCCCTAGTCTGAGGACGCCTACCTTAAGCAATAATAAATGGAGGAATGCTTTGATTATACACCATAATCATACATCCTACACAGACAATATGTAGAACACAAACTTTCAGTTTATCTCTTGCCCTGTTAATGCCATGTTTTCCAGTTAAGACCTTTGGAAATTATCTACTTATCAGTATGGAATTCTTCTGTTCTATATGCAACATCAATTTTTCTAGCATATTTCTGTCATTCGCATACTATCATTGCCAAGAAGTGGATGATAAATAATGTTAAAGTATTTGGACAAAATTATTCATTTCTCTTGGTTCAAAGAATTTTCTGTCAAGGCAGGAATGTATCTGAATTATATTGAGGATCATGTTACGTGGTGAGGAAAATGTTGGTTTTTATGTACGGTACTTTTATGTACTTTCAGTTCTATCACTATTACAATGTATGAAGATCTATTTCTATGCCTATGGCATCCAGGATAACCATTTCCCAGTAAGTAGCAATGCACACTTTTTGGTGTGTATGTGCTGTGAAGTTGCTAGCAGGACTGAGACTTACGTTGTGGTTTATATTATACAAATGATATATATTATACAAAAAACAATGTGCTAGAGTAATTATGCAGTGCTTTATCTGCTCTGGCATATGATTCGTTTCAGCAAGATCTATAATGACACTGCACCTGTAATTTTTTTCTAAAAAGAGATAATACTGTACCCTTGGCTCACTTGCTGTATGTTTCTTATTATATGAGAAAATATAAGAGTCAGTTCTCACAATATATAGGGATATGGGAAACTCAGAAATGTAAGCATCAAAACTCATTGGGCTTCCTTCAGAATTTCTCAGATGTATTATCTGAGAATGAACTCCCAAGTCTGCTTTGAATACCACTTGTGGTAACATTTTGGTTGCAATACAGCTTTTCACAAGTAGTCTGGATCTTCTCCATTTAGGGAGGAGACAAAGCAGACAACTTTGGTGCTAATGCAGCAGCACACTGACAGTGTTAACAGTCAGTGAAGCTGGATGCAGGCTACCTGCTACAGTGCCTCAGAAGGTGATGCTGGCAAGGGGAACAGGGTTGGTGTCACCACTGGGCTCTGGTCTGAGGTTTGGGTGGTGGGGTGGGGTGGGGTGGGGGCCATGTGGGTGAAGAAAGGAGGACAACAGGGGTGGTGGCAACAGCAGACTTCAGCAGACAGGTGGAGTCACACCTGCAGCAGGGGGTAGGGTGGGGGTCTGCACTTGCCATTATGTGGTGCACTTGCCACAGGAGGCCATTACCTACGTGGCCTCATGGGAGAGCTGCCCCTGCATTCACTTGCCCACAGAAATGAATGAAATGTGCAATGTGATCCCACACGTGCTTACTTAGAAGTAAATCCAGTTGAGTTTAATGGTACTTTACTCTGTAGAAAGTTTACTTAGGATTGTAGTCTTAGCTTTGGCTGGATTACAAGAAGTAAAAATAAATAAATAAACAAATAAATATAAATATAGCCTAAAGCCTCTTGAAATTACTTCAGCACTTAATAATTTTCTTAATTGCTATTATAAAGGGGTGTGCGAGCCAGCTTGGTTTGAGCTGGGCTTGACAGGTTCGGGGTCAAACTGGACCAGCCTTTGCTGGTCCGAGTTCGAGAAGAACTGGGCCGAGTTCGCGAAGAACTGGGCCCCATTCGAACCGAGCCAGCTCAGAGCTCTATTGGTAAAGGGGAACCCAGTGAGGATTCCAGGACTATACTGGTAAAGGGGAATCCCTTTACCAGTTCAGGTGGGGAGGGCTTTGCTAAGTATAGAGGGGATGGGAGGGGAGTAAATATGTACTTACAAGTATTAGTTGTGGCTGCGGCAGCTGCAGGGCCAGGGAGGTGGGGAGACCATCTCTGCTATCTTTCCCCTGAGTAGCCCGGGGCCGGCGGTGGCCCCGTTTGGGCATCTGCGCACATGCAGGGACCATTTTACTGACCTCCATGCATGTGCAGAGGCCATTTGCATGACCACGCCACTGCCACCTTCATCCCCCTGTGGTCGCCACCACAGCCATGGCTCGTACTTGTAAATACCTATTTACTCCCCTCCCACCTGCTTTATACTTAGCAAATCCTCCCTATCCCTATACTGGTAAGCCATTTGAGGTGACTTGAGCTGGGTCCACCTCAACTGGGCCAAAACCAACTGGGCCAGGTCAACTGGGCCAGGTCAGCTTGAATCTGGGTTGGATTCAAGCTGAACCGGCAAATCCAGTTTTGTGCACAACCCTACTATTACATTGTTTAGAAAGCCATGTTATTATTTAATTAATTAATTAATTAATTCGATTTATTCACTTTAGAACAAACTTGCCCAAATAAACATTAAGACAGAAGACTAAAAAAATGTTAGGGATGTTGGTTGATGAACATTAATATCAGTGGATTACCATGTAAACAAGCAGTTCTGATGGATTTTCAGTAGCAAGGCAGGGCACTGTTTCATTTAATTCAATTTGACAATGTGAGTGCTGGCAGACTCAGAGTTTTCATTGAACTAATGACTTGCTAAACACTTTTTTGCTAAACCGAACTTTCAGATTGAATTTCATGTCTATCGACATAATTACAGGAAACTTTGTAAAATAACTCTTCCACTCAATCTGCTAATTGGTCAATTAGCGAGGAAGGCATGTGTGTGAGAGAGAGAGAGAGAGAGAGAGAGAGAGAGAGAGAGAGATACACGAGAACCAAGGGCAAAGCTATAACAAAACAAGCATCTATTAAGAGAGCTAAATACACTTCTACTACTACTATAAGAAATAAATCAAATAAAACAGGTATAAAACTCTTCAATTCTAAAAAAAAAGTCAGTATAATTATACCCCTTATGAAGTATACACCCTTGTAAAGTTTTTATGCCATTATACTGTATATACATAATGATCTTTACTCTTGGTCCTAACAGCTGGAATTAGGAGCCTCCACATCTCAATAGACTCTCAACTGATTGAGGCATTTAATATATGGGGGTAGGGACGCACATGCACCATGGGTGGAGCCAGCATACACACATAATTGTATTCACTGGCTCTGCCCTCTCATTGTTCCCCCATATGCACTTGTAGAGAAGCTTGCATAGGGACCAATACATGTAGACATAAACAATGCAAAACATAGGGTACCAATCACATATTCATACCTACATTTCTAGCATTCCATGCATATAGGCTCATCTGCAGGTATATACGGCTTCTGTGAGTATAGTCTGCTTGCCAATTTTCATGTAGTATTATTTGTAAATGATTCTACTATATTTCTGTGGCTACAGTCCTCAAGCCAGTCATTTAAATGCAGCAAGGTGCAGTGAGTTGCTTCAGGCAGCATATTTGGAGGTGTGATGGATTTGGAGCCATTGGCCCTCCTACTTGCTCACCTGTGCTGCCAGTGGAAGCACCATAGAGCTACCAGCACCACTCTAGGGAACCCAGCTCTGTGGGTGGTGTGACTCCACCCATATGGTGGTATAGGTAGCTGAACTTTGTGGGCAGAAATCCCTCCCCTCTCCCTGCCTTCTCTTCTGCTTCCTCCAGAGTTGGCTTGCTACAGAGGTGGCAGGGAGAGGATGGATAGCTGTGTGCTACCAGGATGGTGAGAAGCAAAGGAGGGTTGTGGCACTCTCTTCATACTGCCCGAGCTGGGGAAGAAGAGGTGGGCATCCAGAGGCGTAACTAGGGAAAACGGCGCCTGGGGCAAGCACTGAAATGGCGCCCCCCCGCGCCCCCAACATACTACATTATACTTGGGTTTTTCCTCACAAGCGCCCCCACCAAGCCAGGCCACTGACTGGCCGCCAGGTGCCAGCAAAGCAATGGGGGCGGCGCGGAAGGGACCGCTCGTGGGGGAGGGGGTGCTAATGCGCTCCCTTGACTGCTGCAGCGCTGCTGCACTGAGCAGGAAACATTTGTATTAACAATTTAAAAAAAAATTAGAAAAACAATTTTTTGTCATGGCGGCGCCCCCCCACGTGACCAGAAAAGATGGCGCCCGGGGCATGTGCCCCCCCTGCCCCCCCTATAGTTACGCCTCTGTGGGCATCTCACCCAGCAGAGGCAGCACAGGAGGAACAGCCAGGTAAAGTGGCAGAGAATAAGTGTGTTTATGTGAGGAAAAAAGGGGACAGCATTTGGTGCCCTAGTACTTCAGGGATCAAAGTGTCTTGGGCTGCTTCCCTTGATAGACTTATGTTTGAACTAGCATGAAGCAAGAAGAAGGTAATGAATTACGTGTTGAATATGGAGTTCCAGTGCATTGACCTTTTGCACCGACTATCCTAATGACCACTAGGGGTATTGGGTCTCTTTACCTGTCCCTACTTCCCTGTACTCTATGACCCCTGCTTTGACTCCTGTAGTGAGTCAGTCCTCTTCCTTTCCTCTGAGAGAGAAGATGGAGATATCTCTCTCTCTCTCTCTCTCTCTCTCTCTCTCTCTCTCTCAATCCCTAACTATTCATTAAGTAGCTGATAGATAGGATAGGTCTCTCCTATCTCAAATGTAATTTAGTTCAGACTCTACAGTGATCTCCATGCGTGTTCCTTAAATAGCTGCAACAACTAATCTGCACTCTGTAACTGGAGTGGTAGCTTCCTTGGCACTTTGCTAAATAATCATTAACCCAAATATTAAGGTGTCACTCTTTAATCAGAAAAAGATGTTTGGAATTTCCATGGCTGATTAGGGTACATGGATCATTCTGTGACTGGAAAGGGCACCAAACCTGCTTGTTAGTGTAGACCAGGAATGCTCTTGTGTTTTTTGACTACAGATCTCTTGGGCTTCACATACCCTTAAAAGCTTCTACATTCACCAAGTGTCATTATCATTGTCCTGAGATAATTGGGTTTTTAAAAGAAATTAAACTAAAAATCAAAATCAGAAAATGTAGCTGCATGTTTCTGCAAGCTTCTCACCCTCACCACTTTTTTACCCTGGGAGATAAAATAACATCTGTTAGATAAAATACACATACTGTATCAGCTTTGTTTTAATAATAACCTAAGAATACGTTTTTTATTCAGTATTATGAATGATGGTTTGAGAAAGTATTTTTTGTGCCAAACACAAATCTAATAAACGCCCCACTCCCTTAGGGAGAAAGAAGAGAGCAAGTTGGATCCCATACCTTAGAGACGGCTAAGTCTCTAAGGATGAAATTGGATCTTTTGAGAGACTTGGAGTAGGCATTGTGAGCCAGTTCAATTCAAGCTCGGCTTGACATTGAACCGGCCCGGTTTGGGTGCCCAGAGTTCAAACCAGACCACTGTCCCTTGATCTTAAGAACCAGTTTGTGGACCTATTCAGGTATACTTGTAAAGGGGAATCTGGTGAAGATTCATCTTTACAAATAAAGGGGAATTCTCAAACATAAGGTGTGGGGGGTGGGGAGCAAAATTACCTTCAATTTAAAGACCATGGTGGCAGTGTTGGTGGAGAATCTCAGGAGGTGAACCCCCGATGGCCTCCCAAATGATAGCCTGGGCCAGCTGCAGCCCAGTTTGAACCTCTGTGCATGTGTGAAGGCCATTTTTGTGACCTCTGCGCATGCGCAGAGGCCATTTGCATCACTACACAAATCATGTGGTGATGTAAATGGCCTCTGAGGATTCATGGAGGTCACAGAAATTGTCTCTTTATGTGTGCAGAGGCCAAAGCTGGGCTGCAGCTGGCCCGGGCTGTCATTTGGGAGGCTAGTGGGGGGCTTGGAGGAGCCCCCGCCACCGGCCCCAAAGACTTGCCACCACCACAGGCTTTAAATTAAAGATAATGTTGCTCACCCCCTGCCTTATGTTAGGGAATCCCCCTTTAGTTGTAAAGGGGAATTCTCACCAGATGTCATGTGATGTCATGTGGTGATATCATGTGTGATGATGTCATATGTTGTGCTGAAAATTACCAGGAAGAGAGGAGCAAAAGACAGAGCTGTGCTGACTGTATGTCTTATCCTAACATCTAATAAAACTTTACATGATCCTTTAGTCATTTGTTGACGAGTACTGAAATACCCACATAAAAATAATAGAGGTTTATTTCCTTACTATGGACTATCTCTTTTTTGCTATCTCTCTTTGTTTATCCACTACTAACCTACTGCCAAACCCCCAACTTTCCTGTGTTTCTTAGAAGTCTGAAATGCTCTCCCATCACAGTATAATTGACTTGCAAACCCAGGCCCAAATAGGGCACGCATAGCTGGAAAAAACAGGGCATGCGTAGCTGGAAAAAAATAGGGTCACTTTATTGAATATTTACAAAACCTGCAATGAGGAATCTTAATTAAAGTGTGGGTATCCCCTATGTGGGACAATCTCACATAGGCGGTGTGCCCACAGGAGGGCGAAGGACCAAACTTTGATTTGACTTGGTACCCAGTCCGAACGTCTTCTCTACCACGAGGTTACCCCCGTCGAGGAGATTCATGCCAGTCCACCTCAACTCAGGTCGCGAGGCACTGAGCGGTGTTCGCTAGTATGCATTCAAGTAGGAACAGATCCAGGCTGAGAGTCACGAGATCACCAAGCCTTCCTCCGTATTCCCACTCACCATAACTGTCCTCCAGCCCAACACTAATGTAAATTAACCTACCTTGACCTGCAATCATCTGTGAAGTGACCAATTAAGCCCAGGGACTGCCAATTAAATCAGTGAGAAGTAGGCAAAAAAGGCCCCAACATTAGCCAATCAGTTGAGACCAAACAAATTCCTACTTGTCCCCAGTGAGAACCAGAATATCCCTCACTGAGTCCAGGGGTGGACAGGAGGGTTCTTGCTCATAGAGCAACTGAAAGACAGAGCAAAGGAGCCGACTGCTTATTCAGCTGCTCCTTGCACGTGATTGGTCCACCGGTGTCATGTGCTGGGGAACTAAAATGGCAGCCCACATGCCCGTCTCTCGGGCCGGGCCCACAACTCCGTCCCCCACTTATCCCATATACCTGCTAATGCAGGGAAAGGGGTAGAGAGTGGCTTTCTGCTCTCTTTTCAATAAATTATGGAAAACTCATTTTTTCCTTTTGTCTTTCCTTCACAACTACTTCTGTATTCTTCTGTGCTCCTGAATTCCCCTTCCATATGTGTAATGTCTTATAAGGTTTTTATTTTGTGTCTGCCTATTATAGCAATACATATAGTACAGATTATGACAAATTATGACCATGAATAGACTGCTTAAAGCATGTTTACTTATTTGAATTTCTACACGACCCATTAAAGGCAATCTAAGTGTTAGTTTGTGATGAACACAATCAGGATTAAAAAACAGTTTTAAAAAATTCATTGGATGTGTTGTCAATCATAAGCATAGTAGGAGAAAAACCTCAGACTAGAGCATTTACTTATTTGAGTTGTGGAAAAGGGACACTCAGAGCCAGAAAATGTCAAATCTTTTAGCCTGCTTTAGCTTCTGCTTTCAAAAGTATTTATTGATCTTGCCATTATCATAAAAAGCATCAGCAGGTGAAGTGAGGGAGACTTGATGTGATCAGATAACATTATAAAAAATTATGAGGATAAAGCACACATGGAATAACTATTTTGGAGTTTTTATTGTTTGCTACTAATTTGTGGCTGCTGGCCAGAACAAAGCATCTGTCATCCCTTGCCACCTCCCCCATTTCTCCTGTTTTTTGTTTTGGTTCCCGGCCTCATGGGAACCATAAAAAACCCGTTTTCCCCGGCCTCCTCCTCCCTTCCACCTTCACCTCTGGCCAGGCCTCCTCCTCCTCCTCCCCCCTCCAGGTCCATTTGCCAAAGTCTCACGAGAGTCCAAAATCCCCTCTTGCAAGACTTCTGATGAGATCCACGATCTCAGGCTCAGATGGAGTTGGAGCAGGGAGGAAAGAGGAAGGAGGAGGAGGAAGCTCCGGCAATTGGCAGCCCAGAGTCTCCTCCTCAGAGGCCAGGTCTGGCCCTATAAAACCCTTGCTCACAAGATGCACTGCGTTTGAGCGTGTGAAGACTCTGAGAAGGCAGAGAGCTGTTGCTTGATTTCTTCAGTTTTCTGGCCCCTATTTCTTTTGAGAGAGCGGTGACCTTGCTTTTCAGAGTTATTTCTCCTATATTCCTTGCAGAACAGCATCACATTTCATTTGAAAGTACATTTGCTTTTCATTGATATCTTCTCCGGTTTAGCCCCTATAGGGTCTGATTTCACAGACTTCGCTTTTCAAAGTTTTCTTCAGTTTATACAGAATAGGATCTGATTTCCTTTGAGAGCACAGACTTTGCTTTTCAGAGCTATTTCTCCAGCTCATATTCCCTGCAGAATAGAGTCTGATTTCATTTGAGAGAGCATTCGCTTTTCAAAGCTATTCTCAGATTAATATTATAATCCCTACAGAGTATGGTTTCATGAGAAAGAGCACTGACTTTGCTTCAGAGCTATTTCTTCAGTTTATATTGTAGTCCCTGCAGAATAGGGCCTGGTTTTAGAGCACGGGCTTTGCCTTTCAGGGCTGTTTCTCCCATTAATATTATCAATATAACCACACAATAAGGTCTGGATTATGAGTGCAGAGCTTGCCTTTCAGAGCTGTTTCCCCAGTTCATATTATCAGTATACCCTCAGAACAGGGTGTGGTTCAAGAGTGCAGAGCTTTCCTTTCAAAGCTGCTTCCCCAGTTCATATTGTCAATATACCCACTGAACAGGGCCTGGTTTTCAGAGTGTAGGCCTGGTGAGTGGGGGAGTGGGGAGTGAAACAAACAAGCAAACAAACAAATAAATAAAATAAATAGAAATTAACATCTACTCAAGTTCATAACATTAAAAAAAAAGATAGCAGCAGCATACTTTAAAAAGTCATCAAGCTTAGAGGCCACAGGAAGCTTGGTTATAAAAGAAACATCTCCACTAACAGTCTATACGCTCTGACTAGGAAGACCTGATGGATTTCATTTGGAAGGAAGTTCCAAAATACAGATGTACTTTTGTTAGGTTCCAGTCCATGTCAATGTCTCATCCAAAGACTTTTGATCTCTATCCGTTTTTCCTATCTATATATAACTAGTATTTTTAAGCCCGTTAAAATAATGGGCGCTAGTCCCTTTTTTTTTGTTGTTTCCTTTATTCCTTCTCCCTCTCTCTTTCACCCTCCTTTCCTTTTTTCTTTTTCTTTTTCTCTCTCTCTCTTTCACTCCTTCCTTTTCTCTCCCTCTTCCTCTGTTTCCTTTCCTTCCTTCCTTCTCTCTCCCTCTCTCTCCTTTCCTTCCTTTCTTCCACCTCTTCTCACTCCCATCTTTCTGTTTTCTTTCTCTTTTCCTCTTTTCTTTCTTTAATGGGCTCGCTCTTTGGGGCTGGCTGCTCCTCCCTCCCCTCTGTCTTTTTTTTTGTCCTTCTCCCTCATTCCTTTCTCCTTTTTCTTTCTTCTTCCTTCTTTCCTTACTTCTCTCTTTCCTACTTTCCATCCCTCCCTCCTTGTTTCTTTTGTCCTTTTCCTTCCCTTCTCTCTCTTTTCTCTCCTTCCTTCTTTCCTTCTTTCCATCTTTCTATTGTCCTGTCTCCCTCCCTCCCTCCCTCCTTCCCCCCCCCCTCTCTCTCTCTGTCTTTGCCTTCCTCCCTCAGTCCCTTGAACGTAATGCTGAGGAGGTATCTTTCTTCGCTTCCCTCCAACTTACTTTTTGGCAGACCATGCAGACCTGCCCATTGTACCATGCACTTTTTGTACTTAAGTCTGCTAGAATAACTACTTTAGCTTTTTAAAAATGCAGGACAGAATTATTTTTTTTAAAAAAAACCAACGCAACATAGCAAAATTAAACATGGGAGGGGGGCAGCGCTACTTCTCACCACAAAAGCCTCAGTTGAGAGGTGAGGGGATAGAGTTCTTTTGGACACTCCCTCCTCCCGTCAGACTGAATTTGCTGTTGCTGGTTTGATCTGGGACATTCTCCTCAGTCTTATGGTATGGATTTAGGCTTGGGGGGGGGTTGCTGTTTGTCAGCAATGTTTGTCAGCCGGGTTTTTTTAAGTTGAGGACTGCTTGCATATGGATACAAAGGGGAGGGACCAAAATGTTATGGAACAGAAAGGGCAGCCGCTGTAGGTTTGTGACACTTGCATGCAGCATTCAAATGTATACATTTGATAAGGGCAGTGGCCTTATTATCCATAACATCTTGGGGGGCAGCTGTGCAGGTTGCTGCAAGAGAAACAGGAAAGAGCCTTCCAGCATCACCTTTCTCAGCAGAACCTGAGGACACGTGCAGCAGCCACTTTGCTGCGCTAAAGCGAAGCAGATCTCAGTGTGAACACTGTGTACGCTCTAAATAAAACAAATGCGTTTGTTTAGCAAGGGGAGAGCAACTGTCCCTCTTCAGCCCACCACAGCATCCCTCTCAGAGGCTGTTGTGTTGCTTCTTAAATTGTGCCTTTGGGACAGGAACCATTTTCGTTTTATTATGGCGTCTTGTTCTATTTTCCTGCGTAAGCCACTTTGATAACTTTATTTGAAAAGCAGTATATACAGTTCAACATATCAGGTCTGCTCAGTGCCAGGATGGGGCCCCATGTGTGCTGTCTTGAGTTCCGTCACACTCAAGTTGCTGTTTTGGCGGGCGGGGGGTGTAGTGCTTAATGCAAACTTTTTGTGTGTGTGTTCCTTGCAACCGTCCGGACCTGGCGTCGCTGTCAATTATTACCCACCCGCCTCTGCTGTCACTGGCCTCCCCGGTCCATGCTTCTTATTCGTTTTAGCAGCAGGGCTGGTCCCGCCGCTGCCGCCTCTGCCCTCGCTGGTTTCTGCTTGTAATTGTTTGTTTTTGCGGCAGGGCTGGTTCCGTCGCTGCCGTCTCTGCCTTCCCCTGGTCTCCGCTGCTCCTCATTCAGGCTGGTTCCGCTGCTGTCGCCTCTGCCCTTCCCGGTCCCCGCCTCTCTTTCTTTTGCGCTCTAATCTCTAATTTTTTTGTCGCCATTATGTTTCCGCTGCTGGTCGGGCCGGTCTGTTCTCCCCGCTCTAATCTCCCCGCTGCTTCAGTTTTTTACTCCCGCCATTGCCGTTTCTGCTCTCCCGGTCCCCCCGCGGGCCTGTCTTTTTACTCTTTTCTCCCCGCCATTTTTTTTTGTTCCCTGCTGCCGCCTCTGCTCTCCTGGTTCCCCCACTGCCGCCTCAGCCCTCCCAGTTCTCCCGCTGCCGCCTCTGTCCTCCCGGTCCCCCTGCTGTCGCTCAACATGGCCGCCCGTGTCTGGGTGGCCGTATCTTTCTCGGACATTCTGGGCATGCGCTCTGCGCATGCCCAGAATGGCCGAGAAAGACACGGGCCGGAAAAGGACACGGGATCACGCTCAAGGCTTTTATTATAGAGGATATATATAAGACGGAGTATGATTTCTCTAGTATTTGCTATGATATTCCTGACTTGTGGCATGATATATCCAACAAACATGGGCATGTGGTATTTTCACTTAGCTCCCATGCCTTCCCATGCCTGTAAAGCACAGGCCATGCTACTGGACATATCTGTCTTTAAATCAGAAGGACTGAACTGTACTGGACAGTAACAACATGAAAAGTTGTGATCAAAGTATACTGTAGAAGTTTTCATGCCACCCAGTGTCCAGAGTCCATTTTGCCAGTACTCATAGAATTTGGAAAATAAGAATTATATGCTGAATAATACAAAGAGTGTTTTGAGCTTAGGGGGACTGCCAAAAAATGATAGGTTTCAGCCCCTCTTAGAGAGGCTGGAGTCTGCCCAGCCCCTTTCAGGAGGTTTTGGCTGAGGCTACCACTGAGATCCATAAAGCTGCCTGGCAAAACATTACAGAGATATGCTTTGTGGTTATTGCTTGTTATTGATTTCTTCAATATGAAATACATACAAATCTTGCAGGTCTCCATAGCACTCTTGCGAATGAAATGCTGTGACATTAGAGCCCTTCTGAGATATTCAGTGAACATGGGGCAGTAGGGGAAAATTGGGATCACCCCCCACTGTCCCTCCCCCCCTCAACCTCTATCCATTCATGTAATTGTCTTTACAGAGACTACGTACACACATGTTATAAACACATAGATTCTCCATGTGATCTGTACTCCTTATTTTGCAAGGTTTCTGATTGTGTGGAAAGTGATTATATAGCAGCACATATATGTTGTATGTACATTGCTTTATACAAACAATCAGATGAAGGCATGAGAGTCAGCAGTGGGAACAAAATGCACAATCCCTATCCACCCCCATCCATGTGATTATGTCAGTCTCAAAATCTTGAGTATTTCTTTGTTTTCATTATACTTTTGTGGTGATTTGGAAGCAGCTGGAAGTTTCCTACAACTTCTTAGTTTTTTTCCAGCTCTGGAGGGAAAGGCAGAGCTGGTTAAAAGGATAAAAGGAAACTATTTCAGTATCTGGCAGGCATGAACAGGTGATACAAATGATGATGTATGAATAACATCATTGGGGGGAAAACTAGGAAACCTATAAATTACTGCAGCACAATATTTAAAGGGCCCACTTTAGCATTTCTCTTCTCATACCACGATGGGGCAGCATTATCAAAGCAAAGCCATGCTTGCTCAACTTCTGGTGGTAGATCCTTGGTCTAATAGAATAGAAGTGTCAGACTAGATAACAAGAGACCCGAAATGTCTGGCATAAGATGCAGTCCATGGAATTATTCCATTTGCATTCCAGTACTTGCAACAATTTACTTTAGAAAAATCTCAAACGGATAAATGCAGAGCAGTGAATAAGGTTTTGATATAGTCCAATTTCTAAAGAAAGGAAGCTAATAATGCTTAATGTTTTAACATTTTAAATTTTGTTTTAATTTGTATTGTTTTGTTATAAACTTCCCAGAGACAAATGTTTTGGATAGTATACAAATGAGTTAAATAAACAATAAAGGAAGATTTATTAAAGAAATATTCAGTATCCCCCCCACCCCACCATACTGCAATTTGCCTTGAATCCCTTCATAGTAGAAAGCTTTGGGCTTTCTTTATTTCATGAGGCTGTACCTCTCCTGGGACAAGGAGATCAAGACAGGCTCCAACTTGCCATGATTCAGCCTACTGCAAGGGTTCTCAAATTTGGGTCCTCATATGTTGTTGGACTACAGCTCCCATCATCCCCAGCCACAGTGGGATAATGGGAATTGTAGTCCTGCAACATACAGGGACCCATGTTTGAGAACCCCTGACCTACAGCATCTGGAACCCATTCCCTCTGTTTCATAAAGAATTTAAAGTTTTGGTGTGGGGGAGTTGTCATTGCTTGATTAATTAAGGATGCTGATTAATCTTTATGGGTAAAGGGGGAACATATATATTTTCCATTTACTCTTCAATATATTTGCTTTGGACTAATAAGTGAATAAATTTCTGTACACTGAGCTAGTCTTTCTGATCTCAGGAAATGCGCAGAAGAAACTTGAATATTCAATATTTTAAAGCCCTTAAGATACCAAGGGGATAAATTGTACAGGAAACGAAAAACTATAAAGTTGCCATGGAATAGCTGGAGATCTAAAGCACTTCCCACTTCAGGAGCCAAGACACTTCTCATGACAAAAAGCCAAAGCTCTAAAGACAAAGTAAACACCCATTCTGCCCTGAGACCCCGAGGAACCAGCCCCTGGCAGAATTATGTTTGTAGTTTGAATACAAGTTTTCAGAACTCAAATACTACAGGCCTATCAAGGGAAGAAGAAGAAGAAGAAGAAGAAGAAGAAGGAGATCAATTTTAATAGAATCAAAGGAGAGCAAAGAATGAGAGAGGGGAAACAAGACTGCTGTGTCAGGAAGGAAAATTTGTGACCCAGCTTCTTGGGTTGAAACATTTGGTCACATTTCTGTGGTACATATTTTCAGCTTAGCCTGAATTACTTTTGCAGAATTATCCTGGTCTATCCATTTATTTTAAGGCACATGTTTAGTTTAGCTGAAGTCTTAAGGATTCTTTGGGAGAATGAGCAGACAAGTGTGGAGGAATTTAATTTATTAGAAGTGCATTTGACTCAGGCTGAGAATGATTCAACAGTCATTTGCTGCATGTAATATTAAACGAAAAGCATAATAATGTGACAATTATAGGGCATCATATAACTGAATCATATCAAGAAGAGCACCAGGGTAAACCTTGGGCTTCCATCTCACTTCTGCAACAAATTTACTGTAATGCGGGACAGAAGGAAATTAGTTCCCCCCCACCCATTTCTAGTGCCTCAGACTGGCTCTATCCATCAGTTTAACTGAAGTGAATCAAACCCCCTTATTCTTCATTTCCTGCCATTTTCTGGCTCACCTCTTTAATCCTATCTAGCCTCTGTGCAGGAGATGGAGGAAGAAGCTAGCTAGGATATCAGCATCATTATTTCCCGACACACCACCTAATGAAACCAAGAATGCTGCATTATGGCTAGATATTTCATCTCATAATTGATGACAAATGTGGATCTTACTGCATTCACCAGTTTTATTTGCAGAAACAAAATCCGACTTGCTTTCCGTGGAACTACAAAGAGTACTGGGGACAGAGCAGTAGATCACAGTCTCATTGGGCTACATCCAGCTGCTGCTTAAGCCAACAATATCTAATGATGATCAGGTGATTATGAAAAGCAACAACAAAACTGACAACACAACTAGCTTGCAAAATGAATCCAGGAGATTAATCTCCACTGGCATTCACTCCACGATATGTCCCCCTGCCCCGCCCCCCGAAAGGAAAACAACACAGATTTGCAAGAAAGAGCCATTAGCAGCTCCTGCTCACAGATCTTTCTCGCATAAAGATGGATTTCTTATTTCAACTGAATGCTAAATTGGACATGACAAAACACATTTATATGGGGACTTTTTTATGAAGGTGCAGGATAGAAATCTTTAAGATAGATAATAAAACAGCAATGCAAAATGTGAATATTCTGTGCACAGTGCAGCGTCTATACATGAATGGATAACCAAGAATACCACAGCACCCATTCCTTGATGAAGTGGAGGTGGATGGGCTGGATGGGAATATGGGAGACATGCACAAACTCCCCAGTCCCCATAATGGTCCAACATACTAAGTGACTGTGCACACATGCCAGCAAGGGAGGGTTAGGGAGATACTCTGTGGAAATTCCTCTGGGCATTGAACCCACATGAGGAAGGATCTTGCTCTGTATAAATACTATTCCTTTAAATTGCTCTCATGTCTGAAAACCTAATATAGGTTTCATGGATGCATGCAACGTAAGGGTGAGTTTCTAGGGGTGTGTCCGAACCGGTCTGGAGGCCATACTAAAGGCCTCTGAACCTCCAGACCAGTTCGGACTTGGCCGGTCCGGGTCCGGGTGGGGGGTCCCCCTTTAAGGGCGGGGAGGGCTTGCTTACCCCTCCCACCTCTTTGCCCCTGCCAGAGGCCGTATTATACCTAGTAAATGGGGTGTTGGAAACCAGCCGCCCCCGCCGCGAGCGGATTAGGGACAAAATTTAGCAAAGTACTGCCGTCCCCCGCCCCCCCCTTGAATGCTCACCGCATTGTTGCTAAAAAAAAGAGAGGAGCCCACCGAACAGAGCTCCTCTCTTGGCAAAGTCTGTGAAACAACTGAGGCCTGGGGCGCGCGTGCGTGATACGACTTCTAAAGGAACTTCCGCCGGAGGCCCGGTCTACCCGGTGGGACAAGGCCGGGTAGACCGGGCCTCCGACGGGAGTTCCTTTAGAAGTCGTATCGCACACGCGCGCCCCAGCCCTCAGTTGTTTCACAGACTTTGCCGAAAGAGGAGCTCTGTTCGGCGGGCTCCTCTCTTTTTTTTAGCAACAATGTGGTGAGCACTCGGGGGGGCGGGGGGCGGGAGGGCGGGAGGGCGGCAGTACTTTGCTAATTTTTGTCCCTAATCCGCTCGCGGGGGGGGGGGGGCGGCAGGGGCGGCTGGTTTCCAGCGCCCCATTTACTAGGTATAATACGGCCTCTGGCGGGGGCAAAGAGGCGGGAGGGGTAAGCAAGCCCTCCCCACCCTAAAAGAAAGGCCCCCCTTCCGTCCTGGTCCGGACTGCTCCAGACCATGCACATCCCTATGAGTTTCTGTGTCCATTTTAAAAAGATTTTCTAATTACAAGTTTAGATATCTCTGTCATTCTTTAATGGTTAATGTTTCTATAAATACACCCCAGATGTGTTGAAAAGAGATGGAATTCAAGCAATTTCTAAGTCATGATTAAAAATATCATAAAATAAATAAACTTGTCCTAAATTAGAGATCCACCTAATGGTGCAGCAGGGAAATGACTTGACTAGCAGCCAGAGATTGGCAGTTCGAATCCCTGCTCGTGTTTCCCAGACTATGGGAAACACCTATATCAGGCAACAGAGATATAGGAAGGTACTGAAAGGCATCATAACATACTGTGCAGGAGGAGGCAATAGTAAACCCCTCCTGTATTCTACCAAAGACAACCACAGGGCTCTGGGGTCACCAGGAGTTGACACGGACTTGACGGCACACTTTACCTACTTGAAATTAGAGAAGGATCTAGGACAACTGACAGTACCCATACAGGGCTGGTTTGTCCCTGTCTCTTTAATACTCTGTCTATTTAAAACGCACTCTCCCCATGGACCATCATCTAATAATCTTTAATGTTACTTTCACATTGTATTAAAATCTCGTGTTGAGGGGAGATTCAGATGAACCACCCTCCCCTGCGCAGTGGCCATGTGCATGCTGATGTCACGTGCAAGCTGCTGGGAGCAGCACTGCAGCCGTGTGTGGCCTTTTGAACAGTGATGCCCAGAAAAGCGATGAGGCAGCAGAGGAGCCCATAAAGTCCTGCCTTCCTGCTTTTTAAAGGAACCAGGCCCTACCTGAGGTTTCAAGGTGCCATTTTTCGTCTGAATGCTGAACTGCAGCCCCAGTGAGCTCTAACCAGAGTTGAGAGAGGAAGCTCCTCCCCTGCTCCGGCTGTGATTGGCTGTGGGATTGTCTGTCCTTTGTTCCAGAAGGAAGTCAACACAGCCAGTTCCCCGTCCTCTCTGCAGTCTCCCTGACTGTAGCTGGGGTCCTGCCAGTTATGTCCAAATGTGGACAGGTAACCACACCAGGCCCGGTGGTGGGGGGCAGACCTGTGGTTCTGCGTTATGCACAAATGCGGCCATAGTGAAAGGGAGGCACTGGGAATGCAAATTTTCATTCTGGCTATTTGCATTACAAGCTGACCAAGGCAAGAAGAGCCTCATGTGTGAAAAGAAACATCAACGGATCAGGGAAATTCCTAGTCAGGATGGGCACTGGCCTAGATAATTAATTGGCCTAACTCAGTATATGGAGTTGAAAATAATTAATCCACTGAGATGCAAAATCAACAGACACTTAACTGAATAAACCAAAGACAAGGAAGTGGCCAGAAATAAAAACTCATTCTGGCCCATGAAAATGAGAGCAGCATCTAAATATAATTCAAATTCACTGGACAGCTTGGCTAAACATCTTATAATATTATGATGTTTGTAGTTTAAAAAAATGTTGGAGTGATAGGTAGCACTCTTGATGTATTATGGATTATAGATTTCTTACATGTTGGTGAGACTGTAGGGAATGAAAACAATTCTAATTCGGAGTGGAAGGATAATTCAGAAAGATCTGGAAACAAGTGGGACATTGTTTCCTAGGAAAGTGCTTCTGAACATGAATGGGCAAGTTAGTTCCAACAATATTAAGATGGTGTTAATATGCTTACTGCCAGAATGTTGATAACAAAGCCTGAAATAATCCTGTGAAAACATCCCCTCCCCATCTGTATTTGGTATCTAATCTGGGATAAAATCATAGACAAAGGTCTCAGATCTAGAATTCCTAAACAAAAACATAACATCTTTAAAAAGTCATATTTTTGAACCTATGAATTGAATTACATTCAAAAGAAAACACATTTGCCTCTGAATTCATTTAGAGATAGGTTTCTCTTGAAACACTTCACAATAACTTTAAAAGGTTTTGCTATTTCAATAGAAATAATAATAATTAGCAATCACATTTTATCACATAGAAGGTTTGGCACATTGGAATAAATTGACTGGAACTAATAAGGATCTTGGCGAACAGATGGCCGCATTTGCATGTAACATGAAACCATAGTTAAATAAGGCAGGAATTGGCATCTGTGTACGCCCAAATGCATGATTTTGCAATTTTGCGGCAAAAGTGACCTGCACTGTGGTTTCCCTTGCCAAACTCCAACTTGAACCTTCAGTTTGTAGTGAGTTTGACTGCCCCAACCAGAGGTTTTGCAGCGGCAGTGTTATGTCTGGATATGGATGCGGTCATAACCACGGTTTCGTGCTGTTTCTGGAACTATTTTCTTGGAGAAGGCAGCCCAAGATCGTGCCTCTTCCATGTCTGTGGCACTTCTCGCTGGCCGCCTCTCTGAGCACTTGCTTCCACCCAGGGATTCTTGAATGGCTCAGGTCTATTTTTGTACAATGATGTTGGGGAAGGGGGCCCCAGCCCCTTGGGGTAATGTGGGTGGTTCCTAGGCTTATTCATGAGAAGAGCCTTGCAGCAGGACCAGCACTGCCTCCAGTGAAAAGACTGATTCTACATGTGTGATGATGATGGATGCTGCTACTGAGTGGACCACTCTCTCATGAAAAGGGAAGGCCATGGGGAAACTCATTCACAATTAATGAGGAGAACCATCTGGGGGGAAAGTGGGATCAGGCTGAATGGCTAATAATGTTTAATGAAAGCCCTTCTCCCACAAACCACTCCCTTACGAGAGTGTTAGGCCACAGAGATGTGCAGGCAGGCCACATTGTAGATACTGTCTAGTCTGGTTGCTTCACAGAAGCAAACCATGGAGATGGGTACCCTGGCAACAACTCTCCCAGTCTTGGTGACTGCCACAAGGAAGCAGTCCAAGCAGGCCCTCTGCCAGTCCAGTCACCCAGCGGGATATATGCATTATTATTTTTGCCTGGCATGGCGACCCCACTCTCCTTAGGACACTGGGGCTCCCCTCTCCTCCGATTCCCCAGGGCAACAGAGCTGCATATGCCATAATGCTGGTCCAAACCCGATAAATTTGAATGAGTGTGTACAATCCTGCCGGATGGCCTTACCTCTGAAGATGTGACCATGAGGCCGGCCACAGAGGTGAGAACAGGCTGCAGCTGGGAGGAGGCAGAGGGAGATCAGCGGAAGGGCGAGGGAGCTTCCCGCTGAGCCCCAGCAGGTTGCGGCAGCCCCAGGTGCCGGCCATGAAGATGGCAGCGAGTATGCCGAACCCTGAGAGGGCTGGCAGGGAGGCACGTGGAGATGACATTGACAGCGCACCTCCCGAAAGGAGAGGGTCCGAATGGGAGGATGGAGGAGGAGGAGGAGGAGGAGGAGGAGGAGGAGGAGGGAAGGCAGATGAGAAATCAGTGGGAGGGGAATAAAGAGGTAAGTTGGCCCCATAACTGGGGACAGGCAGTGCATATCATGTAGAGAGGCTTATAAAGGGCTGGCCAAGAATGAGAAGGAGGCTGGTGGTGAATACTGAGAACCAGAGAGGCCAGAATGGACAGCCAGGGATGGAGGAGGAACCGCATGAAACTAAACTTCCTCTCCATCTCCACTGCCAGGTCTACAAGTGCTCCATCAGACTGGGTCAGGCTGGAGAAGAGGCGCATAGCCGGACAGAGTGTAAGATCTGTCCCTGGTCCTGGTGTTTCTCCAGTCTTCCCAGCCGGCAACGCCCAGACACATGGAGCATCAAATTCTCCTTTGGGTGCATCAAAGGCTACCATGGAAAGGAGGGGGTCTCTGTGCAAAAGTTCTATTATTAACCGGAAAGAACTCAAGTGCCCCCCTGTTTGGATGGCTCAACTCATGAGTGTTCAGTCCAAAATAAGACCAAAGGTTTTTGAGCCAAAGGTCCTCCCCCAATAGACTGGCCCTCTCATGAGACAGCAAGCTGACATGGGGCTGCCCATGGGAGTGTGGTTTGGTCTCCATGGACTGCTTTGCCAGGGTGAGCCATCACAAGAGCATCCTTGGTCACAGCGGGCCAGACCCCAGGAGCCTTTGCCTTCCCTCATATACATACCCCCTCATCATGTTCCCTTCCTGGAGTAACCATATTAACTGTGTGGTAATAAGCTGGAAGACCAAAGATTAATAATTTGCATTTTTGTAAACTGTAATAGCGTCTTCTTCACTATGACCCACACCGCCCATTGAGGTGATCTGAGGAGGTCCGTATCCAGTTACCACCAACACATCTGGTGGCTACACAGAGACGGGCCTTCTTGGTCGCTGCCCCGAGATTGTGGAATGCGCTCCCTGCTGAGATACAATCCTCCCCATCTCTGCAAATTTTTAAAAAACACCTGAAAACCCATCTTTTCACCCAAGCTTTCCCAGCTTTTAAAAATTGTCTGTTTTTAATTTTATAGTTGTTTTTAAATTGTTGCATTGTTTTAACTTTTATATGTGTTTTAATTGTTTTTATGTTAACTGCCCAGAGATGAAAGTTTGGGCGGTATAGAGGTTTAATGAATGAATGGATGAATGAATGAATGAATGAATGAATGAATAAAATACAGTATTAAATTGCAATACTATGCACTGCAACTGATGTATTACTATCCTTCTCCTTGCTCCTCCACTTCAAACCACATGAATAGTCTGGTCATGTGGTCATTGTACATAAGCAATGTACAAACTTGTTGCTGATTGCTTATATAGTTAGCTGATCTGCTGTATTTTATAATGCAAAGCAACAACAAAAAGAAGTATAGTGGCTGACATCCAGACTAATGCTGCACTGTTGTGTGTGGGGGTAGAGCATTTTTTTATTTTCTCCTTTGCTTCTGAAGTCCACTGTACTTCTGCTGTACTGAACATAACATTTCTGAAGGCTGTGCAGCCCTCAGAGGCATATTTTCTTGATGCACAATGAGTGGAGAGAAAGGGCGATTATGGAAAATTGTCTTCCCCCCCTGCCCCCGCCTCACGTGATGGCACAGCATTCATCTGGATGTCAGCCTCTTTGGCAGCAGCACTGGGCTAGTCTGGATGACAGCTAGTAATTACAAAAGGTATCTTTAAAATACATCTGTAGGCATAGGAGAAAAATAGTATATATTTTGTTCTACCGTTTCTTTTTTTAGTTTTGATAGCAGATGGAACTATTAAAGTTGATAAAATATATTGAAAGATTAATAATATGTAGCAAATTATGCAAGAAATAAAGAAACAAGTGAAACTATACGGTTGAGAGGAGAGCTGGGAACGAAGCAGCATTCCAGTCCTTCCTCTAACCCAGGCACCATCCTCACTCCCTGCTCTTCCACTGATGAACAGAACAGCATGCACCATCCCATTATATCCTCCATAAGAACAGCCCCGCTGGATCAGGCCCAAGGCCTATCTAGTTCAGCATCCTGTTTCACACAGTGGCTCACCAGTTGCCTCTGGGAAGCCCAGAAGCAGGAAGGGAGGGCATGCCCTCTCTCCTACTGTTACTCCCATGCAACTGGTATTTAGAGGCATCTTACCTCTGAGGCTGGAGGTGGCCTATAGCCACCAGACTAGTAGCCATTGATAGACCTGTCCACCATGTATTTCTCCAAGCCCCTTTAAAGCCATCCAAGCTAGTGGCCATCACCACATCCCACGGCAGAGAATTCCATAGATGAATTCCATGCTGTGTGAAAAAGTACTTCCTTTTTTGTTCCTAAAATCTCCGGCCTTCAGTTTCATGGGATGACCCCTGGTTCTAGTGTTGTGAGAGAGGTAGAAAAATTTCTCTCTGTCTACTCTCTCTCTCCATGCATAATTTTATACACCTTGATCATGTCTTCCCGTAGTTGCCTCTTTTCCAAACTAAAAGGCCCCAGATGCTATAGAGCACCTCATAAGGAAGGTGCTCCAGGCCCCTGATCGTCTTGGTTGCCCTCTTCTGTATCTTTTCCAGTTCTACAATGTCCTTCTTATGATATGGTGACCTGAACTGCATGCAGTACTCCAAATGTGGCTGCATAACTGATCTGTAATAGAGCATTATAATATTAGCATTTTATTTCCAATCTCCTTCCTATTGATCCCTAGCATGAAATTTGCCATTTTCACAGCTGCCACACACTGAATCAACAGTTTCAACGAGCTGTCCACCACAACCCGAAGATCTCTCTCCTGGTCAGTCACTAACAGCTCAAACCACATCAGTGTATGTATGAAGTTGGCTTTTTTTGCCCTGATATGCATCACTTTACATTTGGTTACACTGAACCACATATGCCATTTTGTTGCCCACTCATTCAGTTTGGAGAGATCCTTTTGGAGCTCTTCATAAGAAAAGCCCTGCTGGACCAGGCCCAAGGCCTATCTAGTCCAGCATCCTATTTCACACAGTGGCCCACCAGATGCCTCTGGGAAGCCCATAGGCAAGGACTCTCTCTTGCTGTTGCCTCCCCGCAACTGGTATTTAGAGGCATTTTGTTTCTGAGGCTGGAGGTGGCCTATAGCCACCAGACTACTAGCCATTGATTGACCTGTCCTCCATGAATTTGTCTTAGCCCCTTTTAAAGCCATCCAAACTAGTGGCCATCACCACATCCTATGGCAAATAATTCCATAGATTAATTATGTGCTGTGTGAAAAAGTGCTTCCTCTTGTCGATCAGTCACAGGCAGCTCAGATCGCATCAGCATATATGTGAAGTTGGGTTCTTTACCCCCAATATGAATCACTCACTTTAACCTTGCGGTATTTGCCATTTTGTCACCCACTAACCCAATTTGGGGAGATCTTTTTTGATCTGGAGGGCAATAGAAAGTCCCTAGTAAGACATTTTGTTTCTGTCCTCGTATTGTTACCCATAAGGCAGCATGGTTAGAGTGCTGGACTAGGACCAGGGAGACCCAAGTTCAAATCCCCATTCAGCCATAATACTAGCTGGGTGACTCTGGGCCAGTCGCTTCTCTCTCAGCCTAACCTACTTCATAGGGTTGTTGTGAGAATAAACTCAAGTATGTAGTACACCGCTCTGGGCTCCTTGGAGGAAGAGCAGGATATAAATGAAAAATAAATAAATAAATCAAGCAAGCAAGCAAGCAAGCAAGCTATGGAGGACTCTGATCCTACTAGGTTTTCTAGCTTGTGAGAATCTATCCCTCACAATCTGTTTTGGATTTCACTACCCTAAATAGTTTGGTGTCATCTGAAAACTTGACCACTTCGCTGCTTAGTGATGATTAGTGAGCAATTTCTAGATCATTTATGAACATGTTAAAGAGCACTGGTCCCAGAAAAGATCCTTTCGGGCCTCCACTTCTTACTTTCCTCCATTGTGAAAACTGTCCATTTATTCCTACCCTCTGTTTCCTATCCTTCAACCAGTTATCAATCAATAAGCCTGATCCCTTATCCCATGACTGTTAAGTTTATTACATTTACCTATGTCAACAATCAGCTTCAATGAGCAATGGAGGGAGAGGAGATGGGGATAATGACCTTCCATCTTCTCATGCATCACTGGGTCAATTGCCATAGGTGAAGAAAAGGCCAGAACCAGGCTTCCTTCCCCAAATCAGCTCCC
Organism: Hemicordylus capensis; assembly: GCF_027244095.1. Classification (NCBI taxonomy): domain Eukaryota; kingdom Metazoa; phylum Chordata; class Lepidosauria; order Squamata; family Cordylidae; genus Hemicordylus; species Hemicordylus capensis. Next base: position 307,180,986 of record NC_069657.1, read on the forward strand.
GTCTCTATTCTCCTGATCTCATCATAATCTCTAGGCCGGGGTCCTGATAAGGAGCTCATGGATGCTCTCTTCTCTTCCAAAGCCAGCAGCTGCATTTGGGATGGATTGGGGAAAGGCGGAACTCTGTCCTGCCCTGGATCCCATTTCTTAATCATGTTAGAGCATGACAACTCAAGATTGGAAGGTAGGCAAAGACTTGTGGGGTCAGTTTTAACCCTAAATTAATCATCTGCTTAACCAGAATTTTTGTCAGTGAAAATCTTTTCCACATTTATTGTGGGGAAATTAGATTACCTGATCTTTATTATAGTCCTGCAATGGCTGCTCCTACTACTGCCATTGCTTGGGAGGAAACATGGCCTCCAAGAAGTAGATAACACTATCTGGTTAATTTTTGTTCTCTGAGTAAGTGAGGGGTTTTGTATTTTCAAAGGTAGGGCAGCCATTTGCAACTTTTACAACTTGGGCACTTCTAGCTTGGACATGGCCTACCCTGATAAAGCCTGCAAATCACCTCCTCGATTTCCTTTGAAGCAAAGTGCTGGTTGGGGCTTTTCCATCATACCCACCAATATCCTTTCTCTCTTCAAACTCCTTTTTGTTTTTTTGCTTGATCACTAGCCGGTAGAAGGGTTCTATTGATCTCAAAAGTTTTCTTACTGTTGTGTAATGTCTCAGTTGATCCTGATAAAGATATTATGCTGTTGTTGCCCAAGTGCTTAGGGATTCAGCACTACTTTTGTAGGCATTTGCTGAAAACTGACATTTTTGAAGTGTTGTGGGAAAAAGTCCTCTGGAACAATGCCCTCCTGTTTGATTCAGCCACTTGTGTTCATTCTTCTATCACATGGATAGAGAATGGGGCCTCTTGCCAGAACCAAAGAGGATTAGACAGAGTTCCCGCAAGTATACTTGTTGCCTGACTGACTGAAGTTAAATGCAGCAAGGATGCGTGCTCAAAATAAGCTTTTTATTTCGTGATCAAGAAAGGCACGAGTACAGTCAGAGAGAATCTGGCTTGTACTGCCCATTGAAGCTGCACAGTTGACCAGTTTATATAGGTTTCAGCAAACAAGCATATCAGTAAAGCAATTAATACATGTCATTGGTAATTAAGCACACACATTCCAGAGGTGCTATTTAGAGCCTGGGAAGATGAGTTACTTGGCCTTTCTAATAATCTTACTCCCTATCAGTATCTGGTGCCAGGGATGTCAATTTTTTCTTGAGTGAGGGATTTGGCTAATGGACTAGTTGCATACCTGTGTTATCTATGTCTCAACAGGTTCTGGCATTTGTTATTTCCGGCCTCCTATCTCACATTCTTGAGGGGGCCCACATTCTTGGTTTGAACACTTCTCCTGACTGAACAATTTTCTTTATTTCAAGCCCGCTGTTAGGGACATGAACCAAACTAACTTTTATACACTCATTTGATACACTTTTATAAGCTTGGATTAAACAATTCCATATCAGAAGGACCAAGGGACATTCCAAAAGAGCTTCAGCAGTGTTGTGAGTGGATGTTTATGTAGCTCTGCATCTAAGGGCCACATTTACATGCAAAGCAAAGATTCAGATTCAAACTTTATTACAGTCATAGACCAGCAGACAAGTAAAATATTACAGTAATTCTCAATGAGTTTTACAAATAATATAGCAGAATCCTGCCATTTTATGAATAACCTCACAGTCAGAATTTAAAAGTAAAAATTTTAAATAAAAATCATCTGAACGGCCCGGAAGGTTTTGCAGCAAAGCAGACACTAATCTTAATCATGCCTTCCTATAAAAATCACAGTACAAAATGGCATGTGCACTTGTTTCCACGAAACCAGAGCCACATGGGCAAACACGAGCAGAAAAGACAACACCCATGAATTGTCCCTCCATTACAGCAGAAGGTAGCGCATTCAGATGAACAAGTGTGAAAGCACGCTTGAACTTAGGAACTACAATGGTACTCAGGTATCCTGCTGATTTGCTGTTGATTAATTGATCCCCTATAAAGATATTTTTGGGTAAGTTTGCAGCTTCTTCCTGCAGTTCCATATCTATGATTTAGTTTAGTTTAGTTTAGTTTAGTTTAGTTTATTACTATCAACGATCAAAGATCACCAATGCAATTTAAAACTTTACAGAAAAGTACGGATAAAAAAGAATACATAAAATAACAATAGTAATAATCAGAAGGAGAACAAATCCCATTTGCATATAAAGATAGCTGTTATCCAACATCCTAACCGAGCCAAGAATCTAGAAGACAGGATAGCAAGTTAGTTGCTGTCGAGTCCTAATAGCAATAGAGCAAAACTCATCCACCTTATATGTAATGGAAGGAATTTTATCTGCAAGCAAAAAAGCAACATAAACGACCTGGTCTGAATGACCAGGTAAAGATAATACAATTGGAGTTAATAAAGTCTGTCGTATGTCCTTATAGAATAAGCAATGCAACAGAACATGTTGTACATTTTCAACATCCCCTAGACCACAAGGACAAAGTCTGTCACTCCTTGGGACCTTAAAAATCTCCCAGAAAGCACTGCAGAGGGCAGTGTATCGTGTCTCACCCTGAAAAAAGCTCTTTGATGCCGGGGGTAGATTAAAGTTTGTAAATAAGAAGACGAACCTCCAAAAGGAAAATCAAGTCTCCTCCTGATATAGTCAGAAATAAGACTAAGGTCATTCTGATATTCTATGTCCAGAATTCTTTGTTTCAACACCTGTACAGCCTGGTTATAACTTAACAGAGAAAGGTAATCTTGAGAGAGACCAAGGATTGAAATTTTATTCTGGACAGCTTGCATCCAAGATGACTGAAATCCATCAGCCAGGACCAGAGAGATCCAGCCTTGAGAGGAAAAAATTATCTTAAGCCAATAAATTAAGATTAAGATCCATGCCCTGGCTTCAATTCTCTGAATCCCCAATTTGAGTCTCAGCGCCGCATTAGAAGAACATCTAGGGGCTCTAAGAACTGCCCTGATGAATTTAGATTCATCACAACTTATAGCACAACTTCCAGCGTCCTATAAGAAGGGCATGGGCCAAGTTGGGCACCATAAAGAAGCTGATTCCTAGATTTGGTGGCAAATAACCTTAAGGCAGCTGGCATAACCTCACCTCCCTTGGTATGAAAAAATCTCAAAATGGCAGCAGAACTCCTTTGTGCCAATTGAGCTACATGGTCCATGTGGGCCTTCCAAGACCCTCTGGCATGAAGAATCACACCAAGATGCTTGTAGATGTTGACCTGCTAGAGTCGATGGTCCTCAATGGACCAATGCAACACTCTAGGCCTTCTAGCGAAAACCATGACCTTAGACTTCTAATAGTTAATAATTAAATGATTATCTCTGCAATAGCAACCCAACTGCCTAAAAGCTCTCCTAAGCCCAACAGGGGATCTATTATTTATTTATTTATTTATTTGATTTTTATACCGCCCTTCCAAACTGGCTCAGGGCGGTTTACAATCTAGCCATGATTGCTGCATCATCCGCATAAAGAAGAAGAGAAATTCCAACTCCTCCAATGGTTGGAGGATGAAACCCTGGATCTGTTAAGTTGGCTGCTAAATCATTAACATAAAGATTAAACAGTGAAGGTGCTAAGATGCACCCCTAGCTCCTTTGTTGGTAGAAATTGATTGAGACAGGGATCCTTTAGGGTTACATCTTACCCTTATGTTGGAATTTTAATGTAGGTGACACATTAAAAAGAGGAGCTGCCTATCAATGTTAGTTTGAGCAAGCTTTTCCCATAAGGTGGACCTTAACAGAATCAAAAGCCGATTTAAAATCAATAAATGCAACATACAAAGAAGACCTGGGCTTGCTGCCATATATATCAACTAAATGATGAAGGGTTAATAATGGAGCACCCTGATCTGAAACTGGCCTCTTCATCACCCAGTATGCCATGCTCTTCCATCCAGTCGTGCAGTTTCCAAAGAAGGTGCTTGGCATATCTATGATCCATTTCTTAATGATACTCCTAGCCTGATTGAATCCCAGCTTAATGATCTCATCCTGGGAAAAACCATAATGAGCTAATTTATTAGTAATCGGAGACTTCCATATAAAAATAAAGCCATCCGTCATTCTGAGAGAGGCCAATTCCATTTGAAAGAACACCAATTTTAGCCAAAATAAAATAATTGTTCTCCAATAACAGGTTTCTAACCTGATTAAACCCACCTCTCGTCTTATCGCGACATTAGGAACACTACGGGGAACCGGCTGAATAGAACTTAAAAATTTAGATTGAGCAGCTTCCAGCTGAGAAAAATTACTAACCGGGCCAAGTTGGGCACCGTATAGCAATTGGGGATAAACCTTGTTTACAAATAGTTTTACTGCAGCAGGTATGTAAGAAGCCCCCCTACGATAATGATAAGATATAATAAGATTTATAGAAGACTGAGCCGACTGTATAATAGATTTTAAATGGGCATTACGCAGACCTGAAGATTGAAAGACCACACCCAAGTATTTGAATGAATTAACTTGATCGATCCTATGGCTGATGATGGTCCAGTTATGTGGCCTAGGGCGTTTTGCAAAGACTACTACTTTAGTTTTTTGGTAATTAATTTCAATAAATTCTTGGGTGCAGAAGTTCTCAAGAAGACCCTGGGCACGCTTTAAACCAATTGGGGTTTGGGACATGACTGCCATGTCGTCTGCATAAAGCAAGATGGAAACATGCTTATTCACTAATTTGGGTGTGTGTGTAAAAGGGGTGGTAATATGAGAGACCACCGAGTGAATTTATAAACTAAACAAAGGGGGGGCTAGAACACAGCCCTGCCTCACACCCGTGATGCAAAGCAAACAACAACAATAATCCCAGTCTTGGGAGGCCTGAGTTTGATAGATAGATAGATAGATAGATAGATAGATAGATAGATAGATCATAACATTCATATGAATAGGGCTTTTGTGTTGGCCATTCCAGTATGAATCTCCTCATAATTCTGTCAGCAGGACACCAGTTTTTCTAAGCATTGTTGGCAGCTGTTATATTGTTTTAAAGCAGTGAATACATTTTAATCCTTGAAATGTTTGGTTTTCCAATGGCTGAGTATATTGGTCTGCCAGCATATTTTGATTGATTGGGCCATTCAGCGTGATGAGAATGAAGCATTTCTGGGATCAAAACTCATGTGTATAGTACTATTTCAGAAGCATACACGAGGAGCTTAAAATGCACACCGCATGGGCAGAACAAATCCAGATTTCACTCTTTTTATGTGTTTATACTTAGGAAGTACATTGTCATGCTCCACGTTTTGTCATTACTAAGAAGAGAAAAATCAAAGCATCACTGCTATGCTGGATTTAGGCCTCATCTGAAAATCAGAGTAAGAAAGCAGCAACTGTGTGGTTTTTTACTTGAGAGGATTGTATTTCTGATATTGTAGAGTTTGCATTTATCATTTTCTAAACCCAACTTTAGTGGATACAGATGTTAGAATTCTTTTAAAAGGAATAGAATTTCTTCCCAGGAAGGAGAAGGTATTATATTTATTCTCTCTTGCATATAGGTTTTATACTTGGGGGGAAAAGAATACCCCCTAATACTTTATGGTTGCCAGACTTAATAGCCTTTGAAGTAATAGATATAGGATGCAAAATCTCATGATGGCAAACACTTGAAAATGACTTTTAGATGCAAATATGATGTGGATTGCCCTAACATTTCACACGGGGTGTGCAACTTCCAGACATCCTGCTTTCTTTTGTGTTATTAAAACACCTCATTTTAGGTCCTGCAAGGGTATATTTTGTTTCTTTTTTTTTATAACTGATCTCAGTGAGAAGATAAACACTTGTTAATACTTTTGGAAGCTATGAATTCTCAGGGATGACTCACATGAATGGCCAATGCTGAAGAAAGAAGATACTATGAACCTTAAAAGCCAATATGTATTAAAAAAATAATCACATATTCATTGCAGAGGGGGTGGGGTGGGGGAGGCAGAAGAGAACTGAATTGCATACTGGTTACAATAAATTCTAAATGATGCTCATGTTAGCACAAATGTTTTGAATGCATTTTTTAGCTTACTTTCCAGTAGGCTTATGAGGTCATCTGGCATTCCGTGTGTGTTCCCCCCCCCCCCCCACCATCAACTTTGCAATGCCTGGACCAATATTAACCAAATTGGGTACAGTTGTAAGGACACATATGGGCACCTCAATGGCGTAGTTTGTGATTATGTCACCCACCCTGATTAAAGATGGTGGAGGCATAAACATTTGAGGCACAAGTGGGCTAACTAGTGAACAGCCCAACCAACTGAACAAAATTTGCTACAGCTGTAGGGACTCATAGGGACACCTCAATGGCATAGGTTGTGATGATGTCATCCACCCCGATCCAAGATGGCAGATGCCTTAACATTTGAGGTGCAAGTGGGCTAATGTGTACTGGTTAACTGATTTGAACTAAATTTGGTACAGTAGTGAAAGACAGTGAATGATACATAGGGAGACCTCAATGGTGTAGTTTGTAATGATGTCAGCCACCCCAATCCAAGATGGCAGATGTGTGAAGGTTTGAGGCTCAAGAGGGCTTACTTGTAGACTGCCTTACCAATCTGAACCAAATTTGATACAGTTGTAGTGAGTGACAAACCTCAATGGCATGGTTTGGTATGATGTCATCCACCCCAATTCAAGATGATGGACATGTGAACATTTGAGGGTCAATTGGGCTAACTTGTGAACTGCCTAATTTGAACCAAATTTGCAATTGGTGTAGGGACACAAAGGGACACCTCAAGGGCGTAGTTTATAATGATGCCATCCACCTTGATTCAAGATGAACACATGAACATTTGAGGTGCAAATGGGTACTGATTTCAACCAAATTTGGTACAGTTGTAGGGACACATAGGGACACCTCAAACACATAGTCATCCACCCCAATTCTAGATGGTGGATGCATAAATGTTTGAGGCACAAGTGGGCTAACTTGGGAACTGCCTAACCGATTTGGACCAAATTTAGTCCATTTGTAAGGATATTGAAAGGAAAGCAGGCAGATTAGTTCCTCACTAGAACAAATAGTTTAAAATAATCCAGACATGCCACTAGACTGAAAGTAATTAGCAGCTATTACTATAGCTCCATGAAGCAAGAGCTGTGAGCACAGCTAGATCTGCCTACATGAGGTACAAGACTTTCATGGCAGTAACCGTCATCTTTATACAGAGGTTTATACAGCCTCTGCCCTGCTTTCTTTCCAAAAATGTTCTTTTCCAGTAAGAACAATAAATAAATAAAAATAAAATAAAAATCCAGTAAGCTTTTGAGAACTGCTAATTGAAGCCTGTTAAGTGACTATTGGTCTGCCCTTTTCCTTGGATTGTCTTGCTGGTTTTGGGATATAATATCACTGCTGTTTAATTGGTTGACTGGTTTGGTTTTAATTCTGATGTTATTTTATTATTGGCTTTGTTTGATTAAGTTTTAATTTGTGAACAGCTGTGAATTTTTGAATGGTAATATATACTGTTAACTCCAGCTGTGAGCAAGAGGTAGGTGAGCAATACTCATATTGTGCTCTGTGTCAGCTTACTAACCTTGGGGCAACAGGTTGTCAGGTGACTGATGCTAGCATCATAATCTGTAGCGCCAGTGCAGCTAAAGTTGCCATTTTGGTCTGGTTCCTTGCCTCACTTCTAATGAAGAAAGCTTGGGAAAAGTTCAAAGGCCTCAAATTATTTCAGGCAGTTGCTTTCCCTCTTTCTTAGCATACTGATACTGTCAGTATCAGAGGGTTCTATCTCAGGATCAAATATTTTGCCTGAAATTCACTTTGCTAGGTTTTGAAATGGTGCCACAGATATTATATTTCTTTTAATGCTGATTTCTCATGCTAAGAAAATACATGAGACTGTATCATACTAGAGACTGTATCTTATTAGCTGGTGTGCCATTTTCCAACTTTAATGTACTTAAACCAGCATTCTGTTCCTGTTGGAGACATAATGTTCTCCAAATTAAACAAATATGGTAAAATTCCCTCTCTCTGGCTCCTGTTCAGAGTTGTCTGCATTTTCAGGCCAAGGCATATAGATTTAAACAGAGCGTATATAAAACACTGAGAAAAAGAGGAACAGAATGTATCCCAAGTACAAGTGACACATTTGATATGATGCGTGTGCTATGTAAATGTTCCATTGTAGTTGTTATGCTCTCTGTCCTTTCTAATAAATGGTATAATTCACCATTGGTAATCTCTCTGTCCTTTCTAATAAATGGTATAATTCACCAGTAAAGAAGAAAGAAACTTAAAAAAACAACCCACCAAGTTTGTTTAGGAATTTAAGAGAATTTTTATTCTATCACATAGATGGTTCATCAGGCACAATGTAGACCAGGGTAGGCAATCTTGGCTCACCAGCTGTTTTTGAACTACAACTCCCATCATCCCCAGCCAAAATTTATAGATTTGCCTACCCGATCTAGATACCCCTGATCTTTATACCAACGTTATTCAATTTTATCTGAACTCTTGGAGTTCAGATTCCATCCCATAACTACTTAAAAGCCATCTGTGCTGGTTTACATCACATCAGGGGGTCCCCAATGGTTTGCCAATACACCATATTGGTGACCACTTGTAGTATAGACACCACTTTTTTGTAACCCATGATTTAGCAGTCAGATACAAACCAAATTTACAGCATATGGGAAGGGGTGCTTAGGTTGGAGTCATAATGTTAAAAGAATTAGAAATTGGGCTTCATTAGTTCTATTTTGAATTACTTGTTGTTTTATTTATTTTACACTACCAAGGTTAGCGGCAGAAACTAATGAGCCCCCCTATCCCACCCCATTTTATCCTCACCTTTGACTGAGAGAGAGTGACTAGACCAAAGTCACCCAGTGAGCTTCATGGCTGAGTAGGGATTTGAACCTGGGGCTCCCAAACCCAATCCAACATTTGCAAACATGTGAAATCCCTCCTCATTCTCCTTTTTTATGAGTACCCCACCCAAACATTTAAGACTTTCTACAAAAGAAAGATGCTGTATTCTTCCTGATCATTGACTGAATCCCCCTCCTATATTCTTTAATATAATATCGTTAAATTTATGACGCACTTTTTGCCTTACTTTAAGATAGAGGAGTTCTGCAGACTTGCAGTGAAGCTCTGAAAGTCTTTCACTTTCGCAGAAGAGCGCAAATACTTTGAGTAGAATGTGTTTCCGATCTAACCTATGCTTCTGGAGTGTGGGAGCACTACTTGAAGTATCTGCGTTCTTGCACAGAAGTGCAGGATGGCCGAGGCATTGCTAGGATCCCAGAGCAGTGTGGATGGACTCGCATTTCCTGCATTATGCTGTGTTGGATGTCAGCCAGGGAACACCCAAGGGGAGAACAATTGCATGATGTGCTAAACCTTGCTGACCAGAGGCCCTTCACTGTTACTCCTTCCTATGTAGTTGGAATAAAGTTCAATAGAGAATTCTTGATGGTGGGAGGGCTTTGAGTGTGGGGATGTACCAGATGGCACGTGACCACTTGGCATCAGAGCAGCAGTAGCACTCAATTCACATTTGCACAAGAATTTATACACTGGAAACCCAAATTTCCTGATGGTATAAATTAGGGCTGCCCTTATTACTTCAAGCAGAGAATTTGGCAGATTGTTACATGGGGAACTGATTTTCTAACTTGTCTTATTCTGCCAGTGTGTCACTTTGAAAGTCTTCAGATCTTCCTGGGCTGCTGCTGAAAGAGCAGAGAAAAATGCTTTAAATTAGCTGTTGAAAATGGGCAGGAATTTTAGATCTTGGTTTGGCAGCAATACCAGGAGTTCAGCTTTGGAAGCTACATGCCCATTGAATATTAAGCAGATGTCAGACAAACTATTTAAAAAACATCACATTGTTCCTTGCAATAAAATGTTAAGTTCCCAATAAAGTCTTCTAAATATAAGCATAATTTGTGTGACATCTGCATAAAATAACCACTGAATATACTATTTTTTATTTCAGAATGACCCTAAAAAAACCCTGCAAGGTGTTTTTTTTAAAGTACTATATGACTTTAAAAACTCCTCTTCTACACTTTATTCTTCACTTGTAGATTATTTTAAAAAGGAAAAGGAAAATAAGAAAATAGCAGTTTAAAAAGCCCAATGGAAACTTCTAGGGGAATTAAAAACTGGTAGAATTCCAACAGATGGGTTGCTCTTAGGATCTCATGATCAGCTTCCCCACTTAAAAATAAATAAAAATCAAAGCAATGTTTATTTTACATTTGGCATGGCACAATATTTAATTGATCTGAAGCAATATTTAATGTAGTCTGTATCCTTCTTGATACCAGGTGCCTGACTAATTCTAGACATGATCTCCTCCAACCCCATCCACTGAGACAGGCACCACTGTCTCAGCTGACTCTGCTTTCCATCTCATCTGGGCACTCAGTGGAGAGGGAAGGGCAGGTATTTGAATGAACAATCAGGTGCACAATCTTTTGCTGTTCTTGAATCTCTCTCCCGGGAGGTGGGGGCTAGTTTAAAGCACGGGGAGGGTGGTCTTACCTTACTCGCTGCGCTTCCCTCTCCAGTGCTGCTTCAAAAACTGCTGGCGTGGGGCAGCTGTATACCCTCTTGCTGCCCCGGTCAGCGTAATACTGGAAGTGGCCCGCGAGCGTGCAGAGGGGGATGTAAGAGCATCCTCCCCACACCTTCAAGCTACCCCTGCCCCTGTGTTTGAACTGGTTTGAACATGGGGATTTTGAACTTGTTTGGCATTCTAGGAATAGAACGCTGAACAGGTTCGTGTACATCCCTATAGTGCCTACAAGAAATAATGTCATACAAGCACAACAAGGGGGGATTTTTCACGGATCCTCCTTTTTTCTGCACTCCACTGTGCCTCCTGAAAATATTTCCCTAAGGGTCTTGCAAGACACCAAGGGTTGCAGAAGGAAGCAGGAGATCAGTGAAAATAGCCCTACCAGAGCCAGAGGAGGAGGCTGAAGTTCACAGGGTTTTGAATCCTTGTCTGTAAGGGATTCACAATAAGCTGCCACTATCCACTTAATTTTGATAAAGGAAAACCCACTCTCCATATAAGGTTCTGGGGTGGTGGTGGTGGCAAAACTCTCCCTAAAGGGGCTGAGCCAATCCTAGGCCTCCAAAGGTGTGTGACTAAGGCAGAGCCAAAATGAAGAGTAGCACACTTCAGCAACAAGGATTTATTATCAGATCAAAAGGAAAAAAATATGTAATAAGAACAATCGCCTTTTCATAAAAGAGGTTGTAAGAGAGAGTTTTCCTTAACCTGGCAATACAAATTCCAAGCAACCAGTCAAGAAAAATAACTTCCCTGATGCGTTTAACTCTGCTGGTGCTTATTACTCACAGGCTGCGGCCTTCCAGTATTCCCAGCAGCTCTCAGCCTGCTGCTTCCTCAGAGCCCTCCTGAACAGACTAACCAGTAGAGCAAAACATCCCCCTCTCCAGTAGATGGCTGAGCGTATAGTTCCCACCCAGCCCTCCGGATTGGCCCTTCTGCTTTGAATTTCCTTTTCCTGGGCTTTTTTTCTTTTTTAGGAAAGGCCCACCCTCCCAGCAGTTGCTCTAAATGAGACCTAGATCTCCCTCCAATACTTACTATCACTACAGTCCCCTTCTTGCATGTGTTCATGAAATGTTATTCGGTGTGCACAACATTAGTCTGAACATTAGTCATAGACAATAAGGTCATGCATACCCATGACTGTGCTGGGGAGGGTTGGCATGGAGGCAGGCTCCTCCCTGGCTCCCTGCACATGATCTCCCTTGCCCTCAAAGCTCTGCTGGTTGCACAGCACACCAGGAGTGTGGTGCATTGGCAGATTTCTCTGGCTTTGTGCACATTCGGACTGCAGGCGGCCTGAGTGTGCACACAACTGGGGTAGAAGAGCACGCTTCCACCGCAACCCTGATGAAGAGCACCAGGAGCAGGACCGATCCCAGTGCTCCACAGAAGAAGCTGTGCAAACCTGGGTAGGATTGCTCGTGTGAACAACCTCCTCCTCCTCCTCCTCCTCCTCCTCCTCGTCAACCAAAAGATTATCAAAGTAGTTTGCACAGTAAACAAAATGAAATAAAGATTACAACAGCAGTGGTGGGACCTACCGTATTTATCTCAATAGAAGACAATCCTGAATTTAAGATACCGCCCTTTAAAAATAGAGGCTAAATACAGGTTTTCCCTGAATTTGATCAAAAGGAACAGCACTCTGAATGCAAGATGACACTCTCCCCCCAATTTCTAACATCAAAGAACTTGGGGGAAAACTAGTCTTGGATGCAGGTACTGTAAATATAGTAACTTTCCAGAAGCAGCAAATGATGTCTCAGGAATTTCAAAGGATCTGTCCAACACATGAGAAGGTAGTGGTAAGGATTTGGGTACATTAAGCATTCCTCATCACTAGATGGTGGTAAATATTTTGGTTACACTTGGGATGGCCCCAAATCCATGGTCCCCACCCTGTGAACAGAATGACTTTTGTTTGTGTTGAGTTTTTCTACACAGCTTCAGCATGACATCTGTAACATCTGGAATAGATTCCATCTGGTAAGCCTGTGTGACCCTTGCTGGATCATACCAAGATCCATCTAATCCAACATTTTTGGACAGACTCCCACTAACCAGCAAGTGCTAGGTGATCCACTGGAAATTCACCAGTGGCCCATTGGTGCATTATGATCTCTAAGTTACTTCTATCCATCTTGAATTACAGCATTTGTATTTAGATAATCAGTCTTAGATATCCATTTTAAGCCATGCAAAGTTTAATATTGGCAAGAAATAATGAGTTGTGGAGGGATCCAAGTTATGTAACCTATATGGACCTATTGTAAAGACTGTAGTTCTGGGACACACTGAAGTAGAAGGAATCCTTTTGGTTAGCTCCAAGAAGTTGATTTAGCTGCAGGTTTCCAGGGATTTTTCTCATATGTTTAAAATTATAAAAAGGCTAAAGGACCACTCTGTGAATGCATGATGTTATATGGCAAAATGTTCTAACATCTGTCTTAGGAAAGAAGAGGTATTTTGTAACATAGATATATTATTTATTTATTTATTTATTTATTTTTCCAATTATACCCTGCCTTTCACAATAGCCCCAAGGTGACTGAATTCCAATGTTTTGAGAGTGAACAAGAAATGGAACTTAGGTCTGATGCAGAAACACATTTGACACAATATAACATTTTCTAAAGGATTAAATAAATTAATTGTATTTGTATTTGCAGAGGAGAAAATAATCAAGTAATGTAGCTCATATGTAGCATGTTGTTAAGTTTCCTGGAAAGTTAAGTTTTTTGAGACCCATTTTAATGCACTAAATTTTGGGGAAACTGCAAATAAAATATGAGGGGGTGGGGTTCACATAATTCTCTGTGACTATTCTTTTTCATGCATGTTTCCTACAAGATGGGCAGTATTTCGCATTATGATACTGGATTGCATGAACTATTAGAAGTGATGTTTCCTTTTATTTGCTGTATGCCACTTTGATAGCTCTTGTTTGGGCAGAAAAACAGTGTATCAATTTAAACAGTTTTTAATATCACTCAATCAATCAATACAATAAAAATACATTTTCTGAAACAAGCCAACACTTTTCATGGTAAAATCACATTTGACCTGCAAGAAAATGTATTTTGAAATCCAAGACTGGGATCCACATTTCCATACAACTAGTGCTGGCCCCCCAAATGGGGCTCTAGACTTTTGTTTTTTGAAGAAGCTTCAGTGTCACATAGCAAACGGAGAGGTTCAAATTCAACTTGTGTCTCAAACTTTGTGCTATGGTGTGCGTGGTCTGGTTTCAAAGTAAAAAAGTAGGAAACAAGTGCATTGGGGATGTGCAATGCAAAACCAGGGCTCACTGAAACAGCTTTTATTCAGCTCAGATCTTCATTGCTCTCTACAGGTATGTAAAGGAAAGGTAGTAACTGCTTGTTAGTAGCGGTACAGAGTCAGAATGGCTCCATCTGGTTAACCTTCTGAAGGAATTCTTCTTGTGGTATAGTCTTCAATCATTTGTAAGGAAGGAAAAGCAGGAGCAGGCAGGAACCTCAGAAGTTTAAAAGAAGTCCATAGAAAATACTCCCAAGATAAGCAGAGCTGGAGAGCTCTACTACAGCCAGGAAAATCAACAAGGGGAACTGGAGATCCATCTGGAAAGGAAAATTAAGGTCTGAAGCCAAGCAGGAAGGAAGGTTTGGGATAGACGTACAGCCAAGGATATATTAATGCCTATAGGGTGGAAAGTGTCACTGAAAACAGTGCTGTTGTAGGCGATTAAAGAGTTCTCTTATGACAATGTGGTGTTGAGAAGGAAAAATATAACAGAGTTTTAACTCCATGAAAAGATAGTTTTGCTGACTTGGTCCCTCTTTATACAACTCCAGCTTTCATAGCTATGTGTCAGATTGTTATAGCTTAAGCATTTGGGCTGCAGTCTTTCTTTCCAGTTTTGTCTGCATAAACACAACAGATATGCACTGAACCAGGGTTTCCGGATGATTGGGTAGCCATGATGTATTGCTTGCCACCTACCTAAAGCATCTGAATTTTATTTAGAACGTTTTTTATAGTATTTTTCTCCACTTTCTCCCAGAGACTCAAAGCAGCTTACAAAAACTGTTGCATCATAATGTGAATACACCGTGTCTGTGGTAAATGAATATTTCAGAATATTCATTTGCAGCAGGAATGGGGTTTTTTTGGAAATATTTTGCAATCTGCTGCTGACACATGGGGTATCGTCTTCTTGTAGGTCTTCCCTTAGTGCTTCTGTGAACAACTTCGTATGGGGACATCTGAATGCCTTCAGAGAGTTTCCTATAAGGCAATTATCTGCAGGGCACATGGTTGGAAGTTGTAAGGAGGGTGGCAAGAAAGGGGTAGAAATCAATTGCAGGATTTAAATAAGCCACAGCATTATTGTAAAAATGAAGCTTACAGTTATCAGCTAAGACTAATATGGAAGGGTTGGTTCTCACACCTCCCATAGAGCTGCTCAGGGAGACAGGCATGGATAGCTAACTTTAATGTGCTCCTGGTACCACAAAGCAGATGTGTTGTAACTCATTTCCTATGCAGAAAGAAGCAGGTGTGAGGTAACCGGAGAAACAGTTTCCCGGATGAACTGTTGAAAATTCTGCTGGCTGTACTCTCCCTCTACAACCCTAGTCAGCAGCCCCATTCGTGAGCCACTCCAGCCTTGTGAATGTCAATGGGAGTTTCCCTCCTGGGGAAAATAGCAGCTGTGGGGCAGGATCCAGACTGGGACTGTGGTGAGGACAAAGTGTTAATGCTCCTCTCCCTTCATGCTGTAATGCCAATCCAGTTTGGGCACTCAGGTGGTTGCTATTTATTGAGAAAAAAGCAAGCACACTTAGCTCTTATTTTAATATGTAGAGCCTGCCCAGACAATTTCCAGCTGCTGCCGGTAGCTTAGAGGGTTGGAGTGCCGGGACGCATCACCCCAACCCCCGGGGGATCCCTCTCCAGAGCTGGCCCGGATCCCCACAGTCTGCCAGCCATGGGATCCCCACGGCTGGCAGATAATCACAGAAACGAGGTTAGGAGAACACTTGCTCTCCTAACCTCATTTTAGAGGGTGGCTCCAGAGGCAGGTTTGCTTCCAAGGTGCCACCGGGATCGGGCCCAATCCCAGCAGTACACACGTTCAGGCAAAAGTGGGCTGGGCTTCCTTAGTCTGGTTTTGTCTGTGCGTGTAAATAGTTTCAGTTTATAGTGTAGTGCGAGATGCATTTTTGTGTTTACGAACTGTCTGTGTTAGAAATGTATACGTTGAATTGGAATGGGGTTTTATGTCTTTCTGAAAGGAAAAAAACACTTCCTTAAATTAATCCCATCCATCATGTTCACAGTCCTAGTAGATAAAAGGCAATTTCCCCTGCAAGGGCACTAAAGCATGATAAAGGTGACTCTGATATTGGAAAATCCATCAGTGGAAACCTTGGGCTGGCAGAATTGGGTGTGTCAGATCGGCAGAGTTTGGTGCACTATCTCTTTTGGGAGGATTCTGCTTCCACTGATCTCTTTCACCAGAAATTGTCCTGCTCTTTAAAAAGCCCTCATACTTTAATCAAAATTTCACAGTTTAAAAGTTTATTAGAAAAACATGTGTGTGTGTAATTCTTAGACTGAGTGAGCACACCAGTGATCCAGGTGTGGTGGTCCCACTCCAGCTATGGTCTTGATCTTCCCTCCTACAGCTTCTGGACCCTTGAAGTGAAGATGATCATTTTAATGCACCCTTCTTGGGTGTTAGTAGAATTCAAATATTCTACTAATTTTTCTGAATCGGTGCCCCTTTTGCTTTTCTTACTGTACTATTGTGTTTTGTTTTTAACTTATTTTTGTTTTATTTTTTGTTTTGGATCATGTTGTGAGCTACTTTGGGATATGACATGTAGAGAAAAACAAATAAGTTGGGAAACCCCCCCCCCTTTACTGCTCATTATTAGCCTACTTTCCAGTAGGCTTATGAGACCATCTGGCATTCTGTGTGTGTGTCCGTGTGTCCATGTGTCCCCCCGCCATTAACTTCACAACGCCTGGACCAATATGAACCAAATTGGGTAAAGTTGTAGGGACACATAGGGAAAACTCAACAACATAGATTGTGATGATGTCATCCACCCTGATCCAAGATGGCGGACACATAAGCTTTTGAGCATAAGTGGGCTAACTTGTGAACTGCTTAATCAATTTGAACCAAATTTGCTACAGCTGCAGGGACACATAGGGATGCCCAAATGGCGTAGTGAGTGGTGATGTCATCCACTCCCATTCAAAATGGCAGTCGTGTGAACATCTGAGGTGCAAGCAGGCTAATTTGTGGACTGTCTAACTGAATTACATACAGTGGTAGTGAGTGACACACAAGGACACCTCAACGGTGTAATTTGTGATGGTGTCATCCACCCTGATCCAAGATGGCGAACACGTAAACTTCTGAGGCACAAGTAGTCTAACTTGTGAACCACTTAACCAATTTGAACCAAATTTGCTACAGCTTCATGGGCACATAGGGATGCCGAAATGGCATGCTGTGTGATGATTTCACCCACTCCAGTTCAAGATGGCAGCCGCATGAACAACTGAGGTGGAAGTGGGCTAATTTGTGCACTGTCTAACCACTTTGAACCAAATTGGGCACAGTTGCAGTGAGTGACTCATAGGGACACCACAGTGGTGTAGTTTGTGATGATGGCAGCCGATTCAAGATGGCAGACTCATAAACTTCTGAGGCACAAGTGGGCTAACCTGTGAACCGCTTAACTGATTTGAACCAAATTTGCTACAACTGTAGGGACACATAGGGATGCCCTAATGGTGTGGTGTGTTATGATGCCATTTACTCCAATTCAAGATGGTGGCCGTGTGAACCTTTGAGGCACAAGCGGGCTAATTTGTGGGCAGTTTAACCTATTTGAACCAAATTATGTACAGTTGGAGTGAGTGACACACCCACACCGATTCAAGATGGCAGATGTGTAAACTTTGGAGGCACAAGTGGACTAACTTGTGAACTGCTTAACCAATTTGAACCAAATTTGCTACAGCTGTAGGGATACATAGGGACACCTCAATGGTGTAGATTGTGACAATGTCATCCAACCCAATTCAGGATGGCAGACCAGTGCAAGTGCACTAACTTGTGGACTGTCTAACTGATTTGAACCAAATTTGCTACAGCTGTATGGACACATGGTGATGCCTCAATGGTGTAATTTGTGGTGATGTCATTCACCCCGATCCAAAATGGTGGATGTGTGAACTTTTGAGGTGCAAGTGTCCTAACCTGAGGATTTTCTAAATGATTTGAACCAAATTTGATACATTAGTGAGTGACACACAGGGACACCTCAATAGTGTAGTTTGTAATGATGTAATCCACCCCAATCCAAGATAGTGGATGCATGAACATTTGAGCTGCAAGAGATCTAACTTGTGGACCTTGATTTGAACCAAATCTAGTCCAGTTGTTGAGACAGTGAAAGGAATGTAGGCTGATTAGTTCTTACTAGAACAACTTGTATTAATATTATTAGCGCCTATAGCAGTTTCCAGTGCAAAAACAGTTCTTAGTTCATATTTCCTTTGTTATGCTGACTGAAGCATTAATTGTCAAGCCAACAATTCATTTGCAATGAATTTATACATCTATGTGATATTTTCCTAGAAGGTTTTAAGAATTCTTTTTCAGTTGGTGGGGGTGGGGGTAGAACAGGAGTTGGTTAAATTTGACCCATCAGATGAATTTGACTTTTGCTATTCACATTTTTCTTTATTGCTGTTTTTACAATCATTTATGCTGAATGATAGCCTTCTGTTAATAAACTGCAACAGAGAATCCTGTTGTGGTACTGTCCTGAACTCAAGTCATTTTGCTACCTGGGCCACCTCAGATTTGACCCATCTGATGGGTCAAATTTTTGCTGTGGGCCACTTCCAGCCTCAAAGGCAGGATGCCTCTGAGTACCAGTTGCAGGGGAGTAATGGCAGGTGAGAGGGCACGCCCTCAACTCCTGTCTGTGGCTTCCTGTGGCATCTGGTGGGCCACTGTGCGAAACAGGATGCTGGACTAGATGGGCCTTGGGCCTGATCCAGCAGGGCTGTTCTTATGTTCTCACTTGGTTAACACCCCTTTCCCTACAGGCGTTCAGACTAGAGGTGTGGACAAATTAGATTATGCTATTTGATTTGAGCTCAAATTGAATTGCAGAATCATTGCATCACCCTAGAATCACTTGCGTCAATTTGGGTGATTCGAGAGCCATTTTGTAGCCCATTTTTCCATGGAAAGCCTGAAAAATTGGCCTCAAAATGGTGCCATTTTTCCAGGGAGAGCAGATCTACCAATTGGGGTCGGTGAGTAGACCAGCCCTCTGCTCCAAACTTAGTGCGTCTGCCCACCTTGGAGTACTGGTCTACCGAGTAGACCAATCCTCCGAGGTGGGCTGATGTGAGAAGTCTGGAGCACAGGGCTGGTCTACCCACCAACCCCAATTGTTAGGTCAGCTCTCCCTAGAAAAAAACCACCATTTTGAGGCCCAGATTTCCAGCTCTCCCTGGAAAAACAGCCTCAAAATGGTGCTTGAATCACCCGAATTGATTTGTGTTGAATCGGGGCAGAGGCGTATTTAGGGAAAATGGTGCCTAGGGCAAACACTGAAATTGCGCCCCCTGTCCAAACATCTGACACTCATCTTTCAGATAACTTTACCATAATATCAGCTCTAAAATACAAGTCAAGCTCATTAATCTTTTAATATTTCAAAAACTATTCAGCAGTGGACGTAGCCAGACCAAAAAATGCTGGAAAATTACAAATTTCAGTATGCTGGGGCTCATGAAATACCCAAATACTATGTGGAGGTGTACTTGGAAAACTAAACAGAAGTGCTTGTCTAATTCTCTACTATGCATTGTAGCATCACTATTACATAAGTTTTAAAATTAAATGGAGAATTGGACTTTTCCCAAATACTCTGAAAATAATTAAAGGATATGCAGAGTAAACTGTGCCACTGCTTGGAATATATTCTAGTGTTTCAGAAAGACAGTTGAAATGAGAGAAAGAGAGCAAGAAACTCCCAGTGGGCCTTAATACTATGGATTTCACATTGATTCAAAGACAAACTCACCATTAATAGCCATATTATTAAGACATCACATTTAACTCACTTATCATAAGAGCAAATGAATACAATCCTAACTCATAAGCTTCGGCTCAGTATTCACAAGCCCTGATTTGCTGTACATAGTGCCAGTCTGAATATGTGTACAGTGTCATATCATACAATTTTTTTTAAAAAAAACCCTTTTACCTGTAGCCCCTTCAGGGGGCTTTCTAAAGGCCATGGGGGCATGGGGGGTCTGCAAAGGTTTTCCCTCCCCCAGCTGGCCTGTAGGGCCTCACAGGGACAATTTGAGCATGTGCAGTGGCCATTTTTAAAAATAATATTTTTTAAAAAAATGGCCGCTGAATACAAAATGGCCACCGTGCATGTTCAAATGGCCTCTGCAAGGCCTGGCATGGCCTAGGGCCTCACAGAGGCCATTTGAGCATGTGTGGTGGCCATTTTGTTTTCAGCAGCCATTTTTTTTAAAAAAATTAATTTTACAAAATGGCGCCCCCCTTAAAGTGGCGCCCGGGGCACGTGCCCTGCCTGCCCCACCCTAGATACGTCCCTGATCAAGGGTGATTCTCTTCAAACCCAAACTAGGCCCCCCGATTTGACCCGAATCCCCCCCGATTTGACCCGAATCAATTCAAGGTTGAATTGAATTGCACCTCTCTAGTTCAGACCACCTGCTTGGTTCTTCTGGGCTTGGACTCAGCAGCCACTGACTCCAAGCCTGACCTTAATAACTGCTTGGGTCCAAGGAAGATGTTTCCATAGAAACAACCTGGCTTGTTCAGCTATGCCAGGGATAGCCAACCTGAGATTCTCCAACTGTTCTTGGGCTACAACTCCTATCATCTCAAGCTGCAATAAATTGTGATTGAGGATGGTGGGCCTTGTAGTCTAACAACTGGAGAGTCTCGGGTTGGTAACTTCTGAGCTATGTTATTAGTGAATTCCCGCAGCTTGTGTTGCTGACTGGAAACCTGGACTTATCCATGATACCTTTTAGCCTTTTGTACCCTGAGGGTGGGATGTGGAGGAACATACTTACCAAAAGAAAATATTGATTCTTTCATAACTGCTGCCAATAGGCTGTAACTGGGCTCAGTGTACTTGTTTAGAGCTACTGACATATTTATATTCTTTGAGCCAGTCAAAACAAGCAAATGTGGAATATATTGTGAACCTAAAAGTACAAGAATGTTAAAGGCTGCAAAGATTATCTATGACTAAATAGTTGTACAATAAATTCAGCATTATACTAATAAACATTGCAAATATGATTTATTTTACCACTAATAAAATCACTCCCCCTATTTGCAAAGTGGGTGCAAAGTATACGAACATGCCAGGTGCCACAATGGTGTAAGAGGTGGGGTCAGAATCGGTCTATATGGGTGTGTGTGGGGGGGCCCTCAAGGTATGCAGGAGAAGCTTGCTTTTTCCAAAAACAAACACCACTGGCTCCTTGAAATTGGTGAGTACATGAGTGCTGCTCTCACCCTGCCAACAAAAACTGACAGCACAGAGCAGCATGTAATGATGAGCCCTTACTGGAATTTGTAGTTGGGTCATAGGGAAGCTTCTTTTCGGCCCAGCTATACATTCCTGCGAGGTTTCTGTTGCCTGGGCCTAAGAGGGGGACTGGGGATCTCCCTTGCAGTTTAAAGGACCACAGAGTATCCAGATGTGCATCTGAGTCCAGATGTGATCTATCAGCACCACATTTCTTTCAGTGGAATGTACACTTGGGTTTCATATCCAAAGGCACAAGCCCATCCACAGCAGTTCGTGCATTCCACAGAAAGCACAGCATGCAGTGAGCACAGACAGCCTCAGTTTGGATGAGCATTTGGAAGAGCATTATATTTAGGTCTGAGGTTTCTGATTCAACAAGGTGGACACATGCAGAAGGCTCCTTTCATGCATGGATTTCCTAAACTGAATCAGGTAAGGAAATGCAAGTGGAAAAGGAAGGCAAAGGAGGCACAATGGCTCCTTTGTCCCACCCTCTTCCTCCTCCTGGTGGCATGAGATATAACAAAAAATGGTAGCAGCAAAACTGCAATTTTTAATTCAGCATATAGCAATATATGCTATGGTATGTATCCTACCAAAGAAAACCACATGGCTCTGTGGTCGCCAGGAGTCGACACCGACTCGACGGCACAACTTTACCTTTATTAGTAGCATTCTACTAGCATAGCTACTAGTAGAATTAGCATTATATGCATACGTTCAGGATTATACATTCAGTATTATTGTGGGCTGCAGGGTATGTCTCTGAAGTTACTCAGGGACGTTATAGCACTATCATGATCTAGATTTGCCAAAGTGTAAAGACCGTATGAAAAGGGTATCCAAATAATTGTTGTCAAACCCTTACTTAGCACAAGATTTATTATTTGCCTGTGGAATAAATCCCGCTCCCCACCCCCCCGAAAGCAGAGGAAACCTGGTCATTTGGCACACGTAAGCTTTCAAAGGTCAAAATGCAATCACATGTATAAAAGGGAGCACTCTTTTATTGGCAGGGTGACTAACTAAATAACCTCATTATTTCCATGTCTAGCTTTTATGGACCAGATTTATTACTCGCTGATGTCCAGCTCAATATCGCTCACTCTGTTAGTCCCCCTTAGTTTATATGGAATGCATTTCACGAACATGAGCAAAACCAAGCAAGCCCAAAAATATTTATCTTTTGAGGATATCAAAGAATCAAAGTTAGCTCATGTTGTCATTCAAGGATCTGGAGGCCAAAAAATACAATAAATTCTAACACACATTATTCTGCCTGTCCTTAATATTGAGATCAAGAAACATTTGAAATAGCCATTCTACAAGGGGAAAAGTAAGATTTTAAAAGTATGACCAGTACCATGTTAGTACCATGTTAAAACTTCATTTCAGTACCACGTTAGTTTTGTCTGGGTTGATAACATTGGTATTGGGGTATGAAAAGGTAACTACAGCAAATACTTTTAAAATACATACCTGTTTTCATTTTAACCTACTATATACCTAACAGTGGCCCTTTACTCCTTGCTGAGGATCTTACCTCACTCCACACTGAAATCTGAGTTGCTCCCCTACTGATCAGGATTGATTTGGCTATATGACAGCTCTTTATACTGTTTTCATTGGGGAGCTTACCAGACCCTGATTATTTCACCACCTTTGCTTCAGCCCTCGCTTATGACCAGACTAGATGGTGACAACCACATGCCTTTGTCCCCGTGTCTGCCATGTTCACATGTAAAGAGGAGATGGGGAGGGCCCTAATCTTTAGAGGAGAAGATTAGGATGTATTGAGGAGGGGAGTGAAAGCCCCAATGCTCTAAGTAGTTTTCTCCTAGTCCAGCTCACTTCTGGTATTGGAGCCAGCCAAGTAGCCACACAGACATACCCAGAAGCGTGCGCGCGTGCACACACACACACACACACACACACACACACACACACACACACCAGGGCAAAGGCATACATAGGATAATTTTCCGGGGAGTTACTGGGAAATCCAGCCCCAGCCAGTGAAGCTATAATTGAACAAGACTGAGGGGAATGTCCCTGGGTCCATGAGGGAGGGAGGCAGCGTTCTCTCTGTCGAAAACTGCTGCCTATGTATTCTGAATATGTTAAGTGAAAAATATTGTCAACCTGTCATGTAGATAGAACAATTTGGATATGTAGAACATAAGAACAGCCCTGCTGTATCAGGTTCAAGTTCATCTAGTCCAGCATCCTGTTTCCAACAGTGGCACACCAGATGCCTCTGGGTAGCCCAAAGGCAAGAGACAAAGACTTGTCCTCTCTACTGTTGTTGCTCCCCGGCAACTGGTATTCAGAGGCATCTTGCCTCTAAGGCTGGAGGTGGCCTAAAGGTTTCAGACTAGTAGCCATTGATAGACCTGTCCTCCATGAATTTGTTTAAGCTGTCTATGTAGATCTCTGTAAACCTGACTTTACATTAAAATCTCAGTACACATGGGTATGGTTTTCTGTTTTGTATTTGAGGTAGGCAGTTAAAAAAAACCCTACACATTTTTGCTGAAGAAGGTGAACTTCTTGCAAGAAATTATAAGAAATGTATGCTGGAATATTGTTTATATCATATTGTTTATGATACATATACCACTTTTCAAAAAAAGTTCCCAAAGTGGTTGACACAGATATAAATAAATAAAATGGATCCCTGTCCCCAAAGGACTCATAATCTAAAAAAAGAAACATAAGATAGACATCAGCAACAGCCATTGGAGGGATGCTGTGCTGGGGATGAATAGGGCAAGTTGCTCTCTGCCTGCTGAATAAAGAAAATTGCCACTTTAAAAATGTGTCCCTTTGTTCAGTTAGCAGGGGATAATTGTTTCTATCTGAACCACATCATAATTAGCCATTTTATGATGAGTGACTTGAAATATTTCATTTATTGATTATACTCGTACTGTACTTTTTCTCTTAAGACTTCAGAGCAGATGACAGAATAGTTCACAGGTAGTTTCTCATTTGGAGTGCTCAGAGGGACAGCCTTTTAGTGCAAACATATCTCTGCAGACCATTTCCTGGCCTAATAAAGAGAACACCCACCTTTTGAGGTATTACTATTGCAGTACAATAAGGGCAAATATAGAATAAAGGCAGGAATTTTTTAAAAAACTGCATTCCTTTGCTAATATTCCCTATTTTCTGGGGAGTTGCATTCATGTTCCTTCCTTTATTTTCACATCTTTGTAAATTTAGTTCTAGACATGCTTTTAAAAGGTATTTATGCATGACTCACCAGAATAGAGATGTACGGGTGTGCTCAAACATGCACCCCACTGAAAGCAATGCACTGAAGTTAGATGACATCTGCAGACAGATGTGCATTTCAATCTGTATTTGGATGCTCATCTGATTTGCGCCCACAGTTGCTAATTCAGAAAGCGATATGTGTACAGAAGTCTGTTTTTTGTCTTTTTTGTAAAAAAAACCCCTTTTATTTAAAGATTTTTTTTAAAAAAAAACCCCTCAGTATTACCTTACAAATATATTGTCCCATTTTCTAATAAATAGAGGCAACAAAAATAAATACTGAGCTCTTTGGAGTCAAATTTAGTCAGGAAATAAAACAATGTTTCCAGAAAATTGCACTTGTGCCCAGGGCTGAGTGCTGTTTTTAATTGAATTAAGGCAAACATTTCCCATACCTTAACATACCATTCTTTGATAGAGTTTTGTGTATGTGCATGTACGTGCATGTGATCTTGTTTCCATTTCTGAGCCACCTGGAACTCAGCTGCTATAGGGAGGACAAATAAGGTACTATTGATCTGAGGAATTTTGAGGTTAAGCATTTTCAATAGGACTGTTTTTAGAGCAAGAGGTATAAGAAGTTTTTCACATGGGCTATGATTCCAAACCAGTGTTTTCGAAGTGCTGCCAACAATGGAAATAATACTCTATCCAGTCACTCCTTTTGAAGCAGGATTTAGTATGCTGACTGTTTATGTAAGCCAGGTTATGGGCTGACACATAGCATTGGGATAATAGTTTAAACCATGAAACTCACTGGGTGACTCTGGGCCAGTCGTATATCCTAACCTACCTCACAGGGTTGTTGTGAGGAGAAACATAACCATGTACACTGCTCTGAGCTCCTTGGAGGAAGAGCGGGATATTAATGTAATGAATGAATGAATGAATGAATGAATGAAAAGAGAAGAGAAGAAAAGAAAAGAAAAAAGGAAAGGAAAGGAAAAAAAGAAAAGAAAAGAAGAAAAGAAAAGAAAATGTTCTAATAGTAATCAGTACAAATTGAGGGTTACCGTATTTTGGTCTATGCTTCTTGATCAAGATTATTGCCTAGATCCTTGTTCTATCCTTTTACATACAAAGGCTTATCTCACTAATTATATGATTCTATGAATATTTTCCAACAAGAAAGATGAAATTTTCTAGGATATTGGATCAATCCTGTAAATTGATGGGTAATATTCATCTTTTGTTGTGGAGAAAGATTGTTGCGGAGAAAGTTTCTTGCAGCTACTGCTGAAGGTATTGATACCAGGAGCTTAGCAAGCCCCCATGGTGGCTTGTATTCTTCCCTTGCCATCCCCAGCTGCTCATATGTGGACCGTGTGGAGCACCCCTTTCCCACCTCCTCTTCTTCCCACCTCCTCCTCCTCCTTCGTGCTGCTCCTGCCTTAATCTACCCACTGTTGAGGGGACAGGTGAGGTTCCTGTCCTGTTTTGTGGTGGCCTGGGGTCACATGACCCGTGTTAATGTTGGTGGCTACACCCCTGACTGATACCAAGGTCAGTGAATCCCCACTATTATCTTCTCTGAGGGAGGGCAGGATGCCTCCTTATCTTAAGGAGGCTATTATTAGACCTGTTTTTTGGAAGAAAACTTCACTGGATCCCTTAGAGATAACTAATTACAGTCCTGTTTCCAATCTCCCAGGGTTGGGCAATGTTATTGAACTGCTAGTGGCCTCTCAGCACCAGGCAGTTTTTGCTATAGATTATCTAGACCCATTTCAAACCAGCTTTCAAGCAGTCTATGGGACTGAGACTGCCTTGGTTGTTCTGATGGATCATCTCCAATTTTCTGCTAAAGATGCAGGTATCAGATGTTCTATAAATATGATAGATAGATAGATAGATAGATAGATAGATAGATAGATAGATAGATAGATAGATAGATATTATTTTACAGCTCTTGTTTCAGAATTATTCTGCCCTTGACCACCTCATCAGGGAAGGTAGTAATTTGAGCATCTCTCCATATTTTAAATTCCCTTTCTTCCTTGCCTGGGAGAAAAAAATAATCTGTCCCAAAAAAGGAAACATGGGGAAATATTTAGAAGCCTGCTTGGGAATGTGAATCTTTTTTGCTGAATTGGGGTGCTGGTGCTTTTGTGGTGCTTGTATTTTTCCAGAACAAAATAAGAAAATAATGAAAACCAGGCAATTTGTTGGTACTATTCTTAAAATACAAGGTTATTAGAGTAAATAACGAAGAAGCCGTTTCATATTAAAATGCAGGTTGAACGTCAACTTTTTATATATGAAGATAGTCACAAAAAATATAAAAGCATTTGGCTTTTGAAATGCTCAACTTCTGAATTCCTGTGTCAACACTGGAAACTAGGGGTGTGTGTTTCATTTCTGATACAAAACATGTTGTGCCCCAAACAGGCCATTTCAACTGTTTTGTAGCCGAAACAAAACACACAATGCTCAAAACATAAAATTTTGTAGCCAAAACAAAAAGTCCCTGTTTCAGATACAAAATGTCTTGTTGTTTCTGCTGTTTTGGAGCTCCATTTTGCAATCGTGAAAAGTCTTTCTCCTTCAGTTTCCATTTTGAGTTTTGACATCTGTTTGAATTTCCGGCTCTTCCAGCCCGCAGATTGGCCAGCAAAAGCATGGGCTGATCTGCTGGCAATTGCCTCCTTATTCCTTTTAAGGAAATTTAAGGGTAAAATTTACCCTCATTGGCCAGTGGGGCAGTGTGCATTCACCCTCATTGTCCAGTGGGGCAGTGTGCATTTCACTGTTGTTGTTTCACACTGTTGTGTGTAGATCAATTGCATTTTTGGCGGGGATGTGGATGTGCATGACCTTTGGAAATCTGCCTGGTTCTTTGCAAAACTCTGCTGTTGTTGTTGATGTGTGATGTTGATGTTATTTGGGGTGAATTTGGGGCAGAAGAGTGGGACAGGTGGTAGTGTCCCAATGGGTGCCTGCTGCCACTCAGATTCCAAAGGAATTGAAAAAAGAGCTGATTTTTAAAGAATTTCTGAAGTTTACATGTCTTCAGGGCAGAAAGGGGGCCTGAGGGGCAAAACAGTGAATTGGGTGGCAGTGCCCCAAAGGGTACCTGCCACAACCCAGATTCCAAAGGAATAGGGCAAAGGGCTGATTTCTTAAGAATTGTTGAAGTTTATGCAACTTTAAGGATTCCCCCCTATGGAATAATGGAGGGTTCAGCAGACCCATAACTCTACCTGGAGGGCACTGGGTTGGCTGGGAGTGAGTGGTGGTGTAGTGCACATAGGGTGCCAACCACCCGCATGGGTTGCTAACCCATGGGGTGCTGGGTTCTGTTGTTTCTGAGGTGTTCTGAGTGTAGATTCTCTGGTAGCATATGAGATTTTCAATGACAAACCATGAATCCACTCTCATATGCTACCAGAGAATCTACACTCAAAAATCTCAGAAACAACAGAACCCAGTACCCGATGGGTTAGCAACTGATGGGGGTGGTTTGCACCCTATGTGCTCTACACCACCTACTCTGCTCTGGGCCACCCCTTTCCCCCCGATATGAAGCTATTATTTTTCTGAAACCTTCATTATTCCCTATGGGGAAAATCTTAAAATTCAAAAATGCACCAAAAAACAGCCCTTTGCCCAATTCCTCTGAAATTTGGGTGGTAGCTTCCACCCATTGGGCACTACCACCCTCACCCACTGGTTTTGTCCCAGGGCCATTTTTTTTACATCCAAAACATTTTGGATTTGGATTTTGCAATTTCGAACAAAGAACAAAATTGGGGTGTTTCGGATTGGCTGATTTCGAACAAAGAACAAAATGGGGGTGTTTCAAATTTGGGCCAAAAACAAAACAGAAAAACAAAACAAAATGCACATCTAGTGTAAACATGCTGGTACCATACTGATCCCTTCCATATCTCTTTCAGTCCACACAAGAGAACAGATGAATCTGCACAATACAATCACTGGCATTGCAGCCCAGCTCTCCCAGATGTACTGTAAGTTCATTAAGGTATCCTTCCTGTGAGTTCCCACTGCTTCCAGTTTAGTACCGAACAGGTGGGTCCTAGCCAGGGCAAATCAGCCAGTGCCAGGCCCACTTCCAGTTAATTCTAATGGGGGTTAAAAGAGTGGGGCCTGGGGTAGTCACCCTGCTTATCATGCCCTAAGGACAGCCTTGGCCCTACCAGTAGCACCCAATGTGCAATGCACATTCCCCCCCCACCCCCAAGTGTGTTTGAAAATTCTTCATACTCTGGTTTCCTAAATTCCATGTGAATGAACAAGTTCTTGTTGTCTCAGGGGATCTCTTAGGCAGTGATTCTTAGTTCTTTGGAAACTTAACTATATGTGTTTGTGATTTACTACATTAGAATAAATGTGCTAGCGACTGATCTTCTTAATGAGCATGAGTGTTTTATGCTACTATGACACCACAGAAAAAGTAAAAACTAAAAACCATAGACCATTGCCATTGTGAAATAAGTAGTAAATACTTTGGGAACATCATAAACATCAACTTGATGTTACCTTTCATCCAAATATAGGATTAGTTTGATCCAAAGCAGATGAATGAGGAAAACAGCTACTGTTTTAAATGGTCTGCTTGTCTGTATTCCAGGCAGAAAACAAATTAGCAGTAAATCATAGCTGCTCAGTTCAATATGGCTTTCATAGTTCCACCAGATTAAAACTAGACTCTTGAATTTGAAGATGTAACCTTTTCCATGGAGTTTGGTCGTAACTCAATCAAGTGGACAGATGGACTCACTCTGTGCTCCTTTCAAACCACCTCCTTCTTTAGAATGACTTGAAAGACATACTTAGTTTAAAAACAACAGCAAGCAACAATCATTTTATTCAAATGGAAATTAGGAATTATTTAAATTATGATTTAACATGTAACCAAATAAAAGCCCCCAGTCCTTATGGATAAGTCGGCAGAGAAGGAAGACGCCATTTGGATGGTCCAGGTTTCAGTCAGGCATCATCTTGCAAGATCTGAGATCTGGCCTGGAATCTTGTGAGACTGTAAGCAAAACATAGAAATGGTGCCTATTTAATGCCAATTCATATAGTGGCCAATATTAACTTGACAGTGAGAGAAGGAAGTTCTGGCCTAGAACTAAGGCCTCCTAATTGGACCTGTTCAAGAAATGGGCCAGAGGCAGGGCAAATGGGTGTCTTCTTTTCTATCTGCCCTGGTGTTGTCACAGGTATGCCAAGCCAATGAGGCACAGTGTCCCAGCAAGCAGCATGACCAAATAGCAGCCTTGCTGTTCTCCTTCTCTCGGGAGACAAATGGCCCTCTGCTTGACTGAAGAAGAAGTAGTCTGCATTTGTGAGTTACAGGTAACTTCATACGTTGCAGCTACCTCCTCCTCCTCCTTATCTATTTTATTATTAATGATTCAAGCAATTCTGGAATAAGTATAGACATGCTCCCCCCTGACCCAGAAATGGGCAAGTTCTTACACGCTCATCTCAGATTGCCTCCGAAATTATCCAGTTTCTTTCTCAAAATACTGGGGTGATGGTAGATGAGTAAATTTGAGATTTCAAACATCTTAGGTACAAGGAAAAGGAAAAGAAAAACCAATTCTGACAAGTTTTTAACTCTCCAGTGTTACTAGCAATGCCCTAGATTTGGCTCATAACAAGCAAATTGTAAAGGGGAGCAGATGCACAGCCTCCCTGATGCTGGGATATTCTAAGTAGACTCTAGAAGTTAACTGAAAGCAGGTTAACTCTATGTCAAGGCCACTCTGCCCTCTGAGGGAACCGCCTCTCCTCCTCTCCTTTCACGAAAAGGATAGTAGCCCATTAATGTGCCAATTAGCTCAACAGGAAAGAACACAGATAAGCGTTGCGGAGGTAAATCTCCCCCTTCACAAAAGAAGTTGAGTCAGCGATACGAACCTAAGCGATGCAGCCATTAAAAGTACTGATTGGATTACTGGACCTTCTGTCCATGCAGATTTCCTTTCCCATGTCTATACACTCTGTTATTATGACAAAAGCCTTGGCATACCTCAGCATTGTTACACTTCCCACATTGTTACACTTAGGAAGAAAGATCAGCAACAATGGGATCCTTGCTGGTCCCATCCAAAACACCTGTCTGACAAAAAAGCCCACTTGGAATGTTCCCTGAGGATCTGTATTTGGGTATAAGAAGTCCCAATTACATGATCCAGTGTGCTCCTTGCAATCTTCATGCTCTCTACCCACCAGCTACCTTGGGGTTACCAACAGCTTTTTGAGTGATTTACTGTCCACAGGCCACCACTCAAGGCTGTGTTCAGAACTTCGTGCCACTCTCCAGACTGGCTTTCTTGCCCAGCCTGATCTGCCCAGTCTTCCTCACTAACATAGGAAGCTGGTTCCACAGAGGAAGCACCCTCCTGGATTCACTTCTATCGACTAATCCCTCCAACCTTCTTGCACCCGTCTTGACCTAACTTGTTCCTGAGGAACGAGGTTCATTGGTAGTTCCCAAAGCCCTTCGTCCAGACTAGGTGATATGAGCCTTCGCTCTCACTGGGCCCAAATTCTATCTCTGTTCCCCTTTCTTAAATCCAACCGCCTCCTTCTCTAAAAAGCCTCTTTCTCTTGCCCACCTTGGAACTTACACAATTCTCTAAGCTAAAACACCTCATTGCAGTTATTTTTGATAGTAATATTGCTTTAACCACACCCCTCTCCATCTATAATAAATATCATCTTTTTATTTTTGAAACTTGAATCTTGTCTCAGTCCAGTCATTTCCTGAGTCCACAACTTTGCACAAATTAAAAACTTACAAGAAACTGTTCCTTTCTGAGCTAATTTCCCCACATAAGCCCAAAAGGTAGGAGTTTTGGAGTGTTTGGCAATCACCCTGGAGCAATTTCACTAACACCAAGGACCCCTTGAGAAATTTGAGATTTCAGACATTTTAAGTACCAAAGACCTTAGAGACCCCTGGAGAAACCCAGTGGTTTTTCCTAATCAACACAGCATTTTCTACAAATGCTTTATTATAAACTTTATAGACATTCCAAGTGTATATTGCTTGTACCTCTTTAGGGCATGATGATATTTTGAGTTCCCAAGCCCTCTGTTGATATTTCAGTGTGTATTACAGTTGCACTGAGCTTCCAAAGGTATCTGGAAGGGGGCCTTTTCCCTAACAGATCCTTGGGAGTCAGCCTCATTGCTTATTGTTTGCTTGATTTATTCAGCTATATACTGCACCAAATCTCATTCTTCTGTTATTGCTTCATGCATTGTAGACAGGTTAAATATCTATATGATATGATATGATATGATATGATATGATATGATATGATATGATATGATTTCTATACCACCCTTCCAAAATGGCTCAGGGTGGTTTACATTAAAACAAAGGTAAAATCAATTAACTATTAAAATCTAAAAGTGTTAAAAAACAACAACACTATTATTACTAACCTACCTCACAGAGTTGTTATGAGGATAAAAATAACCATGTACACTGCTCTGAGCTCTTTGGAGGAAGGGCGGGATATAAATGTAACAAATAAATAAATAACAAATAAATAAAACAATTAAAACAGTTTTTAAAACCCTGGAAAACCAGGCCTTTACAGTTTAAAAACAGTTTAAAAACCCTGGAAGGCCAGGCCAAACAGATCGTAAGGGCTTTCCCAGGGGCGTAACTACTATTAGGCAAGGGGAGGCGGCTGCCTGGGGCCCCCCATGCCTCGAGGGGCCCCCCAGAGGCAAGTCACATGTGAAGTGAGTAAGTGTGTATCAACGAGGGGCCCGTTTTAAAATTTTGTCTCTGGGCCCACTCCAGCCTTGTTACACCCCTGGGCTTTCCTGAAGGCCAATAATGAACTCAGATTACGGATTTCTGCTGGGAGTGCATTCCACAGCCCAGGAGCAGCTATAGAGAAGGCCTGCCTCTGAGTCGCCACCAGACGTGTTGGTGGTAACTGAAGACGGACCTCCTCAGATGACCTTGTCGTGCAGTGGGGATCGTGCAGAAGAAGGTGCTCTCTAAGATAACTCAGACCTAAACCTATATATCTATATGTTTAGTAACTAAAAGAGTACAACCATGCACAAGACATTTAAAAACTGACATCAAATAAAAGTTAAGGAATTTGGTCCCAATCCACTTCTACTTGTGGCATCAAGTTGCACATAAAAACTGTTGCCAATAGATGAATGATGAAGTTCAGCCCAATTCACATAAAAAGACAGTCCTACCAGTTAAATGGGGCCTGTACCCATGTTGTCATGCAGATGTGGATAAGCATGCATCTACATTCACATCAGTGATCTACATGGAAGACTACATTTGCATGCAGGGATCCCTGAGGTTTCTATATGCTGCATCCTGCAATCTGAGCCAGTTGTCTAGCTACAACTTTTCAATGAAATTAATGTAAATTCCATTTCTTTGGACATTTAAGGACCACCATATATCTGGTCACTGCTGGTTCATAGGCCTGATAAACTGGATCACTGATCAGAAACTGATTTTACATTTGCTGGAAAACCTCCAAGTCTGATAACAGCTTTTTTTTAGTGTGACGGTTACATTGTAAAATATTCAGGAATGAGTACAGAGTGTTGCAGTAAAGACAACTATGAAGAAAGTCTACTACACCACAAACATTTCTGATTTCTTTCTCCCCCCCCCCCGAATATATTCAAGAATGACAAATGTCATGATTTGGTACATGGAAAGACTTTAACCTTCAATACTTGCTACTTAACCAGAACATTCCGTGCAAGTGGTGACACCTCCTTGTTAGTTATAACAGGCAATAAATTGTGGACATTTTAACAAACTGTCTCCTTAATCATAAAGACTAAAACTTTGGTTAAATATTGCTGTACAATATGTTCTTCTTGGCGCACTTTCATCACTTTCATAAAAAAGAAACCGATGGTACTGCTGGTAATCCAGAAAGACACTTTGAATGAGCCAGTAGACACTCTACATCATCCTGCTGTCATACACTCACGCATGTACTTTTTCATACACAGATCTGTATGATAGCTGATCACACAGAGCTGAGCAGAAAAAACCTAACACGATATGGCCTGTCCTTGTGCCTTTAACAGCAGCTTGCCGTGCAGAATCAGGAGGTCTCGCTTTTCAAAGCATAGAAATAAACATCACCTTGCAATAGCTAGTTGTTAAAGATACTTGTTGAAGTGGCCAGTTGGAATGTTGGTAATCCTATTCATATTCGTGCCTGCATGTGTACACACACATACACACACATCCAGAAATAATGGCTTTTCTTGCCTACATATTGAAAACAGTCGCTAGACTGACGTGGTTAAATGTAAAAGGAAACCCCAGCCATACTCCATTCCAGAACAGTTCATTATGGCCGCAGGAATGCAAGATCCATTCAGTTTATGCAAGTGGAAAATAAGCTCATTTTAAACACAAGCATTCTAAGGAAAAAGCAAATACATCTATCTCGTTTTTATAAACTTATAGTTAAGTGTCAGACACTTACAGTATAATATATTTTTCCCCTAGAAAGAGAATCCTTTAATCTGAAGGCATGCTTTAAGAACTGATTATGCAACTCTGAAGAGACTCACGTTATCTAAATAGTGCAAGAAGTCTTAGTGCCAAATTAGATGTTATTGTAAACGCACAGTAAACAACTGCCATGCATCTAATTCCCTCCTTCCTTTCTGTAACATCCAGATGAACTTACCTCATGTTGTGATGTCAAATATTCTGCATTACCTCATCAGCTGCCAGAGGCAGGGCAGTAGGGGCATCATGATGTTAAGACATGAGGTAAGTTCTTCTTGATATTATAAAGGGGGAGATGGGAAATTAGATTTGTGTGCATACAGTCTATGGCAGCAGCAGTGCATTTACTATGGCTGTGTTCTCACAATGGGAAGGATTGTGGTTAAAGGGTTAGCTGTGATCGGTGAGCCCCACACACTCCTGCAGAGCATGAAGTGAGAACCTGGAATTTCCAAGCTATCCC
The DNA here is from genome assembly GCF_027244095.1 of Hemicordylus capensis. Taxonomy (NCBI): domain Eukaryota; kingdom Metazoa; phylum Chordata; class Lepidosauria; order Squamata; family Cordylidae; genus Hemicordylus; species Hemicordylus capensis. The sequence goes on from NC_069657.1 coordinate 307,215,458, forward strand.
AGTTAAATTGCTACAGTTAACCAGAATATAACCAGGATCTGATCCAGGACTCCATAGTTATTCAGGGTATTCTAATGATTCTGCTTGAATGTACTGTTTTACTGTGCCCAATTCCCCACAAAAGAGTTTTTCTTGAAAGATTCCCCACAAAAATGTCTTATTTTGCTAATTCCCTAATCAGAATTTACACTTTATTTCTCTAACAATTCTGAGTAATAATTTACTAAAAGTTAGTTTCGTCCTCTTCTGTATTAATACCATGTCCATGCTAAGGATAGCCCCTGAGTTAAAAGATACTTATTGAGACACAAGTGTTGGCCCCATGTGTCATAACAGGGCCATTGTGTCATTATTAATGTGTTAAAATCACCTTCATTTCATGATATATTCAATCATTTTTGTTACTCTATGCATTTTCATTTCTCATTGCTCTCAATGGGAGACCCAGCTGCACATTTCCTGTCTCTAACTTCTCAATTGGAATGAAAATTCTCAGCAGTTTTAGTACTCCTGAAAGAGATCAGACTTGTTAAATTTCAGATAAGAAAACTCCCCCCTGTTTCATAAGCAATTAAAAAGGCACACAGTCTAAACCAGGGCTGAACAACTTTGGTCCTCCTGCAGATGTTGGACTACAACTCTCATCACCACTGACAATTGGTCACTGTGGCTGAGGATGATGGGAGTTGTAGTCCAAAAGCAGCTGGAAGTTCTGAGGTTGTACAGCCCTGGCCTAAACAAACAGTAAATGAGATAAAAAACTATTGGCATGGTAGAGGGCCACCCAGGTGGACAGACCTGAGCACCAGGCTAGAGCAGCAGAATTTGGCAGGGCAAAGGAATGATCAGGCTTCAGCACCTAGATCATATTTCTTTCTATGTAAATTACTTTGTGAACTCTCTTTTGTTGAAAAGCAGTATATAAATATTTAATAATAATTTTCAAACTGTACACCAAACCTGCCCCTCCTAACAAGAATAGATTTCAGTTCATTCAAGCTGGGAAATTCTGGTGGTGTAAATGGAATGAGGATGACAGACAGATGTAGACAGTATTTTTTTCAAATGCTAAGCAAATCTAGAAACCAAAATAATATTAAGTTACACAAGGAAGGGGAGAGAGAAATGCAGCAAACTGGATTTCAAAGGCTAAATGCATTCTACATTGGGTCACCTGTAGAGACCATATTACTCCTATTTTAAAAGAATGACAATGGCTGCAAATTAGTTTCCAGGCAAAAATACAAAGTCCTGGTTATTACCTATAAAGCCTTGAATGGCTTGGGTCCAGGGTATTTAAGACAGCGCCATCTTCTTCATTAACACTGCCACCTATTAAGATCATTGGGTGAGGTCTGGTTGCAGTTGCCACTGGCTCGCTTGGTGGTGACCCAAAATTGGGCCTTCTCGAGGGTTTCCTTGGGACTCTGGAACACACTCCCAAATGACATCAGAATCTTTCCATCACACCTGTGGTTTTTATTTTATGAAGTTTTAAAGTTTTATTGATGGTAATTTAAATCTGTTTTATATGATTTTTAGGTTTTATTTACTGTTCACTCTTTGTTTAAATTGTAAACCGCACTGAGATTTTATATAGGGTGATATATAAATGTGACACGTAAGCAAACAAACAAACAAATGAAATTGAACAGAAGATTTGGATATCCTTCCTTCCTTCCTTCCTTCCACAAAAGCTGCAAGCATTCTCTTGAATAAACAACTGTAGTGTCTGACTCTGTCTTTTCTGTCTTCCTCCACATCCTTGCCCTTGCCACTCTATTCTTGAAAGGTTCTATATGGGATGAAGACTTACCAGATTGTTGGATGCTCCAGCTAGTCTATGTCTGTCTGAGTAGAAGGCTGGGAGAAAAACAGTCCTATGCATGTTATTATTTACTTGGAACTAAGTCACTCTGTGTTCAAGAGGGCTTACTCCCTAGTTAGCATGTTTAGAATTGCAGCCAGAGTATCCATTTCCCCCTGTTCTCATTCCCCCCTCCCTGTAACATAGATCTGATTTAGCTGCTGCTGGCTATCAGAAACAGATAACTAAAGGACTGAAGGAAACACAGATGCCAATAAATGCATTGCTGCACAGACAAGACTCATTTGTTTCTGTTGCATTCATTCATGACAAATAATGAATGAAATGTAAGGGTCCCATTCATTATGGTCAACCATTTTGTCATGAAATAAATGCACACATGGATAGTTGTGGTTTATATAAATGAAGATTTTTTTTTGAGAAATGTCAACCATTCCCAGGTGATCAACTTTTTGAAAAAACACAGGGCACAAAGATAAACTGGCTCTCAATTCACCAATCCAGGTATTTCACTACAAATCTCATGGTTATCCAACAGGCTACCAGAACTTTAATAGCTTTTGAAAAACAGATTATTGATAGCTCATACAAGTCCAAGAGCATGGTATCTAGCCATTATTTTGATTTATGTGGGGCACGTCAGATGGTTTACTAAGGCCACATGGGAGACAGATAGGAGACAGATTATAAAAACAGTTGTTGTTGTCTGTTTGGCATAAACAACCACACACATTTATTTCTGCTAAAGTTATAGAAAATGCCATGAAACCTACCCACGGCTGGCACCTAGCATGAAACTGCCATGAAACCTAGCTACTCAAATACTGCTATGTTTACCAAAGCACCTTCCCCCTTATGATCATGTAAATGTAAGATAAAATGTTCTCTGCATCATATGTGGTGGAATTGTAAAGTGGTGCTAGGTTCTGGGAACAGGTTGGCCATGGACTACATCACATAATTTAATACATTGCTACTGACCACAGATGTTTGCTCATAACTATATTTGCTGAGGAGTAGAAGAACCTCATTATCTTTATTGTTGCTGCTCATTTGGAAACTATTAGTATCGTTCTGTATTCAATCTTGACACTGTCATTTGCCCCACACCCAAAGGCATGGCACAAATGACACGAGACAATTTCTTGGGAGAAAGGGCCACAACTTTATTAACAAATTTATGACCTGGATTTGGGGAGAAAACTCCACACCTTGCAGTGTGTAGGTCTAACTGAGGCTGAGGCCAAACTGAGGCACAAAACTGTCCTTCCCAAGCCTTTTGGGTGACACATCCTGGCTCAGAACCTGGAAGCAGGGTAATGCTGATCCCTACTCCTCTTTGCCACCCCAATGGGTCAAGGCACTTTTGTGGTCTTCAAACTCCTAAGCTGCACAGCCTTTGAGGTTGTGAAGTCCTCAAAGCAGGTATGAGTGTGTTTTATAACTGCTTCCCTCATAAACACAAAGCAATCTTATGTAGATTTCACTAAGGCTTTATTCAGAAAACAACTTCCTTTTCTCCTTCTCCTTTCTCTCCCTTTTCTTTCTGACTGCACTCTCTACATACCCACTGGGACAAACGTCTGATCAACAAAACCTAAAAGACTGCTAGACAGAATACAACAGAATGTCAGCCATAGTCCTTGGGCTGTGAAACCTTTAAGGACAGATTAAGCACTCACCTGATTCAAACTAGCCCAAGGAGGTTCACCATATGGAATCCATATGGTTGCACTAGCAGAATCATTCTGTATACAGTCTTGACGCTGTCATATACATCAACTCAGATATAATACAGATTTAATATAATTCTCCGAAAAAATTGGACTCATTTTATTTAATATTATTAATAAAGATCCTTCCTCTATGTAACCTCTTGATAAACCATCTTGAAATTATCTTATCAATGTATAGATTTATTAAACCTAAGTTGATAACTTCAGTCAGGCTTGGAAAAGAACAAATTATTTTATTATGTGTTTGGAGTGTGAGTAGTTGGTATTAGGGATGTGTGAATTGTTTTGGATTCAAACCAATTCAAATAGAATCTTGCCAATTTGAACAATTCAAATTTGAATCAAATCACCCCTAAAAGGTTCTCTTGCACAAGAGCACCACACTATCCATTCTAATTGCCTCCGTTTCTGCATGGAGTCCAGGTGAGCAGTTGGTGGGCCATGGGGAGATGGTGGGCTGGGTCACCACCTCCCCCCGCTCTGCATTTGGTACCGCTCCTTGGCACCAGTGGCACCGCCAAAGAGAGGTTCAAAGTTGCCTCTGCACTGCTTTCTTTTTGAAAGGAACAGGCAGCAGGCCAATGGGGGAAGGTGGGTTGGATCTCCATCTCCTCCTTCTGCACTCTCTGAACTTGAAAGATGAGGTTCTGGTACCTCGGCACCTCTTTCTGTCATTTTAAAAGGAGGCTCTCCTCCCCTCTCTCCTCCCTCCTCCCAGGCTTTAACCTTTAAAACAGGTCAAATTGATTCAGATTCAAATTGATTCAATTCTAAATCAAATTGGCCAGTTTTGGGAGTTATTTTATTCAAATTTGAATTTAAAAAACACATTTTAATTCAAATTCAAATCGAATTGCATTTTTCGTTTTGTGCAGATCCCTAGTTGGTATGCAGTGTAGACTACTGGGACCCAAACAGGGACATAGAAGTGACACATTTTTTAAAAAACCCTGTAAATTCACCAAAGTTGATGTCAATTTGTAGAGAAATAGCTGAAGAAAAATGCATGCATGTTTAACCTGTACCATGGCCATAGTTTTGGCCAGGAATCTGAAATGTCTAACAAAAATGCAGCATTCACTGATGAAAAAACCTCAACTTTTAAAAATATAGATAGTAAGGAGAAATAAGTTATACTAAATGTGTACAATGGACATTTAAGACTTAATCTTTCTCCAACTAGCAAGTTTTTGCTAGTTGGGAGACCTACAAAAATAATAATTAATCCTGATTCTGTTACCATAAAAGTGCCAATTTTTTAAAAAGCATAATCATTATAAAGAAAATTCCAAATCACCCTTAGCAAAGGCAGTTTTCATGACTGAACTTCCCACAATATTTGCATTTGTTATGTGTTCTAACATCTCTCCAAAATATATGGTAATTGAATCAGGTTCCTATTTGATTTGAGCTTGCTCCATGCACAGGCCAACAGAACGTGGCCTGTCTTCTTTATTTGACCAGCAGTTACAAGACCATTATAAGTAGTCTGCACTGAACTACAGTAGGCCTACCTGCAAATATACCACGACCGTTACTGGGGTGGGAGGATGGAGAGTTGCACATACCTTCCCCACAACCAGCATATCTGTCCTCCAGATATCCCTAAATTCACAGCACAAGGAGTGTGGTGCATTGAGGGATTTCCCCTCAAGCCAGGCATTCTAGGTGCCCGGCTCTGTGTCTGCTTGGGCTGCCTGCAGTCTGAACAGAAACACAAGCTTGAACCTGGGTAAAAGGGCATGCTTACACACGTCTACCTAAGTAAAAGCCTGGGGGAAATTCCTGGGCTACCCAGGGAGGCAGTGCCGGGATTGTCCTCAAGCTTGGGTAGGGCTGCATGTGTGAACAGCCTCAATATGTGTTGAATAAAATGTATCTATAACAAAACATTATTTCTGAAAAGTCAGGATGTGTAAATAAATAGTTCTGCATAGAGATAGCGGAGATAGGAGAAATATGATTTCTCCTAGCAGAAGGGAAGTAACAACTTAAGAAAGCCAAAGGGACCGCAACATTTTGGCAGGAAGATTAGCGACTCGCCAGTTGCTATCTGTAGGGCTTGTAGCAGGCAAACATCAGGTGATCGGTTAGAACTGAAATCAGTCTCACTTGAGCAAACCGGGGAATAGGAGAGGCACATAGCTGTTTGTCTAAGGCAGCAAAAACAAAAACATATTTTTCTTTCTGGAAGTCATTACCATGGGTTGTGAAATAATGCCACTTATTCCTACCGAAAAGCATGTGCGTGCCGATGCCACGCACAGGCTGCTGGGAGCAGTGCTAAAGCCTCATGCAACCTTTTGAACAACGAGCACTGCGCCTGGAAAAGTGGTGGGGAGGTGGAGGAGAAGGACCTGCTTACCTGCTTTTTAAAGGAACCAATCCCCGCCCTGCCCAACCAGTTCGGATGTGGGTACCTGAGTCAGTTCTGCACTTAGAGAAGTGTTGGACCTGTTCAGGCACACCCCTAGACTACAGGTTATACTCTTTCTGTTTTCACAGACATGCTTTCACAGATACATGCTTTCTGTACTTTAGAATCGGGAAGCGATGATCTGACAAGTGACAAGATCTCACCAAGAAATACAGTAAATCCATACCTAGTACTAATCCAGCTGCCATTTTCTGACATTGTGACAGCTTTGTGAACTACTGCAGCACACCAATTTTCTGTGCAATATCTCAATGTAAAGATAAGTTTTAATGTTGTTTATTAACATGTACATATATACTCATGCGCGTGCACATACTTAGGTGATGCGTGGCATGCACGTGCGTGGAATGCTGAAGGTGCCTGAGGAGGAGGAGGGCTGCATGACACAACAGGGCAGAGCAGGACAGAGCAGGGCAGCTGCCTCATTAAAATGCAGCCCCACAAAAAGGGACACCCACCCACATACCACTCGCACCTCCGTTCCCTCCTCAATGTAAGGCTGCTCCCAACAACAGCTGCAGCCAGCACTCCCTTTGTTCGGGGGAGGCTCCCAGAGCAACCGCCACCATGTGCCCCAAGCAGCTGCTTGCCTCTTGCTGCTGTTCTCCGGAGGCAACGTGGCCTCACAAAAGGGCACCTTGACAGCAGCTCACTGGCTAGCACTGGCCGGGAAGCAGAGCTGAAGAGGGCTGGCTGGGGCTGGAGGTGGAGGCTCCCCTACAGAGAGAGCAGAAGCACCAGTACTCAGTTGGAGAAGGCTGTGCATGCTGGAGCTGTTGCCCTGGGTGCTGAAGTGGGCTCCCTGTCCCCACTGTTGGGGGCGCAGTGGAAGGCCAGGGGTCAGCTGAAGGCGGAGGGGAGGGGAAGTGAGATCAGGAGGACATAGGGGAGAAGAGACTCCAGGAGGAGAGAGAGAGATAGAGAGAGAAAGAAAGAGAGAAAGAGGGGGAGAGAGACAGAAAGAAAGAGGGGGGAGAGGGGAGGGAAGAGACGGAAGGAGAGAGAGAGAAAAGAAGGTAGGGGAAGAGAGAAAGAAAGAAGGGAGAAGAAGACAGAGGGGAGAGAGAAAGAAAAAAAAGAAAGAAAGAAAGAGAAAATGAAAGAAGGGGAAGAGAGAGGGCAGGAGAGAGAAAGAGAAAGGAGGGGAAAGGGGAAGAGAGAGAGAGAAAGTGAGAAAAAGAAAGTAAGAAGTGGGGGAAAGGCAGTGAGAGAGCGAAAGCCTTCGGATTGCGTGAAAGTTGGAGGACAGGGAGCAATGTTGGGTCATGTCAGGTTGGGTCATGTCAATGTTGGGTCATGTCACTGAAAGGATAGGCTTCATCGCCCCATGGGTTGTTGGAGGACATCTCCTTCCTTCAGTTTTTCATCATGGTCAACTTTACATAGGTCTCTCATGAGTAAGATCATTCGACTCACTAATTATTGTATCAACAAATTAAGAGATTAAAAAATGCATGTATAAAGAAATTGATGGCACTGAACAATACAGCAGGGGCTGTGGCCGGGGGAAGGAGAGCAATAAAGTACTAGCATGCAGATGCTCTGTGCTGGTAAAGCTTGTGTGTGTGTGTGTGCGTGTGTGGAGAGAGAGAGAGTGAGAGCGAGGGAGAGAGCACTCTTCAGGACTTTTGATTTTCCCTGATGGCTAGCAATCAACACTGATTGCTTTACTGCTCAGCTGGAACCACCTGATTCCATTACTGATCACCTGATTCTGTTACTGATGTGCTTGATTTTTTCCTAATTAAAACATGCAGAGAAAAACTAATGAGTACAAAACTCTGAGTGTAGTTTACAGGGGGAAATAGTCCACTATCCAAGTCTGTGTATTAGGCTGTATTTGCATATTATTGCACTAATGACAACTGATGTGCAAAAATGTTGATTCTGTTACCAGTGTATTCTGCATGATTAGGCACTATAATATTTAAGGGTTTTGAAAAATATATGACCTTATAGTAGGAGACGTACTCTTGACAAGTAAATATATATAATGTCTACTTGAAAATTTGTTTATGGCTACAGTCACTGAAAAAGTGGCAACATGCTTGCTTCCGTTACCCGTGGAATTGCCCAAATGTGCTGTGATTGTTAGGGTCTCAATGTGCTAAATCAGTGCATCTTAGCTGCCCCCTGCCAAAAAATAAATCCCTATTGAAATACACTAATACACTATCCATTCCATTGGCCTACTCTGGCTCACTGAAGTTTGGACTAAACCTCCAGTTAGTTGCCCAGTTTTAATGAACGCTAAGAGAAAATTGTTCAAAACTATTTCTTCTCTTGGTAGAGCATTCAAAGTGGCACAGCTGGAGCCCATTAATCAGTTAAGAGTACTTAAAATGAATGCTCATCTTTCACATTTTCAAGGGAACACCCAAGAAAAACAAACATCTTTATTGGTTCTTCGAAGTGACCCAAATAAAATAAGTGTTTAACTTCACACTTACCTTGACTGTTCCTTCAAATATGTAAAGGACTTTTTAGAAAATGGCAACCTAATGTAGGTGCATGTGTTATAATCAATGGCATTATATTAAATTCAGTAGGAAACATCCCTTGGTTCCACCCTTTGCTAAATATAACCTCATCTATGAATCCACCTATTCTGCAGTCTTTCCCAACCTATTTCCCCCCATAACAGAATCCCAAATCCAGCCTGCATCCTTGTCACTGTTTATTTCTTTTCAAAAGACATTTAATATAACTGGATGATATGATGTACAGCCAGCCTGACTAGGCTTTTGTGTTAAATTGAGCCCCAGTGGAGTGTGAGAGTGCAGTTGTGTGACAACTTGGAAATGTGTGCCTGCGCCTGTGCAATAGAGCTTCCATGGAACACAATGGGAGCTGTGTTGTATAAGTGCAGGTGTGCATTTCTGAGTCATTGAGCAACTGCATTCTTGTGCAATTCCCCCAGTAACTGGGGCATCTACAGTGGAAGGGAAACTGGCTGAACATTATGTTGGCCGCTGATTTGAAAGTGTGTTTAATGTAGTTTTTGCAAGGTACGTATAAAAAAGGATCATAAGTCAATATATTCATTCAAATATATTACCCAACACAATAAACCAATACAATAATTTAACAAATAAAGGAAAAAACCAAAATCTGGAGCTATTATTCACCAAATAGATGGACCAAATTCTAATTATAAATGTGATAATACACAAGGAAAATGAATGAGATACAGTCAGCCTAATAAAAACAAATATTACAAAATTTTTGCATGACTGATAAACGCAAAACAAACTATATTTGGATGGCCACACAGTGTGTGAATTTAGCTTATTGCCATACGAAACAAACTGGAACTAAATTCCCATAAATGCCTCTGGTTTATAATTGCCTAAATTATAGGCATTATCAAATTGATTTTGATAGGTCAGTTTCTCCATATAAAATACATCCCAAACTTTACTTAAACTCTGAGCCTCAGAAAGGATTTCATTAGCATCCTACTTGCAGGCTAGGCCTGATGAAGCTGATTTTAATTTTAATTTTAGAAATCCATTTACAATTTTACAGGTTAAATTTTAAAAGTTCTTTAAACATTTGTTTTTATCCAACCTTCCTGGCACCTAACATTTACTAGGCACTTTACAAAATAGTACATGAACAACTTAAGCCTACCCAGGCTGTTCACAAGCTGCTACTCCTTTTGAAAATGCAATGTGTATGGTGCTAAAACGAATGTTCTCCAGAATATTCTCCTCATTATTCTGAACTGTGCATTTCAGTGACAAATATCCTCCAGATGTTTGCTGGGTGTGTCAATATTCAGTTGATGTTCGGTAATTGAGGTATTAGACATCCAAAGGTTTTGCAGTATTTTTCATATGAACCTTGCTCATAATGTTCAGTAACATTTTTATAATATGCATTTTAAAAATATATTTTAAAAGTGCCATGCTAAAGCATAAATGGCAATGGGTAGTTGTCAATGGAGCGATGGTTGTTCACACCTGCTGATAACTGGGTCGATGAATGAATAGGAAACAGCTGTGAATGCTTTTGATATCAACTCAATGCCTTATGTCCCATCTCAGAATAAAAGGATCTATCTCCTTGGGAAGAAATAACTGGCAGCCTTTCATAGCTTTAGCTCATTTTGGGGTTGCTCGAGGTGCTTTTTGTACATAGCCATTCTTCAGACGATTTTTGTCTGCTTCAAAATCTCCCTCGTGTTTCCTTGATTTCAACAATATGCTTATTAAAGTCTTCCAGTCACCACAGCATTGAACCACCCATAAGCTTAAGCCATCAATCAAAACCTTTTCATGGCTTGTCTCATTTAGTACAATCAAATGTGTAGGAAATTTTGTTAGACTGGAAGGTCGTGCACATGGCCATTGTTGGCAGGTGGGGAGAATGTGGGAGAAGGCAAGATTGAGCTTACCTTCCCCCCAGAAAGTTGTCATCCATGTGTTGGACGCATAGCTCACATGCCCACATGATCTGTGCTGCTCCTGGCAGTGCAGATCTCTGGAGGCCAGGAAAATTAGTCCTAGCCTCCAGGAATCCCTCGATATATTGAGGGATTCCCCCGTGAATCGGGCACTTTAGTCACCTGACTCTGTCACACACATGATCAACAAACATCTTTATTTAACTAAAGGCCATGGTAAAAAGGCGGGTTGGGGGGACGGAAGTGTTAAGATCAGCCTCCACCCCGGCACTCCACACGAGCAGCTGCTCATGAGAATAACTGCATCATCTTTAACTTAGGTAAAGACAGTTATGTGCTTTCACCATATTGTAGTGCCTTCATAAGCATTCTGTGACAGATCACAAGTAATAATAATAATAATAATAATAATAATAATAATAATAATAATAATTCGATTTCTATACCGCCCTCCCAAAAATGGCTCAGGGCGGTTTACAAAGAGAAGTAACAAATAAGATGGAACCCTGTCCCCAAAGGGCTCACAATCTATAAAGAAACATAAGACACACACCAGCAACAGTCACTGGAAGTACTGTGCTGGGGGTGGATAGGGCCAGTTACTCTCCCCCTGCTAAATAAAGAGAACCACCACGGTAAAAGGTGCCTCTTTGCCCAGTTAACATAGATCCCAATTTCTATCTGAAGCTTTTTCACATGACTGTTGTAATTACTTCTTACAAAATTATGAAGTGGCAAGTCAAAACACATTTATTTAAATGAAACATATTTCTCCATACAGGCTGGATCTAAAATGGTGATAAGTCATTGAACCAAGCATACAGAAAGAGCTTTGCTGTTTGCTTGTGGTACAGGAATTCCCACTGCCGAAGAGACAAGCCAGTATTCTATTTTAAGAAGGAGTTGGCTCTTTGGCAATGGAAATTGCTGCACTGAAAACAACAACCAAACTCCCAAACATTATTGCATCATCTTACTGAATGACAATTAGGTTTCATTAACAGCAGTAGCATAGAAGTTACTTTTCTATGGTTTCATCCTAGAGCACTGCTGTAATGTTAAAGACCAACTACCACATGGAGAAATCTAATCATGCATGTCCATATAATTGTTAGAGAGCTTGGAGGGGAGATTTCTTTATCTACCCCAGCTGCAGCAGTAGTGTACAGGTAAGGAGAGCACTGCTATTTAATAGTTTATGGAGACATTAAGGGTATTCACATGTGCAGCCTAGCCAAGTGCAGAGATCGAAGTCGCTCCTAGCACTGTACCCACACCAAACCCCACTTTTGAACCCAGTATTTAGCCAAGGTTAAGTGAAAGTGCTATGGAATCCTATGTAAAATCATACATAATGGAGCAAATTGTAACTGTATTCATTTTAATAGAGTTGCTCATGCTGCCATCGGGAGCCACATCTCCAACAGTAATCTGATAGTCACCCTCAGTTTTGGCCGAGTGATGATTGATAGGATGGAACTGTGGAATTGGTCCTGCCCATATGATGACAGGCCTTTAAAACTCCAGCACCATCATGGCAGGAATTGATGAAAAAGTGGCTGCCACATCCCTGCTGAAAAAGTGTCAAGGACACTAGAGTTTAAAAAGAACTGAATTCATTATTAAGCCTAATTCAACTGACTGCTTCATTTGGGGTTTATTTTCAGTCCTTCGTTATTACTCTGCTGGTCTGGTGGAACTCTTGCTTGTGGTCTCGCGCATGTGTTTCAGATAGCAATTTAGTTTCCCATTACAAGCACTTTTCCGGAGTGTTTGCAATGGCATATTAAGTCACACTCTAATGCATTCAAATGACTGCTTCACTATAGCCCTATTCAGACTTTACATTGTTCAAGTGTACAGATGTACAGATGTGCGAATGACTGTAACTGTATTCATTTAAAAAGTGAATCTGGGCACAGGGCTCTCAAATGCATTGTACAGAAAGAAAGTGTGCTTCTGCACCTGTGTTTAACATAACAAGGGCATTCACATGCACAGCCTAACCCAGGCTAGGGCAGCCCAGGCTGGGTTAGGCTGCACGTGTGAAGTGCCAGGAGTGAGGTCATTCTTGGTATGCCCAATTCAGTTCAAGTCCGAACCAAACCAAAGCTGGGGGCTCAAGCAGGCCAGATTTGATGTTGAACTGGCTCGAGCTCAAGCTGGTTCACACATCCCCAACTCTTGGCACTGCACCTGCACCAAGCCTGACTTTTAAACCTGGCATTTAGCTGAGCTTAAATGAACCTGTGGTTTGCTTAACCTCAGTTGGCGCTCATCTGGGCGATCACTGTTGAGTTAAACAGTGGGCTCCCCCACGCCCAGCCCACCACCATTTCTGGCAGCAAGCCAGGAGGAAGGAGCCACCGTGCCGAGTGTGGTGGCTCCTCTAATTAGACAAGCAGCCTGCTTGTGCCCCAGGGCATCCTGGGATGTGGGAAGGGATAAGTCCTCTGCTGCTCATGTGGGCGCATGACGTGACAGAGGAGAGAACAGTGGCCATTTGTCTTCTGGAGAAGGCAGTCAAACTCCTGCCTCCCCTGCAGCCCACCCACCCTCCCTGACAAGGTTGTGCGCACAGCCTCAGTATGTGAATAATTGTACCTCTGTATGGATGGGGCTATAGCCTGGTGGCAGAGCATCTGCTTTGCATGCAGAAGGCCCCAGGTTCAATTCCTGGCATTTCTAGGTAGGGCTGGGAGAGACATCTGCCTGAAACCTTGGACTGCCACTTCCAGTTCGTGTATATGATACTATGCTAGATGGACCAAGGTATGACTTGGTTAGGGTCTGGCTTGATAAGGCAACTTCTGTTCCTATGTACACTCGTATGAGTGTTCAACATGACACGTGAATCTGCCTTCAATCCAGGCTTATGTCCACCTTCAATCCAAGTTTGGCAAAGCAAAAAAATCAATACCCACTGAAAATGACTCCCCAAAACAGTTGTGTGAACTAGCCCTGAGCAGGAGTTCTCAAAATGTTGGCTGCAGTCAAAAGTGAGTTGCTGAAGCACCAAACATTCATTTTTCAATTTTAATTCTTATTTGCTAAACAAACACTTTCCTTAGGTAATTCTAAGTATTTTCAAATTTATTTATTTATTTAATCCATCTCTATACCGCCCTTCTAAAAATGGCTCAGGGTGGTTTACATAGAGAAATAATAAATAATAAATAAGATGGATCCCTGCCCCAAAGGGCTCACAATCTAAAAAGAAACATAAAATAGACACCAGCAACAGTCACTAGAGGTACTGTGCTGGGTGTGTATAGGGCCAGTTACTCTCCCCCTGCTAAATAAAGAGAATCACCATGTTAAAAGGTGCCTCTTTGCCCAATTAACAGGGATCAATTGATGGTGATAAATAAATGATGGTGATAATTCCTTAGGTAGTCATAATCCATTTCATAAAATTCCTTGAATTCCAGCTACTGAATTTTGCTTGATTTGGTCTGTGTAGCCAGATACTAAAATCTTCTGGGCAGCCATACTCTTTCAAAAGTAGCCCAATTCTTCATTGCTGTTATTTGCATGACACCACAAAACTTCCGCTGTGCACAGATGTGCTATAATTGTTTCCAGAACTCTAAAAGCGAAGTATGCTTTATTGTTTAATAAGAAAATGGCTTAAATTTGCAGAACAAGTAACGTTCCAGATTGATCACCACTGTAATAATTGGCACACCTTTTCCCTCTCTGTCTCCTTAATTTTTGGTTAGTGTTGTTTCCATTACAGTTTCCCCGTTGATTGTGTGTGATGGAACTAAATCACAGCAAAACAGACTTCTCTGGTTTCTAGTCACACATTCATGCTTTTCTCTCTACAGTGCCTCTGTTAAAATGCAGATTGCTCAGCTGCAGATCTTGATGCTTCACTGCTCCTCTCAGCAGTACTAAGAGCTCAAAGGAAAGGGGTGCAGTTGCCTAGATATTTGCTGTCTATTTGAGTTGAAGGCTGCAGACAAAGATGGAGTTGCAGTTGGCTACAGGAGCTAGCCACGTCAGACACCAGCCAAAGGGGCACGGCCAATCCCGGAGGTCCCAGGTTCCATATATTGGTGCTGGAAGGAGGCAGTAGTGTCACAATTCTCTCATGCCACAACTACCTTCTCCTGTCTTCCCACTCAGCAACTTCTGCCCCTCAGAGACTTCTGTGATGATCCAGGGGCCTCTGGGAGGAAAGCCCATTTGTCAAGGGGGAGGGGAGTAGTCGTTGTCACTGCAGAGATACTTGGTGGCAGCTCATCCTTTGGCAAGTGGGTGGGATGTGGTGGCGGCACTCCTCCTTATCCCACCCTCCAAGGGTGCAGAGCTCTTGCCACCACCATTGTTTGAAGAAAGGGAAGGTTGGAGGAGCTGCCACCCAGCTGCAGGGCCTAATGCAGGGCTTTTTCTCTGGGCCTCCCACAACCTGGTACTGGTGCTGGAGAGGAGAATCCATCTCTCTCTGTTTGCTATTGGTTTGTAACAGATGGCTGTTACCATAAATCATTCTAAATTACTGTCCACACATTTATTTTTTAGGTGTATTCTTTGACACACCTTCAAAAACATTTCCAGATGCCTTTCCTCCTAAAAATGTATTCTGATGCTCATGGATTACAAATGGATAATACGTGGATTTTAGCAACATTTAACAGCTGTCTATCTTTGACAGACAGTTCTGCTTCTGAAAGATTTAACAAGGAAGAGGCGGGACAACGATGGAGAAATAGCAAGAAGACATGGTGAGAGATAAACAAGATAAGATCAACAATATAATCAGCATAAATATACTGATTAATTCATAGTCCACAGGATGGCTATAAAGAACAAAAAGCTAATGAACTAACACACAGGATACTGAGGAGCCCCAGTAGGCTGAGGAAAAGAAGACCATTAAGAAGGACATAAAATGTGTACTTCATTAGATAAGAAGAAAATAAAGACAAAACAGAATCAAGATCATGCAAATAAGAAAGGAGGAGCAAATTATTAATAGTTTCCAAAACTGAAGATAAAACAAGAAGAACCACCACAAGATCCTGGTACTTTCCAAGGACAGAAAAGAAAACTAGTTAACAAAGTAGTCATAGTCATAGTCTTTATTTCGGTCTTTGACCAGCACAACAAAGTAGTCAAATTCTTGCACTGGTGGAGCTGAAAGAAAGAGATTGAGACTGCTCACACAACTGAAAAATGGTAGGACAGGTTTGGGATCTGTGTATACTCTCAGTTTTCAACTGTATGGGAGCAAATAACTTGGTTGGAAGAGGCCATATTTGTGTATTAGTTTTGCTCTATACTTTGTGCTGGTCTTTGATTGTAATAAAGATTGATTGATTGGTTGGTTGGAGGAGGAAGATGTGATTGTTTGGGAGACAGGAGCTAGGTAGGACAGTGCCGTCCTACCCTGTTTTCATACCCAGCATTATACCAAGGTAGGAGGAAAAGCTGTCCTATCCAGCTCCCATCTCCCACACAATCAATTCACTCTCCTCCTACCTAGTTGTTTGCTTCCACACAACCAAAAATTGGGAGTGCGCACAGCTCCCAAACCTGGCTAGGACACTTGTCCTACCAAGTTTTTGATTGTGTGAACAGTTTCCTTATATAGCTTATATAGCTAATCTACACTGGGGTAGCACGGTTATTGTGTTGGTGGAATCCTTACATTAGCAGAGCACTGTTGCCACTTAGGGCAAAATATGGGCAAAGTGGGGCAATGTTAGACAAGAAGCAGATCTATTGAAAACCCATGCTTACGCTGAGCTTGTTCCTCCCACCCATAGTGGCATAGCGTTATGCTTGCAAAAGTCATAAGTTTTTTTTAAAATCCCATTGAAGTTAATGGACAATCCATGAACTGATATTAAATCAATTCATCAGAAGCATGGCTGTGTCCTAGTGGGGATAGTGGTGGAGATGGCACCAACAGGGAGCACAGCAACCACGAGAATCAGTTGTCAAATCATGCCACTGACATGTCTAAATCAAACGCACCATGTTTTCATTTCTAAAATAGATTTTAATCTTTCAGCTGAACCTCATTCTTGCTGTCTTAGGTGAAGCAATGTGATTGAGATGAATTATCGGTGTGGAAATATTAATGACATCCAAAGATTCCCCTCACCCCCGCCAAATCAAGTCTATCAAAGCATCTGTAATATTTCAAAGAGTTGGGGGGAAATCTCCTT
The DNA here is from genome assembly GCF_027244095.1 of Hemicordylus capensis. Classification (NCBI taxonomy): domain Eukaryota; kingdom Metazoa; phylum Chordata; class Lepidosauria; order Squamata; family Cordylidae; genus Hemicordylus; species Hemicordylus capensis. Next base: position 307,232,046 of record NC_069657.1, read on the forward strand.
CTTTTATAATATGATTGGCTAATAAGATTCAGATCATGTTTCTTGTTGGGGGGAAAAGGCAACATATATTCTTTCGCAAGACACATGTTAGTGGTTAAAATAATGAGCCTTGAATTTCTTCAGTTTTTAAACATTTTACAAAATGAACACATGTGAATGGTTTATGTATTACAGCTTATAAAAATGTTTTCCTAACCTTATTAACAGAACTATAATCTCATTTTTAATTTTACTTTACGGTTACGGCAACATTGCTGATTAACATGTCCAGAATCTTACTTTAATGGTATTTTCAACAGAAATGCATAAGACCACTAGTTACTGAACTCTCATGTTACCATTTGTGCTCAGATGGCATGGCTGTTATCATGCTCTGTGACTATGGTTTTGGCTTATGTGGGGGAATTAGCTCAAATTGGGTGCAAATGTGCATAGAGCAATACTGTATAGTAAGGTAGCTGGAAAGCTGATCATGGGTACAGGCAGGATCAGAGTTAACATAAAGAAGGGAGCAATGGAGTCAAGGCAAGTTTCTTGAAAATAAAGGTTAAGTTTACTAAACAAGAGCACACAAGAGCCCAGTTTAGACATTATGCTGTACGAGTGTACAGAATGTCTGTACACTCATACATGTGTTTGTGTGAATGACTGTACTTGTGTTCATTTTAAAAGTGAAACTGGATACGGGGCCTTCAAATGCATGGTACAGATAGGAAGTGTATTTCTGTATCTGCATTCAACATAACATGTGGAAGTCTGTATCTGTGTACAGTACTGTATGGTACCTGTGTACACTGTACATTCGTTGTACAAGTGTTGAACATAAAGTGTGAATGGGCCTAAGATTAAAGCAGTAGTTGGCAACCCCAGAGAACCAGATCGAGAGATCTCAACGACAAGATGCTGATCCTTAGCAGAGTATCTGGTTTCTAGCAAATACAAGCTTAAGAGGATCCCAGCATAGGAGGATACAGAGAGAGAAATGAGGGTTGTAGTCCAAACAAACACAAACAAAGAAGCCAGCAAAAGATCAGACTTACCAACAGTCAGCCAGTCAGCCAACCTGCTCTCTAACCAAAATGGCGATTGGATTATTCTGAGTAGTGCTTTCTAGCTGCTTCCCTCATGCACACAAGGAAATCTTAAATAGATTTAACTAAGGGTTTATTCAGCAATAACTCCATTTTCTCCTTCCCTTCACCCCCCTTTCCCTCTTGACTCCTCCACCACACTCTCTACAGGATCCCCCTTGGGTCAAATGTCTAAAACAAACAAACTGCAAAAGATTACTGAATAGAATACAAGAAGCTAAAAGAAAAAGACTTCTCCACCCTCTGGGCACTTGATTGGCTGCCTGAGGAGTCAATCATCATGATGCCTTTTGCTTGGTGCCCAGGGCATTTTAAGTTCCACTCACCTTCTGAAAATAAAGGCAAGCCTTGTAATTGGCCCCTAAAGGTAAAGTGTGCCATCGAGTCGGTGTTAACTCCTGGTGACCACAGAGTCATGTGGTTGTCTTTGGTAGAATACAGGAGGGGTTTACTGTTGCCTCCTCTCGCACAGTATGAGATTATGTCTTTCAGCATCTTCCTATATAGGTGCAGCCTGATATAGGTACCAGCGGGGATTTGAACCGGCAACCTCATGCTTGCTAGGCAAGTCACTTCCCGCTGCTCCTGCCTCATTAATATTCAAATTTGAATAACTCTGTGTGTTCCTATTGGTGTTTAAAAAATCCTGTTATTGTTGCTCACTCTGTGAACACATTTGAGTCAAGCTGCAGGCAGGGAAGAGGCACAGACACAGAGGCAGTGAGGCAGACAGAAAAATGGCTTCAGAAGATAGAAAGAGGAGGAAAAATGGCTGACAAATGTTTTCAGGCATTTTCAGGTGCCCACTCTGCTCTCAGGTAATAGCCACCACTGGGTGAGCCTGCAAATCTTGTGAATGTTCCTGCAACGTCATTTCATTGCATTACTGGGCCTACATTCCTGAACTGCTTTCTACTATTGCTGCTGCTGATTGTTTCTCCAGCTTCCTGGCCTGAACAATCCCTGAAGGTACTCTTTTTTTTATCAAACCTGGACTCTATTGTTCACTGGATGCCTACTGCAGGATGACTCATATCCCACCACCACCTTTTTTCTTGTCCACCGCAGAGAACCTGCTCTTCCCTGGAACCAATGTAGATCCTATTTCTGCAATTACCTCCTCACTATACAGAACCATGGTTTTACTCCAACGAAGCAGAAGGCTATATTGCTTTATTGCCTTGGCCCTGAAAGCCAAAAAAAATATAATCATTTGCCCTTTCCTGCCAGCTTGGAAGGGGATGCCAGTTCTTATGAAGCTGCTCTTCAAGCCTTAGATGATCATTTCAACCCTACTATGAATGTGAATGCTGAATGTTACAAGTTCTATTCTAGATCCCAACTGCCTGGTGAATCTATTGATCAGTATGTCACAGCACTGCATGCTTTAAGTGTATCCTGTGAGTTTGCCAACTTTACTGATGAACTGATCAGGGATCAGATGGTTGTGAAAACAAATTGCTCCAAACTGCGTGGAAAACTGCTATTGGAGTTGAAACATACCTTGGATAAAGTTATAGAGAAGGCTAGGAGGGTGGAAAATGCTCTTCACTGTGCCAAATCACTCTCTTGGTATCCAAAACTAACCTCCAATCTCCCATAGTTGGAAAGGGTGATTGAGAGAGTGGTGGCCAACCACCTCCAGGCAGTTTTGGAGGAAATTGATTATCTAGACCAATTTCAAACTGGCTTTAGAGCAGGTTATGGGGTTAAGACAACCTTGGTCGGCCTGATGGATGACCTTTATCAGGGAATTGACGGAGGGAGTGTGATTCTGTTGGTTCTTCTGAATCTCTCAGCGGTGTTCGATACCATCGACCATGGTATCCTTTGGTCGGGGGAGTTTGGGATAGGGGGCACTGCCTTGCAGTGGTTCCACTCTTATCTCTCGGACAGATTCCAGATGGTGGAACTTAGTGACAGTTGCTTCTCAAAATGGGAGCTATTATATGGAGTTCATTATGGCTCCATTCTGTCACCAATGCTTTTTAACATCTACATGAAACTGCTGGTAAGGTCATCAGAAGATTTGGTGCAGGGTGTTACCAGTATGCTGATGACGCCCAAATCTATTTCTCCTTATCATTATCATTCATTCCCTAAATGCCTGCCTATGGGCAGTAATGGGCTGAATGAGGGACAACAAATTGAAGCTGAATCCAAGCAAGATGGAGGTGCTCACTGTGGGGAACCAGAATCTGAGGGATGAGTTAGATCTTCCTGTGCTGGATGGGATTACACTCCCCCAGAAGGAACATCAAGAGAGCCCTAAAATCTTACTTGTTTGGCCTGGTCTTCTAAGGTTTTTAAATTGTTTTAAAGTATTTTTAATTGGTTTTAAATGGCTCTGAACTATTTTGGATCTCTTTTTATACCGTTTCAACTCCTTTTAAATTGTGTTTTTATATTATTTTAACCTCTCTTAAATGGTGTTTGTTGTTTGTATTTTATTGGTTGTGCACCATCCATAGCCTTTTGATAGGGTGGTATAGAAGAATAAGAAATGGATGGATGGATGGATGAATAAACAAACCTCCTGAAATCCAATCTGTTCAGTCTAAATCCTCCAAAGCCCGGTGCTCTCATATGGCACTGCCCCAGAAAGAGGCAGCACAAGAAAGGAGGAGTTACCACTGCTACGGATGTGGAGACTCTGCCCAAAAAGCCAGTTTTGCTCACTGTTCTGCACGCAACAGGTGCAAAAAAGGGGGACACTTTGCTAAGGTTTGCAAGTCTGCTGTTCACACCATTACTGATTCACTATATGATAAGGATGAGATAGATGAACCACTTCCTGACAGTGTTTTAAGTGTGACATAATCAGAGCCTGCTTCTCCACATTGTCAAGTTAATGGCCATGAAGTTCAGATACTGGCTGATTATGGATCTCTGTACACTCTTATTTCCCATCTACTTCACAAGAAACTCCTCTTTACTACATCAGATCTGCACCTGCAGTCTTCAGACATCCACCCATGGAGATATGGAGGTTCCCCTATTGCCATAAATGGATACTTCACTGCTGAGCTGGAATACAAAGGGTGTACTGCAGAAGGGAAAGTGTATGTATCACAAAAAGGAGCCTCAGTATTGGGCTGGAAACATCAGAAAGATCTACGGATCGTGTTAGACCCAAATAGCACGGAACCCGTATTACAGATGATGGAGTATCCATATGCTGATATGATTGCTGATTTTTAGCACATTTTTAAAATTATACTCCTGGCACTGCCATATATTTCAAACATAAAATTCAGGTGAAGGCAAATTCAATACCTGTACAACACAAAGGGAGCAATGTACCCATAGTATTGCACCAGCCACTTAGAGAGAAGCTCTTAAGACTACAGCATACTAACATCATAGAGCCTGTTGATTCATCAGAATGGGTCTCCCATTGTTCTTGTGAAGAAATCAAATGGCACACTTTGAATGTGCGTAAATTTAAGAGATGTGAACTCCAACATGGTAGTGGATTGTCATCATTACTCTATAAATAAATAAATAAATAAATAAATAAAATCAATGAAATGCTGCTTACTCTGAAAGAGGCTGCAGTGTTCACAACTTTGGACTTGTCTTCGGCTATCATCAAATTCCTCTGCTCAAAAGTTCTCTCAAATACAAAGCCTTCATTACCCCAGGGTCTTTTTCAATACAAAAGGCTGTCCTTTGGCTTAGCCTCTGCTGCTTCAGTATTTCAAATAATGATGCATGCAATTTTTGGGACAACGGATGGCATCACTTACTTTCAAGATGACATTTTAGTGTATGGCAAAACCATTGAGGAGCACAATGCTGAATTGACAGAAGTCTTAAGAAAAGTCTGACAATATGGACTTACTATCTCTGCAGAGAAATGTTAGTTTTGCACACACTCAGTGATGTACTTGGGACACACAATATTTCAGAGTGGCGTACATCCTAAAACATACTTAGTCAAAACTACTTGAGAAGCACCGGAGCCAGACAACAAGGATGCATTTCATTTATTTTTACTCTGTGAATATTGTTACCGGCTGAGCTTATTCTGTGCACTCCCAGAAGCCTCCCTGGTTGTAACTGCATCTGTAACTATAACTTCATCTCCAGGCTTGGAGATTGCACTTTTGCTATGCTCAGGAGCTGCACCACAATGTGAGCTCCCAGTTTATACATGAGGACAAGTCGGTTAGTTGGCAGTGGACTGGTTACCCCTAGATTTTGCTACAGGCCCCACAAATTGGAAAGGGGATTAGATCCACACTCCCTCTTTGTGTGTGGGGGCCTGACTAAGCAGACTCCAGGACTAGCTACTGCAAGTGTCTGGCATTCAAGATCATTTCAGCCTTGGAATGAAAGCTAAACTACCCTCTTCCTCTTGCAAGAGATATAACATCTGTTGTTAAGGAAGCACTCAGGCCAGGAAGGCAAAGAAGGTAAGACAACAACCCAATATTTCATCATGGCTTTGACAGACTTAGTGCTGAAAAACTGGCTTTTGTTGTGTGGTCAAACTTCACATTCCAAATATTGCCTTTTGAATGTAAAAATATACCCTTTTCAGGGCTTCCTATTCATCAGTGGCTGATATAAGGCCTCTTCAGATGTTATGAGCACTGCTGATTCAAGGTCAAATTGAATCAGCCCTAATTTGGTGCAAAGATTCACACAATTTGAGCCACAATTTTTGGCAGCCCCCCCCCCCCCATGGGTTTTCTGGCACTGGCTTCAGATTGGCTTGAGATCTACGTGCTTCTTGGTTGGCTTGTTGTCATTAAAATCGAGTGTTGGCATGGGCAACTGTGCCCCCATTGGCTAGGAGGAGGGAGGGGGAAAACACCCTTAGAGGGATTTTCAAAATGTATTCAAAGGGACTGGGAGGCAGGGAGAGAGCCCATATGAAGAAGAGGATACATCACATCAGGACAGAAGGAAGAAAGGAAGAAGGAAGGTTTGATTTTGTGGTTTTCTTTTCTAAGCACTGAGTATATGTGGTGCTATTGCTGCTCTAAGTGTTTTGCTGGATCTCATATTGACAAAGGGCAAACAAAAGAAGAAGGGAATTTCAAAATGTATTCAAAGGGACAGTGCTGCAGAGAGAGCCCTTATATCAGGAGAGGAGGAAGGGATCAAGGATGGTTTGATTTTGTGGTTTTCTTTTCTCAGCACTGTGTATAATGCTGTGCTACCTATTTCTGCTATAACTATCTGGTTTTGCTGAATCTCAGATTGACTAAGTCAGAACTTGGGTGCTTTCTTTCCTTCCTTGAGTTGTGGTTTATTTATTTATTGGATTTATATACCACCCTTCTAAAATGTTTGTTTTTGAGATGGTGCTGTGGCTAGAAATGGACAATGGCAGCTCAGCTCTGTTTATTTGTTTGTAATATTTCTTGGTGATAGCTGTGATGAGGTCCATATCTGGCCTTGAGAGTAACTTGTGCTTCACTCTCTTACTGCTCTGCTCTGCAATGCAATCTGCATTCTCCATTGCAAGGTGTACTCACTCAGTCAAAATTTGGCTGAAGACATTGCTGTAGTTGAGCTTATGGCACCTGTTGCAAGTTAGGATGCAGCCATAATTGTTTGTGAGAGAGCACCTTGTGCCAATAATGTTCCTGCAGTGCAGGCACTGTGGCTGGCAGTGGATTCTGGGTTAGTGCTTATTTTTTGGCCATCTTTGGACTGTGTGTTTGGTAAAATGTGTTGTTCTGTGTTGGGTGGGACTGTGTGTACTGCTTCTATTCTGCAGTGTTGTTTTTCAAAGCAGGGTGCCATGGATCAGACCTCTGAGTCAGAAGAGTCAGAGGAGGAGCGGGAGGACTTGGTTGGGAGAACAGGCTCAGAAGCACAGCAGGAGGACTTGGCTGTGAGAACAGACTCTGAAGCTGAGCTGGAACAGCAGCAGACAGGGGAATCTGAACAGCTGGCAGAGATGAGGGCTGAGGAGACTGATCAGGAGGAAGCTGGCATTTCACCTGTGTTAAGAAGACGTCTCAAGAGAAAGGCTCAGTGGGAGACACGCAGGCACAAGATCTCACAGGAGAGGAAATAGAAATGCTGAGTCAGGAAAGCCTGATTGGCTGCCGTTTATCTCGAGCCCTATATCAAGCAGACGCTATTCATAAGTCAGTACTGTCAGCAACGTTGTTTTCCGCAGACAGTGTTCCTCGTACTTTAATTGTTCAACCTTTCTTGTTTCAGCCTGTCCTTCTTCTTTTCCTTCCTTGCTCCTTTATTTCAGTTATTGTAGAGGGGGGGTACCTAGTTTAGTTTTAAGGGACTTTATTTTGGCTTATGCTACTTTATCTTTGAGAGTCTTTTTTTTTTTTTTTTTTGCTTTGGTTCATGCAGCTAAGCTGCTACTCTTATCTATAGAATTTCCATCGTAACTCATAGAAGTGGAACTGGAGGAATCTTAAATCCTGTCGGGTCAACCATGCCAACAGCTTTACGACACAGGGTTGCAAAATGTGTACAGTGCATTCTGCTTTTTTCTCCCATTGGGAACAATGACGAACTTGAATAACTCCATTGTTTCCCATAAGTAGGTCCTAGGTACACCATAATGGGTTGGGTGGTATGACATGATGGATGCCACCCAACCCACAAAAGAAATGGGCAAGCAGGCAATTAGAATTGTTTTAACCTAAACCCCCATAGGATCCTATGAGGGTTTTTTAAAAGTAAAACATTTTTTTAAATTGCCCACTTGCCCGTTTCTTTTGTGGGCTGGTTGGTAGTGGCACCCACCATGCCTTACCACCCAACCCACTTTGGTGTCCCTAGGACCTATCCATTGGGAACAATGGGGTGGTCTTTGTGGAAATCATGATTTTTAAAGCTGGTTTTCCATTTGCTGGCTGTTTCAATAAAGTGATTCGAATTTTTGGTTGAACCCCTCTCCCTCTCTCTCCCTCCCTCCCTCCCTCCCTCTCAAAACTTTCTTTTTACAACATTAAGCATACAGTGTTTTGCTACTGTGTATTTAGTTCTATTGACTGACATGTTTGGATTAGCCTGCTAAATCAACGTTTAACTCACTATATAAACATAGAGATTCAGCTTTTAAGCTCAGATTCTGTGGATCTATATTACTGTAATTGTATCCTTATAAACACATGATATTTTTGCTGTATGTACCCTTGCATCCTGCTCACTTTAGATCTTTGTAAAATTAACTCTGTTTAATTGCCCGGGTGGTGGTGGTTATTTTTAAACATTCAAATATTACGTATAAAGAAAAACATGTCATAAGGAATATTGATGATATGGATACCTTCTTATGTGTAACTCTTCTTTAGGTCAGGTCAGACATTTGTTATAGTGCTGGAAAAAGTTACAATGAGCTTTTGAGAATTCTGCATTGCTAACAATATAGTAATAAATTCCTCCACTCTCAGTCCCAGAGGTCTTTCAGTGGCATGCTTGAAGGGTTTGTAGGCTTTCCCCCCATTAACATCTACTCATATTCAATTACACAAAACAATTTAGACTGCAAGCACTAAGCACACTTACTTGTGAGTAAGTCCCATGAAATTAAGTGGGATTTACTTCTGAGCAGACATGCATAGGATTTCGCTGTCAAAGCAATAGCATAAATTATGTAACAGAACAAAAAAGAAAAACAAAAACCTGACAATATTTTAAATTATATCAGCATAGACCCATACCCTATATGCTATAAACACAATCATATCAATACTTTAACACAAGTGGTTGACAAAGAGTATATTATGTTGGGCTGAAATATGGCTCTTTCCCCTTTACATGTAAAGAATCTCAGTGTGGAAGCTAAAATAAACACTGAAGGGGATCTCAGGCCTTTATATCTGTAAAGTAAAGTTGTGCCCTTGAGTTGATGATGACTCCTGGTGACCACAGAGCCATGTGGTTTTCTTTGGTAGAATACAGGAGGAGTTTCCCATTGCCATCTCCCGTGCACTATGAGGTGATGCCTTTCAGCACCTTCCTATATCGCAGATGCCTGATATAGGTGTTTCCCATATCTGTACCTAACCTGTAAGTCCATAGAAGGACTAGGAGGACTAGCTAGGAGTTCTCAACTTCCGTTTCCTCTCAGACCTCCCAAGTCTGGTTTTTGTCCATATCTACTTAACCACTAGGCCTGGTTCTGAAGATTCTGCATCTCCTATCTCTCCTTGCCTATTTCTCTCATTGTTTTGTTGAGTCCAAGAAGAAGAAGAGATATGTTGCTGTTGTTAACTGTGCTATTAGAGCGCTAATGCTTGATTATTTCATGTATGTGTGGCAGTGACCTTTTTGGGTAGTTTTGTACAGGAACACCTTTTAATACATAAATAGAGTGCCTACTCTCTAGGGATGTGCATTTCGTTTCGGGCACAGATCGTTCTGTGCCCGAAACAACGAATTTCGGGTGATTCGGAGCCGATCCAAATCACCACTGCGCACCTCCGAAAATTTCTGTGCCCGATCCGAATCACCCCGATTTCGTTAAAAAAAATTCGGGTGATTCGGACCTCCGTGGGCATGTCTGCAGCCTCCATTTTGTGGCTGCAGAATTGCCTTCTTCTTCCCCCTCCATTTTAATTCTGACAGCTCTTTGAATTTCCCGCCTTTTTTCTCCATTGACTTCAATGCAGAAAAATTTTCCCATTCACCTCCATTGAAAATAAAAGTTCCTACCTGCAGAGGAAAATGACCAAATAAGGTTTGGATAGTAAATCACACCCTCCCATTGGCCAGGTACAGGTGGAGGTAGGGTCAAGGGTGGGGGTGATTTTTGGAGGGCTTTGCAGGAGGGTATTTAAGGGGCCACCAGTAGCCATTTTCTTCCTTTCTGCTGCCTTGCGTGGGAGAAGAGACACAAGAGAGAGATCTGCTGCCTTGCTTAGTAAGTCTTGCCTCCATTTTGATTTTGGATTTTTGTGGGTGCTGTTTTTCTGCATTTACGCCAGTGCTCTGCCTTGTTGGTTGGTTTTCTGCTTTATTTAAGCAATTTTTAAAATAAAGAGAGAAGAGGGTGGAAATTTTTTTTAAAGAAACCTCTGCCTTGCAGAGGTTTCCCACTGCTCATTTTTAAATCCTTGTTGGGGCTAGAAGAGGGGGAGAATTTTTTTTTTCTAAGGAAACCTCTTCCTTGCAGAGCAAACCTCCTCTTCCCATTTTTTAAAATCCTTTTCTGCATTAAAAGAGGGTGAGATTTTTTTTTTAAAGAAACCTCTGCCTTGCAGAGGCAAACCCTCTGCTCATTTTTTAATCCTTGTTGGGGCTAGAAGAGGGGGAGATTTTTTTTAAGGAAAGGATTGGAAGGAAACCTCTTCCTTGCAGAGCAAACCTCCTCTTCCCATTTTTTTAAAATCCTTTTTTGTGAAGAGAAGAAGAGGAATAGATTTTAGATTTTTTTTTAAACATCTGACTGCCTGCAAGCATTGCCAGCCTGCAGCCCTTGGTGGGAAAGGAGGGTGTTTTTTCTCCTTTTGAATCCCCCCACCCTATTTTTTGCCAAACCACTTTTTTGGGCAATTTTTTTCTGCGGAGAGTCACTGCTGCCTGTGCCTGCTGCCTGCCTGCCTGCCTGCCTGCACTCCAGGCCCACCTGTGTGACCAGCCACCAGACCAGACCCTCAGAGGTGGACGCCAGAGACCCGGCGTTGGAGAAGCCTACACCTGAGTGAGATTGGCCCAGCCATTTTATATTTTACACACGCACACAACACACAGACACACGCACGTCACACACGGCGTTCTAATCTGTAGTGTTCCATTCTTTAACTGTGCGCTTGGGGTTTATTAATTTTTCCCTGTTTTTAGGTTTTTGGGGTTTTCACTTTTCTCTATAAGTGTTGTGTGATAGTTGTTGTAAGATTGGGTTTTAAATAAATAGTGTTTTAAATAAATAGGGTTTCAAAGTGTTGTGATAGTTGTAAGATTGGGTTTTAAATAAATAGTGTTTCAAATAAATAGGGTTTTAAAGTGTTGTGATAGTTGTAAGATTGGGTTTTAAATAGTGTTTTAAATAAATAGGGTTCTAAATAACTAGGGATTGTGTGTAACCTTCCCCGGTAGCTAGCTATTAGGAGGAGGTTCAACTGTAGAGTAGCAGTAGACTGTAAGAGTGGCCTGGCCTAGTAGTGCTGCAACTTTATATTTCTGTTGCTGCTTTTGTGTATTTTGCAGAAATATTTTTTAAGGGCCTAGTCTGCCCACAGTTACTTTTCCATCTTGTTTGCCTGTGTAATTGACACAGAGATAATTTTTTGAAACATTTTTGTAACTGTGTGCTACTTTCAGACCACAGAGAGAGTAACTTTCCCCTGTGGTGGAGTGCGTTCGATACATTAGTAGCAACAACACAAGTTACTTGCAACAAATAAATTCTCCAGTCTATTCCATTCAAAGTGACCAGCAGTCAGAGAAAGATAATATAACTAAACTTACTTTCACTTCTACTGACTAAGTGCACTGCACACTGTGTGCGCAAGGCTCCAGCCTTAAATAACTCCTCCTGCACCTGTGCACAGCACAGCAGCTGAGCTAGTATCTTAATTTTTGATTTTTACATTTTTTTGTTGCACAGCCTGCTTCTGTTGTATCGCGCATCAAGTAACTCCCACTGTCTCCCAGTCCCTCTGTGACTGACTGACTGTGTCGTGTGATACACATTCATTGCACGGCGTAAGCAACTTCTGACTGGGATCTTGCAGCAGCAGCATTTGTGCCAACAACAACAAGCCCTAAGCAAGGAGGCAGTCACCGGCACCGCAGCACATCCACTGTTTTTCTGGCCCTCTAGTACCTGCTGCCCCCTGAGACGACTACCCCTTCTTCACATTTTGAAAATTTTTAAAAAGTTTTAAAAAGCAATGGTTGGGAGGACAGCAGGAAAAGGGAGGGCGCAAGTAAGTGGGAGGCTTGTCTTCCCTACAGCTGGTCGTGGCAGGGGGCGGCAAGAGGGGCCTACTCCCCAAGTCACCCCCGGCCCTGCTTCAGCGCGCAGGCTTGACTTCTTCTCGGGTCAGCCTGGCCCTATGCCAGGTCCTGTGTCCAGGCAGGATTTAGGGGTGGGGGCCTCCCAGATTGCCAGGGAAGAAGATCTTCCTGTGGCAGCTGAGGAGATGGTGCTGGTGGAGGAGGTTGGCAGTCCAGCCAGATCCACCTTGCGGACCCCCCAAACGGTCACTATGGGGGTTGGTGGGGGGCTCAGTCTGGCATCTGAGGGGGCTCAGGAGGAGGGAAGATCTTCTCCTGCCCCTGGGCCTTCCCATGCCAGCGCTGAGGGCATTGGTGGTGGTATGCCCGAGAAGGAACCAGCAAAAGTTCCACCAACAAAGCGACCTCGTGTCGCTGGGGAGTCTGGCAGTGTGGTCTGGGATCACTTTGAGCTTAGCCCTGGTGATCCCACCCATGCTGTGTGCACCCACTGCAAGGCACTGGTCAGCAGAGGCAAGGACCCTATGCACTTCACAACCTCGGGGCTGTGGTCGCACATGCGTCGGCGGCACCCAGGTGTGGAGACCTCTGCTGGCACTGGCAGTAGGCCTGGTGCCTCACCTGGTAGCAGAAGCAGTAGTAGTGGCAGCAGTAGCAAGCGGCCAGCGGCTCCTGCCCACAGGCAGGAAAAGCTGACCGATCATCAGTGGGTGCAATCTCTTGGGAAGCGGTCTGATCGTCCAAAGCCTCATCTCGTGACTCGGGCCATTGGTGAGATGATCGCTCTTGATGACCAGCCGTTCTCCATTGTCGACAATGTCGGCTTCCGGCGTCTGCTCCAGCTGCTTTCTCCGGAGTACAAGATCCCCTCAAGGACCACTTTCAGCAGGAGGGTGGTCCCCTCCCTGTACCGTGCGTGCAGGGGGGCCGTGTTGGCCAAGCTGCGTGCAGCTGGGCCAAACACCAGTGTGCATTTCACTGCGGATATCTGGACTAGCCGCAGTGGGCTGCACACTGCCTTCATGTCCCTGACAGCCCATTGGTGGGGGCATGGGGGTGAGGGGACATCTGGCGCTGCTGGTGCTGTATCCAGCTCCTCCCATGCATGCACGCCTTCTTGGGCAGTGTTGCATGTGGAGGCGATGGACACAGACCACACTTCAGATGAGTTGGCTGCCGTCATGGAGCGGCAGGTGGGGGCGTGGCTGGCCGGGGAGCCAACCCTCCGCCGGGGCTTCATGGTGACGGACAACGCAGCCAACATCACCAAGGCTGCTAGGCGGGTTTACGGTGTGAACATCGCTTGCGCTGCGCACACCTTGAACCTCGTAGTGAAGGGTGCGCTTGGCCTCAAGGAGGCGCCGAAGAAGGCCAAGGAGCACCAGCGTGTTCGGGGCTCTTCCAGTAGTTTAGGTCAGGATCCTGCTGCTCCCGTGGCCGCCCTGGTGGAGCGTTGCCGCCAGGTAGCGGGCCACTTCCACCGGAGTGAAAAGGCAAGGCGCCAGCTCAAGGCCAGACAGATCGAGCTGGGCCTGCCCGAACACCAAATCCCCCAGGATGTTCCTACCCGGTGGAACTCCACCTTTCTCTTGCTCCGGCGCATGCATGAGCAAGAGGGAGCACTCAACAGCCTGGGGACGCGTGGTTGCTTGGATCTGTGCAAGTCTCTCTATGATGACTGGCCGGTGATCCGCGAGCTGGTCTTTGTACTAGAGCCATTCTATTCTGCAACGAACAACTTGTGTACTCAGACCGCCACGCTGAGCCTGGCTTTGCCCACTGCTATTCTCCTGGAGAAGGCAATGAGCGATCTCCAGACCACTCTGACCACTGGGGTTGCGATTGCCCTGGCAGGTCGGTTGAGGACTGGGGTAGTTGAGCGGCTCAAGACACCATGGGCCGCATCTGCATGGCATGTCCTGGCATGCATTTGTGACCCAAGGATGAAGGGCAGCGCTGTGCCTCCTGGCGAGCTGCCCAGGTGGAGGGGCCTCCTGGTCGAACACGTGAAGCGTGAAGAGGAAAGGAGGCTAGGGATAGGTGCAGCAGACGACCAGGAGGAGGGGTCTTGGTCGCAGGCTGGCACTGCGCATCCCACCCCCAGCAGCAGCAGCAGCAGCAGCAGCAGCAGCAGCAGCAGCAGCACTGCCACCACCCCCACTTCTTCCCAGTCCAGCGGCGTGGTTTCTCCGGCAGTGGGACCAGCAGAGCAGCCAGTGCAACCTCGAACCACCACCCGGTGGCTCAGGGGCTATGCTAGTCTCATGCCTGGGAGACGGGAGGAGCCTGTCCCTCGCCCCAGCCGTGCTGAGCAGACTGTTCTGCAGTACCTGGAGGAGGCGACGGAAGACGAGGAGAGTGAGCCGTTCCCCTTTTGGGCAACGCGTCGCAAAGTCTGGCCGGACTTGGCATCCGTTGCTGTCCGGTTTCTCTCTTGCCCGCCAACCAGCGTCTCGAGCGAGAGGTTGTTCTCCATGGCCGGGGACGTGGTGACTCCTCTGCGCTCACGCCTGGATGCTGATTTGGTCGAGCAGCTCGTCTTCTTGAAGGCCAACCTCCCCCTGCTGGGCTACCCCGAACTGGCCGTGGAGGGCGAGTGACTCGCGTCACCCCCCCTATGTAGCGCCTCCCACGCCACGGCAGTTCATCCCGGCCAGAAGATGTGTCACAGTCCATCCCTCTAAGCCCACCCTGCCACTAAAACATGCCCCGTGCTGCTGGCACATCCAGACACGCATGCATACACAGGCACCGCTGCACTGTCAGCCTGGGATGGTGGACTGCCAGGTGAGTGCTCCCAGCATGAGGGAGGGGTTACCACAGATGTGGCAGAGAGAGACGACAACTCCCATTTCCCACTGTCCTGATGGCTGGCCACCATCAAGACTAGGGACAATGGGAGCTGTAGTCGCTGTCTCTGCAGAAGAAATCTGTGGTGGGCCCCCCCCTGATGCTGGGAGCACCCACTTGCCCAGTGCTGAAGGCTGGGCCGTAGGGCAGCGCACCATCCATCCACAACCTCAGAGACAGGCTGCTGCGTGTGCGTGTGTGGGGGGCACAGTCAGGATTGGAAGGGACATCCCTGGGGGAGAGTAGTGGCTCTGTGCAATGGGCCTGTGCCTCCTGGCGAGGGGGGCACACACACTGTCACTGAGTGGGCTTGCCGCTAATTGCTAGCCTGCTTGCCTGCTAAAACTGTCATCATTGCTTCCTCCCATGAACAATTGCATTGAAGCTGTAATCTAAAAAAGGTCTGTCTGCTGCTTTTCTCAATGCGATGTAATTATTTCTGATTTCGGCTTGCTTGTCAGGTGATGTCTAGTTTACTTCTTTCTTAATCTTCATGCTCTCCTCTGTCCAAATCCAAATATGTGGTTTGCCTTGGTCTACTGAGCTATTAGGTTGTCGCCGCCGCCGCTGAGTGAGATGGTCTGCTCTGCTGCTGCCTGCTTTTTCTGGCCACAATGGGAGTAGTACTACTGCTGTGCCTGAAGCAGCACACACACACACATGCACCCACCCTCCCCTCCCCTCCCCCCAAAAAGCTGTGTTGCCAATGATGAGCTTGATGCTGGTGCAGCCCTCACACAAATGTCTGTCTCACGCAGACAGAGAGAGCACACATTGCAACCTGAGGCGACACAGCCCTTTTCAGCCCTAACCCTCTTGCAGAGTGAGTGACTTGAGCAGCAAACCCGCACAGTGCACACACACAGGGGAATAAAGGCATCTTCTAGACTCCGAACTAGTGGTAATGTCATATCATGTGATTGCACAGTCTTTCTGCCCAGTATCTGCGGCATGCATTGGGATGCAATCCGAAAAAGCCTGCAAAAATTCTAGCTTGCTTTGTTGTAGAGAGAGACCTCTTCGTGGTATGTGGTGTTGTTGTGTGATGTGGTGTGGAGTGGTGTGTCCGTGTGGGGCCCGGTAAAGGACAGGACAGGTGCAATTCACTGTGCCTGTGCATGTGTGTGGGGAGATGCATCATTGCATTATGTTTCCAAATGAAGATCGGGTCATCATCCATTACTCTTCAAAGCTGTGTGGGCGAGGAGGGGGCAACAACAACATGCCAAGACTTGCTGCTCCACTTGCGGAGTGTTGTTGTCTTGCGTGCGTCCTCCACATGCTATGCGTGTTCCCTCCTGGCTGTGCCTGTCTGTTGACTGTAGTGGGCGAAAAAAGTTTGGATGAGGTGAGGTTCAGGGCAGGGCACTGTTGCTGGACTTAGAGTGGGATATGGGGCAGCAGAGTGGGGTGGGGTGGGGTGGTAGTGCCTAATGGGTGTAGGCTGCCACCCCAATTTCAGGGGGGTGGGAGGGACAGAGGGCTGATTTTTTGTGAATTACTGAAGTTTTTGTGTCTTTGGGGCAGATGGGGGGGCAGAAAGTGTATCTGCCCCAAAAGAGTGGGGTGGGATGGTAGTGCCTAATGGGTGTAGGCTGCCACCCCAATTTCAGGGGGGTGGGAGGGACAGAGGGCTGATTTTTTGTGAATTACTGAAGTTTTTGTGTCTTTGGGGCAGTTGGGGGGGACAGAAAGTGTATCTGCCCCAAAAGAGTGGGGTGGGGTGGTAGTGCCTAATGGGTGTAGGCTGCCACCCCAATTTCAGGGGGGTGGGAAGGACAGAGGGCTGATTTTTTGTGAATTACTGAAGTTTTTGTGTCTTTGGGGCAGATGGGGGGGACAGAAAGTGTATCTGCCCCAAAAGAGTGGGGTGGGGTGGTAGTGCCTAATGGGTGTAGGCTACCACCCAAATTTCAGGGGGGTGGGACAGAGGGCTGATTTTTTGTGAATTTCTGAGGGTTTTGTATCTTTGGGGCAGATGGGGGGCAGAAAGTGTATCTGCCCCAAAAGAGTGGGGTGGGGTGGTAGTGCCTAATGGGTGTAGGCTACCACCCAAATTTCAGGGGGGTGGGACAGAGGGCTGATTTTTTGTGAATTTCTGAGGGTTTTGTGTCTTTGGGGCAGATGGGGGGGCAGAAAGTGTATCTGCCCCAAAAGAGTGGGGTGGGATGGTAGTGCCTAATGGGTGTAGGCTGCCACCCCAATTTCACGGGGGTGGGACAGAGGGCTGATTTTTTGTGAATTTCTGAGGGTTTTCTTGGGTGCAGCAGAGCAGAGTGCTAGATTGATTCATTCCCATACTCGTCATAGTAATTAAGGAGAGAGTGAGAGAAAAGCGAGAGTGTTAGGGTCATCTAGAGTTTAGAGTACTATATGTTGCATGAATGAATGAATCAATCACTCACTCTGCTGCACCCAAGAAAATCCTCAGAAATTCACAAAAAATCAGCACTCTGTCCCACCCCCCTGAAATTGGGGTGGCAGCCTAAACCCATTGGGCACTACCACCCCACCCCACTCTTTTGGGGCAGATACACTTTCTGCCCCCCCATCTGCCCCAAAGACACAAAAACTTAAGAAATTCACAAAAAATAAGCCCTCTGTCCCACCCCCCTGAAATTGGGGTGGCAGCCTACACCCATTAGGCACTACCACCCCACCCCACTCTTTTGGGGCAGATATGCTTTCTGCCCCCAATCTGCCCCAAAGACACAAAAACTTCAAAAAATCACAAAAAATCAGCCCTTTGTCCCATCCCCCTGAAATTTGGGTGGTAGCCTACACCCATTAGGCACTACCACCCCACCCCACTCTTTTGGCTCCAGGGTCCTTTTTGCTGATCCAAATCGATTCGGATTCGGATTCGGATTAAATCCGAATCCGAAACGAATCGGGGGTGATTCGGGTCAGCAAAATTCGGACACAGAACAGAACAAAGGTGATTCGGCTCGGGTCCCGAGCCGAATCACCGAAAACCCGAAATGCACACCCCTACTACTCTCTTTATTTGCAGTCTAACAAAACATGTTGTTTATTGCTAAAAGTAATAAATTGAAAGGAACTGAAAAGTCTAAGGGTCAAGTCTTGATCTAGCGCATAATCATAAGAGGCATCAGGGGCATCTTGTGTGCCACTGTGTGAAATAGGATGCTGGACTAGATAGGCCTTGGGCCTGATTCAGCAGAGCTGTTCTTATGAGGTTCCAAATTTAACTCATAATGGCCAGATTGATTTAGGTAGAAAGTTTCTAACCTTAATCCACAGAGTAAAAAGAAACAGAACAGGAATGCATAGGTGAGAAATTGGTGTTTCTGAAAAAATAAATGTCTGGCCCACCGGTCCACCTGCCCACACTCCACGCCAACCACAAGGGAAGCAACAGTGGGAAGGGCACTGGGAAGCAGAGCCGAAGCTTAGGCAGGGCCAACAGCGAGGCCCGAGGAAGGGCATGGGCGGTGCTGGCGTCTGAACTCTGAGAAATGGCCCAGTGGGTCATTTGGTGCCCGCTGATGATGTGAGCCAGGAGGTGGGGCTGACAGGGACTGTTGCCGGGCAGGAAGCGGGGGTGGGTTGTTGAGCAGTGATTGGGGAAAAGGAGGAGGAAGTGGAGTAATGGAGAGGATAATAAAACTCATGGGGGAGGATTCAAGGAAGGAGGGGCTTGGGTGTTTGGACTGTGGAGCTGCCTTTTTAAAATGGTTCAGCCAATGATGAGGGTAAGGTGATGTGTGAGAGAGGGCTGTAGTCTCTTGGTGAGGAGCCAGCCCAAGGATGTGGCTGGAGGAGGAGGACCCAGGTGACACCATATCCTCCCTTATCTCGGAAGCCTTGCCCAGATGCTTCTGACTGACTCCACTGAGGGTGCCAAGGACATGCCTGGACTGACAATAATTTTTTTTTTAAGTTAGCTATTCACTGTCTGGGACAAACCCATAAAATTACAGGTTTGGGGAATCTTTGAAGAGACTGGCAAGTGGCACTAGACTAGTAGTTGTAGCCCTAGAGATGTCTATTCCTCACTGCCAAAGAGCTACTTCTAGGGCTACACTCTGAAAAATCCCCCTCTACTTTTAAATGCCCTGATGAAGCATGAGGTGAGGCAGCCACATGTTCTGGCATCCATGCCTCCTGTGATCCTGTCGTCTTTCCTGAGTCCTGCCTGCTATGCAGCACATAAAGACACTTGCTGCAGGCAGAGAAGGGTTAGATGACAGGATAGGGGAGGAACAGGTGGGAGATGCCAAGGTTACCTTGTCACCTGATGCATGGGAGCTTTAAAGGTACGGTTCAGCTCTTCAGGTTGTTACCTGGCAACCCTATCTACTGCGCCTCACAGTTTGTTAGAGTCGCTGGTCTGAATGGATGGGACCAGTGTTGGTCTGGTCCCCACTGCCGGGTGAGAAGGGAGAAGGACTGCGTTGCCCCCCCCCCCCGCTGCAGCCACCCCTCGGCCACGGTACCCCCCCCCACAAAAAACAGTGGAAGTTCAGTGGGGTGGGTGCAGGGTGGCTACTGGAGGCCCCCGGCCCTGGCCATTTGCAGGGCCCCCCGGACCTTGGAGGACCAGACTAGGTCCCCAAGGTCTGAGGGTTAGTGCGCCTCTGACCAAATGCCTGCAGTATCAGAGAAGAGAGAGAGTTCCTCAGTCACACCCCTCAGTCCCTCCTCACTAGTTGGTAGAAAGGTTGGATGAATCTCCCACCTCCCTCCCCATATAGTTTCTCATCTTAATAATTTTGGGGCCTGTTAGTTGGCAGCAAAGAAGAAGGCAGAAAACCCAGCAGGATAAACTGCATATATCTGCCTCAGAGAAGAACAGAAGAACTATGTTGTCATAATTACATCAGCCAATGGGGATCCATTTTCAGTCTCTTTCCAGGTTTGCACTTTTCAGCTAACTTTAAAGTACTTTAAAGGAAAACTATAACAGATAGGCCTCTGATTCTCTTTTCTATAGGTATTGTATGAGTAACAGTTGACAACACAATGAATTCTAAAATTTAGGGGAAATCCCCAATATATAAATGTAATTATGAACAAGTATACAAGTTAAAAACTTGCTTGTATTTTTAACAGTTGACTTCATGTCCTCAATATACTCTAATAAGAAAGCCCAATAGCCGGTAGGAATCCACATTGACTTCTGGATTGGATAGGAGAACAGAAGTAGTACTGACAGTTTTCCAACCTAAAATTATATTGGTGGATCCCTATTTTGAATCCATTGTCTGGTGGTCAGCCCAGTTAAAAGCTGAAGTACATAAATTACCAGTAATTAAAAAGTACCCTCCATACCCCCCCAAAAAGTATTTCTGAAATTGAATTCATGATCTTTTATCATACCACCATTGTTTTTCTTGGTAACATATCTCTCACAAAGTTGAAACAGTGATACAATGTTATCAGAATCCAGAGTTTTTGTTCTCATATCAATGCTGAAACTAAAAGCAGGAGTTTCAAAGCAGGCCCGTGCAACTTGTGACTCTGTGAAGCTGAATGCAGACCACCAACCATCTTTGGCAGCCAGCAAGAGCTTGATCAGCCTTCTGGGTTTGTTTCCTGCAGAGAAGTACAAATGATGGGTGGGGCTGGCAGACCATGATAGGTGTCTGGTGGGATGCATTCAGCTTAATGAGTCATAGGTTTTTCAGACCTGTTTTGTAGACAATGCAGAGAAAAATGTGGATTCAAGATCAAGTGAGTCACTCATAGCTTTCCAAGATCAAGAGTGTCTTAATTAGGATAACAACTTCCAGAAGGGTAACCATGCTAGTCCACTGCAGTAAAAACAACACAAATATTGTAGCACCTGAAAGACTGATTCATTGTAGCATAATCTGTCACGGGCTACAGTCTGCATAATCAGATGCACCTTAAGGTGCCACAGCACATTTTGGTTTTTTGCATTAGGTAAGATTGCAAAATTCTTAGTAATTTTGGCAAGAGGACTTTTTTTTTTAAAATTCACTGGCACTGGGAGTAACGATAGTGACTGAGCATGTGGTAAGACTAATGGTATGTCTGAAAAGGATTTGGCTTAAATTGTACCAAAAATGTCTCTGTAGTCCATGTGTTCCAGAATGCTGGCATGGTGAAACTGAATGGCCAGGAAGACTGATTTATGGCACCCAATTGTGTAGCAATGTAATCTTCAAGGATCAAGGATACTTTGTTGAAACAAATCTAGAGTGGCATTATGTGCTGAAAAGACTTCAGGGTAATGACTTCAGAGATGTCTGACCATGTGTTCTTATAGTCTCCAGTTGCTCCCCAGATTTATGATTTCATTTGGGTTATATTTTGTCAGTCTTGTTCAGCTGCTATCCTCTTCAGTTTTGGTATGCTCTGGATTTTCTGGTTTAGATGTTTTTAATCACTACAGTTCTGTAGAACTAGTGGCTATGGAATAGTTGCTCTGAAAAAGAAGTGCTCTCCTCTTCAGCTAGTGTAAGCTTACTCAGGGCTACTTGAATCTAAAGTGTGCAAATAGTTGCGGAGAGTTGTGTGTATCCCTACCATGCTGATTTCCTGGCTACTTTTCAGTGTGACAGCAGCATGTGGCTGCACGGCAGAAGTTTCATCACTGACATACAGAGCCAGTTCTGATGTAACATTTTCCATTTTTTCATACTTAATTTGTATGTCTAAACGTAGTATGGCTTTGTCAAGGCAATTCCTTCACCTTCAAATCTTTTCATAAAGCCCATATCACAAGACGTCTCTTGGAATAGCATAGATTCACTGGTTCAGTGCTGTCTCACTCTGTGGTTACCCCTTGATCAAACTGCCCCTTTCAGTCAGAAATCCATGGAATTTTAAGGCTGTATCACTTGAGAATTCTGGTGGAGGTCAGGTTACCAGGGGTACAGATGCCCTCTTAAGCATTTGAGGCATTCCCCCCTCTCCTCGCCACCAAACCTAATAACCCATGTCTGCAATCCTCAAAACTTATTTTTCATCCTTCCCCCAAATATCTTTCCTTTACCCAAACATTTTTAAATGAGGAATGTGTCTTCAAGCTTTCCATCTGTTTGCATCCCTGGAAGCTACATTCTTGAGTGTCCTCCATGTAAAAATAAAATCTAAACACCTTTCTTTGGGATTGGCCAGTTTTCCTAAGGCAGGTTTGTAGTCTGGTGGGCAGGAGAAAATTAAATGTTGTGACTTGTGCTCACTTCCATCCTGAAGTGGTGGTCCCAAGAAGGCTGCTCCACAGGATTCTTCTAAACATATAACATTGTGAAAATGCATGAATACTGCAGTTTCAGAATGCTGTATATAAACTAGGGATGTGTGAAACGTTTCGGGTACAAAACGTCTTGTACTCGAAACGGGCTGTTTCGGGTGTTTTGTAGACAAAACAAAAAGTCCCTGTTTGGCTACAAAACATTTTGTTGTTTTGGACCTCCATTTTGTAGTGGTATCTGAGTCAGTCTCCATTTTGTGTTTGACATCTCTTTGAATTTCCCACCCTTCCAGCCTTCCAATCGGTCACCTAAAGCATAGGCTGACCACCTGACTATTCCCTCCTTGTTCCCCATTGGTTCTTTTGCCTCTTGCCACTCTTTACTGACCCCACATTGGCCAGGGGAAGGGTCAAAGAAGGGCAAGGGTGAGGGAGAGTTCAAGGAGGGGTTTTCAATCCATTCAACAAGTTAGTTACTCATTCACCATTCTGCCTCACTGAAGAGAGAGAGAGAACTAGTTTGCAATGCATGGCATGCCTCAAGTTGCCATGATGATGATGCCATACTGTTGCCTATGCCTGCCTGCCTTGTTGCCAGCCAGAGCCCAGACTGCTATGGCTACTGCATGCCAGCCTGGGAATGGATTTATCTGCTGCATTGCTTTTTTATTCCAGAGGAATTTTTTTCACCCCCTTGAGAGATGCCATGCCATTGCCAATGCCTGCCATGTTGCCAGCCTGAGCCCAGCCTGTAGATTCTCTGGTAGCATATGAGATTTTCAATGACAAACCATGAATCCACTCTCATATGCTACCAGAGAATCTACACTCAAAACATCTCAGAAACAACAGAACCCAATACCCCATGGGTTAGCAATCCCTGGGGGTAGTTGGCACCCTATGTGCTCTACACCACCACTCGCTCTGGGCCACCCTGGTGCCCCCCAAGTTCAGTTATGGGACTGCTGAAACCTCCATCATTCCCTATTGGGAAGAACTTTAAAGACGTGTAAACTCCATTAAATCTTTAAAAATCATCCCTCTGCCCAATTCCTTTGAAATAGTTCTGGCAGCTTCCTTGCCCCCACTGGGCACTACCACCCACCCTACTCTTCTCTGGGCCACCCCGTTTCCCCATGACATGAAGCTATACTTTTGCTGAAACCTCCATTATTCCTTATGGGGAAAATCTTAAACTTCAAAAATTCACCAAAAATCAGCCCTTTGTCCAATTTCTCTGAAATTTGGGTGGTACTTTCACCCATTAAGCACCACCCACTAGTTTTTTCCCAGGGCAGTTTTTTTAAAATCCAAAATGTTTTGGATTTGAATAATAATAATAATAATAATAATAATAATAATAATAATAATTAAAATAATGTACAATATATGAAAAATGCTGAGATGGGAGGGAAGATAACAGTGATGAGATTGACATCTCTGCTTCAATGCCTCAGCCTTTCATCTACTGCAAGCATGCTGCAATTTATTAATCTCCCTTCCAATCACAGTACTTGGGGAAAGGGGCATCAAATTGAATTTTACAAGGTGACTGAACCAAAATACGACCATTCTGTGAGCAACCTTTTACAGGAGCTCTAGGAGGGCACTACTTGCCAAGGGAGGTAGCAATTGAATATTGTTGATCTCAGCTGAATGTATATATTCAAAGCAAAAGAGTGGAAAGTGGGGGTAGTTTCCCTGTTTCTCTGAAATCCTGGCCCTTCTGCATGAAATGGAGGTGGTATCAAGCCCTTAGAAGGGTCCACCATCAACTCTCAGACAGGTCTATCATGCCTGAAAGTTTTATCTGATTCTAACATACATAATATCCCACTCTTTCCTATGGGCCATTATATACATGATGATGCACTGACCTGATAATAATGTGTCAAACAATTCAATCTGTTTGATTACAATTATTGGATGCCCGATTTGATATTCACTTGCATCAGAGCAGAATTGGATCTCTTGTGATAATTTTGTCTGTGTACTACCCTAGCTGGAAAGGTTTAAAGGTGGAACTAGAAGGGACTTTGAACTGACAGTCCCATTTCAAGTTCTTCTCTCCTCATGGTAATATTTAGGTAGATTTGCCATTCAATTTCCTGCCTTGGCCAGCAATATGGAGCATGCACAGAGAAATGCATGACATGGAAAAGTTTTTCCTTTTGAAAGCAGGGATGTAATAAACCTGCCTGTGGCTCTTGACATCCCCCTGCCCTCCAGCAACTGAAATGAAATCTAAACCTCATCTCTTCCAAGACTGCAACTGTACAAGACTCACTACTGGAAAACAGATATAAAATATGAGCACTGTCTTAATTCACAATCATTATAACAATGAGTGTAGACTTTTAGTAGTTACCTCACAGTCTCTGCTTTCTGTAAAGAAGGGGGGAAGTGGCATGAGTTATTGAAAAGAAGTGAAGCAACCTGCCCAACTCAGCACATTGTATACAATATTAGCACCATTTTGACAACTTGTGCTGCAGAAGATTGCCACGGTCAGCTGCACATCTGCTTTTCATTTTCCTCTATGGTTTGGGAGTAAACTCTGAAACCCACAAGTTGTGATAAGTGTTTGATTACCTACACAAAGTATCTGTGAAAGAAGCAGACAGGTTTCATGTTCCCTCTCTGAGGAACACATTCATCGGGCTTAACATCCCAGCTGTATGGTCCTTTGTTTAAAAACTTGGGATATAATTCTGCATCAGCAAGTGGTCTTTATTACTAACATTTTTTTCAAGAGGACCACTATACACCAAAAAGGGAAATAA
This sequence comes from Hemicordylus capensis, assembly GCF_027244095.1. NCBI lineage: Eukaryota > Metazoa > Chordata > Lepidosauria > Squamata > Cordylidae > Hemicordylus > Hemicordylus capensis. The sequence continues at coordinate 307,256,852 of NC_069657.1, forward strand.
ACCAAATTCTGTTCCCAAAAGAGCCTAATTCTGAAGCCTAAATAGCTTACATAAACAAAGCAAGTTTTATTTTTTTATTTTTACTTTATTATGCTTTCTTGAGCATAGGAAGATGGAGCTATAGAAAGCAGCAGGCTCTCACCCCCTGATCAGTGAAGGCCTGAATTGTGATCTACTTCAGGCTGCTGAGATTTCATTGGTAGGGGTGTGCAGAACCAGTCCAAAATGAACCTGGTTTGATTTGAACTGGTCTGGTTCAACTGGTTTGAGTTCAAACCGAACCGCCCCCTCTCCCAGTCTGAGTTTGAACTGAACCAGGCCCGGTTCAACTGGTAAAGGGAAATCTGGTAAGATTCCCCTAAAGCTAAAAAGGGTGTGTGGGTGTGTGTGAGGTCACCTTGTCCATGGCGGCATGGCGGTGGCTCCCCAGCGGAGAGGGGGCTGCTGGCAATGGCTCTTCTAGGCCCCATCAGCACTCCACCCCAGCAGTGTGGGCCAGCAGTGGCCCGGTTCCAGACTCCACAAGGAGGCTGGAACTGGGCCCCCGCTGCTTGGGGGGAAGCACCACCAGGGCCTAGAGGAGCCCCTGATGGTGACAGCAGGGAGCCACCACTGCTGCACTGCCATGGGTAAGGTGACCTTTCGTCCACCCTTTCAACACCTTTTTAGCATAGGGGAGTGATCCCCCTTGCTTGTAAAGGGGAATCCTTACCAGATTCACATTTAGAAACATCCCAAACCAGATTGAACTGGGCTGAACCAGTCTGACCCAGTTCAAATGCATGAACTGAACCACCAGCCGGTTCTAATGAACCAGTTCATAAGAGCTTTATTAATAACAATGAGATTTTTTTTAAAAAAAGCTGGTTAAAATCCTACTATTTGTGAGGCCTTTGGTTAGTTGTTTTGGTTGGTCTCTATGGTGCTCTGCCCCTTTGGTTATCTGCTGCTGCTTTTATTTTTGCTGTGATGGAAATTTGATGCTGCTTGTATAGGCTTTTATGTTGTATGTGGCGTTTTCTATTCTGATTTGTAGAAAAGGTGCCTACCTTGTGAGGCCTAATTCTTTGAATGGTGGGATAAATGTAGTTAATAATATTGCATTAATAATACTGGGAAGCAAGTTCCCACTTGCAGCAGGAACATGAAATATAGAATTAGAAAAGAGGAAAGAAGGGACAGATTAAGTTTGCAATCCTAAACAGATGGAAAGGTAGCAGATTCAACTGAAGTCAAAAGATCTTAATTCTGAGTAAACATACTTAGGATAGTGCTGGGTAGTAATATTCATATTCATTCTACAAGGACATGCAGTAGACCAGAAAATTAGAATATTACATGGAACCAAGAAGACAAGGATTGTAGAATATTGGACCTCTGAAAAGTATAAGCATGCGTATGTATTCAGTACTTGGTTTGGGCCCCTTTTGCAGCAATTACTGCCTCAATGCGGCGTGGCATGGATGCTATCAGCCTGTGGCACTGATGAGGTGTTATGGAAGACCAGGATGCTTCATTAGCGGCCTTCAGCTCTTCTGCATTGTTTGGTCTCATGTCTCTCATCCTTCTCTTGGCAATGCCCCATAGATTCTCTATGGGGTCAGGTCAGGCGAGTTTGCTGGCCAATCAAGCACAGTACACTGTGTACTTTTCAGAGGTCCGATATTGTTCTATTCTACAATCCTTGTCTTCTTGGTTCCATGTAATATTCTTATTTTCTGGGATTGTGGATTTGGGGTTTTCATGAGCTGTACGCCATGATCACCACAATTATAACAAATTAAGGCTTGACTTATCTCGCTTTGCATGTAATGCATCTGTCTCATATATCAGTTTCACCTTTTAATTTGCATTACTGAAATTAATGGACTTTTGCACGATATTCTAATTTTCCGAGTTTCGCCTGTAGATAATTGCTTCCTGCCCCATTTGCCTTTAGTGATTTACAAAGCACCTGGGAGGATCAGCTTCAAAACTAAGTTCTCCACTGCACATTCCTAGTCTACAAGTTCCACTATGGACTGACCCCCAAGGCCTGATGGTCCAAGAGCAAATTTCCAGCTCTAAAACTGAGGGACGGGCCTGAGGCTTTGGAATGCGCTCCCTAGTGAAATAAGAATATCCACATCTCTGACAATTTTTAAAAAGTCTTTAAAGACACATCTGTTCACTCAGGCTTCTAAGTGATATTGTTTTGATTGTTTTAATGTTGTTTTTAGAATATTGTTTATAATTTTTTTTTAATGGTTGTGTTTTTAATTTTAATGTTTTGGTTTTTAACTCATGTTTTACCTTTGTTTTTATCTTGTTGTAAACCGCCCAGAGACGTAAGTTTTGCACGGTATAAAAATATTTTAAATAAAAAAACAAATAATAAAAAAAACAATTCTTTTGAAAAAGAAACGCTTTTGCCATGAAAGTTGCTTGAGAAATCTGAAATCGTCCATCCCAAAAGAAAGTGCTTCCAAAAGACAAACTGTCTGTCCTCTTTTATGTTGACAGGTGACAATGCTGATTTCCCAGCAGGCTAAGTCTTGTGTCAGGTCAACATGTTATTTAGCCCCAAGTACTCTTTCAAGTATATAGTTAAACAGTGGACAAATCTGTGTATATAATATTTAAAATACAGCAGTTCAGTTTGATTCTGACCTGAAGCTTTATAGGAAAATGTAAAATCTGATTTATAGTGTGTTCTTGGGGTAACACCATCTCTGATTTTATAGCACTATTGTCCCAGACTCTTCATATACACGTCATTTAAAAACTACTGAGTTCTGAACAACAATTGAGAGTATTAATTTTTGGAGATGTTTGAGGTAGCAGCCACAACCCTTAGCCAGCAGACAATCCCAATGGGATTTTTGTGTGCAAAATTGCCTTTTTAAAAAATGCTTCATAAGTCAATGTCTGCCAAACCATAGCTAATGATTTTATATTTAGGATAAGGGTTGTGTGCTGAACATTGCAAGGATATACTGCAAATATTTTAATCAACTATAGTCAGTTACATAAATAAAATAAATAGCAATATATGTAAAATAGCAAAAAAAGGTCAAAGGATGTGACTGTGATGGAAGAGATAATAATCTTCACTTTAAAAAAGCAAGATAAAAACTTGTTTGATGTATAGCAGACCAAGGAAATGCTCTTAAGTACTAGTTTTGCGAAATACAAAAAAGATCATCAAGTGGAGTGGGCACAGAGGAAAGTAGTTGTGTTGTTCTTCCTTAGTCATGCCATAAATAATACTCTCAGGTTGGTAGCTAGGACACTGGGACAGGGCAACATTCTACCCATATTAATAGCAGTTCCCACACTATCTGGGAGAAGAATCAGTTTCTCAACATGTGAAGTTTTTGGGGGAAATTCAAAATCCCTGCAGCAAAAGTACCTCACCAGAGAAGAGATCTGGGTCCTATGCAACTGAAGATTAAGAACTGCAGAATGAATGTGCTGGAAAACCCAATCAAGCCATGAGCGCTTACAAACGATTTCTGTCAATAAGAAAAGCCTCTCTGAAGAACCTTCTCGAAAGGGAAAAATAGACATGTTTTAACTTGGTTAAAAACTCAGGAATTAGGTCTTCTAAATCACAGCCAGAATTTGTGCTAGGGAAGCAGGGTTGTCCCCCTCACTATTTCTCTGACTCAAGTGTTTCCTTGAATCTGCTGTTGATTACAGAAAGGGAAGAAGGTACAGTGCTGGTCTCTTTCCCCCCCCCCCCATTGTGGCTAAAGTGTGTGTGTGTTTGAGGGAGAGAGAGAGTGTGAGAGAGAATTGAGGGAACAGTGTAGGGAGAAAGGTTTAACTCTCCCTAGCACTATGCCCTTGGTCCAAATATTCTTCCCCCATGGATGATTTTAACCAGGAAAAAGTATTAGGAGATCTGACCGTGGATCTCCCATGTCCTGACTCATTTGGTCTTGAGAGAAGATAACTCCAAAATTGAATAAATAATAGCCACTGGTGCACACAAACGCTTTGAAGCTGTTCTCATGTGCAGCCTAATACAGGCTACAACAGTCCAGCCTGAGTTAGGCTATGTGTGAGAACTGCCAGGATTGGGCCTGATCCCAGCAGGGCAGTGCCACCTAGACCCGCTTTTTATCCTGGCTTTTAGCCAGGCTTAAAGATGTGAACATGCTATTAACCCCAGCTCTGGGATTGTGTGTTCGCTCGGGCTACATTCAGCCCAAGTGGACACAGAGATGGCTGCCTAGAGCACCCATCTCCCAGGGGATCCCTTCAATGCACCACATTCATGGCATGGTGCATTGTGGGATATCCAGAGGCCAGGATGTATTTTCCTGGCCTCCAAAGCTCCATGCCGCGTGGCGCAGCATGGATTGTCTGCTAGCACAGTCTGTTCTCCCAGCAACATTTCTGCTATCATCTGTGGGGGAAGTGAGTTGGAACAGCCTTCCCTCACTTGCTGCCCAACTGGCTGTGTGAATAGCCCCATTGTCTTCTTGTCTCTCCCCTATATTGTATACATTACAATTCATTAGTTTTGCCATGATTACAGTGACCTATACCTTCAAAATCCATTCAAAATCATAATGGAGGTTGGGAAGAAAATCCAACAGAAGCACTTTTCTTTTAAGTGATTTCTCTGGGAAAGTTAAACACATTCACATGCTTAACCAGGTTAATAGGCTGCATTCAGCCTGGTGGATCACAAATCATGGGTGCATTTTAAACTTTCTCCTTGAATAAAGAAAATACATGGGCTTCAAGGGGGATTTTTGTTGCTTAAAGCAGGTATTTCCCCCCCAAATCTGTCACATAAACATACTTGAAACCTCAAGAACATAAGAGCAAAATATTTGGTAGTGAAACTTGTTTATTAAATGGTGATATCAAAGGGAACAAGAATGGCATGTAATTCCATTTGTTTTTGCTATCAACCACAATGATGTGGTGCAGCATGAACAGAGAACATTTTATCTTTCACATGCAAGAGGAATGAGAAGCAAATGAAAACCAATCTCAAGTAAAACCTCAAATAAATTTTGGTTTTGGAAACAAAAGGCCTTCACTAGTGTGGACTGCAATTCCTGGGGGCAGGATGATGTTACAAAACGATAAAGAGGAAAATCTGGCTGTGATGGCCTTACACAAGCCAAAAATGGCCGTGGGGCTTGGATATCAATTTTAAAGCCAATTCCAGTTTAAACCCTTCCTGGGCTTAGGTGTGCCTAGCTAGATCTGCATAGGTTTGTGGCCTTAGGCTTGCTCTTTTGAAATATACAATGACTTGATGCAAATATAGAAATACACTTCCATACCAGCCATTTTTGTAGTTTGCCTTTTTTAAACTGCAGGCTCCTCAAGATGGGGAAAAGAAAGTCTCATCATCATTTCCTCCCCTTGTTTAGCATAACAGTACTCGTTGGGACAATGTAACTGAGCTGTTGCAAATCGTGGTAAGCTGGTCTCTTTATTCTGCTTTACTGTGGTTTATGGATTGTTTTTCCATCTATTCTTAGATGATTCCCACTGCCCAGCCATACTCAGTTAATTACTCATCTAACCATCTAAAAAGGTCAACATAGAGGCTGTTCTCACACACAGCCTGACCAAGGCTAGGGAAGCCCAGACTGGGTTAGGCTGCATTTAAGAACTGCTGGGATCTGGCCTGATGTGAAGCTTCTATATTATTCATAACCACATGTCTTTAAATGTACTTTTCATGCACTTATCTCTATATTTATTTGTCCTAGACGTATCCATCGCAATCCCATGAGTGGCAGCACTCATGAGAAGCTGCTGGATACTAGCGATGGGATGCAGAGAAAATGGCCACTGGGATGAGGAGGCAGCAGTGGCGGTCTGGCCCGGCCGCCAGGATGAGGTGGTGGTGGGCCCGGCCCAGCCCAGCTGCTGGCGTGAAGACGCGGCTGGGCCACCAGGAGGAGGCGGTGGTGGGCCCGGCTGCTGAGATGAGGAGGCGGCAGCAGGCCGGGCCGGCTGCCTGAATGAGGAGGCAGTGGCAGAAGGGGATGGGTCGGCTTGAAAGCCAGCCAGATACCGCGGGGCTGGGGGGTGGGGAGAAGCGGGCCGGGTGGGCTGTCAGAGGCGCAGATGCTCTGCGCCCGGCCCAGCTAGTGTATACTGATTTCTGCATTAGCCCCTTCTTTTAGATTATCACCTCATTTTAAAATGCCTTTTATTGGCACTTAGGAGCCAGCAAAGATTTGGACTAAGTCACTAACTGTTTTCTGAGCCCTAGTATATCTTTTGGGAAGACTGCCCTTTATCCACCCAAGTTTGGAGCTTTCACTATTTCTCAGTTATTCTAATTATCTCATTTTCTGTTCTCCTCCAATGATATAAGCTGTTAAATAGGTTCCTTTTTTTGTTTACCTTCTTGGATGCTAGTGCATTTTATTTTGGGCCATTGTCCACTTTCTGGTGAATCAATTAGGCAAAGATGTAGACTTAGGCCAGAATAATAACAATAGGTCTAAAAAGTGTTATGCAATGAGTCTTCTGATTCTAGAGGGCTATTTTTTATTTTCAGTACTGTTAAGTGCATTGCTCGCTGGCTCACATACTCTATCCACATGCAATGGATTTTCCTTAAGTGCTCCACAATTTCCTCTCTCCCCTCCACGATTTCTTTTAATGTATCTCTGTATTATTTTCACAGTATAACCTGCATCTTTGCCAAACAATCTCATTCTCATATTTACAAAGCACCTTGTCTCCTTTACCTTAGTTCCACCAAAGATAATCTGAGCAATTATTTGTGAGTAAATGACTTCCTCCTCATAGAGATGCAACAGGATGCTTCACAGAAAATACAACACAAAACTGTTAGGGGAAATAAAGGGTTTAGATTTCCGTAAATGCACTATGCATAGAAAGTCAGGTTGCTCACCTGTAACAGTAGTTCTTGTAGTGGTCCATGGTCCTTCACACTTTGGATGTCTGTGCCTGTGTAGACACGACCTCGGAACCTTCTAGAGCTGTAAGCTTTAAGCTTTTTGGTGGCAGCCCCACCCCCTTGGTGACACACTTATAGCTCCACACAGATTACCTCCCTCAGTCCTTGACCACTGCAATCATACATAACAGGTAGGTGACCGCTATAGTGGGGAGGTGGGAGGGTCATGTAAAGGACAATGGACCACTACAAGAACTACTGTTACAGGTAAGCAACCTGAGATTAGCAAGCTATTCACCAGGATGGCAGGTGAAGTGGACATTACTGAAGAACTGTGTTGAGGATTGCTGTTCCAAACTATAAATGCGCTCTTGATCTGGTGTCCAAAGCATAGTGGCGCATGAAGGACAAGGGTCCTTTCCACATTGCTGCCTGGCAGATGGCATCTAATGGAATTCCATGGAGGTAAGTCATAGAATTTGCCACTGCCCTTGAAGAATGCATTCTAATGAAGGGCGGTAGTAGCTTCTTAGCAAGCGTGTGGGCCTGTTCGATGGCAGATCTGATCCAGGTCAACAATCTCTGGTAGGAGACTTGTTTTCCTTTGTTTCGCCCAGCATAGCAGATGAACAAGGAGATGGACTGATGAAATGGTCGAGTACAATGAAGATAAAAGGACAACACATGTTTCACATTCAGAGTATGCCAAGCGTGTTCTTCATCTGAAGACAGTGAGGGAAAGAAGGCAAATTTCCTGAGAAACAATATTTCTTTTTCTTTCTTTCTTTCTTTCTTTCTTTCTTTCTTTCTTTCTTTCTTTCTTTCTTTCTTTCTTTCTTTCTTTCTCCCCGTCACATGGTATTGAGCTACCACTTTAGGTAAGTATCAAATGCCCAGCCTGAGTAGGACCTTATCTTGTTGGAAGTTTATGAAAGGGGACATCAGCCCTGAGAGCCCTGAGTTCTGATACGCGAAGGCCGGAGGTAACTGCTAAGAGGAATGATGTTTTAATGGCCAAGTAGTTCAGTGGGCATGTAGCCCACTGAATCATTATGGGTAACATTACGAGGACTGAAAGAAAATGGGTTACTAGGGGCATGCTATCGCCCTCCGGATCAAAGCACTGAGAGAAACAAATAAGAGGGGCGTCAAAGAGAGACAGGGCAGTAATAATGGGTGACTTCAACTACCCACACATAGACTGGGTAAATTCATATTCAGGTAATGAAAGAGAAGCCAAATTTCTAGACATGCTAAATGACTGTGCCTTAGAACAGTTAGTAGCGGAACCAACCAGAGAGATAGCACTGTAGCTGGCAGTGGATTCTGGGTCAGTGATTCTTTTTTGGCCATTTTTGGACTGTGTTTGAAAGGTGTGTTCTGTGCTACCTACCACCCAGCCCACACAAGAAACAGGCAAGCAGAGATTTAAAACAAATTTTGGATCCTATGGTGGTTTGGGGGAAAAGCTTACAAATTGTTTTAAAATCACTCACTAACCCATTTATTTTGTGGGTTGGGTGGTTTGTAGCACCCATCATGTCCTACCATCCAACCCACTTTGGTGTCCCTAGGAGCTACCTATGGGGAACAATGGGGTGTTTCTAGTTCCCCATTGTCCCCTATGGCTGAAACACTTGCGACAAAACAAACTTGAAATGTTTCAACAGTCGGCTCGACTGGTGTTTCAACAGAACATTTTAACTGTTTTGCGTTTCATTTCAAGCTCAAAACAGAATGCAAAATGGCTGCAACCAGAAGATGGACTAGATTCTTATGCCTTACAAGCCCACTGCAACAGTTAGTTATTGGGATATCCTCAGAGCACCTCCTTATGATCTCTCTCTTTGCTAATCAATGCACCATTATGCTTTTATTTATTCCCCATTAAAAAAATCTTTCCCCATATGCATTGTCTCCTGGATTTTCCTTGCAGGCTCTCAAGCTCTTGCCTTACACCCATGCTGCTTGTTTGTGCCTTCCTCTACCTAGTACAAGTTCTTTTGTAGTCAGTTTGCTTTGCTGCACTCTCCTACACACATGCTTTATGCAACAATTGATCAAAGCACCCCCACTTGCCTCTTCTTGGGTGCTTTCAGACGAGGGGCTCTTAGTGCCACCTGTTTTGCCCCAACTGGACATTCTAGGAGAAGGTCTACTACCCGATATCTTCTGTAAACTTGGCTGAATGTAAGAGCATGCCTCTCAAAGTGCCCTGGAAGTCCTGCCCCAGAGCATCACCCACTCACCCCCCACCGATGTATCACTCACGATTACAGTGTTTGAAAAGGTGAACACTGTAAGCATGATGGTGGGCTTTTTCGTGACCGGCAGGCTTGGCTAACAACAATTTATGTTGTTAGTTTATTTAGCTTATTAAAGAGGCTTGCTTGACATTTTAAAACCTATTCAGAAAATGGGCCACATTCCTCTGAGAAAATACTATCTTTTGGTTTAGGCCAAACCTTCCAGTCTGTTTTCCAGACCAGTCCCCCCCACCATTTTATATCCCGCTCTTCCTCCAAGGAGCCCAGAGCAGTGTACTACATATTTAGGTTTCTCCTCACAACAACCCTGTGAAGTAGGTTAGGCTGAGAGAAAAGTGACTGGCTCAGAGTCACCCAGCTAATATCACGGCTGAATGGGGATTTGAACTTGGATCCCTCCAGTCCTAGTCCAGCACTCTAGCCACTACACCACACTGGCCCCTATACCATGTGTCAGGAAAGACTGGGGTGGGGGAAGAGTTCAGTACCAGGCCAGCTGAAATCTCCTGGGGAGGTGACCCCTATACACACATGGGCCCCATTCACATGTAATGCCAAATAGGATTTGAAATGGGCAGAGGTTGGAATCTGTGTATGTCTAAATGTGTGAAACTACAGTTTCACAGCAAAAGCAACCTGCAGTTTCCCTCACCAAACTTCAGTTTGAACCTTTGGTTTGTAGTGAGTTTCCCTGCTCCAACCTGAGGTTTGAAGGCAGCAGTGTTATGTCCGAACGCAGATGCCACCATAACCAGGGTTTCATGCTGTTTCTGGAACCGAGTCATAGAGAGGGTGGCCCAGACCTGCCCAGGAAAGGAATATGCCCGCTCCATGCCTGACACACTTCTCACTGGCCGTCTCCCTGAGCACTTGCCCCACCCCCTGTCTCCATGCTCCTTAAGCCATTGCCCTGCAGCAGGGATGCTGCGTTGTGTCCCATTCCAAGCTTCTAAGCCTGACAAAGGGAAAAAACACATTGGGGTATATCTGCTTTCCACTGTGTCTCTTCTGATTGCCCTCTGGCAATCAGAAGAGAAAGGGGACAGGATGGCAAGATGGGCACTATGTGTTTTGCTCTCCAAAAATGAAAAAAGAAGTCTGTCCACAAGCACATGCGGTCATGGGGGCACCATAAACTGGGCTACCCAATTAGATTGCTGCAAAGATAACATATGGCAGGGCAGCGATACCTGGGGTTGGGTTAAAAAGGCAGCCCCGCTCAGGCATTCTTGAATGGCTCTGCTCTATTTTTTGTACAATAGAGTTGGGGAAGGGGGCCCCAGACCCCCCCCCCCTTGGGTAAAAGCATGTAGTGTCTGGCGTTATTCATGAGAAGACCCATCCGGCAGGTATGAATCATCACATAGGAGAGATTCCTCCTGTGTGATGATGGATGATGCTACTCTGGAACAGACCATTCTCTCATGAGAGTGAAAGGCCATGATGACACACATGCGGGCCGGATGACAGCTGCCACCCAGCCTGGTTACTTGACAAGCAAGCTGCAGGGATGGGTACCACAGCAACACCTTTCTTGGTTTTGGTGACTGCCACAAAGAAGCAGTCTAACCAGTCTCTACCAGTCTGGTCATCCATTGGCACATATCCATGTATGTTTTTGCCCAGTATGGCCACACTACTTTCCTGGGATTGCTGATAATCAGGGCTCCCCTCTCTTGCAATTTGCCACGGTGGCCAATATGCATATGCCACAATGCCAGTCTAAATCCTGGAAATTTGAGTTAGAGTAAAGATCTATCCCCAGTCCTGGTGTTACCCTAGTCTGCCCACCCAGTACCGTCTGGACACATGGAGTGGCCACTAATCCTTGGGAGGATGAAAGGGTTTCCTTGAGAGGAGGGGGTCATGGTATACAAGTTCTATTATTTACCAGAGAGAACAGGGGCCACACACTAGTGGGGGCCCTTGATTTGGATGGCCTAGCTCATGAAAACACATTTCAATGGAGGCCCAAAGCTCACTGGGCCTCTGGCCCTCCCTAGTGGACTGGCCCTCTCATGAGAAGGCTAATCCCTGGCCAGCAAGCTGACACAGATGCAGGAATGTGCTTGGGCACTGCTGGAGTCTGCCATTGCAAGAGCATCCTTAGTCACAGTGGACCAGACCCCAGGATCCTTTGCCCTCCCTCTTATACATATTCTCTCCTAGGAAATAATCATGATCCCTTCCAGGAGTAACAGAAAAATAGTGTCTGCACCCCGCTGGTGCCAGTAATTGTGCTTGTGTGAGACTCCTTTCCTGCAGGGCTCTTACGAGGGCAGCAAGTCAATTGCTCTCAGGAGAAGGGCTTAAATGCCATTTAAAGGGATTTAAATGCTCTTTCCCTGCTGAGGGCAGGCAGTCTATTCCAAAAAGGCGTGATCATGCTTGGCACGCCCTCTTGAAGATCGTAGCCAATGCCTGCCGCCCTGCAGACATTCTGATGCTTTGCCCACAGTATGGCGATGTGAACGCTACAGAGCTTGCTGGGATACAGCCTCGGCAGACCACAAAGAGTGAGTGGCTTCCCTGCCCTGCATTTAAATGTCTTTCCCCCTTCCAAAAAGGCATCATCGTGCTCGGCATACCCCCTTGAAGGTCATGGCCAATGGCTGCCATCCTGCAGAAATTCTGATGCCTTGCCACAGTATGGCAGACCAGGAAGAGGGAGTGGTTCCCCTGCCTTGAAACCGAAGGTTACCAGGCTACAGTTGAACTAATGTCTGTGATGCAATTCATGGTTACAAAAATTAACCTCAGGTTCAGCTACCCATGGTTTGCTGTTACTTGTGAATGCAGCCAGTGTATCGCCCAGCCCAGTTCCCGGCCAGGAAGAAAGCTAAGGGGGTTGGGGTGGCCTGGCTCCTAGAAGACTGGAAGGATCGCCTACCTACCTGGCTGTGGTAGAGAAGTGAGTGAATTAGACTTCTTTAAATAACAGAGGCCTTCAAAAACAAACAAACAAACAAACAAACAAACAAACAAACAAACCATAATACACTGTATTGTCTGACACTTTGCTGTAAAGTTCCAGTCTTGTGGGTAGAGGAGGGAAAGACAGAAGGGGAATTATTTTGGGGGGAGTGCCCACTAGCCCTTGTAGACCTTTGGGGTCACCCCTGAGTGCTCTGTCATTGGAAGTTCTTTACATAAACAGAAAGAGCATGTCAGTCATGACAGGGATTATTGCACAGGTATACACAGGATTCCTGTGTGAGTGCAACTCTCTTTCAGTTCATAGAAGGAGCTCCTGACAACTGAAGGTGTGGGTGCCACCTAGCAAAGAGTACATTTTTAAATAAATAATAAATAAAATATTTTAACTCTTTACATTTTGCTCCTACCACTATTTTCCATGCATCAAGCTAATCAGAATAGCTTCTTGCTGTTCATTTTTTTGGTACAAGTAACTGCTCATGCAATTGGTCTGCTAGAGGAAGCAGCACAGAGTTTGGAAGACAGGATACATGGAAGATCCTGGCTTGTACTCTGTAATTTTCTAATCCATTTTAGATTAGAAAAATCTGCGCTTGCTCTTAGACCAAAGAATGAAAGAGCTCCCGTGAAACTCAGCATCTATTGTATTGCACAGATGAGTGTGCAGCTGTGACAGCAATGGTTAGAATCCGTTTGCCAAGAAGGATGACCTGACCTCTGCTATTGGATGATATCAGTCCCAAAGGCTTGATTTGGCAATTCTAGGACCAGTTGCTGGCTTCTTTCATTTACAGATTCTGCCAAATAATTAAGTAAAAATAAAAAAATAGATTTATTAACAATATTTTAGTAACTCTTCTTAAACATTGTATTGCATGACTACATATATCAACAATGCTTTAAAGTGTGTAAATAGCTAGAAAGCTATTTTTAAAAAAATCTCTTCCCATGGCTTTGGATGAGTGGTTCTATCATGCTGGAAGGCAACTTATAAATTAGCAATGTATAACCATTTTGCAGCATGTGATGCTTTCCAAAGATAAAAACAGTCATGCTGCACATGCTAAAGACATTTTATTCCATTAGGACATTCACACACCATAAAATAAGCCTCAGGTCAGTACAGCACAAGTGCTCCCTCCCAGAGCCATCAGTAAAAGCAGATATATGGAGTGGCCTAACAGATAACATTAGACTGGAACCCAGGACACCTGAGTTTCTATATATCAGATCATTTTAGAGGTGGAGAACTGAGGATAGCTCTTTTACTCTTAAACGTCTTTATGGGATCTGGTTTGATTGTACTTTGTGGACCACCACATTTTCTTATTATGTTCTTATTATTATTTCTTGTTATGTTATTAATTTTATTCTTCAGAATTTTTATACTGTTTTTCAACAAAAAGGTTCTCAAAGCAGTTAAAAATGATTCCCTGTCCCCCAAGGGCTCACAATCTCAAAAAACAGCAAGGGAGGCACCAGCAATAGCCTCTGGAGAGACACTATGCTGGGGAATAGAAGCAGTTGCTCTCTCTCCCTGATAAATATGAGAACTACCGTAACTACTAGTACTAGTGTTCACACAGACACAGACACACACACAGCTTTTCAACAAAAACACAAACTATATAGAAAAAAGAATAATAAGATAGTGCCTGGATAAATCAATTTCATAGCTTGCTTGCTCTTTTAAACTCTTATGGAACTTGCAAGCGTCCCATTCAGCAGAAACAGGGGTGATCTGGGCAATTGAATAAGCCATGAATAAACTTTTCACAACAGCATTATTAAAACAGCAGAGACATTGCTGGAGCTCCCCCCGCCCCCTGCTGGGTGCCATGATTTAACCCTTGTGCTGAAATAGAGAATATCACAAACTTTCAGGAGGAAGAACCGTATGACTGAGAGCCATGTGTAGTTTGAGCTTCAGCCTCTCCTTCAACCCAAACCTGTAAAACGCGGATAATACTGGCCAGCATTAAAAAGTTGCAAGGATTGTTAGTTGACATACTGAGCAAGGGAATGTGCCAGTCCTGCACAAGGAAACATGCACAAAGGAAGGTGTGCAGGGTGCTTACCCTGCATGTCTGTAAGTATTGCCAATGGGACTGTGCTATTTTAATTAACAATTAAAATCATTTAAAACATTAAGACACATTTTAAACATTTAAAACCCATTATTATTATTTTTTTAAAAAACTATAAATATAATTAAAAGCCTGCGTGAATAAGTGTGTCTTCTGTGCCTTATTCATACATCCTAAAGTACCTGAGAAAATACTCCTTATTACAGAACAGGAAAAATGTTAAAAGGTTGTTGAGAAGTGAAAATAAGCCTTACAACAAGCATTACATCATGAGAGAGTGAGGGAATTCAATGATGTATGAAGATGTGGCTGCAATGACCACCTGGTCCAAGACAGAAGCATTGCATATCATGCATTAGAAGAGAATTTTCCATTCATCGAACTGACATCATACATCTGCTCCAGCATTTGCTTCAATGACCATTTGTTTCCAGGGCAAAATTAGGCTAACAGAGTGATGCCTGAAGGTATCAAAGCTTACATTTCATCTTACAGCATCCCTTTAGCAAAGACTTTCTCCACATATGGCTGATCAGCTGGAAACGTGAGAGCAAAAAGCGTAAGAGTGGAAAAAAATTCTGACAGCAATCAGATGTGCGAGTGTCTCTTCTGGAGCTAATTGGTGTGATGCAATGATATGTCCTAAGCCAGAAGGACTGTATTTGGTACCATAAGAAATGGGAAAACATCAATCACCCACCATGTAATTATTAAACCAGAACTACAACGTATGTGTATGTAATCAGACAATTCTCAGTGTATGTAACCAGACAAGCATTTGCTGCTCAGGAAACAGACAGTGGGAATAAATAGACAGTTTTCACAATGGAGGTACGTAGGAAGTGGGGTCCCCCAGGGATTGGTACTGGGACCAGTGCTCTTTAACTTGTTCATAAACGATCTAGAAGTTGGGGTGACCAGCGAAGTAGCCAAATATGTAATTGACACAAAACTATTTAGGGTAGTGAAATTCACAACGGACTGTGAGGAACTCCAAAAAGATCTCTCCAAACTGGGGGACTGGGCAACAAAATGGCAAATGCAGTTCAATGTAAGCAAATGCAGTTCAATGTAAGCAGGTTTTTTGCCCATTGGGGCAAAAAACACCAACTTCACAAATAAGCTGATGGGATCTGAGCTGTTGGTGACTGACCAGGAGAGGGATCTTGGGGTCGTGGGGGACAGCTCATTGAAAGTGTCATCTCAGTGCATGGCAGCTGTGAAAAAAGCTCATTCCAAGCTAGGAATCATTAGGAGGGGAATTGAAAATAAAAATGCTAATATTATAATGCCCTTATACAAATCTATGGTGTGGCCACATCTGGAGCACTGCGTACAGCTTTGGTCACCATATCTTAAGAAGGATATTGTAGAGCTGGGAAAGGTGCAGAGGAGGGCAACCAAGATGATCGGGGTCCTAGAGCACCTTCCTTATGAGGCTAGGCTACAGCATCTGGGGCTCTTTATCTTGGAAAATAGGTGACTGAAAGACATGATCAAAGTGTATAAAATTATGCATGGAGTGGAGAGGGTAGACAGAAAGACATTTTTCTTCCTCTCTCACAACACTAGAAGCAGGGGTCACCCCATGAAACTGAATGTTAGGAAATTTAGGACCGACAAGCGGAAGTACTTTTTCAGACAGCACATAATTAATCTATGGAATTCTTTGCCATGTGATGTGGTGATGGCCACCAGCTTGGATGGCTTTAAAAGAGGCTTAGACAGATTCATGGTGGACAGATCTATCAATGGCTACTAGTCTGGTGGCTGTGGGCCATCTCCAGCCTCAGAGGCACGATGCCTCTCAATACCAGTTGCAGGGGAGCAACAGCAGGAGAGAGGGCATGCACATACCTCTTGCCTGTGGGCTTCTCAGAGGCATCTGGTGTGCCACTGTGTGAAAGGATGCTCGTCCAGATGGACCTTATGCCTGACCCAGCAGGACTGTTCTTATGTTCTCTTCCTCAGGAAAGCTTAAATTTATGTGGACTTTTCAACAGAGTGCAGTGGAAAGAAGCAGGAACTCTTTAGGTTTCAGTTCATGTTAGATAATGCTGGCTGGATGATGGTCAGCAAACATGCAACTGCTGCTCATAAGAAATGATTCAGAAGTTCCCATTTTGCACCAAGCAGGGATTATCACAAGAAGGTAACAACCTAAAAACTCATGACAGTGCTTAAAGTGCTTGTGTGAATCCAGCCTAAGGGTGTAGCTTTCATACATTGTTCTGATTCGATGAGAGTGAACCACAGGTGGCTTCTGTGTATAGAACAGATCACCTTTCCGAAGTGGATTGTACAAAATGGAGCAGCGTGGCTCAGATTTAGGCTCTGCTCCTTTCATAGAGTAGCAGTCCCCATTTGTGGCTCTTCCTCTCCTCCTCCCACTTCCTTTTTGGAAAATCTTCTTAGGGTCAAACTTGCTGTGGCAGTCCATGATTAGAACTAGTGCTGACCTGAAACCATGCCCCCATTTCATGGCAAAATTCGGGGAATGGCTTTTCAGTAGTTTTGTGCGATGCCCATGAAACGAACATGAATTTTTCAAAGTGAGGAGATTTAACTTTAAAAAAACAAAACAAAAAACTTTACAGAAAATACTGTGTTCCTGTGAGTGCAGCAGCAATGCTTTAAGCCTGCTGCTCTTCCTGGTGACTATCTTCTTCCAGCTGCCATATTTGATGTCCCAAAATCCATCAGGAATGACATGATATTATGCTGTAATATTGTTCTGGGTGAATTCTGGAAGGAACAGATGGCTGGCTCCTAATTGTCCAAAAGGACCCACCATTTTTTTACTTTCCAACAAATGTGGTAGTGCACTAGACAAAGCTACTGTGATTTGTCCCATGCTTGTGCCCCTGATAGATGCCAACAAGAAATTCAGCAAATTACTAAGGTCACCACTAATTAGAAATCCTGACATATTTTTTACCCTACTTTCCAGTAGGCTTATGAGATCACCCGGCATTCTGTTTATGTGTCTGTGTGTCTGTGTGGCCCCACCATCATCTTTGCAACATCTGGACCAATATGAACCAAATTGGGTACAGTTTTAGGGACACATAGGGGCACCTCAATGGTGTATTTGTGACGATGTGATCCACCCAAATCCAAGATGGCAGACGCGTAAACTTTTGAGGCGCAAGTGGGCTAACTTGCAAACTGCGTAACCGATTTGAACCAAATTTGCTACAGATGTAGGGACATATAAGGTGTGCTGTGTGGTGATGTCATCAACACCAACTCAAGATGGCAGCCACGTGAACATCTGAGGTGCAAGCAAACTAATTTGTGGGCTGCCTAAGCTCTTTGATCCAGATTGGGTACAGTTGCTGTGAATGACACACATGAACACTTCAATGGCATAGCTTGTGATGATGTCATCAATGCCAATTCAAGATGGTGGGCACATAAACTTTTGAGGCGCAAGTGAGCTAACTTGTGAACTGCTTAACCGATTTGAACCAAATTTGCTGCAGCTGTAGGGACACATAGGGACACTTCAACAGCAAAGATTGTGACAATGTCATGCACCTCAATTCAAGATGGTGGATACGTAAACTTTGGAGGCACAAGTTCACTAACTTGTGGACAGTCTAACCAATTAGAACAAAATTTGCTACTGCTGAATGGCATTGGGATGCCCCAGTGGTGTAGTTTGTGATGATGTTACCCACCCCGATCCAAGATGGCAGATACATAAACTTTTAAGGTGCAAGTGCATTAACTTGAGGATTGTCTAACCAATTTGAATCAAATTTGGAACAGCTGTAGTTTATGACACACAGGGACACCTCAATGGTGCTGTTTGTAATGATGACATCCACCTCGATCCAAGACGGCAGATGCATAAACATTTGAGGCACAAGTGCACTAACTTGTGGACCTTGATTTTCACCAAATTTAGTCCAGATGTAGAGACAGTGAAAGGAAAGTAGACTGATTAGTTCTTACTAGAACAACTTGTTTCCCTTTTCAACAAGCAGTCATGGATGTGATGTGGCTCAGGGTCATGTGTGATTAACTCATTCTCTCCCCCCACCCACACTGCAGTCCCAAATTGTTCTCCTGAAGCTCCTATTAACTGCCAAGGGAGAAAATTAAGGGCATTATTTTGTATCCATGCTTTCTCATATGCAATTTTAACTGGAGAAGGAATTTCAGCTGGAGAATCAGTGTGGGTGCAAATTTGCAATGGCTTAAACCACCTCCCTTGGCTTGGTGCTGAACTAGATCAAGACTCCCATGGTTGCTTTATTAATGTGCTGAGAATAAAACTGAAACCATGAAGCTGTAGAATATTGTCTGCTTGATTCCCACACTGATCCAAATGTAATGCGTATCAGCAACAGAGCATAGAATGGTGTGTCCTGGAGTACTAGCATGATTCTCACTGAGAATCTTGCCTACATCTTGGTCTACATCTTGCCATGCTGTGTGCATCAGGACAAATCATTATTGTGACATATGTCACTCTGACAAAAATGGCTGAGAGGTCTGCATTAAGATGCCTGTCTGTTTCCATATGCCACCCCCTCTATGCAATACCTCCATCCTCTTTTTGTCCTATATATGTACAACACATCTATGAATGGTGCAGCAGCATTGATCTATGCTCACATACCAGCTCAATGCCCAGGGTTGCACTGCAAGTCTATATCATGATGTTGTACTGGTGCGGCCATTAGTATTCCCTGTCTAATAAGCTAGTTTGCTGGATCATAGAACTGCACTCTGTCTAACTGGGGACAAAGTTCAAGACTACTGTTGCAGAAATGCATGTCAAACTTCAACCTCCAGTTTATAGGGGCTGCTTTACCTCAGTATACAGGATTATTCCCATTACTGCCTTCCGCTGGGGATTCTGTTACATTGGTCGTCATGCATGCCTTAGTCTCTCACTTTGGAGCACAGAAGGAATGAGACAGGCACCTCTGGAGTTTCTCTGAATGGATTTTCCACCACTACATTTCCACCACGCACCATGGGTTAGGCCAACAAAAGCAAACATAAATCAAAAGTGATTTTGGTCTCATAACTACAAACACTTTGCTAGTTCTCAACAATAAGGCTTCTGGTAAAAGCATCTCCAAAGTCACAGGAATAAATGTTCTGTAAAGAGGAGGAAAGGCCCATCCAACAACCCAAACCAAAGTGTGCATGAAGACTGTGCAGAAATTACACATCCATTGACCTTTATTGTTAAAGAACATAATTCAGTTTTAGTTGTTGTAGAGGATATGAATTGGATTGATTTTACTTCATAGACTAATTGCTAATGACATCCTTGTTTCGCCCCAAAACATTAAGACAGGAAATGGCTGGATCACAGAGGGTGTCTTTGAGTATCCAGTAAGGGAGAAATATTCAAAGGAGTCCTGTTACCGTAATTAATGAACAGATGTGTTTTCCACATGTATATGTTGTGTGCCCACAATCCAACAGACTTAAGTGTGTTTAATTCCATTAAAATCAATGGGCGAGCATGCCTTACTCAATGCTGAATGCCTGTCGGTATGGATTTCCACAGTTTCTTTCCCCCTTTTTAAATTCTGCTGTGGGTTCCACATATGATTCATATGAATCTTCAAATGTTACAGAAAACCTGTTTATTTATGAAACTATAGAAATGCATTATTAAGTTAAGAAATTGAAAAGAGCAACGAGTCTACCATCCAACTCTGTTTATTCCTGACCATAATTCACCTTCCATTAAAAAAGCCTTGCATTGCTTCTGAAAGATGCTCAGACTCGGGCTTTATCTTGGGAAAGAGTTCTAAAGCTAGGGAGAAACTTCCAGGAAGACCTGTCTATGAGCTTTCACTGTCCCAAAGGAATACAATTGCCTAATTTTTGTCACTGACCCCCCCTCAGAGAAAGTTAGTTGCTCTTAAGGAATTGTACGAGTAACTTATTTTTCATTTAGTGGAAATTGCATGTGATAAACTGTCTCTGCATTATAGTCACTATGCTTAAAAATGTAAATGATTTCAAACCTATAACATACTTGTTATATTGTTTCAAACCTATATCAACTTTAAAGGCAGTGAATGACCTGAATCTGGGCTTGGAGGCTATGATGCGCTGGATGTGGGCTAGTAAACTGAGATTGAATCCAGACAAGACGAAGGTGCTGTTGGTCAGTAGGAGAGCCAATCGGGATGAAAGGGTCCAACTGGTACTAGATGGGGTTTCACTCCCCTTGAAAGAGCTACTCTGCAGTTTGGGAGTACTGCTGGACCCTCTGCTTTTGGAAGCTCAGGTGGAGGCGGTAGCCAGAGGTGCTTTTGTCCAGCTTCAGCTAGTGCGTCAGCTGCATCCCTTTCTCAAGAAGGCAGAATGGCCGCAGTTACCCATGCCCTAGTCATGTCACGGCTGGATTACTGTAATGAAGTCTACATGGGGCTGCCCTTGAAGAATATTCAGAAACTGCAGCTAGTGCAAAATGTGGCAGCTAGGATTGTATCCAGAGGTATCTGTTGGGATCACATTACACCCACTCTGAAAGAGTTGCACTGGCTACCAATTTGTTTCTGGATCCAATTCAAGGTGTTGGTTTTGACCTTTAAAGCCCTTAATGGTTTGGGCCTTGGATATCTGAAGGACCGCTTACTCCCAAGGGTTTCTGCCCACATGACCATATCATCAGAGGGGATTCTGCTCTATGTGCTGACAGTGAGAGAGGCTTGGTTGTTGAGCATGTGGGACAGGGCCTTCTCAGTCATTGCCCACAGGCTTTGGAATGCTCTCCTGGCTGAAATCCACTCCTCAGTCTCCTTGACAGTTTTGAGGGGGGAAATTAAGATGTGGCTCTTCACCAAGACTTTTGAATGAGAGTATTGTTTTTCATTATTATTACTGGTGCTGCTTTGTGTTATATATTATTATTTTATGGGTTATTACATTTTTATATAGAGTATATTTATATTTATATTATCTGTACTTTTGTATTCTTTTAATTTTTGAGATCATCTGTACCTTTGTATTTTAATTATGTGTTTTAATTATATTGTCAACCGCTTTGAGATTATTTTAATGAAAAGCGGTATATAAATTGAATAAACAAACAAACTTGAATTCATGAATATATCTTAGAAATACGGACTAATCATATAAGAAAAACGTGTTTTGTTACCTAAATTTATATGGCATGATATTGCCTTTAACAAAGCATATGATTAGATATTGAGGCTGTGCACATGAGCAGCCCCACCCAGGTCAGGCTGCATGTGTTCAGTGCCAGGATTGAGGCTGCCTCCCCTAGTAGCCCAAATTTTTAACCTGGGTTTTTACCTGGGTTAAAGGGTGTGAGTGCACCCTTTACCACAGGTCCTGGGTCGTGTGTATGCTTGGGCTGCAGTCCTCTGCCCCACCAGGATTTTTGGTCGTGTGAACGACCTTATTGTCTTGTACTCTTTCATTCAAAACCACCATGAAAAATCTCATTCTTAACAAAATGAATATTCACCTGAACTCCTTTTCTCACTCTAAACAAGTCAGTCAATTTTGCCATATAGTTCTTATCCCAGCCTCTTAATAACTAGGGGTGTAGTGGAGGGGAGATGTGCAGGGACGGAGTGTTGGTACTTCTCAGTTCCTCTGGCTGTTGGGGTGGGCGTGGGCATGGGGGGTGTCACGGAGAGCACCTGCACTTTTGAATTTGCAACTACATCACTGTTAGTAACCATTCTGAAATAGGTGCCAGATCTTAATTTCCCACATGTAACTAATCACAATCAACAGGTGCCTGATCATATCAAGATCTTCCTGTAATATAATAGTATTTAGCCTACTTTCCAGTAGGCTTATGAGATCACCCGGCATCCTGTGTGTGTTTCCAACTGTGTCTATCTGTGTGTCTGTGTGTGTGTTGCCCCCATCAACTTCACAATGCCTGGATCAATATGAACCAAATCAGGTACAGTTATAGGGACACATAGGGACACCTCAAAGGCATAGTTTGTGATAATGTCATCCACCCAGATTCAAGATGGCAGACACATAAACTTTTGAGGAGCAAGAGGGCTAACTTGTTAACTGCTTACCCTAGTTGAACCAAATTTGGTACAGTGGTAGGGACACTTAGGGGCATCTCAATGGCATAGTTTGTGATGATGTCATCCACCCCAATCCTAGATGGTGGTCCTGTGAACGTCTGAGGTGCAAGCCAGCTAATCTGTGGACTGTCTAACCCATTTGAACTAAATTGGGGACAGTTGCAGTGAGTGACACACAGGGACACCTCAGTGGCATAATTTGTGATGATGTCATCCACATTGAAACCAGATGGCGAACACGTGAACATTTTAGGTGCAAGTCAGCTAACTTGTGGACTAACTGATTTGAACCAAATTAGGTACAGTTCTAGTGAGTGACACACAGGGACACCTGTGTAGTTTGTAATGATGTCATCCACCCTGATTCAAGATGGCAGAACCATAAACTTTTGATACAGAAGTGAGCTAACTTGTGAACCGTTTAACTGATTTGAACCAAATTTGCTACAGCTGTAGGGACACACAGGGACACCTCAAAGGCGTAGATTGTGACTATGTCATTCACCCCAATTCAAGATGGTGGACATGTAAACCTTTGAGGTGAAAGTACACTGACTTGTGGACAGTCTAACCGATTTGAAGCAAATTTGCTACAGCTGTATGCCCCAATGTTGTAGGGATGCCCTACCCAAGATGGTGGACGTGTGAACATTTGAGGTGCAAGAAATCTAACTTGTGGACCTCAGTTTGAACCAAATATAGCCCAGTTGTAGAGACAATGAAAGGAAAGTAGGCTGATTAGTTCTTACTAGAATATCTTGTTAGGTAATAAAATGGTATAACTGAGGATCTAGAGGATCTAGTAGTAGATTTTAGCTTGCTGTTTCTTTGATGTGATCAAGGATCAATCTCCAATAAGGTAGTATTTTGAGATGAAATAAAGATAAAGCACATATGACCCAGTATTGCCACATCTCCAGTTATTACTAACATATCCAACTCCGCCTAGAGGTATGCATTGATTCTGTCTATGTGTATCTTTACAACACTGCAAACAACATTGGGATGACTTCTGCTGTTGTTGTTTTTAAAACTTACTATGCATATTGCATTCATGTCTTCTGCTTATGCAATTGCACTTGGGTTCTATAGTAAATTGTGTAAGGAACAGTGGTATGTTTACCGGGGGGGGGGGCTGAATGACCTCATAGCACTTTTCCATCTCACACATCAACCCAGAGGGGGATCAAAATAGACCTGCCATTTCCCACAGTGCAGTTAATCATCTAAGGAGTGCTGTGGGAACAATACTGCTTGGCTTTCCATCAGCTATGAACTGCTCCCACTACTGTAGATGGTCAGACTCATTTTTCAAGAAGACTCCTGTAATGGAAACTTAGAAGAATGAGATCATTCCTCAGTGCTTCCCCCACCCCCACCCCACCCCCACTTTTTTCCAGCTGGGATGTGGAAAGGAAACAAAGATATATACCTGTAGGATTCCATTGGAAATAGTTCACTGGAAAATGCACAGCTGTCTCTTTTTATACCACTTTCCAGTTTGTGTCACTGATGTAACACACTGTGCTGCAGCCCTGGAATGATGCATAAACAATATCATTTGTCCCCACTCTTCGTTTTTGAGGGAAACAGCTGCCCATTAGCTTAGCATGATAAATAGCATGAATAATCTATGATACCTATTGCATGCCCAGTCCTGGGAATTTAGGTGACAATATTAAATTATTGCTGTACAAGAATGTTTGCTTAAGATTTACAGTGTGGTGAGGAAGATTTGCTGGAGAACAGTTTCAGGATTATTTATGGGGGGAGTTTGACATAATTGGACTTTGAAATATCCTCTGCTCCAGTATCCTCTACATTCTCCCAGGCTCTTGCCATGTGGTCTGAAGCCACCAATTGCTCATCTGGGAATCCTGCCTAATGTTACAAAGTCCTTTCAAAAATCTGATTCAATGCTGTCTTTGTTTGTGAAAGCAGCAGAATGGTGTGAATCAATAATCTGCCATATCAATATATTGTTGCCTTCTTTTATTTATTAATTATTAAAATCATATCTATCTATCTATCTATCTATCTATCTATCTATCTATCTATCTATCTATCTATCCCTTTAATGTTATATACTGCACAATGTCCCATGGGTGTTTTGTGTGCTGCAAGCACTGCTGCAGCTTCCAGGTGCAAGTGCAACTCTTCTTGCACAGAGCTGAAATTGAGCAAGGGAGTTTCACAATCACACAGCCATTATTTCCAGTAGCTGTGCAACTGCACCATTTCCTTATGCGATTTCAGCATGTGTGCAAGTGCGCACTACTGCCACTTGCATTGAAACTGTGTATAATGCCCACAGAACACTGGAAGGTATGTCAGCCATTATCTTTTTCAATATAAATTATATGTCAAAACATTTATATGTCATATAATGAATCTGTAGATAAAAAAACATAGCCTTGAACCACAGAAGAACATTTTATTGCAATAACATATCAGACTGGATTACATAATTTTGACTCAGATTAAGACAAACTGAAAATATTTGCTGAAAATCTGATCTTGGCAATATTGTTAAGAACAGCCCTGCTGGATCAGGCTCAAGGCCCATCTAGTCCAGCATCCTGTTTCACACAGTGGCCCACTAGATGACAGCCTCTTGCTCAAACCCAGTGGAACCCTCTCTTTGCACAGCATCTGGGGATCTTCTCTTCTGAGAAGCCCACAGGCAGGTAGTGAGGGCTTGCCCTCTCTCCCTCTGTTGCTCCCTGCAACTGGTATCGAGAGGCATCTTGCCTCTGAAGCTGGAGGTGGTCTACAGCCACCAGACTAGTAGCCATTGATAGACCTCTTCTCCATGAATTTGTCTAAGCTCCTTTTAAAGCCATCCAAGCTACTGGCCATCACTACATCCCGTGGCAGAAAATTCCATAGATTAATTATGTGCCTTGTGAAAAAAGTACTTCCTTTTGTCAGTCCTAAATTTCCCGACCTCCAGTTTCATGGGATAACCCCGGGTTCTAGTGTTGGGAGAGAGGCAGGAAAATTTCAATCTGTCCACTCTCTCTATTTCATGCATAATTTCATACATCGCTATCATGTCTCCCTTTAGTCACCTGTTTTCCAAACTAAAGAGCCCCAGATGCTGTGCAAAGAGAGGGTTCCACTGGGTTTGATCAAGAGGCTGTCATTGAGCTTAATACTGAAAACTTTCCAGATCCGCTCCACTCCAATAACAGGTTGGCATTGTTAAAGGTCATTAATTTGATTTACTGCAGCCTGCAGAATGTTCAAAACACTGAAGTCCTGTTCAGATGATCTCCTCCATGTGTTCAATAAATATGTGGAGTGGGGAATAAGACTACCCTGCCACTGGCACATCTCCTGGCCATGCCCCAGACACCTATGACTTGAGTTGATTACATGAAAGGAGCCCCATGTGCATACAAGCTGTACACACAGGAGGCTTCAACATGATCTAGAACCCCGATCACACACAATTCTGTATTGCATGGAAGCTCCTACACATGCATTATTTGACACAGGGGCCCCTTTCACATGTACACCTGAACGTGCAGTGTTGTAAGGGGCTGACTGGAGGATGTGCTGATACTGGCATGGCCAGCTCCCCCTTCCATACAGTCACGGAATGAATGGAGGCGATCACCTGAAGGGGGTGGAAGATAATCAGGAAGTTAATCAGGATACACAAAGGGGGCTGGTGTTTATCTAGGACTGAGAGGAGATGGTGGGACTACACACTGTTGTGAGGATAGTTAGCCACCGATGGTGTCAAGTTGCTACAAATAAATTATAAGAGGCAGAGTAAGCTCCAGTAGCTTTAGATGGTGCTATTCATTATTTCTTTCACTCTTTCAGGTAATTTGACTTTCACTCTATATACTGTGTGTGCATTTTATTTTATTACATTATTCTTGTTTACACAGTCAGACAGGTACTGTTGACTGGATTGTTTTATCCAGACATCGAGTCCTTCCCAAGGACCTGGGTGGCTGGATTTTATTATCAATGTTGTTGCTGTTATTATAGATATTATCGCAGAATATAGGCTGTTCCCAGTAAAGTTGCTTTTTGTAATTGGCTGATGGTGATTTCTGTGGCCCCTTGGTGTTGAGGTGCTCTTCAAGGTCTTTTGGAACTGCACCCAGGGCGCCAATTACCACTGGGATTATTTTGGTCTTTTTCTGCCACAGCCTTTTAATTTAAATTTGTAGATCTTTGTATTTGGTGATTTTTTCTATTTCTATTTCTTCTATTCTGCTGTCGCCTGGTATTGCTATGTCGATTATTTTGACTTGTTTTTCTTTCTTCTCGACTACAGTTATATCTGGTGTATTGTGTGGCAGATGTTTGTCTGTTTGTAGTCGGAAGTCCCATAATATTTTTGCATCTTCATTTCCTACACCTTTTTCATTTGTATGGTCCCACCAATTTTTGGCTACAGGTAGCTTGTATTTTTTGCGAATAATCCAGTGTATCATCCCTACTACCTTGTCATGCCTTTGTTTGTAGTCAGTCTGTGCGATCTTTTTACTACAGCTGATTAGGTGGTCCACTGTTTCATCTGCTTCTTTACAAAGGCGGCACTTGCTGTTTGTGGTGGATTTTTCGGCTTTTGCTCTTATTGCATTTGTTCTTAGTGCCTGTTCTTGTGCAGCCAGTATTAAACCCTCTGTTTCTTTCTTCAAGTTGCCATTCTTAAGCCATTGCCCGGTCTTGGTGATGTCTGATTTTCCACTTATATTGTGCAAATATTGACCATGCAGTGGCTTATTTTTCCATTTTTCTGCTCGGTTCTTGACTTGTTCTTTCTTGTAGGCCTGCTTTGTTTCATTGGTGTTTAAAAGTTTCTCATTACTGACCATTTTAATTTCATCTTCTTTACCGTCCTTTATATATTCTTCAAGGCCTCTTTTCTCCTCCTCTACTGTTTGATGGACTTGCAGCATTCCTCTTCCATCTGAACACCTTTGTGCCTCTGGTGTTCGGACAATTTCCTTTCTGTTCAACTGGAAGCTGTTTGTTAGTTAATAAGTGTTGCATTACTTCATCTGCTATTATTCCAGTTAATAATTTGAACATGGTTGGCAGGCAGGTTATTGGTCTATAATTACTTGGAACCACACCTTTTGCTGGGTCTTTCATTATGAGATGAGTTTTCCCAGTTGTTAGCCATTGTTCAATATCACCTCCTTGAAAAATGTGATTGAACTTTTTTGATAGTTGTTTATGAAGGCTTGTTAAGTGTTTAAGCCAAAAGCCATGCAGTTCATCGTCGCCTGGTGCAGTCCAATTTTTAATTTTCTTTGCTCTTTCACTTATTAATTCTGGTGTTATTATTAGATCTTGCATTTGTTGGTTACATTTTTCGACCTCTTTCACCCAGCTGGCTTTTTTATTATAATCTATTGGATTGTCCCATAATTTTCCCCAGAATTGCACAGTTTCTTCTTTGTTTGGTGTTTCTATGTTTCTTGCAGTTTCTCCTTCTATGCTTTGGTAGAAACGTCTCTGATTCGACTGGAATTGGAGATTCTGCCTGTGTTATGTAATTCTGGCTTCGTATCTGCTAATCTTCTTTGACACTGCTGTTATTTGCTGCTTTATTTCCAGGACTTTTCTAATTTTCCTTGAATCTAGGTGGTATTTTTGGATCAGATACTGTTTGGTGTTTTCATCTTCAGCTTCTTGTCTTTCATATCTTTCAGTTTACTAGCATCTGATCTAAACCTGGAGATTTTATTTTCTAATCTAATCTTCCATTTAGGTGATGTACTACTTTCTTTTTTTACAGGTCCACTGATCTTATATCCGAGCTCCTGTGTTGTTATTGTTGCTGCACTGTACATTAGTTGGTTTGTTTCTTGCAAATTATTGGTTGTTATTTCTGCAAGTGCAGCATTGACATCTTTTAAGGCCTGAGCAAGTTGTTTTTTGGCAACTGTTTTTAGAGCTGGAAGTCGAACCCTGGTGGTTGTTTGGTTCATGTGCTCAGTTATTTTTTGCTTTAGTTCTTGTTGCTTTTCTGTTAAACGGCATTCGGGTTTTTGAGGTGAAGGCAAAGGGGAGGTTGCCTGGTTTTGATTTTGAAACAGTTCAGCAACAGTGGCATCCTTGATTTCCAACACCTCCTCCACCTGCGCCTGAGCAACTTCTTCAATTGGTGATAATTCTTCTTCCATATCTTGAGCCTGTGTTGCTCTTTGCAATTCTTCCAGCTCAACTTCTGTGAATACTTTATTTCTTATTATGAATCTTCTCTGTTCTGCTAGCCTTTGTTCTGTTATTTCTGTATCTGGATGCTTCTCTTTCCAAATCTGGTACATTCTTTTTAAATAACCTCTTCTAGTTGGACTAGACTTGTAATAGCAGATATTATTTCCTTGTTGGCATTTTTCGTATTTTTTTTTCCAGTTAAGTGACATTTCTTCCAGTAACCTTGCAGTCTCCAGCCCTGGTTGCTCAACTGAAGATCCTGAGTCCTGTTGCCCACTTGCCACCAGATGTCCAAGGACTCCAGCACCTGGCACGGTCCTTGTTGACCCGGGCGACAACCGATCTGGTATAGATTTATTAAAGTTACGTCTCACCATATTGTTGATGGGAGAGGCACTCTTCATCTGGTTCCTCTAGTGAGACCTGTCCAGTATGGTTGGACCTCTGGCACAGCTCTCACCTTCCTCAGAGCATGCAAGCCCCACAACCATGCCAAGGTAGTGCCTCACTGGGGGTTATTATTATTATTATTATTATTATTATTATTATTATTATTATTTTACATTTATATCCCGTTCTTCCTCCAAGGAGTCCAGAGCGGTGTACTACATACTTGAGTTTCTCTTTCACAACAACCCTGTGAAGTAGGTTAGGCTGAGAGAGAAGTGACTGGCCCAGAGTCACCCAGCTAGTTTCATGGCTGAATGGGGATTTGAACTCGGGTCTCCCCGGTCCTAGTCCAGCACTCTAACCACTGCACAATGCTGGCAATTAGAAAAATTGATATACTGCTTTTCAATTTTTTTAAAAAAATCTCAAAGCAGTTTATATAGCAAAAGGTGAGGAAAAGTGGTTCCGTGTCACCCAAAGGGCTTACAGTCTAAAAAGAAACACAAGGGAGACACCAGCAATAGTCAATGGAGGGATGCTGTGCTCGGGCTGAAAAGGGTTTTACCATTAAATATAATAAAACCACTGCCCAGTTAGCAGGGATTCAACTTATCTCTCCAATAACTTTCACAAACTTTATTTCAGTCTCTCTTCTTGCAATATTGCAATACACCAACCAGAGATGTACATATTAGGCAGAATAAAAATATGATAGATAGATAGATAGATAGATAGATAGATAGATAGATAGATAGATAGATAACTATAGTTATATTTCATTTATTTATTTGAAATATTTTTAGGCTGCTTTTGTATTTTAAAAATATTCAAATAAGCTTACAAAAATAAAACAAAGCAGAACACAGAAGTAAAAAAATAAGTAAAAACAGTGGCTTACTCCCAGTGCAGCCTCCTGGTAGTGCAACAGGAAGTTCCACTGGCACAACAGAGCGTTTGTCTAGCTGATTTGGGGCTGTGTAGCCTCAGACGTACAGTGGGGGGGGGGAGTGGATTTAGAAGATTTGCTCTGGCTCCAGAAGTGCCCTATGTCACTTGAAAATGTGTCCCTGACAGTTGCTCAGCCCCCAGGGACATATTTTTGAGGATATAATATTAAGTGAGACACATTTTCAGAGCCAGATCAAGTAGCCCAGATTCACTCCCTGCTCTGATTCACGCCCAAGACTGCATAGCTAGAGCGGTAATGGGGAACATAGGAACATAGGAAGCTGCCATATACTGCGTCAGACCATAGGTCCATCACACTCAGTATTGTCTAGACAGACTGGCAGCGGCTTCTCCAAGGTTGCAGGCAGGAATCTCTCTCAGCCCTATCTTGGAGATGCCAGGGAAGGAACTTGCAGCCTAGATGCTCTTCCCAGAGTGGCTCCATCCCCTAAGGGGAATATCTTACAGCGCTCACACTTCTAGTCTCCCTTTCGTATGCAACCAGGTGGATCCTGCTTAGCTTAAGGGGACAAGTCATGCTTGCTACCACAAGACCAGCTCTCTTCAAGAGAGAGGAAGCTTTCCCTTGCACAAGCATGTCTTTCTAGTGCGCTAGAAAGCCTACTCTGCATGTCTTTCTGCAAACCTTATACAAAACCCATGTAAGAAAAACCGAATGCTACTATAATTGCTGGCTGATTAAGGCTGCACACACTCTTACGGAGATGTGCCAGTGCAGATAGGGTGGTCACAGGAGGGACAATTTTTGTCCATCTCCCCTTGCCCTGGAAGTGCCCTGCACCACCTGAAAATATGTCCCAAGGGCTGCACATATTTTTGGGTAGTGTGCTACCAGGGAGGGGAGATTGGCTAAAATTCCCTTCATGAGTGCTGGTCTTGCAGTAGTTGGGAAGCCTTATGCAGCATGGGTGCTTATTTCCACTGCATGCGTACAGCCATAGTCAAGATGTTAGCTGTTGAAAATCATGGAAGATTATTAAAAGCCTTGAAAAATAAAAGATTGTTTTTGGAAAGATAAATGTGTTAGTGTCTCTTTTATCAATGCCCATCTTTTTCTACCTATACTGGATTGTACTTGTGACAGTGAAATCTTTCTGCAAACAGCAGATGCATTTTGGTGGCTAGGGGATGTGGGTTCTTCCTTTATACACACAACTATTTGCTGCCTAATTTTATTCCTGTGCCTATCCCCATGCCTATAAATACAGCCCTACCAGGAATTAAGTCCTATTGAATTCAATCAGGCTTACACCCAAGTCAGTGTGCATAGGAAGATAACCATAAACTTCAGTCTTATCTACACTTACCTGGCAGTAAGCATCACTGAACTTCACAGGGATGTTTCTCAATTTCTCCTCGTCCAAATGTATCAGTGGATTCAGCAGTTCTGGGTTTTCCTTGTCGTCTGTGAAAAAATATTGATGCATTTGCTTTCTTCCATTCTTCTTGCTTGGATTTCCAGATTTTGCATATGCACAGTTTGGTCTTGCTGAGCTTTCTCTTACTTTGACTGAGTGTTCCCACCCCCACCCCCATTTTGGAGCCCACTATAGATTTTCAGTGCTCCTCCATTTCCCTCTCTAAAACCCTCTATGGTTTTACTAATACTTATCTGCTGGAGAAGAGATTCTTTTCTTTAGTACATTAGCAGTTCTCAGACATCAAGGATCATTATAGTGTTGATAGAAAAAAATAAAGTAGTCGCTTATGGAGGCAGGTATCCATATGTCCGGTATTTTAACATTATCAAATGTGATTAATTGGCAAAGACCCTTTGGCGTTTGTATGATTCTGGATAAGGTTGTAGGTTAAGTTCACTTTTGGCAGCACAGAAATGATGGAATTGTATGGGCAAGTTTAAGTCCAAGGCTATAATCGAAGTGTATCAGTATATATAGTTCAAGATCCCAAATTGCCTCACATTTCAAAGCATGCTATTTATTACAGTTTGGGAAAGGTTTTTTTCCAGAACTCTTCTCATCCAACTGAGTCTATCCAAAACATATTCCATGAGTCACTATCTGCATAGGTTAAATCCTCAATGTCGATTTTAGAGCATACGTTTTTCATTCACTTATTAACTGTCATAATAGTTTGGGAAGCCAGTTATCCGTAATGGTGTATTTGGCAGCTTGAGCCAATTGCATAATCAGCCTTCTTTTCCATTGTCCTGCGGCCTCAGAGAATGAGAAATAAGATTCCAAAAGCCAGCTCGTTTTATAGTTCTTTACTTATAATTAGTTGCTGCATGCTTATCAATACAAAATGGATATAGGAAAGGACAAAAAATATATTCTCGAATGCACCTGCCCTACTTTGCAAACTTTTGTTCACACTGTATTTTTGGAGAGTTGTTTATTTATATTTAAATTATAAATATTTCCATATATCCATGCAGTGTTCATCAGATACATAGTAGCATGTTTCATTGCAATCCTCTCACCAAACTTTTTCATCTTAAATGGAGGTTCAAATGACCTGTGGGTGAAGACAGATGTAATATTTTAGAGCAATAGGGGCCAGTAATGGAAATGAGCTCACTGCTTTCACTATCCATATACCTTTCCCTCTTCATGGTCAAAATCTGAGGTGGGGAGGAATGGCTCTGCAAGTTCTGCAGGAATGAGGCAAGGCTACAACATTTGGGACTGTTTAGTTTAGGGAAAAATGACTAAGGGGAGATATGATAGAAGTTTATAAAATTATGCATGGTGTGGAGAGAGTGGATAGGGAGAAATTCTTCTCTCCCTCTCACAGCACTAGAATCAGAGGTCTTTCCATGGAAATGATTGCCAGGAAATTTAGGACTGACAAAAGGGAAGTACTTTTTCACACAGCACATAATAAATCTATTGAATTCTCTGCCACGGGATGTGGTGATGGCTACCAGCTTGGATGGCTTTAAGCCAGTGTAGACAAATTCATGGAGGACTAGTGGCTACTAGTCTTGATGGCTGTAGCTACCTCCATGTTGTTGTTGTTGTTGTTGTTGTTGTTGGATTTCTATCGTTTTTCATTAAAATAATCGCAAAGTAGTTTACAATGTAATTAAAACAATGCATAATTAAAATACAAAAATTACAGATATTAAAACTAAAACTAAAATCTCTATTTAACAGTTTAAAAACCTATATAAAACAGTAACACAAAAAACACAAAGCAGCAGCAGCAAAAAAACAAAAACCTGTACTCTCAATATAAAAGCCTGTGAAGAGACATGTTTTAATTTGTTTTCTAAAAACGGCTACGGAGGCTGAGGAGTGAATGCCAGCCAGGAGAGCATATTCAGAGGAGGATGCCTCCAAATACTAGATGCAAGTGGAACAATGGCAGGAGAGGGTGTGTGCCTTCTGGGAAGGACTTTTATCCATGACCCTAAAAACCTCCAGTATGAGACATTGCAGCTGAGAGCTGATGCTGCCAGGACATCAACATCCAACACCTTCATCTCCAACACCTTCATTTCCAACTCAGAAGCAACTGGTAGGCTATAGTGGGAAACAGGATGCTAGACTAGCTAGGCCTTGGGTCTGATCCAGCAAGGCTCTTATATATGTTTTTAAAGTCCACAGCAAAACCAAAAGCAAATTCTGATGGATACAATCAGACAATTACATTGCCATAGAATTACTGTTCATGTCCTGCCTAGGAGTTCCTTGACTATGAGCTGGGCAAGAATGTATATGAGTGTAAGGAGGGCAGAACAGACTTCAAGGACATCTTATGCTGGGAAATTTGGGGAGAAAAGGGAGAATGGGTGTATACGTAACTACCCCTGCTGATTGAGCAAAGAGGTGCTTTTTAAAGTGGTGATCCTCTTATCATCATCCTCATTATTATTATTGATTTATTTGATTTCTATACTGCCCGTCAAAAAATGGCTCAGGCCAGTTTACACAGAGATATAAGTAAATAAATAAGATGGATCCCTGTCCCCAAAGGGCTGACAATCTAAAAAGAAACATAAGATAGACACCAGCAACAGTCACTGGAGGTACTGTGCTGGGGGTGGATAGGGCCAGTTACTCTCCCCCTGCTAAATAAAGAGAATCACCACGTTAAAAGGTGCCTCTTTGCCAAGTTAGCAGGGGTTTGCTAACCCCTTTAGGAGGGGGAGAGTAACTATCCCTATCCAACTCAAGCGCAACATCTGTCCATTGGTTCTTGCTGGTGTCCACTTTTTAAAAAAAAGATTGCAAGACTTTTTGGGACAGAGGACCATCTTTATTTATGAGTAGTTAGCTTCCCCATAACCAACTGTTCTCTTGGCAGCTCACAACACGACATTAAAAAACATCAAATAAAAACATGGAAAACACAAAACACCAAATACAATACAAAACATTTTTAAAACATCAACTTGAAAAAATTTACATGAACAGAGAGGTTATTTCTGTTATTTTCAGTGTCAATCACATTGAGAATTTTTGTTGAAAAGTGGTATATAAATATTCATAGGAATAGTAGTAGAAATAGGGAAAGTAGGGGAAGCATTGTAGAAGACAAAGTGAAATATTGCCTTTGAGACAGGGTATGATTCCAATTTAATAAAATATAGTTTTAAAAACTAATAAGAGTTGGTCTTGCTCATGTTAACCACAAAATGTAAAGAATACGAGGATGGAAAAGGGAGAAGCATATCAAAGAGCCATAATGCAAACCCTGGCAGCAAAGAATAAAATCTAGCGTATCTGTAGGGCACATGGGTAGCACATGGCATCCATAAAGGTCAGCCATAAACTAGGAGAAAAGTATGAACATATTTGAAGTATTTTTCTTGGCCAAAAAGGTATACCATATATTGTACCTATCAGGGGCGTAACTATAATGGGGAAAGGGGAGACAGTTGTCTGGGGGCCCACTGCCTTGGGGGGCCCCCAGAGGCAAGTCACATGAGTGACGACCCCCAGCTGCGCACCCACCCGTATTCATCCTCCAAAATTGATGTGAGTGTTAAGACCTGGAGCTACCAGAACAGCATGTCTTTCTCTAGTACCATTAAATGACTTGCATCGTCCACAACTTACAAAACCTTTTAAAAAATAATTTAGGATGATGTTCTATTGTGGCACATAAGTTATATTTACATTTTACTATGCTTTTTGTTACCACTATTCAGCCTCATTTAAGATTTCTTTACTTCATGAGCTGAGCTTCAGGGGCGGGGGGCATTTTAAAATCTTGTCTCTGGGCCCACTCCAACCTTGCTACGCCCCTGGTACCTATCAACAATGAAGTGTTATATAATCCAGAAAGTAACTGAAGTTGGCTTAAATGACCCCAATCCAATAAAGCAAAGGAAGCTAAATTTCTTTTATTATTCCCCTCCCCCAAATTCCACTATTTGCATCCAGAACAAGGAGACAGTGAGAGCAAGTGTCCCATTTATCCTTGCACTCTTGCATTCAAAACAGAAGCTCATTATCACATCTGGCCTAGGCATATTACTATCCATCATGTTGGTTTGGGTTTGCTTTTTTTTGCAAAACATTTTCTCAGTGATTATTATTGATAATAAAATGAAGTTATGTAATTGTACTCTGGGATCAGACGCACTGCCAAATATGAGAGAGATCAGTATTGTAAAATAATGCCTACTCTTTGAATCTGAACTACTAAATTGTCAAATGTAATAACTGCACAGCAACTGGGTATAATGTTGTTGTAATGTATCTTAGTAATTGTAATTTAAAACATCCTAGTTATAGCTTCCCTTTTTTCTTTTACATTTGTAAAAATGTACAACTCCTTGACCAGAGGCTGCTACCCTGCCAAACCAATCCTAGAATTTGAAAATAAAGTTTCTTTTCTACTATGCACAGGGGCGTACCAAGGTTGGAGTGGGCCCAGAGATGAGATTTTAAAATGGGCCCCTCACTGCCTTCCTCTCCTCCTCCTGGCCCTGTCTCTGTCCGTGTGTGTGTGTGTGTGTGCACGCACACACACGTACATACACACACTGTAGTTTTTTTTGTTTAACTGATTTTAAATATGATGTTTTATGGAGTTGTATTATAATTTTTTTGTAAACCAACTAATAATAATAAATAATAGTAATCTCTCAATGCTTGGCATTAACTGCAAGCCTAATATTTAGAAGAACATTGTAACTCTATTTTAGGACTGGGAAGTCACCTTAGGGCTGCACCCAAACACTTCTCCTCATAGTAAAATTTAGTAGGGCCTACTCCTGAGTAAAGCCTACTCAAGGAATGGTTTATAATGAAGTAATGATAAAGCACTACCTTTCTCAAGGCTTCATTTCAAGATAAGGATATTGCTGCCCTTCCAAGGTTAAGCAGATCTCTCTGTTCCCCTCCCCATTCCACCTAACGGACAAGTGTATTCGTCCACCTCATCCCGTCCTCCCCCAGGGGCAACCAAGTGCACTCGAGGTTACTGGCTACTGAGGTGAGGGGCACCAGGCGGGAGAGGAGGCGGCGGCGAAAACAGACACAGTTCCCACACACAGCTGTCCACCTTAAGCGCGCATTTCTCCCACAGCCAAGGAAAAGTCTCTTGTTCAAGGAGACCAAAAAGGAAGAGCAGGACGTCAGGAGGATGAGTGGAAAGGCAGCAGGAGGGAGGGAGGAGAGTTAGAGGAGAATAAAAGCAGGGAGGGGGAAGGGGAAAGGGAAAGAAGGCAAGGTGTGCACTAGAAACCCTCCTTGAGTTGCCTCTTGCTCCAGAGCTGCTTTTCCATAAAAATCCCCGTGCATGACTTTGCAATCCTTCTCAAACAGCCAAGGATTAGAAAGATCTTGCACTCCTATGGCATGTTGCTTTTAAATCAAGGCATGGAGATGGTGGAAGGGGGGTCCTTTGTCCTGGGGGGGTCTTGGGAGCGCAGCTCCAAAGTGCTCAGCAAGCTGACAGCTGCTGCTGTTCTTTTCCCAGACACCACAGCCACAGCCCTGCATCTCCTACCTTCTCGCCGCCTCCTTACCTTGTCCAGCATCATCCCCATAGTGGCGGGGACACTGCAGAGTGCCCAGATGTGAAAAGCAGCTGGGAAGCGGCAAGAAACGGGTGCTTAATGTGAAGCCCAACATGCTGTTCTTGGCTCTTGTGGTGGGGGAGCGGGAGGAAAAGTTGGAAGAGTGCCCCACTTCGCACTGTGTCTCCCGCCCTTGTTGCCTTCCGGTGCCAAGATCATTTTCAGCACAACTGCCGAAGGGGGCTGCTGCTCTGCTGAGGGCTTCAGCAGAAGGAGGCGGGCAGTGGATGGCACCTCTCTTGCAGGGAGCAAGCTGGGCCACAGTGGTGAAAGGGTTACACCTTGCTAAATGGGAGTGCAGGCTGCCCTGCAAGAGTCAAGAAGCATGCACCAGCGGCCACGGAGGAGGGAGAGCTCAAATCCAAGAAGCAAAAAACAGAGGAGGGAGAAGAGGTCTTTTCCTGCCATTGCCTAACTTCCTGCGCTGCCTCACCCGGACCAGGAGAGAGAGGGGTGCAGGTGCCACTCCTCAGGTCTTGCCTGAAGGCAAGGGAAAGGGCTCCCGCCATCCTCATGGCACTGAGGCTGCTGGCCATGGTGTGGCCCACTTGGGCAGTGGGTTGCAATCGGGCGGGCGCTGGAGAGTTGGGCTCGGGTGCTAGGGAGCCGGGATCATGTGACTTGCCTCTATGAGGCCCTTTGAGGGAGCGGGCCAGGAGACAACTGTCTCCCTTTGCCCAATAGACAGTACGCCCATAATTATGCATCTGAGGAAGAAAGTAGTGGCAGACATACTGCGTAATGGTACGTCAGCCTAGTAACATTTGCATGTATGCAAGTTGAGCAAATTATGTTAAAAGAAATAAGCCCATTTGAACTAATAGGCTTACTCTCATGTAATGTCATTTGCACAAATTTTGCATTTGTTCAGCTTGCATGCATGTAAAGTTACTAGGTTGACCATTGTACTGTATGTCAGCCACCTTCTGTTATGGCTATACATAATGGAAATTATTGATACTGGTATCAGAATTGGTTCTGATCTGATACTGATACTCATTTGGGGAGTTGCATTGAATCAAGCTGATATATTAGATCAGTTCAATGCATCATTGGAAAGAAGGTAGCTTATCTGAAATCCTTCCATCTTCTATATGGAAATCTGCTCTATTGCCGGGCACAGTCACAGTAGCAATGCTTTAAAAACCATCTCCCCCCCACCCCTGTATACTTGTCTCATAATGCTGCAGGTAAGGACATAACACTACAATGTTGTAGCCTTTTCCTGGTGCATTAGTGTGTGTGTGTGTGTGTGTGTGTGTGTGTGTGTGTGTGTGTGTGTGTGAATGGCTGCTCCCTATAGTTAAATTTATATTGTATTGAACTGTATCTTTTTATCAAATATTTTTTTCATTGGATTGTATCCAGTGAAAAATTGTCTGATAAGGCTTGTAATGCATCAGTTCCAATTATTGGCCCAATATGATACACAGCCAAAAGTTTGTGTATAAAAGAGCTCCCCACTGGAAAGCTTCATGACCCCATGCATACAACACTAGATCAAATCTAAATTATGAGGGGCCAACTATATTCATTCAAACTTTGCTGGAGTTTTTCAAATATATGGCCATCTGCCAGAGATGCTGTAGCAGATTCCTGTACTGATCAGGGAGTTGTTCTAGAAGACCTCCAAGGCCCTTTCCAGTTCTCACATTTTATGATTCTGGTGATTCAGTGGGCACCAGGTATGCACATGTCATGGCATTGGTGTAGAGAGTAGTGCAGCTGCAAAGAGCACTGAGCTATGAAGCAGGGATCCCCAGTTAAAATCTCACCTCTGCCATGAACTCATAAGGTGGTCTTGGGCAAGCCACTCCTACTCCTTCTCAGCTTCTCATTTGGAATTGATTGATTGATTGATTGACTGATTGATTGATTAAGTGCCATCAAGTCAGTGTTGACTCTTAGCAACCACATAGATAGATTCTCTCCAGGATTATCTGTCTTCAACTTGCCCTTTAAGGTTTCTCAGTGGTGCATTAATTGCTCTTGTAATCATATGGGAATAATAATACTTTACAAAGTTGTTAGGATTACAGTATGACCTGATATACCACCTAACTGAGCAAAGAGGCATCTTTTAAAGTGGTGATTCTTTTTATTTAGCAGGGAGTGAGCAACTGTCCCTATCCGATCCTGGCACAGCATCCCTCCAGTGGCTCTTGCTGGTGTCAACCTTATTTTTCCTATTAGATCTCCAACCCTTTGGAGACAGGGAACCATCTTACTATGTAACCACTTTGTGAGTATCTTTGCTAAAAAATGGTAACCACAATAATAGATACTAGCTTAACCCATGCAGAGCATCTGAGCGCTAGTACTTGATTGCTCCCCACACCCCCTGCCACAGCCCCCCTCAGAGATCTCTCAGATCCTCACCTGAGCTGCACTCCTGCTCAGAGATCTCTCGGCCCTCACCTGAACTGCACTCCTGCTCCTCCTCCTCCATCCCACTGCTTCCATCCCGCTGCTTCCTCCCACTCCCCCTCACCTCTCTTGATCACTCCTCGATCCCTTTACTCCATCTCCTTCACTCCTCTTGGTCGCAGCGATGGCATTGCTGGTGCCTATTGGGCAAGCTACAGTCCCCTAACCCCAGAGACCTCCCCACCCTCACCCGAGCCCCACTCCTGTTCCTCGCTGCCACTACCTCCATGGCCACCCGTTCCCCTCAGGTCGCTGTTTGGGGCTACCGAGGCAGCCCCAAAGCTACCGAGGCCCACTAGCGCAGGCAGACAAGGGACAAGCCGAGGACTGTCAGCGACCTTACACAGAGAAACAACAAACAAATAAGATGGATCCCTGTCCCCAAAGGGCTCACAATCTAAAAAGAAACATAAGATAGACACCAGCAACAGTCACTGGAGGTACTGTGCTGGGGTGGATAGGACCAGTTACTCTCCCTCTGCTAAATAAAGAGAATCACCACGTTAAAAAGTGCCTCTTTGCCAAGTTAGCAGGGGTTAAGAGAATGCCTTCTTCACCATGATCCCCACCACCTGTTAAGATAATCTGGAGAGGATCGTCTGTGGTCGCTGCTAGCTCGTATGGCAGATATTGGGGAACGGGCATTCTTGTTGCTGCCCCTGGACTTTGGAATGCGCTCCCTGTTTAAATCAGAGCCTGCCCATCTCTGGAAACTTTTTAAAAGGCACTGAAGACACATTTATTCACCCAGGCTTTTAATTAGATTCATGGTTTTATATTTTTAATGTTGGTTTCAAATGATTTTAATATTTAAATGATTTTAAATGTTTAATTGATTTAGTTTTGATTTGAATTGTTAATTGATTTTAATTGTTTTTATTTTGATGTAAGCCCTGAGCCATTTTTGGAAGGGCGGTATATAAATCGATCAATCAAACAAACGAACAAACAAAACTTGCTGACAGCTCTAGTTGCTTATTACTGGTAGGAGTTTGTTAGCTAGGTTGTTACCAGAAACAGGGTTAAAGCTCTAAACAATTACCATCTGTCTATGAGGAAAATTACTGGTATACTTCCTCACGGCTGGACAATTGATGGTATTTGTGTTTTGCATTCTGTTTTCATTTTTTCAAGAACTGTGGCGCTGTGCATTTGTTTTGCCACATTTTTTCTAGGTAATATCAGAAAGTGCTAAATTTTCTCCAGTAGCATGTGCATACGTTTAAAGACATTTAATAGGCTTCTTAGGGTTTTATTAATGATAGCTGAAGTATATGGGGTGTTTTATAACAATGAATTATTGTTATGGATGGAAAATCAGGGTGAAAGAGCAGCAAAAGCAGAAAGAACAGGGAAGAAAAACAACAGAAGCTGCTTCCAGTCAAGATCCAGCTATGGCTGATGGAAAAGTATTCTGCACAAAGATACCACTTCACAGGATGTAAAAAGCTAGAAAACAGAACAGTGGAGGACAGTAAAGGTTAACTAAGTTATTAAGTGATCTGAAGAACACTTCCAAAAATTTGGAGCAAGGCACACAAATAACAAATGTGACAACAAAGCAATAGAAGAGCATTTATGTCCAAAATTATTAAAATTCTGGACTTTTTAAAAAACCTGGATTTTTTTTAAAAAAAGCAGTTTGTACTTGCTCAACTTCAAAGCAGTTCCTGATGTTTTCCTTGAAAACAGTGGGTACATTCTCAAGATCATATCGTTGAGCTGGATAGCTTTGTTTTTCCACTTTAACTTGACTTGGAACTTGCACATGAGCAGTTCGTGATCTGTTCCACAATTGGCCCCCAGCCATGTTTTTGCTCTTATAACTGAGCTTTTACATCTCCTTGCAACAATGATGTAATCAATTTGATTTCTGTGTACTCCATCTGGTGATGTCCATGTGTATAGGCACCACTTTGGTTGTATGAAGAATGTGTTAGCAATGAAGAGATCATTGGCTTGACAAAAACCAATAAGTCATTTTCCTGCTTCATTTCTGTTTCCTAGGATATACGGTCCAACTGTTTTCTTCTTTACCATTTCCAACTTTGGCATTCCAGTCTTCAACCACCACCAGCAAATCTTGCTTGCATGTTCTGTCAATTTCAGACTGAAATTGAGCATAAAACTCATCAACTTCCTCTTCTTCTGCATCAGTCGTTGGGGCATAGACTTGAAGAA
Organism: Hemicordylus capensis; assembly: GCF_027244095.1. NCBI lineage: Eukaryota > Metazoa > Chordata > Lepidosauria > Squamata > Cordylidae > Hemicordylus > Hemicordylus capensis. The sequence goes on from NC_069657.1 coordinate 307,298,251, forward strand.
CTGTCATGTTAAAGGGTTGTCCATGAAATCTAATTGATATTAGTCAGTCACTGACTGCAATGAACCCAAGTACTGTCATTGTTATATCCTTCCTGACTATGAAAGCAACACTGTTCCTTCTATGTTTCTCATGTCCTGAGTAGTAAACGGTTTGATTTTCTGACTGAAAGTGGCCTATTTTAGTCCACTTTAATTCACTGATGCCAAGATGTTGATCTATAGTTGATTCGTTTAATCTTTCACTTTGTCAAGCTTTCCCATATTCATGCTTCTGACATTCCACATTCTCATTGTAATTCTGTCTTTGTAGCATCTGATTTTCTTTTCCGACATGGCAACATCAGCCACTAGACGTCCAAAAGGCTTTAAGCTAACTATGTCATAAACACCACTGGTACTCTGAGAGATCCTCAGCTCTTCCTCAGTAGCATGTTGAGTGCCATCCAACCTGAGGGGCCCATCATCTGGCACTACATCGACAATCATTCTATTTTGTCTATCCATGTGGTTTTCTTGGTAAAATACAGGGGTAGTTTACCATGGCCTCTTTCCGTGCAGTATGAAATGATGCCTTTGTTGAGTTGATCACTGAAGTGATCGTCTGCCTCCAGCACCTTCCTATATCGCTGCTGCCCAATATAGGTGCCTGTTTGCTTTAGCTGGACATCTGAGATGACTTTCACACTTTGGTTGACCCTACTGGGTGTATACCTCCTGGCGTACTTCACTCATTCCTTCCAGGAACATCCCCCCACCACAATCAAGCAGCATAGCATAGCTTCAAAGAACCGTTTTGAAGTTCTGAACTTCATTGACAGGGAACCAGAGGAACTGTGGAATGAAATCAAAGAGGTTGTTAATGAAGAATGTGGAAAGAGACTGCCAAAGACCAAGAAACAGAAGAAAGCAAAATGGATGTCAGAACAGATGGTGGAAATTGCCCAAAAGAGGAGAGAAGCCAAAGTCAAGAAAGATAAAGACCTCAGGAAGGAACTTAATAAGGAATTTCAGCAAGCTGTTAGAAGAGACAAGGAGCAATACTACAATGACATCTGTAAAGACCTTGAGGATGGAAATAGACACGAAAAAAGAAGGCAGGTTTTCCAAAAGTTCTCTGAACTTAGAGGGAGGTTCCAACCTCAGATTGGTATGTTATGGGATGCCAAAGGACAGATAGTAACTGATTCAGAGAAGATCAAATAGAGATGGAAAATCTGTACAGCAGGGATGTCAACATTCAAGATACTCTAGAAGATATTCCCTACTTGCAAGAACCTCTAGTACAGGAAGATGAAGTTAGATCAGCACTCTGGTTGTTACCAAGTCAGAAGTCTACAGGAACTGATGGAATAGCTACATAAATATGGCAAGCAACAGAAGAAAAATTAGTCAAGGTTCTAACCAAATGATGCCAGCAAATTTGGAGAACACCACAGTGGCCAACAGATTGGAAGAGGTCAGTCTACATACCCATACCAAAGAAAGGAGACTTAACAGATTGCGCAAACCATCGCACAATATCCTTAATTTCACATGCTAGCAAAATAATGCTCAGAATCATCCAACGCAGATTAGAGCCCTATGTAGAAAGGGAAATGCCGGATGTTTAAGCTGGTTTAAGAAAAGGCCAAGGAACAAGAGACATCATTGCTGATGCACACTGGATAACTGAGAAAGCCAAAGAATACCAGAAAGGAGTCAATATGTGCTTTCTTGACTACAGAAAAGCCTTTGATTGTGTTGGCCATGTCAAGCTGTGGAATTTCTTTCTTTCTTATCAGTTCAGTCGTGTCCAACTTTCGGTCACTCTATGGATCAATGCATTCCATGCCATCCTATCTCATACAGCTTCCTTTAATTCCATTGTGGAATATCCTTAAGAAAATGGGACATTTTCCCATCTCATTGTTCTCATGATAAACCTATACAAAGGACAGGAAGCCACAGTCCAGACGGAACATGGTGAAACAGACTAGTTCCAGATCAGCAAAGGAGTAGGACATGGCTGCATACTTTCTCCTTCTTTATTCAATTTATATGCTGAACATATACTGAGAGAAGCTGGACTGGAAGAAGATGAGTGTGGTTTTAAAGATGGAAGAAGAAACATCAATAACTTGCACTATGCTGATGACACCACTCCGATAGCTGAGAATGCTGATGATCTGCAAACTCTAGTAATGAAAGTCAAGGAGCACAGTGAAAAAATGAGACTACGACTAAATGTCAAGAAGACAAAACTAATGGCAATGGGTACAGCAACCAGCCTCAGAATGGATAATGAAGACATTGACGTGGTGGATAGCTTCTGCCTTTTAGGATTGACCATCAACCTTAAAGGATCCAGCAGTCAAAAAATATGCTGCAGACTAGCACTTGCTGGGGATGCAATGAAGGCCTTGGAAAGAATATTTAGATGTTGTGACGTGTCTACACCTACAAAGACTGGAATCGTTCGGACACTGATTTTCCACATGACACTCTGGATGTGAAATCTGGGCTTTAGGAACATAGGAAGCTGCCATATACTGAGTCAGACCACTGGTCTATCTAACTCAGTATTGTCTTCACAGTGGCTTCTCCAAGGTTGCAGGGAGGAATCTCTCTCAGCCCTATCTTGGAGACGCCAGGGAGGGAACTTGAAACCTTTTGCTCTTCCCAGAGCAGCTCCATCCCCTGAGGGGAATATCTTGCAGTGCTCACACATCTAGTCTCCCTTTCATATGCAACCAGAGAGGACCCTGCTTATTGATGTCGTAATCAAGTCCATCCGTCTTGCTGCTGGTCGTCCTCTTCTTCTCTTTCCTTCAACTTTTCCCAGCATTATGGAGAGCTGGGTTTTTGCATAATGTGACCAAAGTATGAGAGTTTGAGCCTGGTCATTTGTGCCTTGTGTGAAAATTCTGGATTGATTTGTTCTATGATCCATTGGTTTGTTTCGATGGTATCCTCAAAAGTCTTCTCCAGCACCAAAGTATTGACACAAAGGCGTCAATACAAGCCGCTCTGGGAAGAGCAAACGGTTTCAAGTTCCCTCCCTGGCTTCTAGAGTTTCTTCTAGTTTCAAGAGTGTTTTTAACCATATTGTACTTGCAAGAACTTGACTTTGAGCAAGTGACTGATTGATTGATCAAGTGTCATCAAGTCAGTGTCAACTCCTAGCGACCACATAGATTCTCTCCAGGATGATTTGTCTTCAACTTGGCCTTTAAGGTCTATCAGTGGTGCATTCATTGAAGAGTTGACACTGACTTGATGACACTTAATCAATCAATCAGTCACTTGCTCAAAGTCAAGTTCTTGAGCAAGTAAAATATGGTTAAAAACACTCTATATTGAACATGCCTGAGATAAATTTTACCATTTTAGATTAGTTTCAGTTATATTGCTTCTACAGCTCAGGGTTTTTTTACTTGACCTCCTCATACTCTTGTGTCAGAAGGTCTAGACTGGCTTTCTACTCTGGTTACAGAATGTCTTCAGCAAAGGGAACCTTGGCTCAAAACAAGAGAAGTGGATCAATACGATCTGTATCAATAACACTGCCCAGGGATGCCAACTATGGTTGGATGACAATTCCCATAATTTCTTACTATTGGCCAATGTGGCTGAAGATGATGGTGCTGCCATCCAACAATACCTATAGGGTTGAGGTTGGATACTCCAGCAATAGCCAGTACAGAGGGATTTGTTGCCCACATATTCAGTCATCAAGCTGAGGGACATGTCCTGACTTGGTCACAATACTGGACTGGCAGGGTGATCTTGGTATTGGAGCTTCAATCCTTGGTAAGAGAGCACCCTAGGTTGCAGAAGTGAAGAAACTGGGAGGACAATATGAATTGCATTACCAGCAGAATGTGGCTAATCAGTTTTCAGGAGTTACCACGGCATGGGGAGGCTGTTCTAAGGAATGAAAGCAAACCATGAGAAATGCATGGAAGAAGTACATGATGTGACCATTGCAAAGTCTATTCTCTTGGAAAGCCAAATGGAATATGAGAGCATGTAAGGCAAACAGAATTTGAAGGCTGACATAGAATAGCAGCGTGCAAAATGTTCTTTCTGTTTTCAGCAGTTTCTAAAATACTGTGAAGACAGATTGTGGAAGTAGGTACTTTTGATTGAAAGTATGGAGAAAAAAGAATGTGGCCTAGATTAATTGTAGAGAGTTATGGTATAATGAATAATTAGACATCCTGACTAAATTACCTGATGGAAGTCCTGTTGAAATTAAGCAGACCTTTAGAGTAGTTCTTGAGTAGTAATATTGGGTAACTTAGCCTGGATCATGTCAGCCCATGATTTAGTAGGAAGACATGGGTATTACTAAAGGATGCAAAGGTGACATTTGAAGGAACGCCTAAATAATTAATAAATCTTAGGTATTCAGATAAGACAAAATTGCTTGATAAAATGTATCCTAGAATGACCTCAAAGGTTTTCAGAGACAGACAGAGATTACTGCTTCAAAGCCAATAACTCAGTTCTATATATCTTCTTCATCCATTTATCGGTGTGCACAACACTACACATGTAATTCATAAAGGAACTGCAAATAACTCTTCCAGAAGGGCCTGAGACGGTTTGACTTCATCCAGGTGGACAACAAGTCAAAATAAAATATATAGGTAATTTGTTCCTTCGTCACACACACACACACACGATGGATTGAAGTCATGTGTAGGCCTTCGCAATAACATTCAAGACTTTTGATGCCTAGCCAGAGGGCCATTGCACATTGACATCCTTCTTTGTGATATTGCAAACACTTCCATGGAAACCAAGTGGGATGATGCAAATAGATTGATGACTTCAAGTCAAACAAGCACCACAGACTCCAGGGGAACAAGGCCACCCAGGGTTCAGTGTATTTCAATGGCTGTAGACATTTAGTAATTAGCAATATAGATTAGGTTAGAGGAAAAATGATAAATAAAACAGAAGTGCCTTAAGCAGAATGGCCTTTGAAGAAATGTTTTCAGTTTTCTGTGTGACCTGTATTAATTGGTGCTGCATAAAAATAGGTTTCTTTTAAAATGAACAATGCCTGTTTGTTCCTGCAGGCACAGAAAAAAGATAAGATCATCCTTTCTCCCCACATACTTTAATTCTTCTTGGAGAAAGGATTTTCCTTTGCCTGCTTGCTTCTTCCATAGCCTAGTTAATATAATAAATAGCTGACACATGGCTGCCCACAACTTTGTTTTTGTAACAAGTAAAATGAAAAAGATGGTATTTTGCATGCTTAAATTCGTGGGCACTAATGTTTGGCAGCTAAAGTTGCTAAGAGGCATCTGGGAAGAAACTAAAATATCCAACTCTGAGGAGATATTTCCCTTTATTGTCTCAGTTTATGGAAACTAAAAATTTAAAAAAACCACAGTGGCAAGTTTTTGTGTGTGTGACAGGTGGTCTTACAATGAATATTGTTTTTCAAGTCCTTGTATATATCAAACATTGTGACAATTGTGTGCAGGGAGAATGTATGTTCATTGGCCAGGCTCCTGGCTGATGGAAAGAAGAGAGAGAGAGCCCAGTTGGCTGCTGAAGGAGGCAGCTGGGGGTGGATGGGCTGCACACGTGCCCTTCTTCTATTGGCTGGGAGCCCAACCTAGGGAAGGAGGAGGCATAGAGCAAGGCCAGCTGCTGAAGGAGGGGCTGGTGGGGGGGGGCTGCATGTGTGGCTTCCTTCCATTGGCTGGGAGCCCAGCTGATTGAAGGAGGAGGTGCAGAACCAGGCCAGCTGCAGAGGGAGGTAGCGGCAGCCGAAGCCCTTGCCAGGGAGCTCGGCGCCTCTTCTGGATGCTCCATGACTCCTCAGTGCAGGGCACAACAGGTTCTTTGAACCCCGCCCCAAGTGTGTGTGTGTGTGTGTGTGTGTGTGTACACACACACACACATCCTGCCTTGTAGGCTATCTCTTATGAAATAGTACCAAACTCATCTCCTTTCTAATCCCATCTATATTGGATGACTAATGATTATCTCTGTTTACCCTTAAAGGTAAGTGTGCCATCAAGTCTATTTTGATCCCTGGAGGCCACAGATCCCTGTAGATTTCTTTGATAGAATACAGGAGGGGTTTACCATTGCCTCCTCCTGCACAGTATGAGATGATGCCTTTCAGCATCTTCCTATATCACTGCTGCCCGATATAATACCAGCGGGGATTTGAATCAGCAACCTTCTGCTTGTTAGTCAAGCATTTCCCTGCTGCGCCACTTAAGGTGACTCCTGTTTACACTTAAGCATCCTTAAAAGGAAACATGCTTGTGGACAATGAGGTTGAGGGAGGCTTTTACCCCTAGCAGCTTGGGCATTGGAGCCAACTTTGAAAAGGAATTCAACTCTTAGAATCCTGCAACAAATATGAGGATGGACCAAACTCTCAAAGATAACCTTTTTTAGAAATACCCCCCTTTCCTCTTCATTTGTCTAACTAAATGCCTGATTCCTATTTAAAACTTTTTTTATCTGTTGAGTCTAAACTGCCTCAAGCTCTATGTGCCTAAACTTATTTTATAAGCTACTGATGCATGGTTAGATTTTTTCACAGAGAGAACCCCTGCTCCATTGCTTGATTGAGATTAATTTTGAAAATGAACTAAGGGCCTGTTGAGGTGATGGAGGCCCCTAATGGTGATTTTTCTGCTAATGCAATGAGAGATACTACAATTTCAGTGGTCCCCTCACCCACCCAATTTTAATAGCAAATGCCTGGGGTGAGAGGCTGGGTGGTTGGCTGTTTTATTCTCTGCTAGGCCTTGAAAGATGTCTTCTGGTTTTCTCCTACTCTTAAGAAATAAATTCTTATGTAATTAGGTCTGAGAGGCAAACCACACAATCAGGAAACTATGCTTCTATTGCTGGACACTGTACAACTTCAGACTTTTGGTGAAGGAATTAATGCTTAAATATTTAAAGTTTTTAAATAGTCCCCACATACTCAAATTCGCAAATATAATGGGGACTACTAGGTCAGTTGGTTTTGGTAAAAGAAATAAACTTTTAAATTTAAATTTAAATTTAAATTATACCTTTAAAACATGATCGTCTGTTGTAACTCTTTACCACCATGTCACCCAGAATTTAAAATATAAAACCCCCGTTTCACTATTTTTGAAGAAACGATAGAGTTGCTTTGATTTCTCCCCAACCATTATTGCACATTGTGGTTTTAGCAATGATGAAATGATTGCAACTGTCAAATCTCAAGAGTGATGTTACTGACCTGTAGCATTTTGGTTTTAGCTATTGGATTCAATTTTCTAATAAAAAAATAATTGAAATAAAATGTGTGACCATTATTTTTTCCTTTGTGTAAAATAACTGCCCTTACATAAAACTAGCAAGAGGAGACTAGATTATTTTCCACACCAATTTATGTGTCCAACTTGCATTATATGATACAGTTCAGTCACATTCATTTCTGGTATCACTCTACAGGCTTTATAGATCTGCGGTAAACTTGACTGAATGAGATCATGCAGTGAATGGGGATTTACCAATCATAGAAGTAATTTGTTCAACTTTGCTATAGTCAAAATATTACTTGGTGGCTCTGTGGACTTATATGTTTTATTTATTTATTTATTTAATATCCCACCCCTCCTTCAAGGAGCTCCAGTTGCCAAACCTTATTCTTTCGTTCATTTTTAATTTTATTCTCACAGCAACCTTATGAGGTAGGTTGGGCTGAGAGATAATGACTGTCTGAAAGTCACCCACAGGGATGGCCCAAGGTATTGCAGCACCTCAGGTGAGGCACCAAATGCTGTCTTGTCCCACATCCCTCATGGAGGCCATCTGCCTTTCAAAACCAACCCTTCCAAACTTTGAAAATAACATGAGTGGGAGTGAGTGGGAAGTTTGAAGTAGCCACACAGGGGTGGAGCCATCATTGGGCAAACGGGTTCAAAGAACATGGGCTGCCACCCCCAGGGGTTGCGCCTCGCAGCCCCAGACATGCCCCCCACATCTGATGTCAGAAGTGGGAGGTTTATTTCACTCCCAAATGGGGACACGCAGTCCTGTTTGGGAGACCGAAATCAGCCTGAGCTACGTTGGCAGCATGGCCGGAACAGCTCTCCCTGCCTTTAAAGCATGGGCATGCTGCCAATGCAGTACAAGCCAATCTCCCTCCTAAATGGGGCCACACAACCCCATTTGGGAGGGAGACCATGCCCCTGCATCTGATGTCAGATGCATGGGGTGTGGCTAGCCAGCCTCCTGCATCTGACGTCAGACATGGGGGGCGGGGGGTCAGGGGCTGCAGCGACGGCCGAACACAGGCTACTGCCAGCCTGCCTCCACCACTGTAGCCACCTCATGCTTCTTGAAAACTCTGCAGGAAATGTGAAGAGATGTACTCCTTGCAAAGCGTGCAAGGGTCAGATCTGTCTGAAGACCTGCTCTGATGGTGGCACAGGCGGGCATCTTGTTGCCATCTTGGCCACCCCATAAATTCACCAATTGAGGCAACATCTCACTTTGCCTCATGAAAGGACTGCCCTTGTCACACAATGAGTTTCACAGTTGAGTAGGGGGTCTCCAGATCCATTTCAAAACTTTCTCTATTACACCATACTGCCTCTTGGGGACCCTCTGACATTAATAAACTACAAACTGAATTTTAGCTCATCCACTGAGCAAAATTAGATAATGATTGGTCTAGGTTATGACACAACATGAAGTATCATGTTCTTGAAACTAATGACAGATGTTTCAAGGAAGCAAGAATAACTAGTAATGTGGGGTTTCAAGTGTTCTGATATCTATTGGGAGACAAATTCCACTAAGCCTTGAATCTCCAACAAATTCATGGCATGTCCTACAGACAACATTCTCTTTCAGAAGGTGGGTAAAGGAACGAGGGGATCAGCTATCCTTGATCTGATACTAACCAATAGGAAAGAGTTGGTCAATGAGGCTGAAGCTGTGAGACTTTATTCTCTGAGAGAATTGTAATGCTCCAATCCTTGTTAAGGAAAGTGTTTTATAGCTGCTTCCCGTACAAAAACAAAGTAGACATAGATTTAACTAAGAGTTGATTCAGAAACAACTCCGTTTTCTCCTGCTCCTTTCCTTCCCTTTTCCTTTCTTAAACCACCACCACACCACTCTCTAAAGGATCCCCACTGGGACAAACAACTAAACAATAGAACATAAAAGATGCTGGATAGAATACAACAGAAAGCTACAGGAAAGCTTAATCCAGAGAGAGCTCTTTCAAGCTGTACCCAGTTAAGGTGTGATCATATAGGATGTGGCAGGCAGTAGTCAGTCATTCTGGGGTAGAGGGCAGTGTTTAGTGAAAGACCGGTTGTCCAGTATATTTTGAATAAAGTTGCTTAAATGTATTAAAAGGAGTCATAAAAAGGTGATCATAAAATAAACATTTTAATAAAATTAAAAAGATGGTTAATTGCTTGTCAGTCATCACAGTGTCTTTGCTTGCAAAGACACTCATTGAGAGCATTCATACAGTAAAAAAGTGAGCCCTTTCTCATGATTGGAGAAAGGGCTCAAAAGGGGAAAGAGGAGGAAGCCTTCAAAAGCTTGCCTCCCCCACAAATGAATAAGTAGCTCAGGCAAAAATAGGGTTGCCAGGTCCAGGTGGTGAAAATAGTCAAAATCTATCACATAAAAAGTGGAAATAGTTGGTGCTGTATACCAAAAAAGTCTGAATTTTTTAAAAAAACCACATAAAATTGACATATGCTAATATGCATTCTTTGCTAAAAACAGGATAATTTGAAATTACAGCTGCCAGCATAGCAGCAGCATACAAATGAGCTCCTCCTGCCTCCACACAGAAAATGTTACACACAAGTAAATCCACTGTTTCGATGGATGGATAACAGCCACTTAGTGATTTGAGCCACTCGGTGTTTGCGGCAGGATAGCTCGAACTCCAGAAACTCCCTCCAGCACAGAAATAGTTGCAGGGGGCTTAAAATACTTACATATCCGGGCTAAAAATCTACATCTGGGAACCCTAGGCAAAAAGGATATATTTTGAATATTCACCCAAAAGAAAGAGTCAACAACAAACATGCTTCTGTGAGAAAGTATGTGAACCCTCCATTCAGTAATTGGTGGCACCTCCTTGAACTGCAATTACTGCAGCTAAACATTTCCTGTAACTGGTGATCAGTCTCTTGCATCAGCTTGGAGGAATCCTGGCCCATTCTTCTATACAGAGCTGTTTCAGCTCTGTGACATTTCAGGGCTTCCTTGCATGAACAGCTTGCTTCAGGTCTTGGGGTCTGGTAGAGGAGAACTGGTCTTGAGGTAGTGAGCATGAATTTCCCCATTTGCTAAGCAGGGTCCTCCTTGGTTTGCATTTGAATGGGAGACTACATGTGTGAGCAGTGTAGGATATTCCCCTTAGGGAATGGGTCCGCTCTGTAAAGAGCATCTGCATGCTTACCTGCAGAAGGTTCCAGGTTCCCTCCTTGGCATCTCCAAAATAGGGCTGAGAGAGATTCCTGCCTGCAATCTTGGAGGAGCTACTGCCAGTCTGTGTAGACAACAGTAAGCTAGATGGACCAGTGATCTGACTCGATATATATAGCATCTTCCTACGTTCTAGTGATGTGCGAATCAATTCAGGAACAAACTGATTTGTACCCAAATCTAGCTGATTCAGGTGATTTGGTTGTTGTAAGGAGAAACTTAAGTATGTAGTACACCGCTCTGGGCTCCTTGGAGGAAGAGCAGGATATAAATGCAAACAAATCATCCCTGTGGTCCATTGGTAGATTCAGGTACAAATCTAATCATGCCAGATTTGATTCGAATTGCTTTGCGATCCGGAGTGCTCCTTTTATTTTCCCCAGATTTCCAGCTTTCATTTTTTTAAAAAAAGCTAAGCTGTAGCCCTTGAAGAAGTGGAGTTATGGAACAAAATGTGTGCTCATTATTTTTCAAGTGTATTTTTCAAATATATAGTAAGTTTTCCTCAATGTATCCCTATAAGGATCCATTGCACATCTTCATTTCTTCTATTCATTTTGACTGTCTTTGGACAGTGCCAACTGTCAACTGCCATGTGCCAACTACATCTCCCTCCCACCTGCAAGGCAGTGGGGTACTACTCAGTTTATGGTCTAGGAATTATTTCAAGTGTTTAGATTCTTTGGTGTCTAATAACCTTTCCTCATAATGAATCCCTATGAGGATTCATTACACACCAAAGAGTCTAAACATCTCCAAAATTCCTAAAATATAAACTGAGTACCCAGTGGCTTGCGGGTTGGGGGGTAGTTGGCACATAGGATGCCACTAATTCTCCACCCCAGCCTGCTATGCAGTGGGGTCAAAATGAACAGAAGAAATGAAGGCACTTTCCAATGACAGTCAAAATGAACAGAAGAAATGAAGGTGTGCAATGAATCCTCATAGGGATTCATTATGAGGAAAAGTTATTATACACCAAAGAATCTAAACACTTGAAAAATAATGACTGCACATTTTGCTCCATAACTCCACTTCTACAGGCTTAGCTTTTAAAAGAAAGAAAGAAAGAAAGAAAGAAAGAAAGAAAGAAAGAAAGAAAGAAAGAAAGAAAGAAAGAAAGCTGGAGATCTATGTTAGGGTTAGGATAGGGTGACCTTGAATCACCATTATTCCCGATGGCAGAAATATACAAAATCAATAAAAATTAAAATAAATATATTAAAAATCAACAAAGTGCCCCACTGTCTTGAACTTTGGGTGGAAGTGGTTTCCCTGGGGACCTACCTACTACCCATATTTGGTGCCCCTGAGACCTTTATAAGTGGTCAGAATTGATCCATATCCAAATCAAATCAAATCCAAATTGAATCTGGGGTGATTCAGGGGGACAGATCCAGACACAAAACAAATCAGGAGTGATTCAATTTGGGTACAAATCGAATAAAAAAAATTATTTGTGCACATCCTTATGTTCCTATGTCTTGCCACAACATTTCAATAGGGTTTACAGTATGAAGAAAAATTATGAATTTTCTACAGTATGAAGAAAAAGGACCTAAACATTCACCTAAGTCTACTACAGAATGGCTGAAAAAGAAGTAATTTTGTGTTTTGGAGTGGCCAAGTCAAAGTCACAACCTAAACCATATTGAAATTTTGTGGCAAGACCTGAAATGAGCTGTTCATGCAATGAAGCCCTGAAATATCACAGAGCTGAAACAGTTTTGTGCGGAAGAATAGGCCAAGATTCCTCCAAGCCCAATGCGAGGGACTGATCACCAGTCACAGGAAACATTGACTCGCAGTTATTGCTGCTCAAGGAGGTGTCACTAGTTACTGAATGGAGCGTTCACATACTTTCTCACAGAAGCATGTTTGTTGTTGACTCTTTCTGTTTGGTGAATATTCAAATTATATCCCTTTTGCTTGAGTTACTTATTTAATGGGGTAGCCTTTATCTCTTATCAGGGTTTAAGCTTAGGATTGAATTGTTGGGAATTCTCTCTGGTAAGAGAATCCCTTTTTCATTATAGCAGAGTGCACAGAGGCACAACACAGCGGAATTTAGTAGGCATGTGTGTATGCTGAGAGTAAAGTAACTTGGAGCCAGTTCATAGTTTCAAATCAATATATATAGCATTTATTAGAGAACTCAATTCTGGATAGGAAAGTGAGGAGTTAGGATCTCTAATCTAGCTAGCTAGCTGGATGCAGATGGATTTTGCATCTCTGCACACATGGTGCAGGGGAGATGAGCTTGCATGTTGCAAGGTAGAAGGAACAGGAAGAGAGGGGAGAGAGGAAGGAAGTGTCTGGAAGGAAGGAAGTGTCCCTAAGAGTAGCAATCTACATTCCAAAGGGATAGTGTCAGAGCAGTAGAGAAGGGATGACCAATGTCTTCACCCTCTAGCTCTGGGACTCACTAGTCTGTCCTCCACTGTCACTGAGACAAGAGACAGTGCATAGTCCTTCACTTCCAACATGAATCATGTTTTGAATAAGAATTGCACTAACATTCTGACCATCCTAGGGGGTTCACAAACTTTTTCTTAGCACTGTAAGTAAAATTAGAGACTTAACTTTTTAATTTTTTTTTAAAAGGTGAGTATTCAGGAAAAGATACTGGAGCATTCTTGAGAGTGACTGGTTTCCATAGGAGGTACCTTTGGCACACTGGAAATGAATATTAAAAACTGATTCCATCATTTATTTCAATCACCCTACATTATTCCACATTCCATTACCAGATATGCTTATGAAATGCCTTTTCCTCTTTCAGGCCCTACCTACCAGACAAATAAATCACCCCTTGATCTCCTGTTATCTGGCCTACATCAACAACAAGGCACAGAACAGGGAAAGGATCCCACACTACAAGCAAGGCTATAAATAGCCAGCCAGAACATCCACTGGAGGGATTTGAGGGTGATTCCAATCATTGGAAATAATACAGTTTGCAATCATTGTTTCTAGACATTGAAAGCAACACAGCAGCTGCTGTGATCCAATGCTTATCAATATCACTTTACCTGTCAGCCCAAGGGAACTGTCAGCCCAATGGAGGTGCCACAGTTTGCCCTGGAAAATTCTGTACCAAATGACAGTTTAACAGGATGCTTTCTTCCTTTGGGTAGTACCTACAGCACTTCCAGTTAAACACTCAGCTGTGAAACGTCTGTGTGGGAAGTTCCCATACAGACTTCCCTCAACTCTCACATGCCATAAAAGTGTAGGAAGTTTCAAGATAAATGCACAATGTTATATGGAAATATAATGGAGACAACAGCATGTCTAAAACAGGCCCAAACAGTTTCTGCTGTTATTTGAAAGCCAGAAACAAGAAAATAAAATAAATGAAGAGCATATTGTGAAATAATTTCTGTGAAATATTGTCTTGTGCTATTGAAGAAGGCCTGTCTACTCTTGAGGAGAGACTGGAAAATCAGTTAAATTGGCTTGTTTATAGTGGTTACATGATATAAACTATAATACTATTCATGGAGACCACATAAATATTGCACTTAGGATGTTAAAACTGGATTTCTCCTGAGGTCATGCAGATGACATGATTTTTCTGCTCATTGTCAAGGTGAAGTGGCTTTGGTGATCTCATCTTGGTTCCCACTGGACATTTATCTATATTTTAAAAAGGCCTCTCACCATGTATTTTTTGGAATAGTTTGAAAACCACTTTTAAACATAAGTCCAGGACTGGGATAGAGGCAAAGAGAAGCTAAAATTAAGTCAGTCTAGTATAGCCATGTGTGGGAAACTGTACCACACTGACCATACAATATATACAATTGAGGGGGGGACCTTACATGAGAGGCGGGGGGAAAGGACAAAATCTATGTATTTATTTTGTGGTCTATGAAATTCTGTTCTCTGTTACATTGGCTAGCTATGCTGCTATAAATCAGCATTGTGCTTTTGATTTCAAAAACCATCAAAATCTAAATCCGCCAATGAACTGGTCCAATTTTGTGTCCAAGATTGTCCAAAGGAAACAATTAGAAAAAAAACATTAAATTAATTCCCTTTGACTAATTGATGTATCTAGGGCAAGTTCTTGGATGACAGATGTCTCTGGGAACCAAGCCATTACATTCTGTGGTATTAAGATCAATCTCTGTGAGGAAATTCCCTTCAATGTCCAGGATAAGTACATGATTTTTTAGGTAGTGGCTGTCTTTGGACATAACATGGAACCGTGGGTCTAATGGACTTATAGTTCCACGCACCCCCTCCTTCGACTACAGTTGGGGCAATGGGGTGCCAGCATTTGGACATAATCATTGCACTGCAGAACTGGAAGTACAGGCGGTGGTCCTCAATACAAACGGAAGGTACAATTCTCTGTCCAGGGAGGGAAACTGAGGGTCCATTTTTTTGCTGAACCTGCAGTTGCCCACATTTGGACATGCAGAAGGGACCTCTGGTTTCGTGTTACATGTGAATATGATCGTTGTGCTGGGAGATGAATTCTCTGCCACAGACTCCTTAAAAAGGATGCTAGTAAATCCGTGTCATGGCAGAATTTTTAACCAAATACATTCTGTTCTGCTAGTATACTTTGATCTCTTCTAGCAGGGCATAGCAAGGCTGGAGTCAGCCCTGGGACAAGAAGTGATGATAGGTCCCGGCCCCCACTCCCCAGCCTCTTGCCGCCTTCTCCTTCCTCCCATGTCTTTGCAGAAAAACTGAAAAAGCATGGTGAAATAAAAAAACATTCCTGGCATTGTTTCTCTCACTCCTATTCATATAATATCATAACAACACATTCCCCCCTCCTGCCATACAGACACATTCATACACACTTGCTACACCCCTGCCACATAGTTCTGTATCATCCAAAGTCTATAGGCATTCCTCTATGCCCTCACAGATAAATATTTCCTTTGGAAATAACAGTTGCACCTTGGCAACTACCCGACTCACCCACCCCTAAGACTAGCCTTGGTAAAGAAACTGCGGAGTAATGCATCACTTGGTACCAAACATTTGAAATTTGGCTAGTTTGGAAACAAACTTTCCAAGCTCAGAAAACAGCGGTCAACATTCTGTGCAAGCAAACAAAGCATGTGTGCAGCACTAGGGTCCCTGCTTTTGAAGTGCACGTGCTTGTGTGTGTGTATGTGGGGGCGTGATTTTCACGGCTCCTCTTTCCCTGGAAATGCTCCATGTGACCAGGAAGTCCTTGAGGACTATGCAGCCCCTCAGGGATGTACTTCTGGGTTGCACAGAGTACTTCTTGGAAAAGAAGGGATCAGCAAAAATTGCCCTCCCACAAGCATCTGTGCTTCAGAAGCAGGGGTGCTAGTGCTGCACATTTGCTTTCTTTGCTTGCACAAGCACAGGAGTAGTCAGGATGATGGCCAGTAATCAGTTACGGGTTTGGCCCCAAACCTGCCTCAGTTCCATGTCTGGGTCATAATTGCTTGCGATGACAATATCTCCTGAGCATATCAGATTGCTATTGAATGCTATTGCAAGGCTTCCTGTTGGATGGGTGAAAACTTTTGCCACTATTTACAACATCCAGAAAATGTTGCCAAAGAAGAGACAATTTTTCAGATGATGAAAACTCTGGCAAAAAGCACTCCCTCTGCTTTGACACAGTCCGAGCTGGTCTTGTAGTAGCAAGCATGAATCACCCCCTTTGCTAAGCAAGGCCCACCCTGGTTTGCATTTGAATGGAAGACATGTGTGAGTACTGTAAGATATTCTCCTTAGGGGATGGGGCTGTTCTGGGAAGAGCATCTGCCTGCTTGCATGCAGAAGGTTCCAAGTTCCCTTCTGGGCATCTTCAAAATAGGGGCTGAGAGAGACTCCTGCCTGCAACCTTGGAGAAGCCACTGCCAGTCTGGGTAGACAATACTGAGCTAGATGGAACAACGGTTGGACTCAGTAGAAGGCAGCTTCCTGTGTTCCTATGTTCCTTAGAACAATACTTCAAATGCTCTGAATGTTTTGTATGTATGCCGGTAATGGTAGATGTGGAGATCTTTAATGGTGAACTAACAGAAGAAGGTCTTACTTTTAGAAAGACCTGCAATGTTACAACAGACACACATGTCTCAAAAGATATATTTTAATTCAAGGACTATCCTGTGCATGAACATGATATTAATACAGAAGAGGACAAGACTAACTTTCAGTAAACAATCACTTAAATTTATTTTTAAAGAATTAAAGTGTGCATTCTGATTAAGGAATTAGTAAAAAACATTTGCATGGGGAATATAACAAAATGCACTCTTTCATTGGGAAATTAGCACAGTAAAACAATACATTCAAGCAGCAATTGGAATACATAGAGAAACCATTGAATACTGGGAGGTGAAATGCCTAGACTGTCTGCTTAGCAGCTTGTATTGGCGATAACTTAAAATGGCTGACTATCATAGAGACTACGAGAGAGATCCTAGAACTGATGATTCTGAAAGGAGGAAGAAAATGAAAGGGTAGCAAAACTAGGGAAGAGAAAATTATGAACTGAGGTGAAGAGATTTATCAAGTAGGATGTGTCATAACTCCTGCCAGAGGAAGAGCAGAGGAGTTCACTGGGGTGAATCCTTGACTGTAAGGAATTCACAGTAGGCTGTCACCATCCACTTTATTTTGATGTGGGAAAACCCACTCTCCATGTAAGATTTCGGGGGGTGGGTAAAGTGGCAAGACCCTTCCTGGAATGGCTGAGCAGTCTTGGACCTCCAAAGGCATGTAAGAAAGTCAGAACCAAAAATGAAGAGTAGCACACATCACCAAGGGTTTATTATTAGATTAAAAGAAAAACAAGAGTATGCAATAATAACAATTGTCTTATTGTAACTGTCTTACAAAGCAGATTGTAAGAGAGAGGTTTTCATTAACCAGGCAACTTAGATTCAAGCAATACAATAAAGGAAAATAGCTTCCCTCAGTCATCTAACTGAACTGGTCCATATCTTATTACTCACCAGCAGGAATCTTCCTGCTGTCTCCCGGCTGTGGCCTTCCCATTTCCCCAGCAATTTCTCTGCTTGCTGCTTGCTCAGGGCACTCTTGTGATAGAAAAAACTAAAGAAAAGGCTTTCTCTTCTTCTGTAGGTGGCTGTGAGAGTAGTTCCTGCCCATTCCTTTGGATTGGTCCTTCTGTTTTGATTTTCCTGGTTTTTTCCCTCTTATTAGGAAAGGCCCTCCCTCCCACCAGTTGCTCTAAGTAAAGCCTAGTCTTCCCTCAAATCCTTCCCCTTACTACAAGAAGGAATAGGCAAAATTAGGAGATGCACTGCAGTTGTGGTACCACTGGACCAAATGTATATAGTCTGCTGTGGTAAAGCCAGCTCTGAAGGGTGGAGGTGGCAGGCGGCAGGCAAAGTCAGGAGAGGCTTTTTGGAGTTAAGTGCTGTGAGGCAGGAGGATAGTGAACAGAAAAGGGAGACAGAATATTAGAGAACCCAGATGACTCAGGATGGAGGAAGGTGCCTATTCAGGAATATGGACCTTTGCTGTACTCTGGGCACACAAATGTCAATCTGAACTAGTTGTTGGTGTTTAAAATATAAAACACTTTAGGGCTATACACACGATAGTCTGCTGCCACTCTAAAGGGCGACCAGGAAGGCAGTAGCTTACCTGTCTTCCCTAGCAGATGAGCAGTGGCATTCTTCCCTTCGCCCAAACGGATGGCAGTGTGGCAAAGGGAAATCCTGGGAGCGAAAGGACTCCCCCTCACCAATCCCAGGGTGCCCCAGGGCATGAGTGTGGTGGCTGCTCTTGTTAGAGCAACCACCACACTCAGTGCAGCCACACCTTTCTCCTGATTTGATGTCGGAAATGGTGGTGGGCTGGGGAGAAGCTGTTTAACTCAGCGGTGATCACAGATGCATTTAGTCTCGGCTAAAAGCTGGGTTAAGAAGTGGGGCTTGGCGCAGGGGCAGCGCTGTGAGCGACTTTGCTCCCGATGCTTTACATGTGCAGCCTGACCTAGGCTGGGCTGCCCTAACCTGAGTGAGGCTGCACGTGTGTATAGCTTCAATATGTGTTCTATACATGTGGCAATATGTCACCTCTAACTTGACTCACATACTGTAAATGCCTGTGATTCAAGAACTGTTTGAAAATCCCTTTGGACTCTGCTTTTGCTGGTTAAAGAATAGAAAAAGTCATTGAGGGAAATAAAACTTGCAGAAGAGATTTGAGGAAGGATTTTTATCTGCAGGGCAGCTGGAAAAGTCTTTGTTGACACTTAGACACTCAGCCTGCTTCTGTGGTTTCAGTTCTAAGGAAAGGTCACAAGGTTAGAGGGCAGAAATAGAGAAGAAACAGGTAGACCTGTAAGTTTTTCACATAGGGCTTTTAAGGCCCTTTAGCTTGCATCTCCTCTGGAATGGAGGGTGCGCGTTCACATATTGGACAGATTTATCCCCAAATCCCTGTGAGCTTCACACAAAATTTGGATTTTTCACTGCGCGTTAGAGTGCAGCCCAATTTATATCTGGGTTCTAAAAATCCACTTTTTGTGTTGGGTTTTTGGGACAACTTCAAGTTCGCAGTAAAGCCTCCCAGAAAACTTGTGGTAAAGCCTGCTGTGTGGAGAACTCCCTGGTGATTGAAGTTGGGAAGGAGGGGAGATATGCCTTTCCTTTCTGCATAGCATTCTTGGACTGTAAGCAAGATGATCAGGGCCCTGTTTAGCAAGGGGAGCTCCATATGGCTAGGGTGGAATTTGGAGATAGTGGGGTGCAGAAGGGCTCTCTGGGCAAGAGGACAGAGGTACGCGTAGGATAGCAGAGAATGATTTCACAGACATCCTCTCTCTGAGCTTGCTGTGGGATGAATGGCTCTCAATAGATTTTGACTCCCAAATTCAATAGATTTGGACTCTCTTCCATTCAGGTGGGCAAGGGTGAGGGGAAGGTAACTCAAAATAAAATTACCTTGGTTGACTGTCTCCTATTGTGAAGATGTGGGGAAGAAATCTGCTGCTCTTCTAGCCCTGCTACTGTTTCACATTCTATTGCCTAGGAAATCCAGGAAATCATGATACTTGGCTGGGTCAGTCAACATCTCTAATTTAGCTTCTGGCAAGGATTTAATTAGGGGTTTTGTGTTTCCCATACTAATCCAGTCAGTGAGAATGGGAATCACTTTGAGTTGAAGGATGTTGTTCCTTCATTTGGGATTCAATTTACACTCGATTTACATTTACATTACCCAGATGAGTGATTACAGGTTTCTGGGACCATGCTCCCAGACGGGCAGAGCTGCCTAGTGCAGCATGCAGCTTCAGAGGTTGGGACGATGCATCCCGGCCTCTGGGAATCCCACAATGCACTGTGTGACATAGCCCCAGTGAACACACAATCCGGTAGTCTGGGTTAAAGGAACGCTTGCTCCCTTAATCTTGGGTTACAGCTGGGTTAGGCAGTGCTGCCCCACTGGGATCGGCCCCAGTACCTGCAGTTCTCATATACAGTCTAACCCAGGCTAGACTACAAATGTGTAGAAAATCAGAAAACCTGGTTTGGCTTGAACTGAACCAGACTCAAGGTTTTAATTGGGTCTGGTTCAGTTCTGTGCACAGTCAAGCTGGGCCTAGTTCGGTTCAAATCTGAACTGGTTCAGGCCTGGCTTGAAGGGGGTGGAGGGCAGTAAAAGTGTAAAAAAAATGACAGTCTTAAAGCCACTGAGGGCTTTGGCGGCCTTGGGGGGTGCTGTGGCAGCTGTGGGGAGGGGATCTCCAGAGGCTCCCCTCCACCCCGCCAGCCTCTCCCTGGTATCCCACGGGCCAGTTTGGGGCCAGTTTGGGCCTCTGTGCTAATGTGGTGGCCATTCTGGGGGCCACCACACATGCACTGTGGCCCTTTGTGTGAGCTGGAGAAGAGCCTCAATTGTTCTTTGGCAGTCTCAACCTGGTTTTGCCTGGAAGACTCTGGGCTGAAAAGGAAATCTAATGACTTATTTACCAGCCTGGATGGGCAAGATATTCTGAAAGATCTAAACCTAATATGCATTACATGTAGGGTATGGAAAACCCATACTTGAATTGTTAATCAGGTGCCTCTTGGCACTGAAATCTCTAAATTAAGGCAAACAAAAGGCCATTGGGATTTGAATAGATAGCTGCATGTTGGCTAAAGAAAATATGATTCTCTTTCATTTATTATATTACTATGATCTGATCCTGATTCTCTATCCTTGTTAAATGTGCAATTTGACCAGGATTGTTCAGAAATTCACAATCAGCTCTGCAGAGTTCAGCAATCCTGGTTAACTCTTTAATTAGGATTACCATGATTGTGAAAACACCTCAAATATAAGGGAGCATCTAGCCTAATAATATGCACATGCACTTCACACTGAGCCTACACATTTTCCAGAAGCATTCAGCCGCGGAGCCAGCCAAACAGCAGCCTGGGTCCAGCCCTGCTCGGCGACCCCCTCCAGAAACGCCCGTGCGTGTGACGTCACACACACACACGGGGGCATGGCTCGGGCTGCAGAGGAGCCCAGAGCGAACTCCCCCCTCCCGCCCGGGCTACTGAGAGCCCAAGTGAACTCTCCATCTGTTATTTCAGGCAGCGCCGGGTGCCCAATGGGATGTTTCCCCCTTTCTCTCTCTCCACACTGAGCCTACACATTTTCCAGAAGCATTCAGCTGTGGAGCCAGCCGAATGGTGGCCTGGGTCTGGCCCTGCTCGGTGGTCCCCTCCAGATACGCCCATGCACGTGATGTCACACACAAAGGGGCCATGGCCTAGGCTGCCGAGAACCTGAATGAGCTCTCAGCTTGTCATTTCAGGCAGTGCTGGCTGCTCGATAGGACATTTTTCTGGAGGGAGAGAAAGGGAAAAACATCCTTTCGGGCAGCCGGCGCTGCCTGAAATAACTGACGGAAAGTTCTCCCAGGTTCTCGGCGGCCTGGGCGTGGGAGGGGCGGGTCCTCTCTGGGCTCCTCCGGAGCCTGAGCCATGGGGCTTTGGTGGCCCTCTTCATTGGCGGCCCGGGTTCTTTGGACCCATTGGCACAATAGTGGCTACGCTCCTGGAAGCATTGCAACTCTTTAAAAATTATTATTATTTGATCTGGCTTTTAATTACTCGAGCTAGAAGGTAGGAGGGAAGTTTTATATTTGATATATTTTATTAGGTATTTAATTGACTGAATTCATTTTTTAACCTTGTGGTGCCCCCCAATCCCTCTGAATGGGATTGGCAAAAAATCTAACGAATAAAAGTAAATAAAGGTTTCCATCCAGGCACTGGAAACAATCCAAATCAGAGTAAAGCAAGTTTAAGCCCGTTAAGATCAATGGGCTTAAGTGCACTTAACTACATTTTGATCTGTTGCCAGCTTCTGCTGCTGAGTTTTGGTTAGGCTAACTCACATTCAACTCTTTGTATTGCTTGTTCTTGCTGTGCTCATTTACGTTTCTCTCCTTTATACTGTAGCAGGCTTACGGTTGGCAAAGAAGCACGATGGCTGTCTTAGCAGTCTGGCAATGCCAAATGTAGACAGGCTTCTTGTAAGGGAGATGCAGTTGTGAATAAAAAATATATCATGGGAAAGCTTATCTGTTTTGAGGAGGGGAGGGGAAGTGTTACCTCCAGGCCTGCTTCCAGTCTGATGACATCATCTCATGGCAAAGCTGAGGTGATAACTAGGTTTCGCTATTTCACCATCTCACTGCATCAAGGAGGTTGCAGTCTGGACATTAGCCAGAGCTATTAAATTTTTCAAGACCTCCACCAGATACCCAACCTCAAATATATTGTCTTCTCAGAAATAGTCATATATATTGCTGCTCTTTCCTGCTTATAATCCTGTAAAAGCATAGGTTCGTTAACCCACACCTTCTAAAAGATACAAGTGTGTCCTCAAGCTTAGGTATATAGCTGAAAAACAATCTGTGACTTTGGATGTCTTTGCTTCTGTGAGAGCTAAATGAAGGACTCTCCATGTGCCTTCTAAATATGAAAGAAATGTTAGAGGAATATGAAACTGTGAGCTTATAACAGGTATCTTGTAAAAGGAAAAGATTAAAAAAAATTCAAGTTTTAAAATGTGGTTTTCTTCGACTGCTTAAACTCATTGCAAACAGATTCTTTTTCATTGCTTTTATTGCTGAATAGAGAGAGCCTGGCACCTGGATAACATATTCTCCATAGACACTCTTTTAACATCAGAGGTTCAGCTTATAAGAAGTACATCTGCATTTCTTACTCGAAAAGTGAATGTGAATACCACAAAACGGAAAGGCACAAAGAAGGGATTAGAAAAGCTCCTGACTGAATTGTCTGCTGCTTGTGGCAATATTTGATGGCATGCGTTTTGTGCAATTCTCAAAACATTACCAGATAATGGCTGCCATTCAGGGCTTCAACCCGCAAAATGCATGTGCTTCCGTTAGTTCCATAATATTCAGAGGAAATGTTCTGCAATATCTGTGTCGCACATTGCATGCAAAAACTCAACAGCACTTTGAGTGTTCATCTGAGCCCCTGCATCCACTTTGGATCTTTTGGACAATTTTCTAGGTAATTTGAAAGTGTTACCTAGAAAGTGAAGTGTTGAAAATAAACATTTCATGGTGTTTATTTCTCTATGGGGGGGCACCTATATAGGAAAGCTGTAATGCATTGTTTAAAAAAAAATCAGTTGTTTTACAATATGATCCACTCAGGGCGAATTTTGAACACCATGTGAAAAATGTTTCCTGCAACTATAATCTATTTTTGGTGGGTTTTTAAAATTGAACAGCACAACCACAGAGATCACATTAACAATAATGTAAATGATAAATACAACATATTACTAGGGATGTGCAGGGAACAAATTATTACTAAGGATGTGCAGGGAACCGGTTTGGAGGCCCTTTATGGGCCTCCAAACCTGTTCAAATGGCAGGCGATTCTGCCGGTCTGAAGGTGGCGTGTATGTGCATCATTAAGGGCGGGGGGAGTGCACTTACCCCTCCCTCCTCTTTCCCCTGCTGGTGCTCCATTTTTTAAAAGTCCATTGGGGCAGCAGTGTACCTCCCTGCCACCCCATTGCCCCCTGGAAGTATCCACAGGCTCTGCAACCATAGGAGGTGGAAGAAGGACTGCATCCTTATAAGGAAGCTGCAGAGTAACTGCAGCAAAGGCTTCTTTTGCAGCCAGATGCACATGGAGAGAGAGAGTGGGGAGTGATTTTCATTTCTCTCCCCTCCGTCCAAAAGAAATATGTTCCCAAGGGATGTGCAGATCTCAGGGACATATTTCTGGAAGCCAAAAGGACTTTTGGAGGGAGGGGAGAAATAAGAAGCAAAAAGCACTCTCCATGTGCAGTTGGTTGCTGAAAAAGCCTTCTCTGCAGCTACTCTGAAGTGTCCTTTCAAGAGCACAGCCCTTATTCTACCCTCCTACAGCTGCGAAACATGTGGGCCACTGAAACTAATAGATCTTGCCTAGTGATGCTGCTGTTATCCAGAAACAATCAGATTCTCGTGTTAGGTTCTTTTGTCTGTATTGTGAATATATCCATTTCTTCCAAATTCCTGAGAAGGGAGTTGTCCAGATTTAATCAGGAAGATAGCATAGGTAAAGAAAGCCCTCCTGTGCAGAAGGCTTCATTAGGCCTCATGGGCTGATGAAGAAAGATGATGTCATATCAAACAGCAGTGCTGGTATCTGCAGCAGCTGCAGCCGAGCTTATTGTGTATAGTTTGCATGTAATCTGCTATGAAGAGGGGACACTGCAGCTTCCTCAGTACTGGTTGGGCTAGCCAGGAGTTTCTAGAATGGAAAAACTCCTATCCTGTGGAGGAAGAGGCTATTCCCACGATCCACAGAAAGCAGGCTAAGGGAGCTTAGCGCAGGCGCATTGGCGACTTCCGGTCATATCTGGAAGACAAGGGCAACGGGGCACCAGGGAGGTACGCTGCCACTCTGATGGGCATTGAAAAACACGGACGCCGGCGGGGGGAAAGCGGCGGGAGGGGTAAGTTCACCCTCCCCCGCTCTTAAAGGGAGACCCCCACCGCCTTCGAGCCTCCCTACCGCGGTTCTGTGCACATCCCTAGAACTTAGTGGGCTAATGCTTCAGCTGTTGAGAAGGGGTGTTGGGATCTGCAACAGCTGCAGCCTAATTTACTGTACTGTGTAGAGTTTGCATGTGATCTGCTATGAAGGCAGAGGGGACACTGTGGCTTCCTTAGTACTGGTGGGCTAGCTGGGAGTTTCTATTCTCCTTCCTGTTCCTGTGTGTGAGTGAGCAAGCTCTATACTGACCTCTAAGCATTTGTCTTACAAGAAAAGTTATCTCATATCTTTCTCTGGTTGTTCTGAAAACTACATGGACAGCTCACATTCTGCAACAAGCAGAATGTAGGCCTCATTAGCCTAGAACTAGCAAGGAAGCAGTAATCTGGAAATATGGATTTACTGGATTATTTCTGATATTACACAGATATACAGGAAAATAAGTAGGTAGGCAAACTAACCAATGAAGGAGTTTATCCATCTCCATTTCTGATATTTCCAAAAAATCCTCAGTCTTCAGGATGGGCACTTTTTCAAAGAGAGAGCATTTGATCTTTCTGAGGGAGATCACTAAAAATGCCTGTCTCTGATTTCTTTCTGCACAAATACTCTTATAGGGCATGGTTTTCATTCCTAAAAACCACAGCAAGACAAAATGTGTGTGTGGGGGGGTGTCTTTTAATATGCTGAAATCCTATCTATCTATCTATCTATCTATCTATCTATCTATCTATCTATCTATCTAATTGTATCGATATAAAAATCATATCTGTTGCTGTACACCACATAGAGCTTTTGGATGGATAGGGTGGTATAGAAATGTAATAAATGAATGAATAATATACAACCTATATGACACTGTCTTAAATGGGGTCAGATCATTCATCTATCTAGCTCAGTATTGTTGACACTGACGGGCAGTAGTTCTCCAGAGTTTCAGAAAGGGTTCTTTTCCTGCCCTACTAGGAGATAACAGAGATTGAACCTGGATCAGTCTGCCTGCAAAGTATGTGGTCTACCAATGAGCTATGGTCTCATCTCCCTGCCTGCTCTTGTAGAAATGCTCCTGGAACTTGAGTGTGAATTTTGTGAATTGACTGACCATCAGTGACTTACAATCACCTTGAAATTAAGGCAAGGATTTTGGCCAGTCTCATAGCAGAGGGGGCCTCTGCACTGCCATGGTGGCAAGCAGCCCCCTGGCAGTGCACAACTTCCCAGCAGCACATGAAACCCCCTCCCCCCCCAGTAGTCTGTGCCCCCAGCAACATGTGGTGCATGACCCCTCTCCCATTGGCAGCTTATGCCTTCTCTGCCCATCATTGGCAGCACTGCTTCCACTCCTGCCACTTGTGCTGCTGCCCGCTGCCACTTGCCAGCCAGCTTGGGGAGCACTTGGAAGCAAGGAGGCCCTGTTCCTCTCCCCATCGAGGATGGCAGAGTGGGTAGCAGGAGCAGATGGCAAGGGTGGGAGGCAGTGAGTGACAGCTGAGGAGCCATTGGCAGCCCCACCCACCCCTGGCAGCTTGAGTTCTTTGGATGCAGGCAAACAGTGATAGCTCCACACCTGATTTTGCCATTGTTAGGAGAAAGCGTGCATAGGGCTGATGAAGAGGGTTATGCCTAGTCAAGGAAGGTAAATTGGCCCTCTCCTTCTTTTCCAAGTTTTCTCTTCAGGCAAAATGTGCTCTTGGTATTGATATTGTACAAAACCTATATGCTGTGCATCCTCTGATTATAAAGCCTTTACAGGTTTTAGTTTTCACACAGCATACACCCTTCAGTTATGTGAGTTGGAGAACAAACTCACTTCATCTTTCTATACAAACTGTGACATAACTATTTGATACATTTACATTGCTTGACTGTTAAATTTTTGAGGAAAGTGTCATTTTTTATCCACCTCTAAAAGTGTGGGGTGGGAAAAGAACACAAGTCACTGGCTTTGCAAAACACTGATTTTCTGAAGTCCAAGTCGTTTATTCAGAGTAGTGATGCTTGGGTAGGAAATGAAATGCACATCTGTCTAACTATTGTAATTTTCATCGGCAAGTGAGGGGCTAAGTACACTGATGCAGAATGTTGGAGTGGGGTTTGCTCTCAACCGTCCTGCCTAATAAGGTAAATGTCAGACGGTTGGTAAGTTTGACTAAATCCAAGAATGATATTCTGTGAAGGTTATTTTGTTAGGCTGTGCACACTAACCACATCCTCAGTCTTTCATAAATCAATAATACACTGCAGATCCAAGAAGAATCACAGGGATGTTCTCATTGCCCCTGAAGGAAAATGTTATGTCACTTTAAAGGACTCTGTCTCTGCATCTGCCAAGTGTCTTCCAAGATTCCATTAAAACCACAACTGTGGAGACAACGATCAGCTACAATGATTAACATAGTGTTTCTTTTATATCTGTTGAGATCAACATGTTACCGAATTTCTGAGAGGGTTTGGTGACTCAGTTCACTCGTAGTGCTATAGTAGGTCTTATGAGTACAGCTAGCTGGCACACTGTCGCTTCTGGAAGCAAGCATCACAGAAGAATAATAACAGTGATACATCTCAAGACTGAATTCTGGTGTTGTACTCAGATGAGATTACTAGTGTGTCATTGCTCATTATACACATATACATCAACATCACTCACAGGTACTGAAGTATGCAAGCTGCTTGCTATCACTTCTGGGACACATCTGTGTACACATTGCTATACATATTCACTGGGCAACACTGATTGACATAGTGGTAAACCAGGCAGTCAGGAGGAGCCTTCCTTTTTGCTATCCTCCTCACTTTGCTGGTTCCCATAGAAGATAAAACACTTCCAAAAATCTTTCATTGACTGCCACTATTCCTTAGTAATAATGAATACACTTCTTTCTGCTCTCTAGGCAGTTGTGGGTTACTCAGTTTCTTAAATACACCCTTCCCCCCAAAGATATTTGCCACAACAGATCATTTGAACATGGACAGATCACAGGGGGTTTCTCCAGAGGCACATTCATGTATAAAAATAGGTTTATTAGGAAAGCAGGAATCACTTGGCAATCAGTCATTGAAGATATTTTGAAATCTGGATTTAAAAAATTCTGACTTGCTTTGTCCTAGAAGTGAAGGATAAGGTAGGCAGATACATACCTGCATAATTCCAGGAATTCTAGGAATTAAAATCAAATTTCCAAAATAGGTCCAGGCAAAGGACAGACACTAACCTCAGCTGAAATCAGCAGTTACTCCCTAAAAGGAAACTTTTTGTAGTGGAGGTTGGTTAGGCTTCAGAAATCATGGAGTAAGATCCAGCCTCAGTGAGTCACAACCAAGTCCCACTCAATCTAATGGGACTTAACTGAATTAGGTTTCACTTATTTCCATGGTGCTTTGTCATGACTCAGTTTGGATTTCTGTTGCCAGATTTGGCTTTTTTAAAGCCAGATTTTGGGTAACGGCCCATTTGACTCACGAGTATACCCCTTAGGTTCTGGCCACCCTGGATCCTGCCCATGATTATCATAGGGCTGGTTCATGACAGCCATCTAGGGAATGTCATGGGTCATGTGTCAGGATTAGAATCTCCCATGCTATCTGGGCACTCAAGCCTGCTAATCACAGAAGTGCCCACCATCATGCTTATAGTGCTAGCCTCTTCAGACAAATGCAAATGCTGTAACTGTGAGCAGTATCGTTTGTGTGTGTGTGTGTGTGTGAGTGAGAGAGAGAGAGAGAGAGAGAGGGCTGGGGAGAGAGAGAGGCCAGAGCTGGGACTTCTGCAGGGCTTTGGGAGGCTTGTACTCATGTAAAGCCTCTGTCTGAATACAGCTGATCAGTGATAGAATAAAATATAGATGCGTCTCTACTTTAATATTTTGCATGTTTTATATTGGTGGTTGAAATCTTTTTTTAAAAAAACCATACATACAGTACATTTATAAATAATGGTTTTTTTAGAAGTGTGAAATTGTTGGGTTTGAATATTTATGGATATCTCTGTTTAATGTGAGATGCTTTTAAAAACATGAGAAGCTGCATACAAATATTTTAAACAAATGTCTTTGACTTGTGGGGTGGGTGAAGACTGTTCACTCATCCTAGGTGGTAGGCATTAAGCCACAACCTTAACCTCCACATATGTCTGTTTTGTGACATTTTGTGAACTGCCCTGAGACCTTGGGTTGGTATAAAAATGTGCTAAATAAATAAATAATGACCATCTGTGCCATGTGAACATACAAATTAACGTAAGCACATATTAAGAACATAAGAACAGCCCTGCAGGATCAGGCCCAAGGACTATCTAGTCCAATATCCTGTTTCACACCGTGACCCACCAGATGCCTCTGAGAAACCTACAAGCAAGAGCTGAGGGCATGCCCTCTCTCCTGTTGTTGCTCCCCTGCAACTGGCATTTAGAGGCATCTTGCCTCCTGAGGCTGAAGATGGCCTATAGCCCTCAGACTAGTAGCCATTGATAAACTTATCCTCCATGAATGTATAGAAGCCCTTAAAGTTATTCAGGCTGATGGCTCTCACTACATCTTGTGGCAGAGAATCCATAGGTTGCGTTGTGTGAAAAAGTACTTCCTTTCGTCAGTCCTAAATTTCTTGGCAATCAGTTTCATGGGATGACCCCTCGTTCTAGTATTATGCAGGAGGGAGCAAAATCTCTCTCTCTCCACTCTGTCCGCAATGTGAAAATTGCTTTTCACATCTGTTTCTCCATTTTGTCTCACACTGACTTGGGAGTAAGTCCCATGGAACAATGGGTGACTTGCTTCTGAGGAAACATGCATATAATTGCACTGCACATAGCAAATGTTCTTGCCCTGGTTAACCATTTGTAAGGAGGAAAGGTACCACTAAGTCCAGGAGGATGCCAGCATGGCTAATGGGTACCATCAAGGAAGCCATAAAAGGGAAGAAGACTTCCTTCTGAAACTGGAAGGCCTATCCAAATGAAGAGAACAGAAAGGAACACAAACTCTGGCAAAAGAAATGCAAGGTGACAATAAGGGAGGCAAAAAGAGAGTCTGAGGAAAATTTAGTCAAAAGTATCAAAGGGGAATAACAAAAACTTCTTTAAATACATCAGAAGCAGGAAACCTGCCAGGGAGGCGGATGGATAACTAGACAATGAGGGAGTGAAAGAGATTATTAAGGAGGATATGGACGTTGCAGAGAAGCTAAATGAGTTCTTTGCATCCGTCTTCAGGGCAGAGGATACTGAGCATATGCCTGTTCCTGAACCAGGCTTTTCGGGGATGGAGGCTAAAGAACTGAGTCAGATAGAAGTGACGAGAGATGATGTTCTAAACTGTCTGGAAAAAGCGAAAACTAACAAATCTCCAGGGCCGGATGGCATCCATCCAAGAGTCCTCAAAGAACTCAAATTTTAAATTGCCAACCTCCTTGCTAAAATATATAACTTATCCCTGCAATCGGGCTCTGTACCGGAGGATTGGAAAGTAGCAAATGTAACACCAATTTTCAAAAAGGGATCCAGGGGCGATATGGGAAATTACAGGCCGGTTAGCTTAACGTCCGTTCTGGCAAATGGATGGAAAGCATCCTCAAGGATAAAATTGTAAAGCACCTAGAAGAACAGGCCCTGCTGGGAGTGAGCCAGCATGGCTTGCGCAAAGGTAAATCTTGCCTCACCAACCTTTGGAGTTCTTTGAGAGTGTCAACAAGTGGGTGGATCAAGGTGATCCAGTTGACAGTCTACTTGGACTTCCAAAAAGCTTATGACAAAGTTCCTCATCAAAGACTCCTGAGGAAACTTAGTGATTATGGGATAAGGGTACAAGTACATGTGTGGATTGCTAACTGGTTGAAAGACAGGAAACAGAGGCTAGGTATAAATGGAGAGTTTTCACAATGGAAGTAAGTAAGAAGTGGGTTCCCCCAGGGATCTGTAGTGGGATCGGTGCTTTTTAATTTATTCATAAATGATCTAGAAGTAGGGGTAAGCAGGGAGGTGGCCAAATTTGCAGATGATACCAAACTCTTTCGGGTAGTGATATCCAAAACAGATTGTGAGGAGCTCCAAAAGGATCTCTCCAAACTGGGAGTGTGGGCGACAAAGTGGCAAATGCGGTTCAGTGTCGGCAAGTGTAAAGTGATGCACATTGGGACAAAAAACCCCAACTTCAAGTATACGTTGATGGGATCTGAGCTGTTGGTGACTGACCAGGAGAGGGACCTTGGGGTCATGGTGGACAGCTCGTTGAAAGTGTTGACTCAATGTGCAGCAGCTATGAAAAAGGCCAATTCCATGCTAGGGATCATTAGGAAGGGGATTGAAAATAAAACTGCTAATATTATAATGCCCTTATACAAAATGATGGTGCTGCCACACCTGGAGTACTGCGTTAAATTCTGGTCACCACATCTAAAAAAGGACATTGTAGAACTGGAAAAGGTGCAGAAGAGGGCAACCATGATGATCAGGGGCCTAGAGCACCTTTCTTATGAGGCAAGGCTACAACACCTGGGGCTTTTTAGTTTAGAAAAAAGATGACTTGGGGGAGACATGATAGAGGTCTATAAAATCATGCATGGTGTGGAGAAAGTGGATAGAGAGAAATTCTTCTCCCTCTCACATAACACTAGAACCAGGGGTCATCCCATGAAATTGATTGACAGCAAATCTAGGACCAACAAAAGGAAGTACTTTTTCACACAACGCATAATCAACTTGTGGAATTCTCCGCCATAGGATGTGGTGACAGCCAACAACCTGGATGGCTTTAAGAGGGGTCTGGATAACTTCATGGAGAAGAGGTCTATCATCGGCTACTAGCCGGAGGGCTAAAGCCCACCTCCAGCATCAAAGGCAGGATGCCTCTGAGTACCAGTTGAAGGGAAGTAACATCAGGAGAGAGGGCATGCCTTCAACTCCTGCTTGTGGCTTCCAGCGGCATCCGATGGGCCACTGTGTGAAACAGGATGCTGCACTAGATAGGCCTTGGGCCTGATCCAGCAGGGCTGTTCTTATGTTCTAATGAACCACTTTGTTCAGGAAATATACCTTTCTTTTGTGGAATTCAGGGTGTGAATTGCTGTGCCTGTTTTCATCAGAGAATTCTACTTCAAGGCTTTGGCTTATTCTGTCCTCGGCAGATGAAATGAATTATGTATGCCATTATTTAAGCAGATGTTGAAATACTGCTCATTAGGGAAGACATCCAGCTATAGTGAATCACACTCTTAGACCTGTATTTATCCATGACATTTATCTTTAAGTGGTTTTATAGCACACACTCAATAAATGTTAGAGCAAAATGAATAGACATGGAAACAGAGTGGAAGGATCACAACAAACAGGGTAAAATGTATATCTGTGCAATGCTGCTTAACTTTTCTGCATGCCTTCTCCATGGACCTTTAACCATACTAAAGATTTTATAGCGTGATAATTCTGCTGTTTTCTTCTATAGCTAAGTCCACTATTGTGGAAACTTTTTTCTACTGAAGAGTCTTCCTGTGCAACAAGACTTGCAATCATTACACAGCCCCACAGAATCCATCGATGCAGTGACAAGTTCCAATTACTGAGTATTTGGCCTATATGGTGAACAATGGGTCCACATTACGTCTGTTGGAATAACATGGATTTGCTACTTGTGACTTAAGTAAAACTTCTAACTATGCACTGACACATTAAACATCACATATAATTTGACCCTAAGGGTGTGTGTGTGTGTGTTTGTGTGTGTGAGTGAGAGGGAGAGAGAGAGATGTTTTATTGAACATTCAGCAACACAAAATAACTCATTTTCTTCCTCCTTGGTATAGAACCGATTACCATAAGAGGGGCATGATTTAACATGTTATAGATAGTTAATCTTGCCCCTTATTTTGAAATTTGCTGCAAATTAATGTTTAGGATGGCTAAACATAGGATCACCAGCATTATATTCATACTCGGGTGGCAATGCAGAGATAACATGGCACAGATGCTTAGGACCTAAGTGTTGGATAGCATTTCTTTTGTGGTACAGTCTACTCTTCCTGTTAGTAAAAGAATTCAGTATAACACACTGATGGAACAGATCAATGATTCTTCTGGCCCCTTTGTAAACAGTCAGGATTCTATAGCCCAGAGGCAACAATGGAGCAGCACTGTCTACCTTGGCTTTTGGGTTTTGAAAGGTTTGTGGATTGGATGCAGCTTGGGGTTTAGACTGTTCTGCTGCAGAAATTTGGGGCAAAGCACCACCATTAATATGTTTTCCATAGTCAAGATTTGTGTTCAAACCTCTTCTAACAAAAGTGGGATGCAATCCATATGATCAGATAAATGAATCACAAAATTACCAATGAAGAGACAATTCCTATTATTAATTGCTAGTTGATTTACAGTTGTTCAACAAAATTTAAATTAGATGTGAGGAAGCTGAAATGCCTGTAAGTTGTCCTCCTTGTTCCTAAGCTGTTCTTTAAAAAGTTGGCTTTCCAATGCCATATTCATTCCGTCTTAATATTCCACAGATGGAAATAAGGACATGCTTGTAACTCCCCTATTATCACTGGCTATTATAAATGCCTGAGCTGCCCCTCCCATTGCACATCATGGGTTCTATCCTTTCTACTATATGCTGTACTTGGTTATTCTGTAGTAACCTATCCTCCCTTGATTTCAGAGCTAAACAGACTATTGTTCTTGGAGTTAAACATGTGCACTAGAGAAATGACAAGTGTTCTATTGTTCATTATCAATGGGTCAAAGTAAACTTTAGCAGCAGCAGTGTGTGGAACATCAGGCTTTGCATGGCATGGTCCCTTTGTGTTTGTGTGCAGGCATTCACCTCTGTGTGTGCTGGAGAGAAGATGCAGCCACCACTCACTCAGAGAGATTCTTGAGACCTAGGGAGGGAACTGAACCCTGAAGACTGACAACAGTAACGACTTGCAAAAGGAAACTCTTGACAAGGCATCCCCAAATGCTAAAATAGGAACAAAAAACAGTCAGTGATTTTCCAGTGATTAGAAAATAGGGATTGTCCTTGATAAATAGGAACAGTTGGGGATTATTGTTATTGTTGGACAGTGCCAACTGTCAACTGCCATGTGCCAACTACACCCCCACCCCACATGCAAGGCAGTGGGGTACTCATTTTAAATTTAGGAATATTGAAATGTTTAGACTCTTTGGTGTCTAATAACTTTTCCTCATAATGAATCCCTATGAGGGATACGCTCGAATCAGCTAGATTTAGGTACAAATTGATTTGTACCCAAATCAATTTGCACATCCCTACACTTTAGTTGTGGCATTTGAAATAGGGAACATCTATTCTATTCTATTCCCTAGAGTAAGGATGTGCAAATTGATTGGGGTACAAATCGATTTGTACCCAAATCTAGCTCAAGAATAAAGGACAAACTGTTAAAATAGTAAAAATCTGGCAATGATTGTGTACATGTATAGTACAGAGTAACATACATTTCTCACATTATTAATGGCCAACATCAAATTAGAAGGGTTTGGTGGGCGGTTATTATGTTTTGTTTTTGCTAAATGCTCGGTTTTGGACTTGCTTGTGTTGCTAACCATACACACATTTTTATTACTTCCTGTATTAAACATACACTGCAGCACCCCAGTGGTTAGCACAAGTTCATGTAGCTGATATTTTTAAAAAAGAGAAATAAGATACAGACCTTCATTTAGTAATACATTTTCCTTATTTGGACTGTTGAACCCAGACATAAGCCTCAAATATACTACCTCCCAGAGCCAATGTGGTGTAGTGGACAGAGTTCTGGACTTTGACAGAGGACGTTCAGCTTCAGTTTACCATTCAAGTCGGCTTTCATGTGTATTATCAAGCTCACTAGATAGTTCTGAGCTCTTTAAAAGATTATATGAGGATAAAATGGGATCACCCCATAAATGCTGAACTCAGCTTAGAGGAAGACCAGCACACAAACTGGATGAATAAATAATGTATGCTGCCTCTAACTTACATTTATTTAAAATTTAATTGTTGCAGGTGAAAGAATAAAAGTATTTTTAATTGGTCACGGAAAATGAACTTTGCTAATTAAAACATATACCTTACATCAGGCCTGTAGAGCTTGAGATCTATTAAGTCAAATACAACATACCAGCCATCAATAGAAGCCCAGCAAGGGCTTTAGAATCCCTTTTGTTGACATGGGCATACCATCCATTGGGCAAGGGGAGACAGTTGTCTCCCAGCCCACTGCCTCAAAGGGCCTCCCAGAGGCATATCACATGATCCCGACTCCCCAGCACCCACCCAATTGCAACCCACTGCCTGAGTGGGCCATGCAATGGCTGGCGGGGGCCCTTTCCCTTGCCTTCAAGCAAGACCTGAGGGGTGGCACCTGTGCCCCTCTCTCTCCTGGTCTGGGGGGGGGCAGGAAGTTAGGCAGTGGTGGGAAAAGACCTCTTCTGTCTCCTCCGCTTTTTGCTCCTTGGATGTGAGCTCTATCCTCCGTGGCCGCCAGCGCATGTTTCTCAACTCTTGCAGGGCAGCCTGTGCTCCCCTTTAGTGAGGTGTAAACCCTGTCACCGGCATGGCCCAGCTAGCTCCCTGCGAGAGAGGCCCCCTCCGCCCCCTCCCGCTGAAGTCATATCCCAGCCGCGGAAAAGCTCAGTGGAGCAGCAACCCCCTTTGGCAGTCGTGCTGAAAATGATCTTGGCACCAGAAGGCAGCAGGGGCGGGTGATGCAGTGCGAAGTGGGGCACTCTTCCAAGTTTTCCTCCTGCTCCCCCACCCCAAGAGCCAAGGTCAGCAAGTTGGGCTTCACATTAAGGGGCTTCTTGCCCCTTCCCAGCTGCTTCTCACATCTGGGCGCTCTGCAGCCACAACGCCAGCCAAGGTAAAGAGGAGGCGAGAAGGTGGAAGACGCAGGGCTGTGGCTGTGGTGCTTGGGGAAAGAAGAGCAGCAACTGTCAGCTTGCTGAATGCTTTCAAGCCTTGGCTGTTGGGAAGGATTGCAAAGTAGTGCACAGGATTTTTGCAGGAAAGCAGCTCTAGAGCAAGAGGCAACCCGAGGAAGGTTTCTAGTGCACGCCTTGCCTTCTTTCCTTTTTCCCTCCCCCCTTCCCTGCTTTTATTCTCCTCTAACTCCCCTCTCCTCCCTCCCTCCTGCTGCCTTTCCACTCATCCTCCTGACATCCTGCTCTTCCTTTTTGGTCTCCTTGAACAAGAGACTTTTCCTTGGCTGTGGGAGAAATGCACACTTAAGGAGGACAGCCGTGTGTGGGAACTGTGTCTGTTTTCACCGCCGCCTCCTCTCCCGCCTGGTGCCCCTCACCTCAGTAGCCAGTAACCTCGAGTACACTTGGTTGCCCCTGGGGGAGGACGGGATGAGGTGGACGAATGCACTTGTCCGTTAGGTGGAATGGGGAGGGGAACAGAGAGATCTGCTTAACCTTGGAAGGGCAGCAATATCCTTATCTTGAAATGAAGCCTTGAGAAAGGTAGTGCTTTATCATTACTTCATTATAAACCGTTCCTTGAGTAGGCTTTACTCAGGAGTAGGCCCTACTAAATTTTACTATGAGGAGAAGTGTTTGGGTGCAGCCCTAAGGTGACTTCCCAGTCCTAAAATAGAGTTACAATGTTCTTCTAAATATTAGGCTTGCAGTTAATGCCAAGCATTGAGAGATTACTATTATTTATTATTATTAGTTGGTTTACAAAAGTTAGATTATAATACAACTCCATAAAACATCATATTTAAAATCAGTTAAACAAAAAAACTATAGTGTGTGTGTGCGTGCGTGTGTGCGTGCGTGTGTGCGCATGCACACACACACACACACACACAGGGCCAGGAGAAGGTGAGAAGGCAGTGAGGGGCCCATTTTAAAATCTTGTCTCTGGGCCCATTCCAACCTTGGTATGCCCGTTTGTTGACAATCTAGAAATGGAAAACAGGGAGAAAATAAATGCTTCAAGACACCATACGTGACTGGCAGATTGTGTTCAGCTTGGTGAGACACAAGTTGTACAGGCCTGCCATATGAATGGCATTTTCTTTAAAAATTAATAGGCTGTTTCTTTTTCAACACACTGATGGGTAGGAACCTCTGTGGCTTTCTCAGATTAAGACAACACCTCTTACGACACATTAAGAGATCATTTATATACAATTCTTAATTCATCTGAAAGTATGCCTTTTGTGTCTTTAAATGTCATTGGATTAGATTTTCATGGCATTCATGATGGAAAATATATCTAGGTTTCTAGAGAATTTCCTTCCATTCCTCTTAACACATTGCAAAAACCTAAAATGGTGCAAATGTCATAATGCAGTGGCTCTCCCATGGCTAAGGGTGATTTTCATATGCTTTTCATTATAAACCTAATAATGGCCCCTCTTCTAAATCATTGTGTGTGGTCCATATCAAACAAATATTGTCTTTTGTTATATTTCATATATTTATTTTATTTTACTAACAGTGTTTAGTCAACAAAGCTGTTTTTAAAAAGACAAACTACAAGCAAGAAAAAGTACATAATCTGAAATCTTGTTGTTACTGCATGTTGCCACTTACCAAATTTAAGTCAGGATGATCCAGGCAAAGATAAACATATTTAAGATCTGTTGATTTCAAAGGAAGAGAATTCACACCACTGGATACAACCCTCACTGCCTGCCTTGGAACTTGGGATTCCTGGGTTTCAGTCAATCTGTGATCCCTTCCAGTGGACAGCTCTGCCTGGAGGGAAAGGAAGGTATTGCGATCAACAGGTTTGAAGGACTCTCAAGTCAGTGAAGTGGAAACCTTATACAATTTATAACATTAATATGTGGGCTAGGGGTGTGTGAGCCAGGTCAATTCAAAACACGTTCTGAATCAAACTGGCCTGATTCAGCCAGTCCAATTTTGAACTGTATCATCCCCAGTTCGAAGAACCAGTTTGCGGGCTGGTTCAGGTATACCTGTAAAGAGGAAACCCTGAGGATTCCCCTTTACAAGTAAAGGGGAATCCTTGAGGATACTCCTTTACAAGTAAAGGGAGCATTCCTTACCCTCCCTAAAGGCCACTCGGGTGGTGGTGAGAGAAAGGGACCTCCGTACTTTTAGCGGAGGCTGCCACATAGGTGGTGAGGTGGCGGCAGATACATTGGAGGTGGCAGGGGGAGGTGGTGGGGTCCTCCAGGCCCTCCACAAGCCCACAAGCCTCCTGGGCTGGCTGTGGCCTGGCTCAGGCCTCTGTGAGTGCACCAAGGCCATTTTTGTGACCTCTGTGCATGCACAGAAGCTATTTGCATCACCACATGATTTGCGAGGTCATGGAAATGGCAACTGTGCATGCATGGAGACCTGAACCGGGCCGCAGCCATCCTGGGCTGTCATTTGGGAGGCTGGCGTGGGGTGGTGGTTGATGAGCCCCTGCTGTTCCCCCCCCACACACACTGCCTTTAATGTCTCTGCCAGCTTGTCACCTATTTCATGCCTAACCTACTTCACAGGGTTGTTGTGAGGAGACACTTAAGTTTGTACACCGCTCTGGGCTCATTGGAGGAAGAGCGGGATATAAAGGTAAAAATAAAAATAAAATAAAATAAAATGGTCTTCACTAAAGATACAGAGGCCCCTTTCTCTTGCCACCTCCCCAGCAGCCCTTAGGGAGGATTAGAGAATGCCCCTTTTACTCCTCAAGCATTCCCCTTTACAAGTATACCCAAACTGGCCAGCAAACCAGTTTGACCTGGTTTGATAGTCGAACTGAACTGGACTCTGTTTGGCTGAACCTGGAACTGGACTGGGCTGGGTCAGTTCAAATCCGGTCCAGATTTGACTGTCCAAACTGGTTCCAAGCACATCCCTAGTGTGGGCTTTGTTTCGTCACACAGTGAATTTCAAACTTTCTACCTTCAGGGAACCCTTTCTTTGTTGATGTGTCTGCTGAGGAGGAATCCTTTAGCATCTGCCATGGAACATCTGTGCAGAAGATTCTGAAGGGTGTCAACGTCCAACTAAGTTCACATCGTGGATTCTTGACAGGTCAGTTGGATTTCATCATTGCTTGGAGTAAACTGGGATTTTGTCTTAGAATATATTCCCAAACACATGGGAGGATCAGTGCTGGTGGGCAAGCTGCCATTCAGGGGCATTTGTCCATCATGATGATCCTCTAATCAAGGCACCCCATACATTTTAAAAGAATCTCAGAGTCTCACTGAACAGAGTGAGAAAGCCACTGGCCGAAGACTATGGTGGCATTCCTACACTATTCATAGCAGGAATGACATTGCCATAACAACAGTGAACTCCAGCCATCTCCTACCCCAGAAAAGGGTAGAAAAACTTTTTAAACTTTACTATCATTAGTTGGTTGGTTTGTATACATTTTTCGTGCATTTTTGTTGCTTTCTGAGAAAGGCTTAGATAGCACTGCACAGCCTCCTACTCTTACAGCAGCTGAGTGTGCAAAGCAGTAGTTCTCTGCATGTAGAGAGCTCACCAATGCTGCTTGCAAGTGCATAGAGCCTCAGTGGCTCTAAAGACTCATATTACCGCTCTAAGACTCTTTCCCGTTGAGAATAATGGGAGAAGGCTCCTACAGTGCATACGTGATTCTTAAGAGCCACTGAGGCTCTGCATGTTTACAGGGAGTGTCAGCCGGCTCTCTACACTCATGGAACCAGCATGTGCACCCCAGTGATGGAAGATCAGGCAGCTGAATGGTATTTAATCCGCAGTCTTTCATACTGATGCTGGCTGAATGAGGAGGTTGCCTAACCTTTGTTGTAAACCGCCCAGATACTTGCATTTTGGGCGGTATATAAATGTATTAAACAAACAAACAAACAAACAAACAAATAATAGAATTGGAAGTTGCCTAACATCTGTCATTGTAATTTCAGTGGTACCACTTTCAGTAATTTCCCTCAGCACCTCAGCTATTTTACATTATATTTCACTGTCGTTACCTTTCTTTGGTCTGGGTTTAGTAGACTTTAGTCAAAATGGGCCCTCTCCCCAGAGGCGTATCTAGGAGAAATAGTGCCTAGGGCAAGCACTGAAATTGTGCCCCCTGTCCAAACATCTGACACCCATCTGATTCTCTGTACATAGCGCCAAACTGAATATGTGTACAGTGACTTATATTATATTAATTAAAAAAATTTTTTTTAAAAAAAATTAATTTTAAAAAATTACCTGTAGCCCCTTTGGGGGGCTTCCTAAAGGCTGTGGGGGGTCTGCAAAGGTTTCCCCTCCCCTCTCTGGCCTCTAGGGCCTCGCAGGGACCATTTCAGCATGTGCGGTGGCCATTTTTTAAAAAAAGAATATTTTTTTAAAATGGCCACTGAAAACAAAATGGCGACTGCGCATGCTCAAATGGCCTCTGCGAGGCCTGGCATGGCCTAGGGCCTCACAGAGGCCATTTGAGCATGCACAGTGGCCATTTTGTTTTCAGCAGCCATTTTAATTTTTTTTTTTTTTAGAAGAATGGCACCCCCCTTCAAGTGGCGCCCGGGGCATGTGCCCTGCCTGCCCTACCCCTAGATACACCCCTGCCTCTCCCAACAAGTCACTGCTCCCACATTGTTAGGTGGAAATATTAGGGGATCATTTCAGCAATTGGCGGTGAAATAGGGGAGAAAAAAGTGATTGTGCTCCTTTGGAAGGGTGGAAGCTGCCATTCCCCCACCACCACCACCACCACTCCCCTTGAAATGATCCTAGGTGGCGTATTGTGAGGTAAAATATGGCAGCTACCATCCAGCTGAATAAGTGCCACTATGAAACAGGTGACAAAATAAGATAAGTCAAGGGGTGGTTTTGCCTCCCTTCAGCCCCCTGAATCCCCAGTCCAAGCCAAAATGTCTCAACTGAGCTTTCAACTCAAAAATAGTGTTTGATATCTGTTGGTGTAGTATATGGCTATACAATACAATATAGTCCCTGAGTTGGTTCACGCGATCACCGGCAGCACACACATTGAAGATAGGGAGGCACCAAGAATGCACCTGCCCTGACATTACTAAAGGCTATCCCATTGTGCTGATGTGAAAGGCTATCCCATTGTGCTGATGTGAAAACTTTTACCGGCGTGAGGGGTGATCATCCATATGATGTGTAGAAAGGTGATTTGGATGATCATCCCTCTCACATGAGTAAAGGACATCACATCTGCACAATGGGAAGTCCTTTAGTGACATCAGGGCACGTGTGTTCTCAGCACATCCCTGCCTTCAACGTATGTGCTGCCAGTGATTGAGAGAACCGGCTCCTTGAAGAATGTATTGAATAGCAACATTCACTAGGATACAATTAAAAACAGTATATAGTTCTTAAAGATTACAGTGAGCTTTACAGAAGGCATCAGCAATGTTTCGAAAGCCTTGCCAGCTTGCTGAGATGGCTCAGCCAGAATGTTACTATATATCAGTTTAAGAGGGGTAACACTGAGCACTTCAACAGTGTTCCAGCAAATCAGTCACAATTCTGGATCACAGGGAATTACATTGTTGTTCCAGCTGGTGATGCTGCCTTTGTGAAGATGTTAGAAACTTCAGAGAGACGTGCGTTATCTGATGTACTACACATACTGTGTTGGTGCAGTATCTATTGTGGGAGAAGAGACAAAATGCACAAGAAATTCAAGAATGTTTACATTATCATTTGTTCCTTCCAGAATCTGACATCTACAGGTGAACTTATTTCACTAAATTTTCTGTGTTGCTTTTAATTCAAAAGATATACTAAGAATCTGTGGATAATTAAATATGCATAACTCAAATGATAAATAAGAATAGTTCAACAACTTTTCAAATTCGGCAAGAGTGATACAATACCGAGGCATCACAGTATGAGCCAGATACTTCAAAAAAACATCAACCTGGATTCAACAGGTCTTCACTACTAACCTAAAAGAGGCTTCACCAGAAGGCCTTTCCAGGAAGCAACTCTGGCACCACAATTGAAAATGGCCTGCTATGCACAAACACAAACTAAATCTCCTGTGGGTGCAGAATTTTAGGTCCTGGCTTTTGCAAAGATCCAGTATATAGGGAGGTTTGTGTTGGAGTAGGCACAATCCCTAAGGCATGTTTATTATGGAAAGTGTAGCATGTTGAGCACAAGATTACATAACATGCAAGAAAAGTGTTTCAATTTCTTTAGTGCTTTCAAGTAATACTGTGCCAAATCATCAAAGAACTAGAAAAAAAATTCCCCTCAACACTGAACACACAGAGATCCAAGGCCCCTAGTTCTAAAAAAAAGTAATCAATCCATGAATTTGCCAGAAGGTTTGATGCTTGCTTCAAGGACAATAACTACACACTTGACATGATAAACCCTATTTTCTGGGAAACAATAGAGTTCAAATGCATGGTTTCAATTAGCTTCAGAATGTGATCAGGATGGCCTCTTCTTTTCCCTGTCTTCCTTCTTGCAGGAAGTAATTGCATTAGTTTCGTGAAAATCAATTAAGTGATGGAGAAGAAAGGATAAACAAAAAGGCAAGACTTTGACTGCAAAGCAGGAAAATAATGTTTCATCTGGCAGAGGCTGCATTTCCAACAGTTTACACAATCCAATCTAAATTATATGTCACAACATAAAACTGCATTTAAAAACCCTGCATAGATCTGGCTAGCAATGCATCAACTCTTCAAGACAAGAACAATAAAAGAAAAGCTGAGATTCAATTTCCGTTCTGCTTAGGGAGGCCCAAAACATATTGTTAACACTTTAAATGTTCAGGCAGTGAACAACTGCATGCTTCTCACCTTCATCTGAGGGCCAAATTTTCAGGGTGAATTCACATCTTCCTCCCCCAGCTGTGGGGAGAGGAATTTAGTTGTGGAGACAATTCAGAATGGGGAAAAGCATAAGTACCCATCCTTGCCTTCTATTTCTCTGCTCCCTATTACTCCATCTAGCCCCATCCATGTAAGTTATCTTTGGATGTTTCCTCCACACATGCACACTGAATGTGTGGAGAGGGGGAGTGAGAGTGTTCTGGCTAGTAAAGCCTCATTACCAATGCATGCCTTAGCCATGCCCAATGTGCTTCCCTGGATTCAATGCTTGCTGGCAGTTCTAATTGGGGAAAAGACCAAGATATTATCATGCTTTCATAGGAACATAGGAAGCTGCCATATGCTGATTCAGGCCATTGGTCTATCTAGCTCAGTATTGTCTTCACAGACTGGCAGCGGCTTCTCCAAGGTTACAGGCAGGAATCTCTCTCAGTCCTATCTTGGGGAAGCCAGGGAGGGAACTTGGGGATGCTCTTGCCAGAGTGGCTCCATCCCCTAAGGGGAATATCTTACAGTGCTCACACTTCTAGTTTCCCATTCATATGCAACCAGGATAGACACTGCTTAGCTAAGGGGACAAGCCATGCTTGCTACCACAAGACCAGCTCTCCATTAAAAACAAAACAAAACACACACACCACCAAGTGGTGCCCCCTTTTGAGGGATTAGCTCAAGTCCTGAGCACACAGTCCATTGAGAGACCTAGGGGCTTCAGCCATATGGTCCTCCCAAGTAGACTGGCCCTATCATGAGAGTGTGAGCCCACCAGCAGTAAGCTGTGGGTGGATCACGAGTATGGGACCGTATTCAAGAAGGGGAAACCTGAGATGCTCAGTACATCAGAA
This sequence comes from Hemicordylus capensis, assembly GCF_027244095.1. Classification (NCBI taxonomy): domain Eukaryota; kingdom Metazoa; phylum Chordata; class Lepidosauria; order Squamata; family Cordylidae; genus Hemicordylus; species Hemicordylus capensis. The sequence continues at coordinate 307,341,326 of NC_069657.1, forward strand.
TGAAAACAATGAAAATCCTGAGGAGCCACAAAATGAAATGAGAAGAAATATCCTGTCACTTAACTGACAAATTAGATGCCATTCATTGATTAGTCTGACCGAGGCTTCAGATGTTACCTCAAGACAGTCAGGCCACCTGCTCCTGAAAAAAAGAAGAAAGAACAGAATGAGAAGGAGAAGAAACAAAAAGAGGTCTGAGCCTAGTCTTAAGAGCCACTGGATTGATTGCCCTAGATATGTTTAGTGGATTATTATAGAGGTGTTTAGTGGATGATGATACCACTAAGCCAAGACAGTAACACACATACAGTGGCCTTGAGGTATCTGGAAAAGGAAAACTAAAATTTAAAACGTTTTTGACTTACGTGATGAGGAAAACCCAAAGTAGCCCCATTGAAATTAAAAGGACAAACTAGGACAATGCCTAACTTGCCCTTTTAATTTCAATGGGACTACATGGAGTAATTTTTCTCATCATATTAGCCTATGTTTGGGATGTGAACATTGCACTAGTGCACCACTTTTGGGTAGCGCTGCTCTGTTAACAACAGAGACCATCAGCAACTGCACTGAACAATGTGGGGTGAGTTAACAAGAGGGCCAGAATAATATACTGACCTCTATTATCTCTGAGCCCATGCAATGACTATTCTATCCCATAGTTTAGTATACATCTGAACCTTGTGTGTACCATTTGGTGGGATGATACCAATGAGACTGCTTGGTCACCTGCAGAGGCGTATCTAGGGAAAACAGCGCCTAGGGCAAGCACTGAAATTGCACCCTTGTCCAAACAGGAATGATGGGACTTGTAGTCAACAATATCTGGAAATCCCTGTTAAAAGGAACACTGTACCATCTAGGCATGGTTGTTGATCAAAACCTGAAAACATGAGCCATCTCTGTAAAGGACTTAGAACAACAGTCAGGAGTTATGTGAGGATTCCAAGTGTCATTTTCTCTGTCTCGTATCATGCTTTTTAAAAAACATGACTTTGTCCTAGACTAGAGGATCACCTGCCCAAATAGCCACTAGCAAAATAGGCGAAGAAGAAGGTGGTGGTGGTGGTGTGTGTGTGTGTCTATAAACCAGTGAATGATTGCTGCCAGCCTTTGTCTTATGATGACTGTTGGCTCATGATGGGGTATATGTGCATTCACCACACTAGTGCTTACTTTGACACCAGGAGGGAGGAGGATACATTAGTTTGCCACACTAGATAGAGTAATTTTCAACAGGAGCAGACAGCCAAGTTCTGCCAGGGCCAAAACAAGCCCCTGCCCGACTAAGAAATCGTTGTAATTTGCCCCTTCCCATCACAAGCAGTGTGCTGTTCTTTTATTATTGATTCTAAATCTCAGATATCCCAGTCATGGATGGAAAATTCAAGGTCAGTTTACAAGATACACATTTTCTACATGGAAGTTTCTTCTGTGCAGGTGTTGTGCAGAAACCCATGTGTAGTGACTGCCAGGGGCATAGCAAGGTTGGAAGGGGCCAAGATGAAATTTTAAAATGGGCCACCAGCCCCTCAATGTCCAGGCCCTCCACGCACCCCAGGCCCCCAAGGATTTAAGTCTGATATTTCAAAATAAGTATGCTGCCTGGAAATACATTTCACTGAATACACACACGGACACTTCACAATATATAGTGATATACATTGAGTACTATATATTTGTGCTACTTTTAATGCCTAGAACACACCAGAAACACTAATTATTAAAATGGCCTCCTCACTGCAGATTAGCAAAGGAGACTTTCAACCATGCAGGGTGAGCCTATGTTTGTTTTCTCAGAATTCTTGAACAAATTCAGTAAAGTTTGATTCCAGGAGGTTTTTCACATGAGGCTTTTAAAGCCCTTTAACACACATCTCCTCTGGAATGGAGGTTCTGCATTCACATGTTGGCCAGATGTACCCTGAAGTCCTGTGAGTTATTGGAGAGCAGTTCACACACAAGAAAAATAAAATAAAATAAAAGCACAAGACATGCTTCACAGTTCTCACTCAGACCTTCTGGGTTGCAAAACAACTTGAACATAAGTGCATTTATACATGAATGAATGAATATAATATTGTTTGTTCCAGAAGTTTTTGTAATTTTCTGCCATGAAACAAGCAACAGGCCTTTTTAGATAGTAAAAAGCCAGAAATTTAAAGCCAGAAATTTTCCAATCTGTTTTAAATTAAATATTCAGAGACTTCTCAGTCTCTCCCCCCCCCCCATTTCAAAGCCCTATGGCAAGCAGATCCCTATATACCTGGGGTGGGGGGAGGGTAACCACAAAAAAGAATTCACAGGCTACCTTGCAAAAGCTGTGTTGGATGGTCTGGGCAGAGAGTCTGCTGCAGAGAACTCTTCCATCCTGTCTCCTTCCTGGCTTGCAGGGGAATGCCAAGTTCAGGCTTCAGAGAGGCCTACACGGAAGCCTCTCTGGAAGCCCCATCCACCTGCCAATCAGCTGAGAGGCGGGGAGAGAAGAAGAGCTCTCTGCAGTTTGCAGGCTGCTTGGATCCTAGGCCAGAGCAGGAGGGCAAGGCAAGCAGGATGGCAAGTGGCTGAGGGGCCCTGGGGCCAGGCCGGTGGGCAATGGGGTGGGGGTGGCAGGAACTGGTGTGGTGCCCCCTCCTCAGTGGTGCCTAGGGCACGTGCCCTGGCTGACCCCCTAAGTTCCACCCTTGAATGCAGGGGGTGTGCCTTTCTCTTGGCAAGATGCATCCTTTCTTGCCTCGTTGCAGGCACTGTCATGGTTAGGTGTGCAGTGGCTTGTGATATCCATGTGGAAATCTGATTTGGCAATTTTGCTGAGCCAAGGCAAAGGGATGTGTATTAGTTGCTAGGCAACAGCAAGGGACTTTCAGCTGCTGTTTTGTTGGCTCCCTGACCCCTGGGCCAAATATCCCATTTACTTTTGGAGTTGGCCCTGGGCTGGCATATATTGATACAGATATGAACTATTCTCTGTCAGAAGAAAAGAGAGAGAGAGAGAGAGAGAGAGAGAGACTATTTGCTAAATGTGCTTTCAAAATTCATCCATCTGGTCTTGGCAAAATAAGGAAATTCTATAAAAGTAGTTCCATTTTTATTAAGGGGCATCCAAAACAGTCATATCTCCTAGAGCTGTTTATTTCTCTTAAGTTAAAACAATTTGTAGACTAAATGTTGGTCACTCTGGCCAGGAAATTGAATCCTTTTAAGAAAATCAATGTATGACCATCCAGTTAGCATACTGTAGACCACTGAGTTGTGTAGCTAATGCAGTGGTCCCTGCATTGCTGTCTTGTTTCATTGTCATATCAAATCTAACATCTGCAGTGACAAGTGCTGTCTTTCAGGCTTTCCTTCTTCTCTCTTCTCTGGCAGAAAAACAGCATGGAAGCTAAAGGTCTAATCTCATTGCTGATCCTGCATTTGGGAGGAGGCCTGCTATGTAGGGGGCCTCTTTCCCTGAAGTATCAGCAGGGATGGATTGCCCTGGGTGGAGGTCTGATACAGAGCTCTCATGATATAAAGGTGGTCTCCTTGGGTTCTTCTGCCAGAGTACAAGCAAGGCTGGAAGGTCCTGGGAGGTGGCCTGATATGAGGCTACCTTTTTTGGTTCTTTCCTGTCATGCTCTACAGAGAGCCACCCCCACAACTTTTCTTCCTGCAAAGGAAATGGAGGTGCCACCTCCTAGCTGTTCCCCCAGGGCCAAATCAGTCACTCAGTTTGACTCCGCCTGGATCTAAGCCTCCAGCTGCTGCTTTGGCTCTTGGTGGAAAATAAGAGGGCTGGAGAATAACATTTGGCCTCGAACTTGGGCCTTCCAGCTATTGTTTGATTACAGCTCCCATAGTCCCCAGTAGTCGCAGTAGCCAATAGTCAGGGTTAATGGGAACTGTAGCCAAACAGCAGCTGGAGGGGTGGAGATGTGCAGCCCTGCCCTAAATCAAGCTTCCTCTTCTGCATCACCATTCCATCCTCTTCCACACGGGGCAGATCCCTCTTCAGGGCCAAAATCCAGCCCCCTAGCCATACATGTTGGGGCAGACAAGCTCTGTATGAGCCTCCTGGCAAGGAACTCTCTATCTTGAGCTACATCTTGAACCTCTCAAACATCACTTGGCCCTGAGTGGACTGGCCAAGAGAGTCTTTTCTGTAGCTGAGTTTGACCCAAAGACCTTTTTACCCAACTCTACCCAAAGAATATTCAAAGCAAGACAAATGTATTTTCTTTAAAATAAAACATTTTATTTTTTAAAACAATAAATATGCAAGTTTTATTGCTGTTCTATCTCTACATCCTATTAAAACAAATATTTAATTTAAAATATATATATACACACAGCATTTTATTGCTACTTATGTAAATAGTAGCACAGTTGTCTCTTTTAATTTGCCTTCCCCTTCCTCCTCAGCAACGTCCAGCTCCCTTGGAGGAACCACGATCCCCATAGTGGCTTCCACCCTGGCCAGTCTGCTCCTTAGCCGCCTCAATTGTCCCCTCAGTGCCTTGAAGCTTTGTAAGCATTCCTGGCTGCTGCGGAGGTCTCTTTGGCCTTGAAGGAGAGAAAACAAACAGGGTGAATGGGCCTGTCCTCCACCATGTCAGTCCCTGCATGGAGTTCTAGTCCCTTTCCATGCCCAGCACAGACTCCTCCTCTCTGTCTTGAAAACCCTCCATGGCTATGTACCCCCCCCCCAGTGAACTTGCACCTCATCAGGTTGATTTTTGCTCTTCCAGCTTCTCTGTCTTCAGGAGCCACCTGAAGGTCTCCTGCTCTCTAAAACAACTCTTTCTCTTCCCTCTCGCTGACCCTTGGGTCTGGAACAGCCACTCAGATGTGGCCCCTCGTCTCTCTCCTATCCCTCCAATGATACCTGAAAACCCACCTCCACTGCGCAGACTTTGGTGTAATGCCTCAGTAGAGGCAGCTCCATCAGCTTGAATTGAATGCCCCTTATGCTTTCCTCTCCCATTCCTCCTCTTCCTCACTTCTCTCTCCAAAGCCAAACTTTAGACTGTATGCTCCCGGTGGCAGGGAACTTTTGCCCATGTACATTGATGACACTATAAGGAGGATTTGCAATATGCACAATTGTATATCATCCTCCTTGGTTTCCTGTTTCATCTCAGCTTAAACTCAAAAGGGCTGATATTTGTTTTCCTTTTAGCATTCATATTCTGCTCTTCCTCAAGCAGCTCAGGGAGGTTTATACATGGTTATTTTTCCCTCACAATAACCCTAAGAGGTAAGTTAGGCTGTGGGACAAGTGACTGGCTCAAAGTCACCCACAGAGTTTCATGACTGTATGAGAATTCAAACCTGGGTCTCGCTGGTCCTAAGGAGGTGCAGCTGAAATACATACACATCTTCCCCCCACTTGCCCCCACCTCAGCTTCCCTCTACTTCTTCTATTGTATCCCTGCCTCTGTTTTTAGACTATAAATTTTTTAGAATGTAAAATCACAATGAGGATGGAAAAGGTAGAGGTTATGGAGTGCTGCCTCTGTGAGACTTACGGTCACGCAGCTGATGGACCTGCATCTCTACCAAACTCTGCAGAGTTTCTTTCACATTGCTGAGGTCCGGCTCCAGAGGAGGTGGGGAAGGAGGAGGAGGTGGAGAGGGATGCAGGAGGAGGGAAGAGGTGGAGGTGGAGGGTGGGATGGAGGCAACCTCAGGGGAGGCAGAGGACAATGATGAATCTGACCCAGAGGGCTGGAGAAGTGCAGCAGGGCCTGCAGGAACATCTGCAAGAGAGAAGAAGAAGCAGGAGGTCAGCTGCAAAGGCTGACATCCTACCACACCCACCATCACTTGCCCTCACTGCTCACTCTGAGGAGCTGCTTGGATTACAGGCACTGGAGCTTGGACACATGAAAGACAGAAAACGAAGGAACACTTCAGCAAGCACTGACAACCCACTCACAGGCCTCCCCCCTGAAACCTTAGATGCAGGTCAAATCAAGCATTTCAACATGAAATAAACAAAAGAGCCGTTCTTAGCCCAGCAGCAATTTCAGGGGCATGCTGTGAACATACCTTCCCTTTCCCACCGCTGCAGCCGAACTTCACTGCGGATAAGCCTTGTCCGCGTGTGTCCGATTTGCAGATTGATGGCCCGGAGAGAACGAGGGAACTGTTGGGAAATGCGGCGAACCCTCAGTTCTGCAACAAAGAGAACAAAAAGGAACAAATGTTGTATGTGCTGACAAGGCTGAGTACTGGTGACTTGCAAAAAGGGCAGTGTTAGGGCTTAGTCCATCATCTGGGCTGGGTATCAAAACTGCAGCTGATCTTTGTGCTGGGTGTATATGCAAAAGGTTTCTGAGGTGTCGCAATACTTACGCTGCTGGACATAGTCATGCTGTAACACTTTGAGGAGTTCTACTTCTTGCTGAAGATAATTATCAGCAATGGAAGGCTCTAGTAAGGGCTCTGACACAGAAGCTGCTTCCTTTGGAGTGTCTGTGAGGATGGAAGGACCTGGCACTGAGGTATCCTCAATGAGCACTTTCCCCAGTAGGTCATTGGTGATGCAAGGTGTTGGAAGGGGCCCTGGCATCGAGGTTTCCTCAATGAGCACTTCCTCCAGGATGTCGTTGGTGATGCGAGGTGCTGGAAGAGGTTCTGGCACGGAGGGTTCCTCAGTGAGCTCTTCCTCCAGGATGTCATTGGTCATGCCAGGTGCTGGAAGAGGTTCTGGCACAGAGGGTTCCTCAGTGAGCTCCTCCTCCAGGATGTCGTTGGTGGTGTGAGGTGCTGGAAGGGGTTCTGGCACGGAGGGTTCCTCAATGAGCACTTCGCTCAGGATGTTGTTGGTGATGCAAGGTGCTGGAAGGGGTTCTGGCATGGAGGGTTCCTCAATGAGCTCTTTCCCCAGAGTGTCCCCCAAAACACTGGGGAGTCCCCCAGAAAATGGTGCAACATGGGTTGGGTTTCTGGGATGACCTGAAAGAGAGGAAATAAAGCAGGAATCAGGAAATGATTGTGGCTTGTAGGCCTGATAGAAATGGCCTCCCTTTTCTGCCTAGGTTAGCCAGCTGGGAAGTAGCCTGGGATTGTGGGTGAGGTGGGCCACCCAAGGAAACAAGCAAGGAATGAAGAGGAGTACATTGCATAGCACTGACTGGCAAGACAACCCTCACCAAGTACACTTCAGAAGGGAGTGCAATGGCCAGGCTCTGTCTGCTGTACATACAAGTGCAGCTGCCTTCTACCAAGTCATACTCTTGGCTCTCTTTGCCCTACTGTGGCTGATAGCCACTCTTGGGCAGAGGCCTTTTCCTAGCTAGCTAAGATCCTTTAACAGAAGATGATGAAGTCTCAACAGGAGACGTTGTGCATGCAAAGCAATTGTTCCACTACTGGGCTATGGGCTCTCCCTTCTGTGTGAGGAAAGAAGCTTCTCCTTTGAGCAGAATGGGAGCTGATGGTTGACATGGACTATCTCTGGTTCACGAACCAACCCCCAGTTACAGCCTCTTGGCCTAGTGGGGTGGGGGGTCTTGAAAATCTGCCTGGATGCCATAAGCAGGAAGCATAGCTGTGATCTCAGGAATGCGGGCCTGGCTCCTAGAGGTAGAAAACTGTGGTCGGAGAAAGAAAGAGTCTCTTTGGACCAAGCTCAGAGCACATTGGCCAGGAAATGTTGCCCTTGTTTTCAGGTGATCCTCCAATTCCATCTTGACCATGTAATTGTCAAAAAATGAGATACTTTGGAAATAATTAGCTTCCTCTTCTTGAAGGCAGGGAGAAAAAGACCCAGAGGATGTTTTGGGGCTGGGTGTGGGCAAAGGGTTCTAGCAGGACTTTTTCAAAAGTGCACAACCTCTAAAGGAGAATGACCAAACCTACCTGCCTGCTGCCACAGCCCTTTCTCCATCTCCTCCTAGAATGGAGGATAGCTAGATGTGACTCACAGAGCACCCCCCCCCCCAGTCTCCTCTAACACTTTCAGCTGCATCAACAGCAAAGGATAGAGGTGGCTGAACCTGCCCTCCTGCTATCCATCCATCATGGATGTCTACCCATCTCTCTCCATTCTCTAAGAGAAACAGTTCTCCAAGGAGGCTTTCCCTGGGGGGCTGGGGAGCCCTGAGGAGAAGCAGGCACTCTCATCATCCACTTACCTGTCAGTGCCCCCTCTTCATCTTCATCCCTGCAGAGATAAGGAGAAATATTTTTAGTAGCAAATCACAGGAAAGGGAGGGTCTCCTCCCCCAGTAATACTAGGGGTATTACTAGGGGTATTACTAGTATTACTAGTATGTGCCCTCCCTCTAATTTTAATTCACATGCAGCCAAGTATGTCCTCTCCCCTAATCCTTCTAGCTGGCCCTGCTAATTTTGGATGATTCCATATCTGGGAGCAGTGAATGTAATTGCTGTTGAATGTCACTCACTGCATTTTGCTCAGAGTATTTTTCATTGAGGATTGACGGGTTGTGGCGGGGCGGGGGGTGGGCCTGCTCTCATAGTTCACAGTCATGAGGCCAGCTTTCCCACTCCTCTCCAGTGTAGTTTCCCCACTTTTTAAAAAGCCCCCCCCCAAAAGGGACACATACATGCTGTTTTGTGTTTTAAATAGGAGGGAGGCAGCCTGCCAAAGGTATCCAGGGGACAGTTGATGAAATTGGCATTTGATTCAGCAGCCAATTACTGGCATTCTGAACATGGAAAGAAGATGGGCTCACCTTGATGAGGCAATATATGCCACACCTGGGTTTGGGCTATGTCTGAACACCTCCCCGTCATCACCCCCACCATCCCTTCAGCTGGCCACACCAGAGCCAAAAGCATTAAGAGGAGTCAAGAGTAGAGAAGAGGGCAACTCACTTTGGTTCTGCCTCTGGGTGAGACCTATGGGAACATGAAAGAAGAAAAGGTTAGGCATGTTCTTGGAAATAACATGGGGGTGCTGGGGGGTAGCTTTTGAAGTCAGCTTCAACTGGTGGGCAGGATTTCCCCACAACCCCCCAAATGGGCCCACAGGAGCCAGCCAGTAGCTCCTGAGTGATACAGCTTCACCGGTCTAGGACCTCCAAGCTTAAGAAACACAGTGGAAATCAGCCCAGCAGGTGACCTTCGAGGGCCGCCTGCATTTCAAGGAGAAGCTGTGTGGTGTGAATAGTGGTGGTGAACTTGTGACCTCTGAAGTTCCCACAGGGAGCACAAACACGTGTGAACACAGCAGGCTGGGCTTCAGTTCTCTGCCCAGACAGGCTAAAACAATGGAAGGGCATCTTTTAAAACCAAGTCCACACCGCCATTAGATTTTGCTTCACCCACACATGACCAACAGCCACCCATCTTGACAACTAAGTTGATAAGCTGCTAATAAACTGACAGCCGAAGACAGCCAATTTATCGAAGATGCTTCAGCTAATCTAAAACGCTGCCAAGTGAGCCTGCTGTAGAATCTTCGCAGGTTTCCAAGGGGAACCATGATGGCAGAATTCTGTGGCTGACTGTGAAGTCACAAGTTACTGTTACTGGTCATGCTGGCTCTGGTTTGAATCCAAACACTGTCTTGGGGGTGCAGCTCAAAGTGTCAGAGCACCAGGGGCGAGTCATCCCAGTCCTGCCCTCCCTGCTTCCCACATGTCACTTTCTCCTTCTGTTAACAAATTCTGAAGGAAGGGGATGCTTGTGGATAGGGGTGGGCTGCAGCTGCTGCTTGTACAGTTGGACACAAAGTTTATAATAAGCCTTGCATGAGTCCTCTGTAACATGTAAGAGGGTTTTTGTTTTGTATAATTTAAGTGAGGAGTGGCAGCTGGGGAGTGAGCTTAGCAAGACTTGCCTACTAGGGGTGTGCATGGTCTGGTGCCCCCCCCCCCGGTCCAGCACGGGGGACTGTAACTTTAAGCGGGGGGGTAGTACTTCCCCCCCCCGCCGCTCTTCCCCCTCCGGCGCTGGTCCTTTGAAAGATCTTCTTGGGGTGGCAGAGTTCCTCCCTGCCGCCCCTGCCCCCGTCATTGTTTCTAAAGGCTTCAAAGAGACAAGTGCGCGCCGCGCAGGGCGCATGCGCGCCGCTAGCTCTCGTCTCTTTGAAGCCTTTAGAAACAACGACAGGGGCAGGGGCGGCAGGGAGGAACTCTGCCGCCCCAAGAAGATCTTTCAAAGGACCAGCACCGGAGAGGGAAAAGCGGCGGGGGTGTGTGTGTAAGTACTACCACCCCCCCGCTTAAAGTTACAGTCCCCCGCCCATCCGGACTGCCGGACCTCCGGACCGGTCCGGCGGTCTTTTCTATTGTGCCGGATCGAACCGTGCACACTCCTATTGCCTACCTGCTCCCCCGGTGTTGTCCGAAGTGACTGCTGGGCTTGTCTATTCAGCCCAGTGGCTCGTGATAACTGTGAGGCGCTCCAGACCGTGGCATCATGTGCTTGTGGCAATCTATTTTAACTGCACCAGTGCGCTGTAGCACCTCACAGTAAACAAGAGCCTCTGGGCCGACTGGACAGGCTGAGTGGTCACTCCGGTCACCACCGCCGGGGGGGGGGGGGAGGCAAGTCCTGCTCAGCTCACCCCCCCGCCCACCCATCAGCGTGGCGGGCGCAGGGTGGCTGCTGGAGGCACCCCAATTGCCTAGGTGCATCCCTGGCACGGGAAAGGGCGGACCTGCTCTCATAGTTTACAGTCATGAGGCCAACTTTCCCACCCCTCTCCACAGAAGTTTTTCAACTTTTTAAAGAGTTCCCCCCAGAAAAAATAAATAAAAATAAAGGACATGTTTCAGGTGAGTCCAATAGAAACTCTATATTGCACCACAAGAACCCACCCACACAAAACCTTTGCTGTATGCAATATTAAATAAATCTGTAAAAAGACATTAAGGGGACACATTCAACTGCAACCTAATATTGTAAGGATTTTTCTCAAAACATACCAAAGGATGAAATTTGCTGGATATTTAATATATACTGTTTTAGAATTACCCACATATATACTCAAATCAATACATAAATCCTTAAAATCATCAAAATTCACATATACATACACATTAAAATAACCAATAATACCCAACTATCTATAGATATAATTCTCCTGGGTGTGCCAGGGAAAAATGCGTCCCGGCAGCCCAGCTGATTGGCTGGGCTGCAGGGCGCCTGATTGGCTGGCGCACCCAGGAGAATTATGAGAGGTGGCGGCCATGGCCGCTGGCGGGCCTGGCCTGGCCTGGCAGCGATGGGGAGGACAGGCCGAGGAGCCGAGGCGGCGGGCCTGGCTGGGTGAGGCAGGGAGGCGGCGGGGGAAGCCAGGCGAGGCGGCGGCGGGCCGGGCAGTGGTGTTGGGCCCGGCCGGAGCCGCGGGCGGCGGCGGTGGGCCCAGCCGGAGCCGCGGGCAGCAGTGGTGGGCCCGGCCAGAGCTGCGGGTGGTGGTGGTGGGCCCGGGCAGAGCCCAACTAGAGGCACAGATGCTCTGTGCCCGGGCCCACTAGTATATATATATATATTTCTCCTAGATGTCCCTGGGGAAAATGCGTCCCAGCAGCCCCCAGCAGCCCAGCTGATTGGCTGGGCTGTGGAGGCACCTGATTGGCTGGCACACCCAGGAGGAGGAGAATTGGCCGGCCCCTGGCGAGAGCGAGAGAGGCAGGTGGGGGGGAGACAGAGTGAGCTAGAGAGGCATGTGGGGGGAGAGACAGAGCGAGCGAGAGAGGCGTGCGGGGAGGGGGAGACAGAGCGAGCGAGAGAGACGTGCAGGGGGGGAGACACAGAGCGAGCAAGAGAGACGTGGGGGCGAGAGACAGCGTGAGCAAGAGAGGCGCGTGGGGGAGAGAGCCAGATCGAGCGAGAGAGGTGCCTGGGGGAGAGAGACACATCGAGCAAGAGGCGCATGGGGGAGAGGGAGAGAGAGGCACGGGGGGAGAGAGAGCGCAAGCGAGAGAGACGCAGGGGGAGAGAGCGAGAGAGGCGCACGGGGGAGAGACAGAGCGAGCGAGAGAGGCGCGCGGGGGAGAGACAGAGCGAGCGAGAGAGACGCACGGGGGAGAGACAGAGCGAGCGAGAGAGGTGCGGGGGAGAGACAGAGAGAGAGTGAGAGGCACACGGGGGAGAGACAGAGCGAGCGAGAGAGGCGCGCGGGGGAGAGACAGAGTGAGCAAGAGAGGTACACGGGGGAGAGACAGAGCGAGCGAGAGAGGTGCGCGGGGGAGAGACAGTGAGCGAGAGAGGTGCGGGGGAGAGACAGCGCGAGCGAGAGAGGTGCGGGGGAGAGACAGCGCGAGCGAGAGAGGCGCATGGGCGAGAGACAGCGCGAGCGAGAGAGGCGCGGGGGAGAGACAGAGTGAGCGAGAGAGGTGCGGGGGAGAGACAGCGCGAGCGAGAGAGGCACGGGGGAGAGACAGCGCGAGCGAGAGAGGCACATGGGCGAGAGACAGCGCGAGCGAGAGAGGCGCGGGGGAGAGACAGAGTGAGCGAGAGAGGCGCGTGGGGGAGAGACAGTGTGAGCGAGAGAGGTGCGCGGGGGAGAGACAGTGTGAGCGAGTGAGGCACAGGGGGAGACAGCGTGAGAGAGGCGTGGGGGCGAGAGACAGTGCAAGCGAGAGAGGCGGGGGGGAGAGACAGAGCGAGCGAGAGAGGCACGCGGGGGAGAGACAGAGCGAGCGAGAGGCGCGCGGGGGAGAGACAGAGCGAGCGAGAGAGGCGCGGGGGAGAGACAGAGAGAGTGAGAGGCACGCGGGGGAGAGACAGAGCGAGTGAGAGGCACGCGTGGGAGAGAGACAGAGTGAGCGAGAGAGGCGCGCAGGGGAGAGACAGAGCGAGCGAGAGAGGCACGGGGGAGAGACAGCACGAGCGAGTGAGGTGCAGGGGAGACAGCGTGAGAGAGGCACGGGGGCGAGAGACAGCGCGAGCGAGAGAGGCGCGGGGGAGAGACAGAGCGAGCGAGAGAGGCGCGGGGGAGAGACAGAGCGAACGAGGCACGGTGGGGGGAGAGGCAGAGTGAGCGAGAGAGGCGGTGGGGGAGAGACAGTGTGAGCGAGAGAGGTGCGCGGGGGAGAGACAGAGTGAGCGAGAGAGGCGCGCAGGAGAGACAGAGCGGGCGAGTGAGGCACAGGGGGAGACAGCGTGAGAGAGGCGCGGGGGCGAGAGACAGTGCAAGCGAGAGAGGCGCGGGGGGGGAGAGACAGAGCCAGCGAGAGAGGCGCATGGGGGAGAGACAGAGCGAGTGAGAGAGGCGCGGGGGAGAGACAGCGCGAGCGAGTGAGGTGCAGGGGAGACAGCGTGAGAGAGGCACGGGGGCGAGAGACAGCGCGAGCGAGAGAGGCGCGGGGGGAGAGACAGAGCGAGCGAGAGAGGCACGCGGGGGAGAGACAGAGCGAACGAGGCACGGTGGAGGGAGAGACAGTGTGAGCGAGAGAGGTGCGCGGGGGAGAGACAGAGTGAGCGAGAGAGGCGCGCAGGGGAGAGACAGAGTGAGCGAGTGAGGCACAGGGGGAGACAGCGTGAGAGAGGCGCGGGGGCGAGAGACAGTGCAAGCGAGAGAGGCGCGGGGGGGGAGACAGAGCCAGCGAGAGAGGCGCACGGGGGAGAGACAGAGCGAGCGAGAGAGGCGCGGGGGAGAGACAGCGCAAGCGAGTGAGGTGCGGGGGAGACAGTGCGAGAGAGGCACGGGGGCGAGAGCCAGCGCGAGCGAGAGAGGCGCGGGGGGAGAGACAGAGCGAGCGAGAGAGGCACGCGGGGGAGAGACAGAGCGAGCGAGAGAGGCGCAGAGGGGGGAAGAGACAGACCGAGCAAGAGAGGCGGTGGGGGGGGGCAGAGCGAGCAAGAGAGCTGTTGTGGGGGAGACAGAGTGAGTGAGAGGGCTGTGGGAGGACCAGCCAAACAAATTCTCCCAACTAACCCCAAAAAGGAAGTGAACTACCGCACAGATGCTCTGTGCGGGTTCAGCTAGTTATGTTAATATTTCATATGGGCTAATACATAAAATCTAAAAGCACCCAACTATTCTTTCAATAATCCCTTCATTTTATAGCTTCATGAATTCCAAACTTCCAAAAGGTGCACAAATGCAAAGGGGTCACAAAACTCTATATGGACTTCTTGTGCCACATGTGCTGATGTTTTAAAATCCACATCCATAAGTAGCTTCCTCTGTCTCAAAAAGGTGATAAAACCAGCTCCACATTCTACAATGCATGTGTAAGCACTCCTTTCTGTACTGAGCTGAAAAAGCTATCAGATAAATTCTGATTTTCTTTATATCTATAGCCCTATTCAGATGTTAGATTATGTTCATATGTTAGATTATCTTCATATGTTACAGATGCTACACATGTACACATTTTTCTGTGAATGCTTGTACATGGATTCATTTAAAAGCTGGACCTGGGTACAGGCCCCTCAAACACAGGCTACAGATATGAAGTGTACCATTGTTTGTGCATTGAACGTAACTTGTGAATAGGGCTTATTTGTACACATAATATGCTTTCAAGGACACTGATTCCAAGTATGCTTACATGGCAGTCCACTTCAATTTCCTTAAAAGGAAACAGCACTAGCATTTTATGCTGTTTTTGTAATATCTTTTATTGACCGACCAATCAATCAAACTATATCAGGGGCTATCAGTGGCCAGTTATGGAGAAGATGGCATGATTCTGTCATGAATACAATGTAGCAACACATGTATTTTGCCATAGGAATGTTTACAAAATATATAATGCATAAAGGTGGCATAAAGACACTGGTTGATACCAATGCTGACAAGGCACATGTGAATCCATGTCAGCATCCAGACTGCTGCTGCTCCATTGCACTCGTGGGAGAGTGTCCAATGACAGTCAAAATGAACATTTTGACTTCCCCTTCCCTCTGAAGCCCACTGTGTGTCCCCAAAAGATGTCCCTGAGGGTTTCACAGCCCTTTGGAACATATTTTTCTGATGCACAAGGGCCCCCTGTCCAAACATCTGACACCCATCTTTCAGATAAGTTTACCATAACATCAGCTGAAAAATACAAGTCAAGCTTGTTAATCTTTTAATATTTCAAAAACTATATGGCAGTGGACATAGCCAGACCAAACAATGCTGGAAAACTGCAAATTTCAGTATGCTGGAGCTCATGAAATACCCAAATACTATGTGGAGGTATACTTGGAAAACTAAACAGAAGTGCCTATCTAATTCTCTACTATGCACTGTAGCATCACTATTACATAAGTTTTAAAAATAAATGGAGAATTTGACTTTTCCCAGACACTTTGAAAATAATTAAAGGATATGCAGAGTAAACTGCGTCACTGCTTGGAATATATTCTAGTATTTCAGACAGTTAAAATGAGAGAAAGAGAGCAAGAAACTCCCAGTGGGCTTTAAAACTAAGGATTTCACACTGATTCAAAGACAAAATCACCATTAATAGCCATATTATTAAGACATCATATTTAACTCACTTATCACAAGAAGCAAAGTAAGAGCAAATGAATACAATCCTAGCTCATAAGCTTCAGCTCGGTATTCACAAGCCCTGATTCTCTGTACATAGTGCCAATCTGAATATGTGTACAGTGACTTATATTATATTAATATTTTTAAAAAACAATTCACCTGTAGCCCCTTCGAGGGGCTTCCTAAAGGCCATGAGGGGTCTGCAAAGGTTCCCCTCCCCCCTCTGGCCTCTAGGGCCTCGCAGGGACCATTTGAGCATGTGCCGTGGCCATTTTTTTAAAAATGGCTGAAAACAAAATGGCCCCCACGCATGCTCAAATGGCCTCTGTGAGGCCTGGCATGGCCTAGGGACTCACAGAGGCCATTTGAGCATGCACGGTGGCCATTTTGTTTTTGGTGGCCATTTTTTTTAAAATTCTAAAAAAATGGTGTCCCCCTTGAAGTGGCGCCCGGGGCACATGACCTGCCTGCCCCACCCTAGATACGCCTCTGGTCACCTGTATGAGTCAACAGAATCATAGGACAGAAAAGAACCTGACCAAAAGGTCATCTAATGCAACCTTCTTTTATGCAGGGACATCCATCCATCAGCAACCCACTGATTCAGCTATGCAATCCAGACCATCGTGTGTCACAAGCTAAGAGGAGGTGTACTGTGGAAAGCTGCTTACAGAGCAAATACCACCTGTAATCTTTAGCAAATGAGCCAAAGGACATGGAATTGGAAAGCAACCTCTGTGGTAATGTAATGTTTTTCCTTGTCTGATGAGTGTCTAGAAGCCTTTGTTATGGTCCAGGCCTGATTTATATTTAGTATATAAATCCCGTCCTCAATACCTTTGGGAAGCACAAAAGAACAGATGTAGTACTTGGCTTAGCAGCAATGCCCATAACATCTGAAATGACTGGGGATAGGGACTACAGTGAAAAGAAGCCAACCCCCCCACCCCAAACCCAACAACAAAAGTTATTCATAATCAAAACAGTATACTTGACCAACATCATCTAGCTTTGGATTATTTTATATGCTACTGTAGAATCTCTTCTTAACACCTCTTAGGTATGCCATCTGCAAACGGTACCTGGAAAAACTTCCAAAAAACCTTTATTAAGGTTTCTTATCCATTCAGAGGGTAGCAATGAACTCTCAATACTACAAAGCTGCTTCTAAATCTATGGATAAGTCTGGAAACCAGGTATTTGAGGACCTTTGATAGCTACCATCCAGATCCATATAAGATGCAGTTTAATTGACATAATACTGTCATAGACTTGGAGATAGGGTTAGTCCCATTATAAGAAAACAAACATGACTCTTTAGTGGGCCCATCACTGCCCTCTTCAATTTACAGATCTCACCTCCCTCAATTAGAGTAGCCAATCCTCCAGAATTGGCCTAGAGTCTCCAGAAATATACAAAAATATCCAGCAAAGACTGAAAGGCAATCCTAGAGATGGTAATGGCTACTTATCTATTAATAAATATATTGTGAAAAAAATGGGAAAATATTGGGGAGGGACTTCTGAACAGCTTCAGTCAGAGTTGGCAATGCTACCTCCAATCAACAGTCTTTCTGCAGCTCTAAGTATTTCAGAGGAGCATCTTCTGCAGGGTTAAAAAAAATGGCAGCAGTAAGCCTAATTGGGGTCTGATCTGTATGTCTTGGCTGTCTGTGATGCATTCAAAATGCTGTCCACAGCATGTACAATAATGTGTGTGTGTTAATAAGACTATAGAACAATCTGGGGAAAAAGCAGTCTGAGACATGTTTGTATTACATATAATAATTTAGGCGGTGTTGGGATTCTTTGTGTAGGAGGACGCAGAACAAAAGAATAGGCAGGGATTTCCCCTTCTTTCAGAAGCTATATTATTCAGAAGCCTCAATCCAAACAGCCTCCACACCAAATAAAAATGATTCAGGGTTTTCCTGGGTTTTGAGTCAGAAAAAGTCAAACAACAACGATGGTATGAGCATGACATTAGGAGTGGAGGGAAAATTTACATTTTTTTCTTCTGAGAAAAGACAAAGCAGATATTTCATACAATGAGATAATCAAAGGCAGAAAGGCAGCAAAATCACCAGAGAATGAAAACTATCTGATACACAAGCTATAAACTATTTGCTAATCAGACAGGAATTCAAATAAAAATGGCCATGTGTTATCTTTTCATACACTTGTCAATACTTTCCAATAATGTTTAATAATGTTTAGAAACCGAGGATGCATGTAAGTGAATCCATTTGAAGTATTCTAAACCTCATATGGCCTCTTGTGACATAAATGTATACAGATTCAAGCTTTGTTTTGATACAGAGATGTTGTCCTTGACTTTAGATGAGGCTTGGCCAATAAAACCTCTTGAACCCAGACATTCCCAACATGTGAGTTCACCTAAGTTCTTGTTTTGCTCAAGATACATCAAATAGAAATGTCATTGCTGTCAGTGTGGTAAATTTTCTTTTAGTGTTTTAAATGAATTGGTTTTTAAAGCCTTAGCAAAATAGGCTTTAGGTTTAAAACTTACAAAGTTTCTCTCCCATTGTTTAGCCCTTTGTACCATGCTCAAAATGGTGTGGTCTTGAGAGCTTTGAGGCATGACATCATTACAATAGTACATCTGTTGCTTCTTGCCTGAATTCAGGAGACAGAACAGTAATAAGGGCTTATTGAGGATCAGTACGATTTTGCATCAGGCCAGGAACTGCGCTACTTTTTCCTTGTGGGTGACATGGCCATTAAATTGACTTCCAGAAATGTGTGACAGTTGACAAAATTAGCCTTGATGCCATGTATCCTTTAAAAAACAAAACAAAAACGTGGTCCCAAACTGCTTTTTGAACATGCTTGCAGACCATGTCAAGCCCACTCTCCCCACTAAACTCCTTCTGGCTCTCCACACTGCTTATTTGGAGAACCTCATTTTCTTTTTTCATTCATAGCCCTTAAGTGGAGGGAAGAAGACACAAACTGCAATGTTAACTTCCTCCTACATCCTTCTGTTTCTCAGGAAGCGGTGACTTTAGGCATACCAGTGACAAGGTCCCCTCACAACTAAAATAGTTTAAAGGTGTGTAAGGTTGTTCCTTCTCTGTTCTCTTCTCCCCATCTGGTCTCTTTGCAAAAAACCCAAACCCAAACCCTTAAACCACTTCCACTGAACTCCGGTCCTCCAACAGCACTGCCAGCTTAGTGGTGTGCATGGGCCCAACTCAAACTGAGCCAAAGTCCAAACCGACTCAAATCGAGCCGCCCAGTCCACAAGCCAGTTCATTAGAACTGGCTGGCAGTTCTGTTTGTGCCCTAGAACCTGGTCGAATTGAGTCAACCCGGTTTGACCCAGTTAAGGATGCTTGCAAAGGGAAATTGGGTAAGGATTCCCCTTTACAAGCATTGGGGAACCCTAAGAGTTTGAAAAAGGGCAGATGGGGGTGGGTGGAAAGTCACCTTATATGCCAGGGTGGCAGCACAGTGGCGATGGGCTGCTGGCAGCTCCCCTAACCCCGCCAGCACTCCTCCCATCAGTTCAGGCCGGTGAGGGCCCAGTTCAGAGGGGAGCCCCAAACTGGGCCCCACCAGCCCCAGCTGATGGGGGGAGCACCGGCAGGGCCTAGGGGAGACACTGGTCTGCTGAGGAGCCGTGTCACTGCCACAGCAGATAAGGTGACTTGCCTGTCTGCCTGCTGCCTGCCCACCCTTTTCCAAACTCTTAGGTTCCCCTGATGCTTGTAAATGGGAATCCCCCTTTGCAAGCAATCAGAGCCAGCTGAATTGGGCCCAGTTTGGCTCAAGCTTTGACCAGCCCCCCGTTTTGGAGGGCCAGTCCAGTTTGAACTCAAACTGGTCGAACAGCACCAGTTTGACATAGAACCTCATTCAAGTCAAACCAATTCGCACACCAATCCAAAGACAAACTGCAGAGCATGAGAGAGGGAAGAAAGCTCTCTCAACTGAGATTTGCTTCTTCAAATACAGCTACAGTAGGGATGTGCGAAACGTTTCGGATACAAAACATTTTGTACCCAAAACAGCCTATTTGGGATGTTTGGTAGACAAAACAAAACACCAATTTTCCAGATCCAAAAGTTTTGTATACAAAACAAAACGTCCCTGTTTCGGCTACAAAACATTTTGTTGTTTCGGACCTCCATTTTGTGGTGATCTCTGAGTCAGTCTCCATTTTGTGTTTGACATCTCTTTGAATTTCCCACCCTTCCAGCCTACTGATCAGTGACCTAAATCATGGGCTGACCTGCTGACAATTCCCTGCTTGTTCCCCATTGGCTCTTTTGCTTCTTCCCACTCTTTACTGACTTCACATTGGCCAGGGGAAGGGTTGCTAACCTATGGGGTGCTGGGTTCTGCAGTTTCTGTGGTGTTCTGAGTGTAGATTCTCTGGTAGCATATGAGAGTGGATTCTTGTTTTTCACTGAAAATCTCATATGCTACCAGAGAATCTACAATGAACACCTGAGAAACAACAAAACCCAGTACCCCACAGGCTTGTGGGGGTGGTTGGCACCCTATGTGCACTACACAACCCCTCGCTCTGGGCAACCTCAGTGCTCCCCAAGTGGAATTATGGGGCTGCTGAAACCTCCATTATTCCCCATGGGAGAAATCTTAAAGACACGTAAACCAACAAATCACAAAAGATCAGCCCTTTGCCCAATTCCTTTGAAATAATTCTTGAAGTTTCCTTGCCCCCATTGGGCACTACCACCCACCACACTCTGCTCTGGGTCATCCCTTTCCCCTTGATTTGAAGCGATACATTTGTTGGAATCCCCATTATTCCCTATGGGAAAATTCTTAAAGATGTGTAAACTTAAAAAAAATTCACAAAAAGAATCAGCCCTTTGCCTAATTCCTTTGAAATTTGGGTATTAGCTTCCACCCATTGGACACTACCACCACCACCCACTCTTTTTGTCCTGGGACCCTTTTTAAAAATCCAAATCGATTCGGATTCGGAAAATTTAGCTACAAAACAAAACAGGGCTGATTCGTATTCAGAAAATTTGGGTACAAAACAAAACGGGGATGTTTCGATTCAGATACAAATCGAAACAAGAAAATTCCAAAATGCACACCCCTAAGCTACAGGTGGAAAGAAAGATATATGATCCTGAACTTTTAAGATAAAGACAAAAGCTGTATTCACATGTTATATTAGCACATGTACAATATGTGTACAGTGTAGGAGGGTACCAATCTGTACACATATGCAGTTATTCATACATTATGAAGAGTGTGTTACAGTAATCCAGTCACAACTGCCTTGAGCCATTTTGGAAGGGCGGTATAAAAATCAAATAAATAAATAAACATGACTAAGGCATGGGTAACTGTGACCAGATCTCCTTCTTGAGAAAGGATCACAGCTGGCACACTAGCTGCCGCCTCCATCTGAGCATCCAAAAGCAGAGCCAGGTCCAGCAATACATCTAAGCTGCATACTTGCTCTTTCAAGGGGAGTGAAACCCCATCCCGAACTGTTCGAATCCCATCATCCTGCTTGGCTCTCCTACTGACCAACATCTCCTCCATCTTGCCCAATTCGATCTCAGTTTATTAGCCCACATTCAACCCATCACTGCCTCCAGCCCCCAATTCAGGACATCCACTGCCTCCCTAGGATCAGGTGATGAGAGACAGAGCTGAATGTCATCTGCATATTGCTGACAACTCAGTCCAAGTCCCTGGATGGCCTCTCTCAGCAGTTTCATGTAGATGTTAAATAGCATGAGGAACAAAACCAAGCCCTGTGGGACCCCACAGGCCAATGGCCAAGGAGCCAAGTAGTAGTCCCCCAGCACCACCTTCTGGACCCTCCCCTCAAAGAAAGGTCCAAAGCCACTCCAAAGCATTGTCTCCAGTCCCTACACTTAAGAGTTGGTCCAGAAGGATACCATGGTCGATGGTATAGAACGCTGCTGAGAAGTCCAGCAGAACCAACAGGGACCCTTTCCCCCCTCAAACTTGCCAAGTAATGGCCCTCCTGATGGGGTAGGATGGCTAGCCCCAGAGCTATGCCCTGTTTACAACAGTGTGCCCCAAACTACTAGGCCATGGGGAATTTGGGGGTTAGACACACGAAACACAGATCAGCAGTTTATTTTAGCAAAGGGGTAAGCTCCTGGTTTTGAAAAGGAGTGGAGGAAAGAGAAGTTACAACAATACACATTAAAACCAAAGACAATAAAGAAATTAACTAGCATGAACTACCAAATCCTTGTGGCCTATCCCAAAATGAAGGAAAATTGCATGTTGTCTCCAGGTTCTAAGAGGCAGACTGACTCCTCCTCCTGCTAGAGATTTGCACTCTGGGATGATGTTAGGAAGTGATGATCTGGCCTGATCTTTTCCCTGATGTGCTTATTTTGTATGAGCAGCACACACACACACACACACACCCGCTGTGGGTTTGACCATGTAACCACCACCAGCAGTATGAAGTGAGGTCACAATTTGACAACCATGTCTGTTTTTGTAAAAACTAGGCCTTGTGTAAGTGTGAGGGAATGTGACCGCTAAGCTAGAAGCTGAGCACAGCTCTTCCCAACCCCCTTCTCTCACCTGGCTCTTCTCCTCACTCTTCCACCAAACTTCAAAATTTAAGTATTTTTAAGGCCTCACTTTTAATGGCAGATATAAGCACAACCATGAGTGAGATTTCAATGTGCTTACCTTTGGATCCTGCCCCTACTCTCTGTGCACTGACTCTCAGACTTTGCTCATGGAAGGGTAGATGAGATGGTCAATCTAGGCCTCCTGCTGATCTCTCATGTTGCTTGTTTATGCGTAGCAGCAGAACAGAACAATAAACTCAAGGATTTTACATAAAACAGCTCAGGCAGCTGCTGAGTGGAAGGAAGGAAAGCAAGAGCCCCATATGCAAAAGAACAAGCAATATTGCTAAAGCACCCTGTTGAAAGAGGATTTTTGTATAGAGCCAGCTATGCGTGGGAACCCAGCAGTATTATGCAGACATTTTTAGCGATGGAAAAAATCTTGGTTACTGGAAGTACAGATTCCTAAATATTGCTACAATGATGTAAATTTCAGAGGTCTCTGCAATGTACACTATTCAAGGAATGCTGCCACACTGTGTGGCAACTGTGAAAAAGACCAATTCCATGCTTGTAATTATTAGGAAGGGGATTGAAAATAAAACTGCTAATATCATATGTATGTATGTATGTAACACATTTGTATACCGCCCAAAATGCAAGTCTCTGAGTGGTTTACAACAAAACAATAAAAACAAGAAATAAAAAGATTAAAACATTACAATTTAAAATTTAAAACTTTAAAACTATTAAAAACACAATTAAAACAATATCTAATTAAAATGCTGGGTGAACAAATGCATCTTGACTGCCTTTTTAAAAGTTGTAAGAGATGGGGAGGCTCTTATTTCAACAGGAAGTGTGTTCTAAAGCCTCAGGGCAGCAGCGGAGAAGACCCATCCCTGAGTAGCCACCAGACGAGCCAGTGGCAACTGCAGATGAACCTCTCCAGATGACCTCAATGGGCTGTGAGGTTCATAGCGAAGAAGGCGTTCTCTTAAATATTATATTAATTAACTAATTAACGTTAATTAATTAATGTTCTAAATGTAAAATACCCTTATACAAATCTATGGTGCGGCCACATTTGGAGTACTGTATAGAGTTCTGGTCACCATGTCTTAAAAAGGACAAAACCCTAATCCCTTTTTCATTATAGCAGAGTGCACAGAGGCACAACACAGCGGAATTTGGTTAGGCATGCATGTATGCTGAGAGTAAAGTAACTTTATTTATTTATTTAGCCAGTTCATAGTTTCAAATCAATATAAATTGTATTTATTAGAGAACTCCATTCTAGATAGGAAAGTGAGGAGTTAGGATCTCTAATCTAGCTAGCTAGCTGGATGCAGATGGATTCTGTATCTCTGTAAACATGGTGCAGGGAGAGGAGCTTGCATGTTGCAAGGCAGAAGTAACAGGAAAAGAAGAGAGGAAGGAATTGGCTGGAAGGAAGGAAGTTCCCTGAGATTAGCAATCTACATTCCAAAGGGATAGTGTCAGAGCAGTAGAGAAGGGATGACCAATGTCTTGACCCTCCAGCCCTCTGACTTACTAGTCTGTCCTCCTATGTCACTGAGACAAGAGAGAGCGCAAAGTCCTTCACTTCCAACACCCTCTCTCGATGTCTCGTGACTCAGTTCACAAGATTCATTTTCTCTCTCAGCTTTTCAAAGCAGGGTCTTGGTAGTGGCTTAGTGAGTAGATCTGCAAGCATTTCATTTGTTGGGCAGTAGATCAGCTTGATTAGTCCATCCTTTTGCAGACTTCTCACTACATGATACTTCACATCAATATGTTTGGTACGCCTCTTTACATCTTCTTGTTTGGAGAGTTGAATGTAGCTTTGGTTGTCTTCATACACTGGTATGGGCTGTGGTACATCTGTACCTAGATCTTTCAGTAGTTGACACAGCCATTGTATCTCGTGACAGCCCTGTGCAGCTGATACATATTCTGCTTCAGTGGTTGATGATGCTGTTATGTCTTGCTTGGTGCTTGACCAGCTTATGGCTCCATCTCCATAGAAAATTATGTGACTGCTGGTAGATTTCCTTTCTGTTAGGTCTCCACCCCAGTCTGCATCTACGTATGCTTCTAGTTTTGGTTCACTTAGGGGGTGCTGGGGTGGCCCAGAGCGGGTGGTGGTGTAGTGCACATAGGGTGCCAACCACCCCCATGGGTTTCTAACCCATGGGGTACAGGGTTCTGTTGTTTCTGAGGTTTTCTGAGTGTGGATTCTATGATAGCAAATGAGATTTTCAATGAGACACCATGAATCAACTCTAGGGCCACTGGGGTGGCCCATCAATCTCTGGGCCACCCCAGCACCCCCCAAGTGCACTTATGGGGCTGCTGAAAGCTCCATTATAACTTATGAGGAAAAACCTTAAAGATGCATAAACTTCAACAATTCGCCAAAAATCAGCCCTGTGCCCAAATCCTTTGAAAAAATTCAGGTAGCTTCCTTGCCCCTACCTGGCACTACCACCAACTCCACCCGGCACTAGGACACCCCTTTCCCCCCGAAGTGAAGCAATACACCCTTCATGGGGGAAAACCTTAAAGATGCGTAAACTTCAGAAATTCACCAAAAATCACCCCTTTGCCCAATCCCTCTGCAATTGGGGTGGTAGCCTCCACCCATTAGGCACTACCACCCCACCCCTCTCTTTTGGCCCAGATCCCACATTATGCCCCTGATCTGCCCCAAAGACACTAAAACTTCAAAAATTTCCCCAAAATCAGCCCTTTGCCCAATCCCCCTCAAATTTGGGTGGTAGCCTCCACCCATTGGACACTACAAACCCGCCCCGCTAGTTTGCCCCTGGGCCCCATTTTTTTACCCAAATAGATTCATATTCAGATGCGGATTTAATCCGAATCCGAACCGAATCAGGGGTGATTCGGGTAGCCCATATTCGGGCACAGAACAGAACAGGGGTGATTTGGTTCAGGTCCCAAACCGAATCACCAAAAACCTGAATTGCACACCCCTATTCTGTATCTCTGTACACATGGTGCAGGGAGAGGAACTTGCATGTTGCAAGGTAGAAGGAACAGGAAGAGAAGGGAGAGAGGAAGGAGGAAGTGTCCCTGAGATTAGCAATCTACATTCCAAAGGGATAGTGTCAGAGCAGTAGAGAAGGGATGACCAATGTCTTGACCCTCTAGCCCTCTGACTCACTAGTCTGTCCTCCTATGTCACTGAGACAAGAGACAGCGCAAAGTCCTTCACTTCCAATAATAAAAATCTATGGTGCGGCCACATTGTGTAGAGTTCTGGCCACCATATTTTAAAAAGGACAAAACCCTAACCCCTGCGAACTTGGCAAAGGGGCGCCTTTTAACGTGGTGATTCTCTTTATTTAACAGGAGGAGAGTAACTGGCCCTATCCACCCACAGCACAGTATTCCAGTGACTGTTGCTGGTGCCTATCTGATGTTTCTTTTTAGATTGTGAGCCCCTTGGGGAAAGGTATCCATCTTATTTATTTATTATTTCTCTTTGTATACTGCCCTGAGCCATTTTTGAAAGGGAAGTATAGAAATTGAAATAATAATAATAATAATAATAATAATAATAATAATAATAATAATAGAAGAAGAAGAAGAAGAAGAATTGGAGAAGGTGCAAAAGAGGGCAACCAAGATGATCAGAGGCCTAGAGCACCTTCCTTACAAGGTAAGGCTACAACACTGGGACTTTTTAGTTTAGAAAAAAGGATGACTGAGGGACCTACATGATAGAGGTCTATAAAATTATGCATGATATGAAGTGAGTGGATAAAAAGAATTTTTTCTCCCTCTCACAAAACACTAGAACCAGGGATCATCCCATGAAACTGACTGCCAAGAAATTTAGAACTGACAAAAGGAAGTACTTTTTCACACAACACATAATTTAACCCATTGAATTGTTAGGCATCACCCACAATATGTGATGACGGCCCCCAGCCTGGATGGCTTTAAGAAGGGCTTAGATAAATTAATGGATGATGCCTATCAATGACTACTAGTTTGAGGGCTATAGGCCACTTCTAGTCAAAGAGGCGAGATGCCTCTAAATACCATTTGCAGGGGAGCAACAGCAGGAGAGAAGTCATGCCTTCACCTCTTGCTTGTGGGCTTGTGGTGGACCTCTGTATGAAACAAGATATTGGAGTAAAAAGGTCTTGGGCCTGATCCAGCAGGGCTATTGTGATGTTTTTATGTAACCAAATACATATGGGAAAATAACCCTGTTCTTTCATAGTTAGATGGTTGCAGTAGACTTCAATTAAAGAGAAAAAAGAATCATGAGTAAAAAAAAAAAATTACTCTTGAAAACAAACAAGCTATTGTGTATGTGCCTCTAGGTGAATTAAGAAAGATGTGTGCAAACAAATACTGCACACAGGCTGCCTTTGTACATAATGGCCAATAGACCTGCAGTTTGCCTCAATTTCCCCGGCATGCTATCAGACATTTGCAGTCTGGGAGACTGCATAGGAGAAGGAACTGGTTGTGCAGGCTTCCTCCAAGCAAGGACAGCCATGGCAACCAATTGTGCACAAATCGGATGACACATTGGAGGAAATTTGGTGAGTGTGACTTGATTCCAACCAGAGGCGTATCTAGGGAAAATAGTGCCTAGGGCAAACACTGAAATTGTGCCCCCTGTCCAAACATCTGACATCTTGACATTGCAAGAGAAGAAAAACCAATCTAAGTGTTGCATGGATTGATTACAAGAAAGCCTTCGACTCATTGCCTCACACATGAATACTAAAATGTTTAGAAACAACTGGTGTCTGCAAAAACATTCAGATATTTATTTTAAAAAGCAATGAGCATGTGGAGTACACAGCTTACAATCACTTGGTGAGACACTTGGACAGGTTAGCATTAGAAGAGGTATTTTCCAAGGGGACTCACTATCCCCTATATTGTTTGTAATTGCCATGACTCCACTTTCACAAATACTAAAAAAAACAGGCCTCGGATACCAAACATCTAAAACATCAAGTAAAATAAACCATTTGCTGTACATGGATGATATGAAGATGTATGGAAAGTTCCAGTCAGAAATCGAATCACTGCTAAACACTGTCCATATATTCAGTAGCGATATAGCAATGGAGTTTGGACTAGACGAGTGTGCTGCATTAATAATGAAGAGAGGAAAAATAACAAAAACAGAAGGAATAGAACTGCCCAATGGAAGCAACATCAAGAACCTGGAAGAGAGAGAACATTACAAATACTTGGGCATTCTCCAGGCTGATAACATTGCACATGATGAAATTAAAAGAAAAATTGGAAGTGAATACATCAGGAGAGTTAGAAAAATCCTCAAGTCCAAACTCAATGGCGGGAACACCATACAAACCATAAACACCTGGGCTATACCTGTTATCAGATACACTGCAGGAATAATAGACTGGACACAGGCAGAGCTAGAGACGCTAGATCGTAAGACCAGGAAAATCATGACCATCAATCATGCTCTGCACCCCCGCAGTGATGTAAATAGGCTATACCTCCCTCTCAGCTCAGGTGGAAGAGGAATGCACAAGTACATCAAACAGTAGAGGAGGAGAAAAGAGACCTTGAAGAATATATCAAGGACAGTGAAGAAGATGCACTTCAAATGGTCAATAACGAGAAACTATTCAACACCAGTAAAACAAAGCAGGCCTACAAGAAAGAACAAGAGAGAGCTGGTCTTGTGGAAGCAAGCATGACTTGTCCCCATAGCTAAGCAGGGTCTGCCCTGGTTGCATCTGAATGGGAGACTTGATGTGTGAGCACTGCAAGATATTCCCCTCGGGATTAAGCCACTCTGGGAAGAGAAGAAGGTTTCAAATTCCCTCCCTGGCTTCTCTAAGATAGGGCTGAGAGAGATTCCTGCCTGCAACCTTGGAGAAGCCGCTGCCAGTCTGTGAAGACAATACTGAGCTAGATAGACCAATGGTCTGACTCAGTATATGGCAGTTTCCTATGTTCCTATGTTTCCTATGTTTCCTATGTTCCTAACAAGTCAAGAACCGAGCAGAAAAATGGAAAAAATAAGCCCCTGCATGGTCAATATTTGCACAATATAAGTGGAAAATCAGACATCACCAAGATCTGGCAATGGCTTAAGAATGGCAACTTGAAGAAAGAAACTGAGGGTTTAATACTGGCTGCACAAGAACAGGCACTAAGAACAAATGCAATAATAGCAAAAGTAGAAAAATCAACAACAAACAGCAAGTGCCGCCTTTGTAAAGAAACAGATGAAACAGTAGACTACCTAATCATCTGTTGTAAAAAGATCGCACAGACTGACTACAGACAAAGGCATGACAAGGTAGCAGGGATGATACATTGGAACATCTGCAAAAAATACAAGCAACCTGTAGCCAAAAATTGGTGGGACCATAAAATTGAAAAAGTGGTAGAAAATGAAGATGTAAAAATATTATGGGACTTCCGACTACAGTGTGCAATGATTGACTGGCAATCCCCCGCTGGTTCCAGATTGACTTGTTTTCATTCAAATCTTGTGTTGCCAGGGGTGACTGACTCTGCATTGGCTAAGGAAAGGATCAAAAAAGGGACAAGGGTGGGGGAGGTTCGAAGGAGGGATTTTCAAACGTACTTAAGGAGGCAGCCAGCCACCATTCTGCCCTTCTGCCTCATGGGAGAAGAAAGAAAGAGAGAGACAGCCAGAGCAGCTTCGCCTTGCCTTGCTTGCCTGTGCCTGGTGTAGATTCTCTGCTTTTTGTTCCTGCTTTCCTGATTGAGGAAAAGAGAAGAGATTTTCCCCTCACCCCTTTCCTGCTGCTGAGAGAATCACTGCCTGTGCGTGCTGTCTGCGTGAATCGATTTGGGTACAAAACAATTTGTACCCAAATCTACCTCTTCCAGGAGATTTGTGGACAAAACAAATCGCCCCTGTGCTAGCTGGCCAGATTTGTACCCAAAACAAATTGGGGGTGATTCAATTCGGTACAAATCAAATTAAAAAATTGATTTGCACATCCCTAATAGACAACACACAGTTAATTTACTCTGCCTGAATTTAACATAAAGCTGAGACTTACTACTGAGAGAGAATGAATCTAATAAATCCCATCTTTCTTTCACAGATGATGGTATGTCCCTGAATCATGCCTTGATGCACTCTAAGTCTTGAGCAGAATATTTCCAAAAAGTGAATCAAAATAGGAAACACACATATCCACAATGAACTTCATGTTTTAATTAGCTAAGTATTTCTCAGAAATACCTCAAGGCAACAGTTCTTTTACTACGTCTCAGCCTGTCCTTTTGCCAGTGAAGGATTAATGTACAATTGAATAGGATGCCCTTTCAGTGTTCCATTGTCTTCAGAGGTGCTGTCAGCTTACATTAGCTGGTCTTGTTCATATTTGGTTTTCCATTGAGTTTGTTACATTTGTGGTGCTTGTTGCAAATAGGCATGTGGACGGACCGGTTCGGAGGCCATTCTAAAGGCCTCCAGACCGGTCCGGACACGTGTGGTTTTGGTTCGGGTGGGAGGTTCTAACAAAGTACGGGGGGGGGGCTTTACTTACCCCCCAAAGAACGTCACCGAATTCTTTTGAGTAAGCGGGCGGCATACCTCCCTGCCGCCCGCTTCATTCCCCCTCTGGCGCGGCTCTGTCTGTCTCCTTTAAATTCTCCATCGGGCGGCAGGGTATCTTCCAGTCCCTGCCGCCCGGCTCTTCAATGTCCCCGATCGGCTGGCGGCCACCCCCTGTGCAGCCTCAAGACCCCTGCCGCCCCTTCCCTTCCCATTTCAAGGGGTCGGCAGGAGAACTCCCCTGCCGACCGCGTCCCCTTCCCCGGCTGCACTGCAAATGGCTTCTAGGAAGCCTTTTGTGCGCCTGCGCAAAAGGCTTCCTAGAAGCCATTTGCAGTGCAGCCGGGGAAGGGGATGCGGTCGGCAGGGGAGTTCTCCTGCCGACCCCTTGAAATGGGAAGGGAAGGGGCGGCAGGGGTCTTGAGGCTGCACAGGGGGGCGGCCGCCAGCCGATCGGGGACATTGAAGAGCCGGGCGGCAGGGACTGGAAGATACCCTGCCGCCCGATGGAGAATTTAAAGGAGAAGAGCCGCGCCAGAGGGGGAATGAAGCGGGCGGCAGGGAGGTATGCCGCCCGCTTAATCAAAAGAATACGGTGACGTTCTTTGGGGGGTAAGTAAAGCCCCCCCCCCCGTACTTTGTTAGAACCTCCCACCCCAGTGCCGGACTGCAGCTCCGCAGTTCCGTGCACACCTCTAGTTGCAAATAGTATTAATACAGGAGATAGTGCCCTCAAGAAGGGGTAAAGATAGCATTATAAACATAAGTCTGATCCAGTGATCTACGTGGTGTAAAGACACACACATTTTCCCCTTTAAATTTAATGTGGTGTGTTTAGCCATGCAAGCATCCTTTTGCTCTGTGCTGTTCCTAAATGCACAGGAATTCCTCTCTCTCTCTCTCTCTCTCTCTCTCACACACACACACACACACACACACTGGACTGAGTCAAGTAAAACAGACTGGTCTTTTTAGTAGTACACTTGGCCTTGTTTTCATGGATTCATTTTTCAGAATATTTAAACAAATGAGGATGATGTTGCACACTTCTGAAGGTATTCTTTTTATTCTTTGCCTCCTCAGTATAGACATCTAAAGATGCCATAAGTTAAACTGCCTTTGGTTGTTTTATAGGGCTTTCCTTGGTAAATAAGAACATCCTGTTCTTTGAAGCCTGAAATTCCTTACTCTCAGCCAGCTTTATCTCCACTGTTTTCTTCTCCTTTTGATTTGTCCTACACACCCTCAGAGGAAATTTAAAGTAATAAAGTTATTTAAAATTGGCAAGCTGTTTTTCTGCTTTGTACATATTGCTTCCATAAATGCACTGCCACTTTTTTCATGTGTGTGCCTGTGCTGCTTCTTGTGAATCTGTAGCTCATTTGGTCTTTTTACTGACATTTTTATTGGATGTCAACTTAACATAACAGAGCAGAAGCAAAAGGGAGAAACAGGGTGGTGCATTTATGCTATGTGGTGTCCTCAGTGTTGTGTCAACTTGAAAATGGTTTGGGAAATTACTATTTGATCAACCTTTGTATGTCTCACTAAAGATACAAAGTACAAAACACATGAACTTTGTTTAACTTCCCATTTAAATTGCCATGAAATAAACTGAAGCAGGGCAGGGGTGCACTTAGGTAATTTTGGAGCTTTGACCTAAAGGCCTTTGGAGGCCCCCTTTCTGCTGCAAGTTAAGTATCACCCCACTACACACATGCACGCGCACATGCACACACACACACACACACACACACAGACATACTGTGACAAACACAGTATTTATTTATTTTCCAAATAAATAAATTTCCATATAATCTATTTTCCAAATATTGAAGTACAAAACTCATTTTCCTAAATTGGATTTTACTGCAACAGTCATGCCTTGTGGCTTGCAGGGTTTGACAACTCCACCATTCTGTTTCTGCAGTCCCAGGCGGGCAGCAAAAACTGGAGATGTATTGCGCCCTTGGTAGGTCATCCTACAGAGGTAGTGGGCTGTGTTTCATTTGATGGGCCCTAATTGTGCAGGTCTGCTATAAAGAACCATGGTTTTCTAAAATGTTCATACCACATACGCTTATTCTTGGGAAGACTTGGCTGCCCTGCTAAAAATGCCAGGTGAAGCGGCTGTCTCAGGTGGGAGATTGGCAGAGGTGATGGATTGCCTGCTGGCTGCCTTCCATCACACCTCATCACTCCACAGAGGCATATCTAGGGAAAATAGTGCTTAGGGCAAGCACTGAAATTGTGACCCTGTCCAAACATCTGACACCCATCTTTCAGATAACTTTACCATAATATCAGCTGAAAAATACAAGTCAAGCTTGTTAATCTTTTAATATTTCAAAAACTATTTAGCAGTGGATGTAGCCAGACCAAAAAATGCTGGAAAAGTACAAATTTCAGTATGCTGGGGCTCATGAAATACCCAAATACTATGTGGAGGTGTACCTGGAAAACTAAACAGAAGTGCCTGTCTAATTCTCTACTATGCATTGTAGCAGCACTATTACATCAGTTTTAAAAATAAATGGAGAATTTTAATTTTCTCAAATACTCTGAAAATAATTAAAGGATATGCAGAGTAAACTGTGTCACTGCTTGGAATATATTCTAGTATTACAGAAAGACAGTTAAAATGAGAGAAAGAGAGCAAGAAACTCCCAGTGGGTCTTAATACTAAGGATTTAGTATTAAACCCTTGCTAACTGGGCAAAGAGGCACCTTTTACTGTGGCGATTCTCTATATTTAGCAGGGGTAGAGTAACTGGCCCTATCAACCCCCAGCATAGTACTTCCAGTGACAGTTGCTGGTGTCTATCTTATGTTTCGTTTTAGAATGTGAGCCTTTTGGGGACAGGGAGCCATCTTATTTATTTATTGTTGCTCTTTGTAAACCGCCTTGAGCTATTTTTGGAAGGGCGGTATAGAAATCGAAATAAGAATAAGAATAAGAATAAGAAAAACAGAAGGAATAGAACTGCCCAATGGAAGCAACATCAAGAACCTGGAAGAGAAAGAACATTACAAATAGTTGGGCATTCTCTAGGCTGATAACATCGCACACACTGAAGTTAAAAGAAAAATTGGAAGTGAATATATCAGGAGAGTTAGAAAAATCATAAACTCAGTGGCAGGAACACCATACAAGCCATAAACACCTGGGCTATACCTGTTATCAGATACACTGCAGGAATAATAGACTGGACCCAGGTAGAGCTAGAGACTCTGGATCGTAAGACCAGGAAAATAATGACCATCAATCATGCTCTCCACCCCCACAGTGATGTAGATAGGATATACCTCCCTCACAGCTCAGGTGGAAGAGGAATGCTGCAAGTCCATCAAACAGTAGAGGAGGAGAAAAGAGACCTTGAAGAATACATCAAGGACAGTGAAGAAGATGCACTTCAAATGGTCAATAATGCAAAACTATTCAACACCAATGAAACAAAGCAGGCCTACAAGAAAGAACAAGTCAAGAACCGAGCAGAAAAATGGAGAAATAAGCCCCTGCATGGTCATTATTTGCACAATATAAGTGGAAAATCAGACATCACCAAGCCCTGGCAATGGCTTAAGAATGGCAACTTGAAGAAAGAAACAGAGGGTTTAATACTAGCTGCGCAAGAACAGGCACTAAGAACAAATGCAATAACAGCAAAAGTCAAAAAATCCACCACAAACCGCAA
The DNA here is from genome assembly GCF_027244095.1 of Hemicordylus capensis. NCBI lineage: Eukaryota > Metazoa > Chordata > Lepidosauria > Squamata > Cordylidae > Hemicordylus > Hemicordylus capensis. Next base: position 307,374,560 of record NC_069657.1, read on the forward strand.
GTGCTGCCTTTGTAAAGAAGCAGATGAAACAGTGGACCACCTAATCAGCTGTTGTAAGAAGATCGCACAGACTGACTACAAACAAAGGCATGACAAGGTAGCAGGGATGATACACTGGAACATCTGCAAAAAATACAAGCTACCTGTAGCCAAACATTGGTGGGACCATCAAATTGAAAAAGTGGTAGAAAATGAAGATGTAAAAATATTATGGGACTTCCGACTACAGACAGACAAACATCTGCCACACAATACACCGGATATAACTGTAGTTGAGAAGAAAGAAAAACAAGTGAAAATAATCGACATAGCAATACCAGGGGATAGCAGAATAGAAGAAAAAGAAATAGGAAAAATCACCACATACAAAGATCTACAAATTGAAATTGAAAGGCTGTGGCAGAAAAAGACCAAAATAATCCCAGTGGTAATTGGCGCCCTGGGTGCAGTTCCAAAAGACCTTGAAGAGCACCTCAACACCATAGGGGCCACAGAAATCACCATCTGCCAATTACAAAAAGCCACTTTACTGGGAACAGCCTATATTCTGCGACGATATCTATAACAATTGACAATAAAATCCTGGCATCCCAGGTCCTTGGGAAGGACTCGATGTCTGGATAAAACAAACCAGTCAATAACACCTGTCTGACTGTGTAAACAAGAAAATAATAATAATAATTATTATTATTATTTCACACTGATTCAAAGAGAAACTCACCATTAATAGCCATATTATTAAGACATCACATTTAACTCACTTATCACAAGAAGCAAAATAAGAGCAAATGAATACAATCCTAGCTCATAAGCTTCAGCTCAGTTTTCACAAGCCCTGATTCTCTGCACATAGTGCCAATCTGAATATGTGTACAGTGACTTATATTTTTAATATTTTTTAATCTGTAGCCCCATTGGGGGGCTTTCTAAAGGCCATGAGGGGGTCTGTAAAGGTTCCTCCTCCCCCCCCCCACTGGCCTCTAGGGCCTCACAGGGACCATTTGAGCATATGCAGTGGACATTTAATTTTCTTTTTAAAAAAATGGCCGCTGGAAACAAAATGGCCACCCCACATGCTCAAATGTCCTCTGCAAGGCCTGGCATGGCCTAGGGCCTTACAGAGGCCATTTGAGCATGCACAGTGGCCATTTTGTTTTTGGTGGCCATTTTTAATTTTTTTTAAAAAAATCAAAAATGCCCCCTCTTCAAGTGGCACCTGGGGCACGTGCCCTGCCTGCCCTACCCTAGATACACCCCTGTCACTCCAGCCATCTCACCCAGCCTGACACTCCTTCAGGCCTCACCCAGCAGTGGCACATATGCACCAGCTCCAACTGCCACTGCTACCTTCCTTCTCCCTCCTGTGGTCTCACCCTGCTTGTAAGAAGGTGCCCTGTCTGTCAAATACAGTGGCACAGAGCAGCAAGAAGTGTATTGGGTCACTTCCTGTTGCTTATTTCCTCTCCCTCTGCCTTCTGAAACGGCATAGTCCCTTGAACTGGAAGAGGAAAAGGAGCAGCGGCATCTAAAAATGTACAGTGGCTTTCCTCCTGAATATTAGTTATCCTTAAATATCTCTCTGTCCTGAACTGCACTATTGGGAAACAAATAGTACAGGAAGCTCTAGTCCTCATCATACCAATTTCATTATATCTTTTGAAGTCTGAGAAATCTTATTTTTAAAAGACTTTAAGAAGTACAGGATTGTATTCAAACCTTTTATTTTAAGGCATTGTTTTTATTAGCCAGACCAACAGAATGAAGACGTTTCATATGTTTCTAAGGGCACAATCCAGATGTCAAAGTGAAACATTTGAATCCCATTGATTTACTTGGAACATCTCCACTAATTTATTTGGAAGAGGACTTAAGTACATTAAACCCTCCCTTAGAAATCAATGAGGTGTAAACTTGGTGGGCTTGAACCCACAGTTTTGGCAATCTGTTAAGTAAAAAGAAGTTTTGATTTTTAACTAGTGGTTCAGTAGTTTATCTCAGCTAGAAAACAGAGGCTGGACGAGTGCACAAAAGAAGCAAGCCTGCAGAGAGAAAAAAATGCATATGACTAAAACACACACAAAACAGTGTTTTGATAATTCCACTTGTTTATAAAGGTGTGCCGTCAAGCCGATTTCGACTCCTGGCGCCCACAGAGCCCTGTGGTTTTCTTTGGTAGAATACAGGAGGAGTTTACCATTGCCTCCTCCTGCTTAGTATGAAATTATGCCTTTCAGCATGTTCCTATATTGCTGCTGCCCCATATAGTACCAGCGGGGATTTGAACTGACAACCTTCTATCATTTCTAAAACCGGGTTACCTAGGAGAGCACCTTCTTCTGCATGATTCCCACTGCACATTGACATCATCGAGAGAGCTCCGTCTCTGTATGCCGCCAGCTCATCTGGTAGTGACTTGGGAGTGGGCCTTCTCTGTAGTCGCTTCTAGGCTGTGGAATGCACTCTCTATAGCCCTTTGTAGTTTAACATCTTTGCCAGCCTTCAAAAGAGCCCATAAGATACTTTTTTTAAAGCCAGGCTTGTAGTAATCTCTTAATGTTTTAATTTTTTTAATCGCTGTTTTTAACAGTTTGTTTTATTTTGTTTTTCTTGTGTTTATTGTAGTGAACCACCTAGAGCCTTGGGAGTCAGTCAGTATATCAATAAAATGAAATAAAATAATGAAATAATCAATCAATCAATCAATCAATCAGAATAAAAAAACCATCTGAAGAAACACATTGGCTGCAAAATATGGATTTCATGTTTTGTATTCCAAAGTGACTTCTCAGATTTCTGGACAGAAACAGAATATTTGAAAAGGCCTCGATGGCCTTTTGGCTGTGGCATGCAGGTTGAGCTGCCACTCATATTTCATCTAAAGGGACATTTGAGGCGAATGTCAGAGACCCTCCTCAGAGGAAACCCCTGAGGAAGACCTGAGAAAAGACAAAGGAGCTTTGATCTGACTAGCAGCATTCCTCAGGAGGCTTTTGTACATCCCTAGGCGAAGGGGGATGAAATGCAATACAGTGCTGCACTGGTGCACACAGTGGGGCAACTCAAATCCCAGTGAAGTCAATGAGATCAAATAAGTAGTCTGACAGGATTGCAGCCAAAGCTATTATTTGTTTATTTTTGTAGCAATTTTCCTTTTCAGTTTGAACAAATAAAGAACCCGTCTTCTCTTTAATTCTTCTAATCATTCTCAGTATGTGTTGGTATAAGCAGCTTGAAGAGAATTGTTGGCCTGGAAATAGTGTCAGAGCAGTCCACATTTTTTTTTTTGACAGAAATACTGAGCCAGAAAATGTTTAGTAATCAAAAACAAATACTCTCAAGGGCACAAATGCTGCTTTGATTAGACAAATCCTGCCTGGCACAGTCCTACTGGAACCACAATGGATCGCTGTAAGTTGCTGGGCAGCCAGCCCTATTGCTTCCCAGTGGAACTTTTCATTAGTCAGCGGCATCTCCCATGATCCTCGACCACCTATCCTGCCATGTGCTTTTTCTTCTGGCAGGAGAATGTGATTCGAGTCTGAATTAAAATTAAAATTGTGCTATTTATCTTTTGGGCAACACTGCCCCAACTACTGATCATAAATGTTTGGAAATAATTTGAAATAAAAATTTCTCTCAAAATATGTAACTTTCTCCTGAGAGAGGAATTTAATTGAGTATGAAACTGAAGAAACCCATAGCTATGGCAGTTTTGCCTTGGCTTCTTTTAACTTTTTATTTTATAAAACAGTAGTGGCTGACATACAGAATAAGGCTGCACCAGTGCAGCAAGAGAGCAGCCTAACAGGACTTCCCAACTGACTGCACTGGTGCAGGGGGGAAAGTGCCAATTTTTCATGTCCTTCCCTCCCCCAGGAAACCCTCTGTGCCACTCAAAAACATGTCCCCAAGGGCTGCAGAACCCTCAGGGACATATTTTCAGATGGCACAAAGGGCTTTTTGGGGAAGGGGGGGGAAGTACAAAAGTGCCCTTTTCTGCTGCACCAGTGCAGTTAGTTGGAAAGTTCTGTTGGGTTGCTCTCTTGTAGCACCAGTGCATCCTTGTTCGGTATGTCAGCCACGGATGGTTACTTTCCATAACTTTTCAATGAAACCTCTGTAGGGCAGATGGACAGGACTGTAGCCACTTCTCCACACACACACCCATGGGCGGTGCTATTTAATTTGTATATCATATGTACTGGTCAAAGAGCGCAATAAAGTTAGTTTATCTGTCTATCTAGTATATCATATGTATTTGGTTTTTAAGGAAAATATCATGAGTTAGTGGTTATTAGCAGCCAGACTGTTATGTCTGGATGTTGAAACCCAGATTAAAATCTCTGCTAAACTAAGTCAATGAGCAGGTTTGGCCAAGTCACTGGCTGACATGATAGCGCCATGTTAGAGAGACTATGCATACCATAGTGTCACTGCTGCAGATTCAGAAGGCAGGGAGAATGCTGCTGCCAGCATGTGGTTGCTCAAGCAGCGTCCCTGCGGTTTCACCCATTGTGGTGAATGGAAGAAACTGCAGGGGCACAGCTTTCACAACCACTCATAACCAACCTCCAACTCTTCTGTGCCTTCCAGGTCTGCACCAGTGGTGCCGCAGTATACACTGTCTCTATAACAGTGGGCATGATGTCAGCCACCATCTCTTAAACTATCCTGCCTCACTGGGCTAAAACACCACCTTGAGCTCCTTGGAGGAAGAGTGCAAACAAAAGAGTGCATAAATATCCATTTGACAAGCAGGGGGAGCGATAGGATAAAAGTGCGGAATGATGATCCTCCAATTCTTTCAGAACCTCTAAACATCTCCTGCTTTCTTCTGGTTACATTCATTTTCTGGGGTTATGAATTGTATCCTCTTCCGTGTTGGTGCCCTGTTGGAAGTGTTCATTATTAATGCTACGTAATGGTTGTGCGATAATTTTGGTTGAGGAAGATGCGGGAGGTTTTCTAAGTTTTCCCCCTCTGTGTTTGGACTCCTTGAATGAAGATGCCTTTCTGATAGGGGTGTGCACAAGCCGTGGTTCAAGCATCAGTGTGGCACTGAACTGGTTCGGACAAGGTCCAAACCAGTTCCATGCTGTGGGGAGGAGAGCGGGGAGTGGGAGTTTTAAGAAAGAGGAGAGAAGATCCTAACTTGCTTCTCCCCCACCCCCTGCAGCTTCCTGTGTGGGTACCATGCACATGGTGTCCATGCATACTCAGGCTCTATTTGCATGGTCAGCATTTTTTTTACTGAACAAGCAAATGGCACTCATGCATACGCAGATGCCATGTGCATGCTGGCGCCACACGAGGGTACTTGGGCCGAGTGCTGCCCCAGCAGGAAGCTGTATGGGGGCAGCGGAGAGCAGGTAAGTACCTTCTCTCCTTTTTCTTAAAGCTCCCATTCCCTGCTCCCCACTCGCCTCCCCACAGCACCAAAACGGTGCTCAAACCTGTTCGAGGTTGTTGATTTTTACCCACAATAGGTAAAACAGCAGAGCACTAAGGAATGAGCACACACTCCAGTTACAGAGTAGGTAGCAGAGGATGGTTGGGATATTGCAGCTATTTAGAGAAAAGACATGGAGATCCTTGTATGACTAAATACTAAATATTTATTGGTTAAATACACTTAGATAGGAAAGACGTATTTCTAATCTAAAGGACTACATAATGGGTAGGTAAGGAGAGAGAGAGATGTTTCCATCTGCTCTCTAGGAGAAAAGGAAGGATTGTGACTCAGCACAGGAAGTGCTGCAGAGTCAGTTCAGGGGTCATAGAGTAGGGACAGATACGGAGACCCTGACTGACTGTCTCTACTCCCAATGCCCCTAGTGATCATTAGGACAGTTGGTGCAAAAGGTTGATGCACTGGAAGCTCATCTCCAACAAAACCATGGTTTGTGCACCCCCTATTTTCTGGCCGTCTTGGACACTTCCTTGACTGCACAGTAAAGGCCACAGTGCACTGTGGAAGCCTGCATATCCGAGCCTGAGGTCTTCCTTCCTTTTGCTTCAATCACAACAGCAGACTAGAAGGTTTAGAATTGTTCTTCATTTCTCTCCACCAATCTCCTCCTTTATGATACCTTTTTGCTTTCACTTTCCCCACAAGTGGCTTGACTACATCATCCCATGCGGCCCCTGTCTCTCCTTCATGGTGCAGCCTTAAATCTCAGTAGTGTAACAATACTGCTCAGTATCAGTAATTGTGTTCTTTTTGAGTAGAACCTATTTCTTTAATTTAGAAAAGTCCTTCTGTTTGCCCATTTCGACACCCTAAGTGACACTTCATTGCCCAGAACTAATCCAAACGTATTCACGCTCACTGATTTGGTGCTAGTCAGTCTGGGATTACTCTCCTGGACAGACAGCTGTCTTCTTCCCTGGCTAGTAGAGTGGGTTGCCAGAGGTAGAGAGCTCCTCTAGCGCTCAAGTAATGTCCCCAGCTTCAAAGTAAAACTCTCCTGGAAAATTGTGGTTGGCACACCTGAGTTGCTGTGCTAGCCCAGACACAGAACTCAGTGCAGATTTGTTTAAGGGAAATGGGTCTGAGCAAGCATGGCAACACAGCTCACCTGGAAAGAATAGTTATTTCTGGAGTGATTCTTCACCTGGGAGTGAATAGCCAGCAGTAGTAAAGTTTGCAGGCTGTAGGGGGTGTTGAGTTCTAATCCTCCCTTGCTCGTATGTGTCTAGACGTCCTGTTTGTCTCTATTTCCTACAGTTTGGTCTGAATAGGAAATACCAACAGTGCAACAGACAGCTGACATGATACAAGAATAAAAATAGTACACATGGATAACATTACATTTATTCACTTGAGTTATTTTTTAAATAACCGAAGTAGAGAGCACCTCCTTTGTCATGAATCCTGCCACCCATTACAATCTTCTGGAGAGGTCCGGTTACAGTGGCCTCCGGCTCGTTTGGTGGCAACCCAGGACCGGGCTTTCTCTGTGGCTGCCCCGGGGCTTTGGATTATGCGCCCCACTGACATAAGAGCATCTTGTTCTCTGTTTGTTTTCAGGGAGACCCTCAAGACTCACCTGTTCTTGGAGGCTTTTAATTAGAATTAATTTCAATAAGTTGCTTTAATAACTGTTTTATGCTATTGTTTTTATTGTGTTTTATGGATTTTAATCTGTGACTTTTTATATTGTTTTAAATTTTGGACTCCACCTAGAGATGTACATATCAGGTGGCAAACAAAGATGATTAAATAAATAAATAAAATAATGTAAAATATTTAATTTTGTTTTAATTTTGTTTTTTGTTTATGCTGTTTGGGGAGCCTAAGCACCTTCACTGGGGCAAGGGAGACAATAGGGCTGGGCTGGAAGCAATCACATCCCCCCCTGTTTACTATGTTAAAAAGGCACTGCTTATTCCTCTACAATATTTCAGATTCTTGTTTCCCACTTGTCCAGCCATCTTTGCAGATTATCTGTTCTATACAATTTCACTGCTTGGCAGGGTATACAACAACTTTATTCCAATGAAACAGCAGAGAATTTTTTAAAAATGCAGAACTTCACTACAATGATTTTTATGAGGTTATGGCTAGCATGAACTTTAGCTGGAAACTGCTGACAGCTACAGAATATATTCATGTTTCCTTTTTACTCAAAGCTGTCTAGGTGGCCAGCATATTTTTCTTTGTACATTTTACTGATGCATACCTGACTGTGGCCTCAGACTCATAAAAACATGTAAAAATCCTCAAAGTCGGATTAAAAAGAAAGAGAAGGAATGGAATTAACAGACATGGAGTTTGAGTAAACCCATTATGTGTTGTAAACTGTTAAAGGCAAAATTAGATCAGAAGGAAATTTTGCTTGTTTAATGAGAGAAAGCAGATTTGCCGGAAACAAACTGAAGGAAATCCTGACCAGATGACTGGATTTTTCACTTCACAGTCTATTCCAAATCACAAAGCTACTGAACGTAGACTGGGCACAATCGACAAGGCTAGTAAACGTTTCTCACAGAAGGCATTTAGAAAGTTGTAGAGTTACAACATCCAGTCTTAGGCTTAAACTACATGTGTACCTAAAATAAGTTTAAAAGGTGTGCTTACTACTAGGAGTGTGTGTGTGTACCAGAGGTGTACAACTCAAAAGCCCTGGTAGGCTGGAACCAATCACGGTGTGTGGGGACTGAGGTAAACTTTCAGTGCATTAATATTAATTAATTTTAATGTAATAATTAATGAAAGCAATTATCTGCTTGTGAATCTTCCCCCATCAAATGACCCATAATTTTAACTAAGGAGAGTGGCCAGAAAACAGGCCCTATCCCTGCTCAGTCACTGGGACACTTGGAGTGCATGCCAGCCTACAACAAATGTCCTTTTCTCTCTCTAAATCACTATAGCTTTCAGGCATGCCTACTTGGGAGCAAGCCTCAGTGGGTACACTGTGGGACATATAACTGAGAAAACATGCATAGGATGGCATTGTCAGGCAGTTTCTGGAGAGAACAGAGGATGCCCCTTTGGAGAAGAGGGAACTGATCAAAAGAGTGGCCCTCTGCCTTTCTACAGTGTGCTGTGCCTGTGATGCTGCTGCTGTTTCAGCCCATTCCGTTCATGGCCACTGCTGCTGTCAGGGGTGTTGCTAGGTACTTAAAAGATCTGGGCCCTAGGCCCATAGCTCCCCTTTTGATAATTGATAATTAAACTTAATCATACCCCCTCCAAGAGTATAATATTTTAATATTATATATGAGATATATATGTGCGCGCACACACACACACACATCTAATATTATAATATAGCACCTATGAAGGTGGAAGCCACCTAATGGCACAGTGGGGAAGCAACTTGCCTAGAGAGCAGGAGGCTGTTGGTTCGAATCCCCGGTGGTGTGATTCCCATATTCTGGGAAACTCCTGTATTGGGCAGCAGTGATATAAGAAGGTGCTGAAAGGCATCATCTCTACTGCGTGGAAGAAGGCAATAGTAAACGACTCCTGCATTCTACTAAGAAAACCACATGGCTCTGTGGTCGCCTGTAGTCTACACCAACTCGACAGCACAACCTATGAAGGTGGAAGGTGAGGCCTCTCTCCCATGTTTGTGCTATCACGGCTGCACTTCCTTTCAGAAGAGATCATGGAGAAGGGAGGTAGATGATGAGATTTAGCGCTCTGAGCATTCCATTGTGGGTCTGTGCCTCATGGGCCCCCGCTAATGATGCCCCTGGCTGAAGCACTAGCAGCAGCAACTGGCTCACTCTCTCATTGGTCTATCACTGCCACATCTCATCTGACCTCAGGAGGCCAGATGCATTGAGCATTTTTTGTCAAAAGGACAAGCTAAGAGCGCTTCATGGCTTCTGCTGTTGCTGCAGGATATTTTTACCTGGGGGACAGCAAAAAAGTCCCCGCAGGCTGGACTCATCCCCTCGGCCTTATGTTGTTCAGGCCTTATGTATTAACTATGGGGGTCCAATCCTGGTCAAGAGTGACAAGAAAGGTTAACTCTTCCTTGTCGCACCATTTCCCCACCAAAAATGGCCCCAAAGCTTGTGCAGAATTTCCCTCTCATTCTAGCTCCCCTCTCCATTTGTTGTTTGGGTTGTAAACCTGTGGACAGAGACTTGTATTTACAAAAAGAAATATATCTAGCGCCTAGTGTGTATTAGGCACTTAAATTAAACACACTGAATCAGCCATAAGAACTGAAGTCTTATTTTTTATTTATTATTTCTCTGTGTAAACTGCCCTGAGCCATTTTTGGAAGGGCGGTATAGAAATCGAATGAATGAAAGAATAAATGAATGAATAAATAAGTGACTGACACTTTTGTGCAGGAACAGCATTGGCTTTCTGGCCCACCACCCCAAAGGAAGCAGCCCACTCACTTCTTGTCTACTCTTATTAATACCCAGTCATGGGTGTCAGTATAATTGAACAAAGTGGGGGCATGGGAAGGGCAATTGTGCATACACTTATTGTCCAGATTTACATCAAAGTCCCTGCGAGCTATTGGGGAGCACTCCATACACGATTCAGGGTTTCCATTGCGTATTGGAACTTAGCCCGATTTATGTAGAGGTAAAAAAATCCACTTTTTGCATCGCTTTTGAGGCAAATTCAAAATATTCGATATGCCCCATAACTAGCAGTACTTCACCCCTCTTAATCCTGAGTAAAGACTGCTGTCTGGGAAAGGCCCTGGGAAAAGTTAAATTTTTAATAAACTGTCAAATGGATTGTTGGATCTGGAATGAATTCCACAATTAATTTTGTTCGTTCACAAGAGACACTACTTCCAGGCTGTTCCAATACTGATCCCTCACTGTAACAGAATCATATGAAGTAGGCCTAGTATTACACTCATTTGATATGCTTTTCCACTTCAAGAAACCCAAGCCCTGCATCCATTCCCAAAATACTACTTCGCTAATCAAAACCCAGAATTCCAGCAGGCAACTCTGGCCCACTCTTCTTTACAATATAATATAAACCAGGGCAATGACAGCAACCATTTATGTTTAGCCTCAAATGGTTTAACTATGAGGGCTTCTTCCTGCAGTGCAACAGGAAACAGAGGAAAAACATCTCTCAGCAGGAGTGCCAGCAAATGCATTTTGACAATCAGCAATCAGCACAAGGATTGACTTAGTCCCTGTATAGATTGTGGGTGCCAGACTGGCTGCATGAACACACCTGTTGCTTGCAAAAGCCTCCATCTGGAAGTGCCCTAAAATTACTTTGGTTTCATGCATAATGAGTCTATATGGAAATTATTTGTAACTCACCTTTTAGGAATAACCAAAGGAAACTAAAAATGTAAAATGTGTAATATATAGTTACAGCATGTTAAAAATATCTCCATTGAGACAGTATGTTTAAAAAAAAGGCTAGTGAGATGGTATTCAGATACATTACCTCATTGATGCATCTCACTGGCCATGGCTGAATGTTCTAAAGTTACTTTCAGCCACATTTGATCTCCCAAAGGAAGCCATGGAAATTCCATTATTTAATACATTTTAAACATGGATGATTAAGTATTAAGAAATATAGTGTGGGGTAAAGTCATGCATTGGAAAACTATCTATTATTTTCCATCAACTATTTCTCAGGTTCTTAATCTTAAACAGCCCTGACATTAGATCTAAAGTGGAGCACCAGTGAAATTAGCAACCCTGAAGGCCAATTTGGATGATACATCTGACTGGCCCTGCCATGAGGGACATGAGCAGGTACACTAGGGATGTGTGAAACGTTTCAGGTACAGAACGATCTGTACCCGCATCAAGCCATTTCGGGCAATTTGTGCACAAAACAAATTGCCCGATTACAAGTTTCGAAAGATTTGTAGACAGAACAAATCACCCAAATTTCAGATCCGAAAGTTTTGTTGTTTCAGACCTCCATTTTGTGGTGATCTCCGTATAATCTCCATTTTGTGTTTGACGTCTCTTTGAATTTCCCACCCTTCCAAGCTTCTCATCAGTGAACAAAAGCATGGGTTGATCTGCTGATGATTCCCTCCTTGTTCCCAATTGGCTCTTTTGGCTCTTGCCACTCTTGAGTGACCTCACATTGGCCAGGGGAAGGGTCAAAGAAGGGGCACGGGTGGGTGGGAGTTCAAGGAGGGATTTCCATTCAATCATATTTAAAGTGGCAGCAGTCACCATTCTGCCTTTCTGCATCATGGGACAAGAGAGAGCTTTGCTTTGCTTTGCCAAGTTGCCATGCCATGCCATTGCCTATTGCCTTGCCAGCCTGAGCCCAGCCTGCCTTGCCACCAAGCCTGCTATGGCTACTGCATGCCAGCCTGGGAATGGATTATCTGCTGCATTGCCTTTTTGTTCCTGAGAAGAATTCTTTTTTCACCCCCTTGAGAAACTCACTCACTGCCTGCCTGTGCCTTCTGTGTCTGTCTGTGCCACCAGCCCCAGCCCCTGTGGCCACTGGCCACCTGGACAGCCACCGCCTTTCCCCCCAGATTTTCTAGGCTTTTGCCCCAGCCCCCACCCAGCCCAAATCTGAAGACTGCAGAAGGAGAAGAAGTCAGGAAGATTGAAGAAGAAAGAGTAAACTCAGAGACCAGACCACAGAAGTGGACAACTGGATGTACAATGTGGGTCAAGCCCTAGACTGAGTGAGTGTACCACATTTTCACACATATACACACACACCCCTCTGGAATTCTGTATTCTTGTAGGTTTTTTTCCTGTTTGGAGGGAGGTTTGGGGTAGCGATTGAATTCAAAAAGTTGTGTATTGTTTAGTTTAGAAGAAGTTTAAACAGGGGTTCTGTGTGGGAGGGATCCCCGTTAGCTAGTACTAGTAGGTAGTTAGAAGGCCTCGTGGTTTTAAAAAACAATTCAGTCTTTTTTCCCATTCCAAAGATTTTTTTTCCCCATTTAAAAAAAACCCAGGAGCCCGTCCTCCTCCAGCCCTCCGTGCCTAATATATCAGTATTAATATTCTCTGCCCAGCAGCCTACAGGCTCTGAGTGAGCAGGAAGGCACAGACTTCATATGCAAGAATGGCTATTTACAAACAAGCACTAACAGTATTTAAACCAGATAATAGTATATAATAATAATATATAATAGTATATAATAATAATAATAATAATAATAATAATAATAATAATAGTATATTTTAGTATAACTGAGAGACAAACTTCCGTCCAAAAAACACTCTGAAAGAGATAAATATCACAAGTCAATTTCCTTGTAGAAACAGTAGTAGTGTATTAGTAGTGTCTGTCTAAATTACAGAAATAATGAGACATTTACTGACTATTTTTAATGTGCAATATGTTATTAAATATTTTATTCACATGTCACACAAAGGGATAAAATATCTAATATCATATTGCAAACAAATAAGCCTTTTCCATTTGCTGTATGGGAACTACCAGGAATATCATGTATCTGAACATAAAACCTACACAAGAAAAAGGAAATGTAAAGCCCCTATAGTGAAATGCTTTTTGGACTTCAGGCATAATGAAAAAGAATTGAGGCTTTGAAAAGATATCTGCTTAAGTCAAATAACTGTATATCAAGAAAAAGATTTATTGGATTCATCATTTACAGAGTTTGGAGATTCTGAGCAATCATGTTGTTTCTTTGGATCTTTATGCTGTCAGAGACAGAGCTTTCTGGGGTACTGTGTAAGTGTGATAGATGTCCATGTGTTTAATTCAGCTATGTTATATTACTGGAGATTCTGAGCAATCATGTTGTTTCTTTATTCTGCCCACAAGATAGAATTATCAACATGTCTTGCCAGGCAGCAATTAAGCACCAAGTGACAGTATCGACATGTGCTACAAGTTCACAGAGGTGTTATAGCAATTGAATGACAAATCTCTGGGAGCAATGCAATAATGTGTATGTGCAAGGCCCACCAGCCTGCATGCACATACCAACCTTTAGAACCTGGAGGGAACTCTCTAGGGGAGAAAGAGTTTTCTCTGAACACTCACAAAAAAAGCTTGGAAAGAGCAAACCAATTACAAATCAAACTAAGGGAAACTCACTTTTTGCAGGGGGGGAAAAAAGATAAACAGTCAAATGATCCATGATCATGGTCTAAAGACTATGGAATAGTCTTTAGATTACGAAATAGAAAGGAGACAGGTTACATTGCCAGAGGTAATATTTGAAGTAATCAGAGGAGTCAAAATGTAAGCCTCTCAGTTTACACTAAAAGGTTCTCCCACCCAAATTACAGATTTTAAAACAAAGTTCTGAACCATTCATTTGTGGGAACATAGAGCACAAAACACATTTCATAAATACACTCATGTAGTGTGATGTGTTACTCTTTATTCAGTCCAACATAATTTTCGTTTTAGTTATGGCATTCTTCCTGCACACACAAGCAACAGAGATTCTGTGTTCATGTTCTCAAACCTTAGCCAGTTCCTCTGCTCTCACTTCTGTGGACATTGCCACCATCCATACATAGAACTGGAGGGGGCCTTGGAAGCAATCTGCTGACTCATATTTAGTTAGTTTGACTGCAGGCCCAAATACCTGTTTACATGTTCTACTGTCAAGCCAGGTATCCCCGCTATACCCGCCCACTTGATTTTTGATTTTGTTTGCTTGGGTGTATGTGTGTCTATGTTCAGAACTTTGCATTTGTCTCTTTGAATTTCATTTTATTAGTTCCAGCCCAGTTTTCCCTCTTATCAAAGTGATTTATTCTGGTCTTCTGAGGTGTCCACTATCCCCTTCAGTTTTATGTCATCTGTGAGTCTGACGAGAATTCCTTCCATCCCTTCAACTTCTAAGCCATTGACTAAAAGTAGAGTACTGGGCCCAAGACAGAGTCCTGTAGCACCCCACTCAAAGAGGTGGGTCTTACGATCAAGGAGACCCACCTCCATAGGGTTTGGGGAGAGAGCAGGCTAAGCCCACTCTCCCTGCAGATGACCAGGAATGCAGCCCTGGGTGGCTGGATCGGCCGCCCACACGACTGCTGGCTCCATTACGGAGCCAGCGGTGGCTGGGAGGATCGGGGGCCACACGGCCCCCGGAAGCTCCAGTATGCCCTGCGTGAGCGTGCAGGGCATACTGGAGAGACCTCCGAGACGGGAGGCTGCTTCTCAGCCTCTCAGTCAGGGGTCTCCTCATGAGTAGCTGCCGCACGGAGCCGCACCGCGGCAACTCATGATTTCAAAAACCGGGTTTGCGGAGCGCTTGTTCCGCAAACCTGGCTTAAGCCCTGGGCTACAGAAGCAGGTGACCCGCTTGCGAACTACTGGGCCTACAGACAAGCCCGGTGGTTCTCACGGTTGTAGAAAATTGGGCTAGAGAAGGCTAGCCCGATTTTCTACAATCGTGTGAATAGCCTCAAAGTCTCCCTCTATTTTGATGAGGAGCCATGAATATAAGAACATAAGTAAAGTCCTGATGGATCATGCCCAAGGCCTATCTAGTCCAGCATTTTGCTTCAGACAGTAGTCCACGAGATACCCCAGGGAAGCCCACAGGCAAGAGCTGGCATGCTCTCTCTCCTGCACTTTCTCCCCTGCAACATTTAGAGACATCTTGCCTCTGAAGCTTGAGGTGGCCTATAGGCCTCAGACTAATAGCCATTGATAGACCTTATTTCATAAAATCAAGAATTCCAGCATTACATGGTCATTTTCTCCCAAAGTTCCTGATACGTCAACATCATAGGAACATAGGATGAATGAACATTGGTCCATCTACCTCAGTACTGTCTATACACTGACTGGCAGAAGCTCTCCAAGGTTTCAGGCAGGACTTTTTCCCAGTCCTACCTGAAAATGCCAGGGACAGAACCTGGGAACATCTACATGCCAATCAGATGCTCTACTGCTGAGCTACAGCCCCCACCCCCAACACCCCTAACCAACTCTTGCCTATTGGTTAGGATCAAGCCAAGGATAGCCAATCCTCTCTACATTCTGAAGAGGACGTTTTCAGCAAAGCATGTCAGGACTTTTTTCTTTCTTTTTAGATCCCACCTTTTGGAATCAACAAGCTTTGAAATATGCTTCAGTTTCATCATCTTCTCACCAAGCTGTAGTGCTTTTTTGCTGCATTTCAAATCCTTTCTGATCAAGCACATCTGCTGAAGTTATCTCCCATATTCTTTGAACAGGCTATCATGATTTTGCCATGAAATACCCTTATTTACATTGTTAAAACTAGCTCTTTGCCTTTGCCTTCAATATTTTGGATATCACCTCTTCTTCAATTTGGATGTGTGTGGTTTGGGAATTGAAAACACAGTGTAGAAAAGAAAACAGCATCATATCTGTGAAGACACATTGATTAGAAGATATATTCTGTTTTTGTTGAATATTAAATGGCAAACTGTGGAGTTAAGCCATAGATTTTGTATAATTTAAATACCAAAAAGCACTCAATGACATGGTGGCAGTAATGACTCAAAAACACAGCAAAAGAGGCATCTGGTGACACATTTCAGGGGGTAGCCACTGCCCAGTTTGTTTCTTGATGATGTGGCCAGAGATGAAAGGACAGGAGCACATAAGGGAAAGGAAGAGGAAGTATCTTCACTAATGACTTCCATAGTGGTGTACCACTTGGGTTCCTCCCATCTATATGTTTGTTCTTAGAACACTAACGCAAACAGAAGGCCATACCTATGACACATTCATTGCACATAAACACAAGACACATCATGACACTGAATCATTGCAGTCACTAAGGCAACCGAATAGAAAACCTGTTGTTGTTTTTAGTCAGCTGTAGTGCAATGCATTTACATTACAGGATATATTGAGGCTATTCACACCTGTGTGCAAAACCAGGCTTAGGGAGCCCAGTCCGGTTTTGCACGTTTGTGTGAACCTCCAGGATCGGGCTGATCCCAGTGGCACCATGGCAAACCCACCTAACTAGCCAGCCTTTGAAACAAGGTTAAGGGAGCAAGTGCTCCCTTAAACCCATTTCCTTGATTGTCTGCAACCAGCCGCAGCTGCCAGACTGCGGGGAACCCGGGGAGGGAAGATCCCCATGATACACCATGCACTCGTTTGATGATGTGGCCAAATCTTGATGATGGTATTTCCGGGGGCAAGAATGACACATCCCGGCCCCCGGCCCTCCCTGCTGCCTGGGTGTGCAGGGAATTGTTTGGGTGTATGGGGAACGCACCCGGCACAGAAGGAGCAGTCGTCTATGGTGAAAGTAAGTATAATCCACCTTCTCTGCAGCCCACTCTGGAGCCCTTCTCACTGCTCATGAGAAGAGGCTCATTATATAAACTATACTTCAAATAGCACTAGTGTTCCCTCTCCCACCACCCTCTTTCTGTGCCAGAGGCGTCTAGTTATTTTTGGAATGGACTTCAGTGCAATTATGGTTCCACTCTGAACACGCTTCTGTCTTACCCCAAACCCAGTTTTCTGGCCCAAACATCCACTTGGATGTAGTCCATCAACATCCCTAGACCAGTTTCTCTGCAACTCATTTGTAAAAATACCTAAGATCTGACATGGAGATTGTTTCTAGTTTCCAGAAACTCTTTTCACAGAATGTTGAATCTTGCCCTTTCTGCAAAGTAACTGGATAAGGTAATTGTTGGAGATGAACTTCTAGTGCATCGACCTTTTGCACCAACTGTCCTAATGACCACTAGGGGCATTGGGAGTAGAGACAGTGAGTCAGGGTCTCCCTATCTCTCCCTACTCTATGACCCCTGAACTGACTCTGCAGCACTTCCTGTGCTGAGTCACAATCCTTCCTTTCCTCCTAGAGAGCAGATGGAAACATCTCTCTCTCTCCTTACCTATCCACTATGTAGTCCTTTAGATTAGAGATAGGTCTTTCCTATCTAAGTGTATTTAACCAATAAATATTTAGTGTTTAGGCATACAAGGATCTCCATGTGTTTTCTCTAAATAGCTGCAATATCCGAACCATCCTCTGCTACCTACTCTGTAACTGGAGTGTGTGCTCATTCCTTAGTGCTCTGCTATTTTACCTATTGTGGGTAAAAATCAACAACCTCGAACAGTAATTTCATTTATATACTTGCTCTGTTTCTAACCTTCTCAAAAGCATAAGGGGACATACAGAGTCTTTTTTTTTCTTTTTGTTGTTCATAGTGGAATGCCAGCCTGTCTAGTCATAAAATACCAAAGCTATCTTTCCCTAGCATGGACTGGTCTTAATTAGCACTACTGATCTAAATTCTGTAGAATGCAGCAGAGGCAGATGCTTCAGACAAAACCACTTCCTCCTAGTAGCTGGTCTAATGGCCTGCCTGTATCTTCTCTTCATGATCTTTCCAGTCGCCTGTGTTCCATTGTGGAACATCTGGAAATGGACTGTGTAGAGTGCTTTCCCTCTTGACAGTTGTTTTGAGAGTTGCATCCTAAATGGCTTCCCTCAAGTTTTTTTCTCACCAGATCCTATTCCTGCCTAGGAACAACCAGTCTAATCTACTCCCAACAGTTATGAAAGCATGGAAAAGTAACAAGCATAATAATTATGAAAACATTCTTCCTAGCTTTGCTGTACAATTTAATGTCTGTAGTGGTAAAGAAATCCCTGGTCTTGATTAAGACCCAAATGATTTAGAATTAGGATTTGTTTCATGTTGGACTCTCCCTTTGAAGGGTGTGTGTGTGTGTGTGTGTGTGTGTGTGTGTGTGTGTGTGTGTGTGTTGTTGATGATGGTGGTGGTGGTGGTGAAAAATGTCTGCAGCTGCTGACTTGCATATAGCCAATGTAATATGCTCTGAATGATAGATGGAAGCATGTGTAGCTGTCCGTAGTTTTCTGGTACAAGGTGTTGCTTGTATGGCAATTCTGTAGGAGCACAGAGGGGTCAGGTTGATGGTGGGGTGGGAATTGTTGGAATACTAGTAGAATTACTTAAGGGCCTCCTTCCATGGGTCTATATAATGAAGATGGTTATTTATTTATTTATTTATTTATTTATTTATGACATTTATACCCCGCCCCTCCAGTGCACTACTGCTTGGGGTGGCTCACAACAATAAGATAGACACAGATACAATAAAAGTAATAAAATTAACTTTTTTTAAAAGTCAGATTTAAAACCACAATTATTAGGTTCCAATTAAAAGTGAAAATTATAAAAAGCTAAAGAAGCTGAAGAACCTACCAGATATAACAAAACAATAATGGAGCATTAAAAAGCCTCCTTAAAAAGTTGTGTTTTGAGATTTAAAAAAAAAAACACTGAGGGAGGGAGCATGGTGAATCTCTTCAGGGAGGGTGTTCCAAAGTCGAGGGGCCGCAACCGAAAAGGCTCTGTCTCTAGTCCCCGCCAACCGGATCTCTGTTAGTGGCGAGGTCATGAGCAGGGCCTGAGATGATGAGCGGAGGGCCCTGGCAGATTTATAGGGGGGAATGAGGTCCGACAGGTACCCCAGTCCAAAGCTGTGTAGGGTTTTAAAGGTCAACTAACTGACCCACACACAGAGCATCTCTGCGCCCTTTGGGGCCAGCTACCTCTCCCCCCCCCACCTTCCCCAGTCTCTGGCCAGGCCCAGGCTGCCGGATAAGAGTGCCACCATGACGGCCAAGATGCCGTCATTGCAGCCGGGCCCACCACCTCGCCTCAGCGGCCGCGCCCATCACCACACCTTGCCTCGCCTCCGTGGCCCGCCGCCACCTCGCCTCTGTGGTTGGGCCTGCTGAAACCACCGCGGCCGGGCCACCACCACCTCACTTCTGTGGTCGCTGGCAGGCCAATTCTCCTGGGTGCACCTCAGCCAATCAGGCGTCTCTGCCGCACAGCCAATCAGCTGGGTGCCAGGACGCACATTCCAAGGCACACCCAGGAGAATTAATATAATAGATACCAGCACCTGGAATCTAGCCCAGAAGCAGACCAGTAGCCAATGAAGCTGATGCAGGGTGTAATACTCGTGAAGCAACTTGCATCCACGAGAATCCTTGCGGCAGCGTTCTGAACCAGCTGAAGCTTCTGTCCAAGGGCAGCCCCACTTAGAGCGCATTGCGGTAGTCCAGTCTGGATGTTACCAATGCATGAGTGACTGAGGTCAGGTCTGACTTCTCCAGGTAGGGCCGCAGCTGGCGTACCAGCCGTTGTTGGTTATAGATGTATCTCAAGCAGAGGAGGGGCATTAGAAGTCAGGGACTGAGTAAGTATTGCTCTAAGTAAACAATACATATATTAGCATTTTGCCTAGGCAGGCAAATAACTATGGTAATGCCATTCATCCAAAGGCACTATGCCATTCACCTAAAGGTACCTACAAGCTGTCTCTCAATCTGAGAAGTGAGGACACAGACACAGTCCTCGTTATTTGTGAGGGTTCCATTTTCACCTTAGGCGCAAATATAGAGACCATGAATAATGAAACAGTCATGAAACATTAGGCTTTTAGGTTCCTACATAAAAGAAAAGGGCTAAAAAAGCAGAAGGAGGCAGAAATCAGAGAAATAAAGTACTGTACATTGCTCTCCAGGTCTCCAACTCTCCAGCAGTGCCCACCTAAACCCCCAATTCCTCTTATTTTCCATGAATAATTGCGGGAATCTTTTTCAAAAAGAGCCACAAAATGGCTCTGCACTGTAAAATGGCAGCCGGAAATAACATCAGACGTCATTTCTGGGTCATTTCTGGCAACTCAAACCCACAAATAAGTGAATTTTAACCTATTTTTATACAGACCCATCCACGGATACACGAAACCATGGTTGTTGAAACTGCAGGTAACGAGGACCACTGTATATCTATATCAGGAGGGAGGGAGAATTTTTAAAGCTGCAAACAGAATTCCATATAAGTTTTTTTGGATCCCAGTATGATGTTAATCAACAATAAATTTATACTTTAAAAAAAATTAACAAACAGAAATATAACATGCAAGACGTTTCAGCTTCCATCTATCTTCTTTGGTTGCTATGATGTTATACAAAAGGTACAGTAGCTGCAGTAACAGTTATAGAATGTCCATGATGGAGTGTTCAGTAGTCTAGGATTGGCTGTTGTGGACATGTCAGGTGCTGTCTTCAAGGTTGAGGCCACCTGGGGCAAGTGTCCCAAGTGACTGACAAGTCAGATAGTGTGTGTGTGTGTGTGTGTATGTGTGTGTGTGTCAAACACATGCCATCTAACTGTCAATCACTGCAACAGAGTTGCCATTGGAAGCAGTGAAACTGGAAGCAAGAGTGAATTTCTGGATCCAGGCACTGGATCCAGGCACTTGGGACACTAGTATGCTATTTCTTCTTCATTTCCTATCTCATATCCTTCCTCTTGGTCCTGTGGGGTTACTCTACTCCACAGCCATATAGCCTGGCTGATAGGGTCAGGCCCCCTTTTTAAAGCCGGCTTCACAGGGGAAACTTTCTGTTCCCCAACAGCCTTGCTCCCTTAGGCTAGACCAGTCCTCTGTGGCTATGTTGGTCCCTTTTGGGGAGGAAATGACTGTACTTCCTCCCTCTCTGCTCTCTCCCTTGATAGAGAGCTGGCTTCCTTATATACAACTCTCTGTGAGAGACCCTGATAAGCCACTCCAGATGTGTGCCTACAGTGGCACCCATCCTACAAATTCCTGGTATGTCCCTTTCAGGTCTTAAAGAGCTATGCTCTCTTGCTGACTTTTCTCCCCACTTTCCCAAAGTCTACCTCCAGGGTCTGCCGGCCCACACCCCATTGCCAAAAATGCCGTGGGACTGACACTGCATCATCTTATGGAGAGGAGATAATTCATACAGCTGCCACATAATGACATAGCATAGCATTGTCAATGACTTTGTGTGTGTAACTGACATAATAGCTGGTCATTGAGAAGAGTTGCACTGCTACCACTTCTGCCACCACCACCAAAAGGTGGAAACCCTAACCCTAACCCACCAAGAAAAAAAGTTTAAAGTTTTCTTTTCACTTAAGCATAGGTTGAGTAGGTAGAAAGCATTTCTAGACTACAATATTAATTAATTAATTAATTATATTAATCATACATATTTCTGATTTTTATTTTATGAACTTGGATATTGTATAACAATTCTCCCTTACCAACAGCAAACTTGCAATTTTGCAAATAATGTGGCTGCTGTTGAAACCACTTGCCTATTATATAATTTTACTACAATCTTAGGATGCTAAAAAAACTGTAAAATACAGAGCTGTGTAAAAAATGTGAATTCAGTTGACATGGGGAACATTGGTTCTGAGATATTATCGGAGACTATGGCCAAAAAGAATCTGAGTTAATGAAAACCAGGTTTTCTGAAAAGCGAGTATGGCACTTTCGGTCCCAATTAGGCAATGCCCTATAATTTCTTTATTGGTTTAGATTTCTAACCTTCCCCATTCCTGAAGGCTCTAGGTGAATAACAGAATCTAGAAAATGGAACAACTTCTACAAAATACTATCTAAGGTAAAATGCTTGGATCTTAACCACTGACATCAGAGGGACAAGAATGCATAATTTGGATTGGATTGTGCCCTGCTAGTACAAATACCTTTTAAAAACAGTTTTCATTAGTTGAAATAATTCCCTGCTTTTGCTTTGTGTTATTTCCAGATACAGGCATCAGCAAATTCCTGAGAGAACCAGAGTTGAAGTGCAACCCCCAAGCTCAGCTACTTCCACATTTTTATTCCATACACTATCAAGAAGCCACTGTCAGCCCTTCTAAGCAATTGCACAATGGGGCATTCAGCAAGGGCTTCTAGGGATGTGCACAGAACCGGATTGCCTGGTTCGGCTTGAAACTGGACCAGACTCAAGCTGTCCTGGGCGGCTCAGTCTCAATCCATCCCGAGCCAACTCCAGTCCAGCCATCACGTCAGCTCAATGGGCTCGATGTGGATACGTACTTGTAAAGGGGAATCCATCAAAGATTCCTGTTTACAAGTAAAGGGCTAAATGTGGGGGTGGGGGGCAAGGGAAAACATAGCAGTTTAGTAGTTTTGCCTTGAAAAACAAGCCACAGTGGGGATTGCCAAGACAGCATCAGGGGCTCCTTCCACCACCACCACCACCACCACCCCCAGCCTCCCAAATGACCGGCCAGCTGCACTGTGGGCCTTGGGTGGTGGCAGCACAACTGCAGGGATGGTGAAGGTGAGGGCTCCTTCCACTTCCCTGCCAGCCTCCCAAATGACCAGCTGGCCACATTGGGAAGCCATCAGTGGGGTGGAAGGAGCCCCTGCCGCACCTCTGTCATCCCCACCACAGCTTGTTTTCAAGGTAAAAGTACTAAATGTCTACCTTTTCTCTCACCACCCCCCTGCATCTGGCCCTTTCCTTATAAAGGAAAATCCTTGCTGGATTCCCCTTTACAAGTATCCCTGCTGAGCCCCATAATCCAGCTCGACGGCTGTACCAGACCAGGCCTGACTTGATTGAGCCCAAGCTGTCTGGGGCAGCTCAAATCTGGTCCAGATTCAAGCTGAACCAGGGAATCCTGTTCCATGCACATCCCTAGAGGCACTTGCTGAACGCCCCATTGTGCAATTGCTTTGAAGGGCTGACAGTGGCCTCTTGATAGTGCCACCCATCAAGCCGGCTTGTGAGGCGGGGGCTTGGCTTGACTCTCCCTCAGACTGGCTTCCCTCAGTTCAATTTGAGGGCGAGCCTTTGAGCCGAACCAGCTCGGGTGTGAGCCAGCTCTCACATCCCTAAGCGATTCTTTATATATATATATATCATTCATGCTTCACCTAACAGCCTGCTAAGAGAGGTTCGCCTGCTCCCAATTACTGCTCACTTTTCAACAGACAGTGAAGACTTCCCTTATCCTAGTGGGCCTTTTCTGGTTATTGCTTGTAAATTAAGCTCCCACCACTGATACACATCTTGTAATTAATTGTAATTGTTTTTTGTTTTTGTTTTTTGGTCATTCGAAAATACTACTATTGTTATTTTATGCTCATTAGTTTGTTAGCTGCCTTGATTCATTTTTATAGAAACACAGGAATAAGTTCAGAAATAAATGAATTGACTCTACAGATTAATGACATTACTATAAGCAGTTAAATAGCTATATGTTGGATGTGCATGTCAAGGGAACAAACCCTTTTACTTTCAAAATATTACTTTGTCCGGTGTTTCTATAATTTCTATAATCATTATATACCTAAGTAATCACTATAAATGTTCTTAATACATGCTGGATTTGTGTCAGGGGTGGGTGGGTGAGGGGAGCAGACATATGTTGAAGACAGAGCCCAGTAAACCTTGATCAGAATATTCTCCCCACATCTCAAATCCATTGTGAATCCCCCAATGCAATGTGAAGTGGTGCATCTGCATGGATGTCTAGCTAAAGAGATATCTATTAGGGCTCATCTGTTCAAAAGTCAAGACTTCTTATTCTCAGTCACTTTCACCATTCTTATAAATCTATTTATAAATAATAATAGCCAGATTGTGTTTCCATGTTTATGATTTTGTAGCCAAGGACAATATCTCATACTGGACATCAGATGCCATGATCAGGGGCGTAACAAGGCTGGAGTGGGCCCAGAGACAAAATTTTAAAATGGGCCCCTCGCTGATACACACACACAAGAAGGGAGGCAAGGAGGGAGGCAGGGAGGGAGGGTCGAGAGACACAGAGAGAGAGATACTAGCCAGGTCGAAGGAAGAAATACGAAGGAAGGATCATAATGAAGGAAGCTCTGCGGGATTTGGGGAGTCGTGTAACTTGCCTCTGGGGGACCCCTTGAGGCGTGGAGGCCCCCAGGCAGCTGCCTCCCCTTGCCTAATAGCAGTTACGCCCCTGGCCATGAAGTGAACATCATGGGCCATCAGATTTCCTCATATTTTAGGAGCTTAGTTGGAGCTGCCATGCCCATAAATAACCTGTAAACCGACAGGTCCCCCCCCCCCCGCTTTAATGGAATATCCTTGCTTTTTAAAATGAAAGATGATATATGTACCACATTCAGTAGGAGTGTGTTCAGAACAAGGAAAGTGAAAAATACTGTTTTAACATTGCCAGGCATAATAAAGAGCAGACTTCAATGTAGGGGTTTAAACAAGAAAACTTTATTTAGCAAAAATGGGTAATATAGCAGCCATGGTACAAACAGTAATTTTTATAGCTGAAGCATTACTTGCTTCAGTTGTGGCTGTCAAGCAGCAGAAGTACATGTGCTGCTTGCACCCTCATATGCTAGCCAAAGTTGCTTCTGTTAAGTGTCTGTCTATCATACAACTGTCCTGGAGCCTGTGGCCCTTACAAGGAATTCAGCAGCCTTTCCCCCTTATGAGAGGAAGCTATACTGGAGCACTGAGGCCTACCAGGTCTGAGGTAAATTGAAGCAAAACAGAAGCAGCCAGAGGTAAGAAGGTAAGCCCTATGTGATCGAGCCCATTCTCCTATTTACCTCAGAGACATAGTTAAACCAGGGGTTTCCAACCTTTTTAAACAAGTGTACCACTTTTGCTGTAGACTTTCAGCGCAGGTACCACCAGGGAAATTTTGTGGGTGCCTGTGTCCTCTGTACCACAGGATTAGAAAGCAGCTAATGTAACTCGGATTTTCAAACAGCGATCCAGGAGGATCTGGGAAACTACAGGTCAGTTAGCTTAACTTCTGTGCTGGGTAAATTGATGGAAAGCACACTTAAGGACAAATCTGTTCAACATATAGAAGGACTGGCCTTGCTGCAGGAGAACCAGCATGGCTTCTGAAGGGTATGTCTTGCCTCTCAAAGTTCTTTGACACTCTCAAAGAACTTTGGAGTTCTTTGAGAGTGTCAACAGGCATGTGGATAAAGGTGATCCACTTGACAGAGCCTGACCTCCCGTCAGGGGTCTACTCGTGAGTAACCGTGATGTGGAGCTGAGCCACGGCTACTAACGATAAAAACACGTGGGTTTGTGGAGCGCTCACTCCAAAAACCCGGTTTAAGGGGCGGGCTACTTGAGCGGGTTACCCGCTCAAGAACCACCAGACTCGCAGCCAAGCCCGGTGGTTCTCACAATTGTAGAAAATTGGGCTAGCACAGGCTAGCCTGATTTTCTACAATCGTATGAATAGCCCCATAGTCTACTTGGTCTTCCAAAAAGCTTTTGACAAAGTCACCCACCAAAGGGTCTTGCATAAACTTAGCAGTCATGGGATAAGGGGACAAGCTCACATGTGGATTTGTAACTAGTTGAAGGACAGGAAACAGGGTAGGAATAAATTGACAGTTTTCACAATGGAAGGAAGCAAGCAGTGGGATGCCCCAGGGATCTGTACTGGGACTCTTTAACTTCTTTAAGCCTTGTGCACACCCATTTTGCACTCCATGTATCAGAGACTGCCCACAGGTGGGGGAGACACCGGGTTCTGGGGATCTTTAAACCCATTCAGAATTCATGGGCTTGGTCTGACATTGTGCTGTATGCAGATTTCCCAGTGCAGGGATTTGCAGGAGAGGGGAAACCCCAATTTCCAGTGGCCTCAGGATAACACAGTCACCATTTTGGGGCACAGGCAAGGGTGCACATGTCCACATGGGCGGACAGGTTGACAGGGAGCATGGTTTAACAGGTATTTGGCAGCAGGCGGCAAGATTGTGAAAGCACTCATCAAAGTACCCATCCTCATGGCTTTCCTCCATAGAGCATCCTTGCTTGATACGGAGCCCCGATGAGCTGGCACTCTTGTGAGAGAGCGGTCTGTGGGATGATGTGCATCAAGTTCTCAAGTACCACCTAGTACATTTGAAATTTTTGCTCACAGAAGGTCCTTATCATGGGCAAGCCTAGGTACCTTTAGCCCCCAAGGGGAAGGGGCTAGCCCCACCTTCCCAAAACTGTCTGTGAAAAAAATAGAACTCAGCTGCTCCAGTATCCCTACTTGGGGCTGCCTTTTGGAACTGAACCCAGGAAAATGTCCCCCCCCACACACACACTAAGTGTTCCCCTCCCAGCACTGTGATGGAGTGCCCTGCTTTTTGTGATTGTGAGCAGACATCACTCTGGCTTCCTCCTCTGGGAGCAAAGCACTTAGTGCCTATCCTGTCATGCTTTCCCTCTTGCTTGCTTGAAGGGGAGGGGGGAGAAGAAGGGACAGAGTGGGAAGAGGGAATACCCCTGTGTGTCTGTGCTGCTTGAGAGGATGACAAGCCTGCAATGAGATGTGGTGACGTCCCTGTTGCCGGGCAACTCCATAGCTGCATAGGTGACAGGAGGGGTGGGGCTGTTTCTCTGGGAGACAGCCTGAGAAAGCTGTGAGCAGCCACGTCCCTGGGCGGGTCTCGGCTGCCACCTCTATGATTGCAGTTTGAAAATCAGCACGAAATCATGGTTATGGTGGCATCCAGAATCAGACATAACACTTCAGTGGCCAAACTGAAACTCTCGGCAGTGAACCTTTGTGCTAGCCGAAGGTTCAAATTGGAGTTTGGTGAGCCAAACTACAGGTCATTTTTGGCTCAAAACCGTGGTTTCACTCATTCAGATGTAATGGAGTTCCAACTTCTGCCTTGTTTAACTCTAGTTCGGCATTAAGTATGAACTGGGTGAAGGAGTCTCAGTGACTGACTCCCATAGACAGAAGCGCTATAGGTACTACTAATATGGATATTTATATATTGCTTTTCAACAAAAGTTCCCAAAGCAGTTTACATAGAGGAGAAAGCAAAAGAAAGAAAGATGGATCCTTTCCCCATTTCACACTAAATCCAACTAAACTTCCAATGCTTTCACCCATGCTTGTTTTTTAAACTGACAGTTGACCAGCAGGATTCTAACCACACACTTGCTGAGACATGGAAAAATATTAACGCTTAAACTGCCAAATGTTCTGCAATTACTTGCTATGCCAATTCATCACAGGGTGTGTTGGCTGACATAACACGATAAAATGCTGTTTTCCCTCTCTACTCATAAGATGCAGGCACTCATGCACCTGCGTAATATTGTAGCTTTGCTTGCAAGTCAGTGAGGCTGGCTTCCACCTCAGTGGCGTACTTTGGCCCCAAAGCCTAGTCATTGGCCTTCTCATCCATTTCCTGACCAAGAGTGCCATAGTTTAAGGGAGGAAAGGAGGGGATTAATCTAACCCTACCACACCTGCCTCTGAACCTTCCTGAGTGTTTAGTCTTTCTGCCCTCACCCCCTCCAGAAAACTAGAGCAGAAAGGTTCATTGGTAAAGTGATAGGTGAAGCTGCTGCAACTGCTAGATTTCTGCCTGGTAGCATTTGGGCGAAGTTAATAGGAAGAGTTCAAAGTTTTCATAACCCTCAGCTGGGTAGGCAAAATTACCACAGAAAAGAAGACAAAGGGGGGAAAGTACACTATCATTGAAACATCCGTGTAATATGTGACGAGTATCTGTTCAGATATTAATATACAAAGATCCCAAAGAGTGAAAGTCAATCCTTTACTGAAATCTTGCATGACATAAACTTGCAAGAATGAATTGCTTCACTCTCTAGGTAACTCAGTGATACTCAAGTTCAATAAATACAATGGCTTTACGACAACCAGTAATCTTTGTGGGAAAAGTACACTGTGAGCTGTGGAATGCATTGAATCCATTCTCTTAAAAACCTCATCTTCATTCCTAGTAATTTCCATCTGTTTCTAATTTTGGGCCAGCGGATTCAGTGGCAAAGTCTACCAGAGCTTCTGTACTCAGGATGGCGCTGAGGTTGTTTATTTCCCCCCAATATATTAAGACTCTTTTTAAAAACAGAAATAAAAAATGCAGTTAGAGGGGATATGAGGCAATCTGTCAATTGCCAGTTTAAACAGAAATAGAAGCAGAGTGGTCTTTTATAAACCCTCCATCAAGGAGTGCATATATTTTACAGCTGTAATTCATCTGGGCCAAAGTCACAAGACGCTCTTAAGAGGAAATTTTGTTAATTTAAACAAAAAATCTGATGGCACCATGTCAATTCAGTTAGCATTTCAGAGTGAAAGAAGAGAGGTTCGATTTCAAAGTTGTATTGAAAGGTTAAACACACATTCAAATATATTGGAAGATCTATCCACATCTGTTATTTCCAAATCCTTGAGCCAGTTGGCTCTTCCTTTGAACTTTAGATTAGCCTACATCGCATGGTTAAAGGACAAGATTGTGGTGGTTCCTCCACAGAGATTCTTTATTTATTGGTTTGGATGAGGCCCACCACTATTTCTACCACAAGTGTATACCCTTTCAAAAGGTTCCCCACAAGGAAATAATAGCTTGGTCAGCAGGTGGCCTTTGCCTGAGTATGTTCTGCTGAAATATCTACTTGATTAGTTTTAGATACATTTGAAATGACAAAAAAAAATGCATTTAATGATTGTTATGGTTTCCCTTCACCAGCCCTTGACACCATTTTGTTCAAGGATAAAAGCAAAGAGCCCTTTCTCACATGCAGTATCCTCCCCACAGACAATCCTCGCAACATCTCTGGGTGGTCAGATCACCTGCCCAGATGAAGACCGGCTCCTGCAGGCAGCTCCAAGGGCTGGGGTGCCAGGATGCGCTGCCCCACATTGGCCTGCCCCTAGAGCTCAAATAATGTACCGTGGGAGCGTGCAGTGCATTATGGGGGTCCCCCCTCCTCCCCATGTCTGCTAGCCATGGGTCTGCTTGCCGCAGTTGACGGATGATCCAGAAAAAGGGGTTAAGGGAGCACTCCCTTCCATAATCTCATTTTCAAGGGAGTTTCCATAGTCAGGTTAGCTGCCATGGTTCCACTGTGTTTGGGCACAATCCTGGTGGTGCACATGTGTGTGCAAACCTGGGCTGGACTCTCTTAGCCTGGTTTTGCACACACGTGTGAATGGCCTCTCTGTCTTGATCTACTTAAACACAGTAGTGGTATGCCTCCCAAATAATGATATGCAGGTCCCTAGATTAGTGAGATGCATTAGTCACTCTGTGGCACCATTCACACAACCAAGCGGGTGGGAGACAGGGCTGGTCCAACCCATCTCCCTCCTCCCCCAAACGATTGCTGAAATGTTGCTGGGAACATGGTCCACGCTCCTAGACAATCTGCACTGTGTGGTGCAGTGCGGAGCTCTGGAGGTCAGGACATTGCGTGGTGCATTGGGGATTCCCCCAGGATATGGGTGCTCCAGGCATCCATCTCTGTGCCCACTGGGGCTGAACACAGCCCCAGTGAACACACAATCCCAGATCCCAGGTTAAGGGCTTGCTCTAGCCTTTAACCCCAGCTAAAAGCTGGGTTCAAAAGCTGGGCTGGGCGGTGCTACCCTGCTGGGATCACACACTCAATCCCAAAGCCTAAGCCAGGCTGGGCTTCCCTAGTCTGGGTTAGAGTGCATGTGAGAACAGCCTCTATATCTCTCTGAGTCAGGATACCCCATGTAGCACCAAATCGCTCTCTCTGCCAATATAACAGCAGTGAATCTCATAACGAGGAAGATGCACTGAGATTCTCTGACACAGCCTGAGCTACAGCTGACAGGGCTGTGTGTGTAAGATCTCTGAATCATGACTGGCTCCAGGTTTCAGAGTGCTGTCAACTGCCCCCCAAGGGCCTTCACTTCGCTGAATGGGCCCAAGAGCAGCGGCATAGCTATAGTCAAACAAAGTGCGGGGGAACAAATATCTCTGGATCCATGGTGGGCCACTGGCTAGGAAACAGCCCACTCTTTGCTTTGCCCTCCCGCCTCCCTAACTCATTGCAAAGTTGCTGGCTCCTGATCAGAGTGTGTGATATTTGTACAGGAGCGAGGAAAAGGGCATGCTGGGAATGTTTTGTTTTCCACCATGTCTATATAGTTCTTCTGCAGCAAAGTTACAGAGTGAGGAGAGAAGGAGGAGGCGGGGGCCCTGGGGCCTATGACATTTTAGTCCCAGGGCCCAGCTGAACCTTGCTACTCTCATGCCCAAGTTAATTGTTCTACTGCCACTACCACCGAGTGGTCTCAGTGACCAGCTGTAGACCCCTTTCAGGGGTCTGCCCAGAAGCTGCCCAACAATGCCAGCCCCTGTTGCCGATCTTTTTAGGAGCATCAGCATTGCTTCAAAAACCTGGCAATATATTTGAACCCTGACTGACTAGGCAAAGGGGAGAAAAACAACCAAGGTTGTCTTGCAGCTGTAAGGAGAAAGCCACTCCATTATTCTGGGAGCAGTCACAAGCATACTTAGGGTCTGATCCTAAACTTCAATGGCTCTATCATCAGGAACTCCTTTGTGGATGGAGGAGGAGTTGTGCTCCTGCAAGTATCCCTTCTGCTCATGGAAGGGCTCCTTGCATGCATGCTGCTGTGAGCAGAAGCAGCTTCCAATGATGGTACATTGCATCAAAAGATAGGATCGAACTCACAGGTATCCTTCTCAGTGAAGTGTGCCTAAAATTTTAATCCAGAAAATAAAAGATCTGGGTCTCAAGTACCAGATGTGTGGGAAACATTGCCCTAGATTATTCATTAAAAACAGACTTCATCAGTAATAGGGGCAAGGGTATAGCTATGATTGAGTGATGAGTTCAAAGTACCCGGGGACCCCAGCTCCATTCCTCCCTATTTTCTTCATTATCTCCTTCACTCCAAGGAGACGCCAGGGAGAGGGTTGAACAGGGGGCCCCTCTCCCCCTCTCCCCTACTATGCCCCTGAATAGGGGTTTTATATATTCTGAAGCAAGGGGGGGGATAAAAATGACACAGCACAGACAAATTGAAGGCAAAAGGTGTCCCCTGTGGTATCTCCCCTCCCCGTTTTAATGTAGAATTAAGCAAAGTCATTTTTCTCCTTCAGAATATACTCCTCTTTAGATTAAAAACACCTACCTTATCCAACTTGTTTTAAAACTTGGTCATTCTGGCACATCAGATAACTTGGGAAACTCCAAAGCCCACTGAAGTAAATGGGAAAGGCTCCATTTGACATCAGAGGACTCCACAGACCTAGCCTTTAGTGAGCTCAGCCAGCTGGCTCATTTCAACTTGCCTAGTGCATAGAAATCCCAAAGTTGTTATTAATCCTAAACTTGGTTGGGGGGAAAGTGCTGGTCAATAGCTGCATTCAAAATGTACTATTTTGGGAAGGTTTGGACAGGACAGGTCCTAAGAACATATTTGGGTAGGGAAGAGTTCCACACATAAATACTATTCCTATCAAACAGGAAATAAAACATAAGGGACACCTTTCATTAACAGGGTTCCCAACACCTTTCAGCAACAGGGTTGTCAATAGGGTTGCCATTTCCCCTCCCCTCTAGCCGGAGTCCTGTAGTGATGTGTGAATTCAGCTGCTTGATCAAAATGTTGCTTTTGTTCTCAGTGGGCTGATAATGTTTTGCACAAACATGTTCTTGCAATGCCATTTGGGAATTGGTTGTGTGTGTGTGTGTTGTGTGTGTGTGTGTGTGTGTGTGTAGAGGCCTCACATCATGTGTAGTCCAGAAGGCTTTTGCCCCACCTCCTGCCTGCCCAGTGCACAATCAAAGTAAGAGCCATTAAAGTAAGAATCATGCCACTAACTTCCAGAGAAGCCTCCTGGTGATGGGACTCAAAACAGAGCAAGGGACTTAACAGACTTCCTTCTATCTTGACCAAAGACACATGACACTCCCAAGCCAATAGACTGCCCAGGAGCCAAGCTATTGTTTTGGAAATATGTTCCCATTTCAAAACTTAAAGTAAATTTCAGCAACCAAGGACAACTTGCTGGGAGCATAGAAAATAACAAGCATGCTGAGAATTGTGGGAAGGGGTGTTGTGATCCTTTATGAGGATTGATCCTGGCTTGTATCTGAAATGCATCACTTTTTCAAGTGTGTGTGTGTGTGTGTGTGTGTGTGTGTGTGTCTGTAGCTAGGTGAACATTTCAGTTGTATCCTGCTGCTCGTTCAATCCGTATCTAGGGAAAATAGCGCCTAGGGCAAACACTGAAATTGCTCCCCCTGTCCAAGCATCTGACACCCATCTTTGAGATAACTTTACCATAATATCAGCTGAAAAATACAAGTCAGGCTCGTTAATCTTTTAATATTTCAAAATATATTTTAGCAGTGGACTTAGCCAGACCAAAAAATGCTGGAAAACTACAAATTTCAGTCTGCTGGGGCTCATGAAATACCCAAATACTATGTGGAGGTGTACTTGGAAAACTAAACAGAAGTGCCTGTCTAATTCTCTACTATGCATTGTAGCATCACCATTACATAATTTTTAAAAATAAATGGAGAATTTGACTTTTCCCAGATACTCTGTAAATAATTAAAGGATATGCAGAGTAAACTGTGTCACTGTTTGGAATATATTCTGGTCTTTCAGAAAGACAGTTAAAATGAGAGAAAGAGAGCAAGTACTCCCAGTGGGCCTTAATATTAAGGATTTCACACTGATTCAAAGACGAATTCACCATTAATAGCCATATTAGCAAGACATCACATTTAACTCACTTACCACAAGAAGCAAAGTAAGAGCAAATGAATACAATCCTAGCTTATAAGCATCAGCTCAGTATTCACAAGCCCTGATTCTCTGTACATAGTGCCAATCTGAATATGTGTACAGTGACTTATATTATATATTATTATTTTTTTACCTGTAGCCCCTTTGGGAGACTTCCTAAAGGCTGGGGGGGTTGCAAAGGTTCCTCCTCCCCCCACTGGCCTCTAGGGCCTCGCAGGGACCATTTGAGCATGTGCAGTGGCCATTTTAAAAAATCTTTTTTTAAAATAGCCACTGAAAACAAAATGGCCACTGCGCATGCTCAAATGGCCTCTGCAAGGCCTGGCATGACCTAGGGCCTCACAGAGGCCATTTGAGCATGCACGGCGGCCATTTTGTTTTTGGCAGCCATTTTGTTTTTGGCAGCCATTTTTTAAAAAAAAAATTTTACAAAATGGCGTGCCTGCCCTACCCCTAGATACGCCCCTGCTGACAAACTAAGCAATAATTTAAGTAAGTAAGTAATAATTCAGGGCAAAAGAATTAAAACAATTGCATTTACCAAAGTTGGAGAATCCATATTTAAAGACCATTATTTCAAAGCTTCAACAGCATCCCTAGGTTTTTGTGTCTTTACAAGCAGAACTTCAACAGAACTTCCCAGCATGGAGATGCAGTGATTGAAAGCTGCATCACTGGATTTCCAGTTGTCATTCTACAGTTAAAAGATTAGTAAATAAGTTAGAACAAGAAGTTGACAATCTCAGCTTGTAATATATAACCCCTGAAACCCACTAATGTCTTTTTCATGTTACTTTTTCCTGAACACTTCCCCCCTCCCCACCCAGCAATAAAAGTGTAACTGATATTGCAAGATACTTCCTCTTCCTGTACCACATATGGACATTGTGAGCTAGAGTTAATGATGATCCCTCTCCTTGCTCTAGGTTTACGAATATTGTTTCTGGTTCTACTCCAACACCTGTAACAGCCTGACACATACAAAAGAAAGCAGGTGAAACATTTCTCATCACTTAAACTCCAGATCAGCAAGGGTTTCAGCTGTTTTATTTCTATATATCAAGTTCCAATTAAAAGTACTAGAGGGGATTTGTTAAAAGAAAAAAAAAGTTGCCAACCTTGTTGTCAACCAAGTTTCAAACTCTCCCCAAGTTCTTTTTTCTATATGTATGCTTTCTGGGGAACCACTACCTAGTGTTAGGTACGGCACACATTGCTGATTTCAGATTTCTTATGCAGAATATTTGCCCTCACGCTTTAATTCAAGGAGGTGGAAATTCTCACAGCCTGCATTCAAAATGTCTGAAACACATGGCGCAGACATTGTCAAAGTTCTCAGTAAAAGTACTGGATGAAGTCAAAGCACTTATCAGGTCAGTTTTATCCCTCTCTAATTTAAATCATGGGACTGTAAATAGGGCAAACCTGATGTATTCCCCTCACTGCTCCATTTCCTAAAGCAAGAATGTCCGTGTGCCTAACTGGCTTATTCTGTTGGTAGTGCATGGAAAAATGATAGGTCGATGGTTCACACTTAGTGCCAGGATCAACATTCTTTCTTTTCCTAGAAGTTGGAGATTTAAAGATTTTCCCATCAAATGGATTTATACAGGGATTTATATATCCTGCAAAACTTGGCTTGGCCTATATTATTCCCCCTTTTTCCTTTGGAAACATTTTATTTTTTAAGAAACAAATCTGTCATAAAAATAGAAAAGCAAGGCTCACTTAATGAAAGGCATATCTTCTTTGTCCCTTCCTTTTATTTATGGAAGATTTCATTAGCATAATTAGGTCTCATTTCATAATGATCTTCACTGAAGGAACTTTAGCCCAACAGGCCTATACTGTGTGGAAATATGCATTACCGGGATAAAGCTGTGCCTGCCAAGTAACATGAATGCAGGGGCAGGGGGGAATTTGTTCGGGGAAAGCAGCTGGCAGGAGAGGGGTTGCTTAATCTTTTCTCCATTCTCCCCTGAAAATCCTTCCCCATCTAGTATTCCCCTCAGCTGCATTTATTCCAGCCTCCAAGCCCAGAAGGAGAGAAACAGTAAACAAAATGGCTGGAGGACATTTGTAGGGGGCAGCAGGTGGGTGCTGAAAGAGTCAAGCACACCTCCCCATCTGCTAGTTCTTCCCTGTAAGTCAGGGTTTCTTAACCTTGCCCCCCCCCCAGATGTGGATGGACTACAACTCCCATCATCCCCAGTCACAATGGACACAGCTGGGGGTGATGGGAGTTGTAGTCCATCCACATCTGGGGGCCCAAGCTTAAGAAACCCTGCTGTAAGTTACATGCATTACAAGCCAAATGGAATTAGGAATCCCGCGGTTGCCCTCATAGTCCTGAATCCCTTAGATAATGAATGAAAAATAAATTGATGTCAATTTGGAAGATAGTGTACATTTCTCCCACCTCCCACTCACTTTCATCAGTGAAAAGCTTTTCATTTCAGTAGAGCCACTTTTGGTTATATTTGCTTAAATTCTGCACAGCCAGCCACATACCCATGAGGGATGTGGGCTTGCTGGCTCTGCGGCATTCACCAGTATGTGGACACTCCTCACAACAGCAGAGGGGACTCAGTGCATCCTAAGCACTGCGTCAGAACAGCAGCAACCTACTTCCATTGGGAATGATGCAAGTAGGTTACAGCTACTTTGACACAGCACTTAGGATGCACAGAGCCTCCTCTGTTGTCATTAGGAGCATCTATGTGCTGGTGAGAGCTGCAGAGCCACATCCCTTATAGATGCACAGCTGGTTGTATGGAAAATAAAAATATTATTATTAAATTTATATCACACTTTCCCGAAAGAACACATTTGGCGAAAAGTGTTCACCTAACACTTGATGAACTCAGGACATTGAAAGACAGACTGATCTGATCCAGGAAACACAATATACTAGAAAGATATTTTGTACACGCACAACTAAAATTAATGGGAACATAGCAATGGCTGTGCTAGAAAATAGGGGATTGTGTAGTAAGGATGACTGACACTTGTACATTTTGCTATAGACAAAGAGGTGTTTGGTCTATGGCTGTTGCAATCACCGGAATTACACTTGTATTTTGGCTGGAAACTTTGTTAGGAAGTTTAAAATAAATTAATTAACAGGTCTAAATAAATAAATTTGCAGGCTGGTGAGCTTAATGTCTTTGCCAGCTAAATTGTTGGGAAGCATACTTAAGCACAAAATTGTTAAATATATAGAACAGGCCTTGCAAAAGGAGAACCAGCATGACTTCTGCAAGGGTAAGTCTTGCCTCACTGAATTTTTGGAGTTCTTTGACAGGCATGTGGACAAAAGTGATCCAGTTGCCATGGTATACTTGGACTTCCAAAAAGCTTGACAGAGTTCCTCCTGAGTAAACCTAGCAGTCAAGGGTTTAGGGGACAGGTTTATGTGTGTACTGGTAATTGACTGAAGGACAGGAAACAGGGTAGGAATAAATGGAGAGTTTTCACAATGGAGGGAATTAAGAAGTGGGATCCACTAGGGATCTGTACTGGGACACGTGCTCTTTAATTTATTCATTAATGACCTAGAAGTAGGAGTAAGCAGCCAAGTGGTCAACTTTGCAGATATTGGCCACTACCCTAAACTCTTTAGGGTAGTGAAGTCCAAAACATATTGTGAGGAGCTCCAGATGAATCTCTCCAAACTGCAGGAGTGGGTGATAAAATGGCACATGTGGCTCAGTGTTAAGTGCAAACTGATGCATACTGGGGCAAACCACCATCACGCCTGCCGCAACTTCACATATACACTGATGCAGACTGAACTTTGAGTAAATGACCAGAAAAGAGATTTTGGGGTCATGGTGGAGAGTTCATGGAAAGAGTCGACTCAGTGCACGTCAGTTGTGAAAGAGGCCAATTCCATTCCTTTTCCATTCTTTAATTATCTGGACTAGGCTTGTGCACTTCGATTCGGGTACAAAATGTTTTGTGCCCGGAAATGGCAATTTCGGAGGTTTTGTAACCAAAACAAAATTAAGAATTAAAAAACAGAGATTTTTGTTTCCAAATCAAAATGACTGTGTTTCAGACAGAATGCTTTGTTCTTTGGGAAAGCATTGCAATTGAAATTGACTTCTCTGACTCTCTCCACTCCAGTTGAGGTACTGAGTGATTAGCAGAAGATATGCAAAAAGCTGTTGAATGGTTTAGTTAAGTATGTGTTGTATTCAGTGTGACTGAAATGCAAACTGACCTTGCAAAGGGATTTGGAAGACAGCATTTTGAGAGAGAAATACCCAAATATCTTTGGGAGCTCAATGCAATTCCAAAGCTCTTGCTAAAAGCCATGGTATAAATTGTGTGGAGAAGCTTTTTGAGAAGCTGGTTAGGAAAGTTCTGAAATTACACAGGTTTTTCTTTCAAAGGTTTAGAAAGAATCTCTTGACTTGTTCAGGGCTCTTCTGAAGAGCTATTTTGTTTTTCTTCTGATTGTTATGAGTTATAGTGGTGTCTAAGTTTTGTTGCCCAAGTTGAGCAGTCTAATGTAATTTAGGCCACAATGTAATTTGGTGGGACATGATGTCTAAGCCAGGGGATCACAACTTTTGCCATTGCAGGGACAGGTCATCCACATGGGACTACAGGAGACAAAAGGAGGGGGGTGGGGAATACCCCTGTCAATCTATTGACAACCCCAGGAATCTTGGTTGCTTCTCTCATTCTTGTAACCATGATCCATGGTTTTGCACTTTCTTAAATGCAGTGATGATAAATCTCAACAATTCTGAACAGTAGGCTGATTTGTTTGGGCTACGGCTCACTCCACTTCAGTTAAATGAACATTTGAAGCTGTTCCATAGTACCAAGGCAGTTCATTGGTCTGTCTTGCTATCTCAAATGACCTGTGGTCACTGTTCCATGGGGAGGGAGTCTTTTTATTGAAAGATTGCTTGAATCCACAAATGGGTTGTGCCCAAATAGGGCAAAGGGCTGATTTCTTAGGAATTTTTGAGGTTTATGCATCTTGAAGATTTTTCCCCATAGGAAATAATGGAGGTTTCGGCAGCCCCATAACTCCACCTGGGGGGGGCACTGGGGTGGCCCGAAGAAAGTGATGATGTAGTGCACAGAGGGTGCCAACCACCCCCCTGGATTGCTAACCCATTGGGGTACTGGGCTTTGTTGTTTCTGAGGTGTTGAGTTTAGATTCTCTGGTAGCAAATGAGATTTTTAATGAAAAACCATGAATCCACTCTCATATGCTACTAGAGAATCTACTCTCAGAACACCTCTAGAGCAACAAAACCCTGTACTTCATGGGTTGGCAACCCATGTGGGTGGTTGGCACCCTATGTGCACTACACCGCCACTTACTCTGGACCACCCCAGTGCCCCTCAAGTGGAGTGATGGGACTGCAGGAACCTCCATTATACCTTACAAGGAAAATCTGAAAGATGCGTAACTTCATTAATTCTTTAAAAATCAGCCCTTTGCCAAATTCCTCTGAAAAAATTGTGGTAGCTTGCTTGTACCAACTGGGCACTACTACCAACCACACTCCACTCTGGGCAACCCCACCCCCTGCGTGAAGCTATTCTTTTCCTGAAATCTCCATCATACCCTATTGGGAAACTCTGAAAGATGCACAAACTTCAAAAATTCACCAAAAATCAGCAGTATTTTGGTGCAGAAGAGGGTAACCAAGATAAACAGGGGCCTCGAGCACTTTCCTTATGAGGCAAGGCTACAGCATCTGGGGCTTCCTACTTTGGAAAAGAGGCAACTAGTGGGAGGCATGATAGAAGTGTATAAAATTGTGCATGGAGTAGAGAGAGTGGACAAAGAGAAATTTTTCTCCTTCTCTCACAACACTGGAACCAGGGGTCATCCCATGAAACTGATTGCCAGGAAATTTATGACCAACAAAAGAAAGTACTTTTTTTAAACACAGTGCCCAGTTAATCCATGGAATTCTCTGCCACGGGATGTAGTATGGCCACTAGCTTGGATAGCATTAAAAGGGGTGTAGACATATTCATTCTATAAATAGCTACTAGTCTGGTGCTAGGCCACCTCCAGCCTCAGAGGCAAGATGCCTATAAACATCAGATGCAGGGGAGCAACAGCAGGAGAGAGGGCATGCCCTCACCTCTTGCCTGTGGGCTTCTTAGAGGCAACTGGTGGGCCACTGTGTGAAACATCATGCTGGATTAGGAAGGCCTTGGGCATTATCCAGCAAGACATGTTCTTATGTTCTTATGATCCATTTCCTAACCAGCCATCTTGATGATTTGTGAGACCAACATTCTTAACCTAAATACCTAAAGAGCATTTTTAAAAAATGGTTGAATGCAAATGACTGTCGTAAATCTGTTAGCTCGGCTAAACCAACAGGATTTACAACCTCCTTCAGCACTCCCCCTGTGAGTTAACAGAAAGTAGCAGCGAAGCAGTAAATGAATCAAGTCCCCTGAACTGAACTAGGTACCCTGCATCTAACAATAACTGAGTAATAACTGAAAAGAAAACAACAGAGCAAGGAATGAAAAAGAACAAAGGACACCAGAGCAAGGAATTAAAGGAACAGGAACACAGAGCAGGAAAGAACAGAACAAGGGCAAACTGGAACCCGGAAAAGTTGAGAATTCAAAATAGAACACGGTCTGTGGTCAGTGAAAGTTGCTAACAGCATCGGTGAAAATCACAGACTGCTTGATATATGGCTCAAGAGAGCCAGCAGCCAATCAGGCTTCCCTGAGTCAGCACTTCTGCTTCCTCTCTTGTGATCTCCTGTGCCTGCGTGTCTCCCACTGAGCTTTCCTCTGGAGACATCTTCTCAAGACTGGTGAAATCCCAGGCTCCTCCTGATCAGCCTTCATGTCTGGCAGCTGTTCCAAATCCTCAGCTCCAGAGTCTGGTCTCCCTGCTAAATCCTGTTGCTGTGCCTCTGAGCCCTCACTAGCAGGCAAATCCTCCTGTTCCTCCTCTGACTCTTCTGAGTCAGAAGTCTGAGCCATGAGAATGACCTACTGAATAAATGTAGGTAAATTTTACAGCTGTGCACCAAAAAATTGTTGGGTTTGATCCAACCCAACTCCCCAAACCAGCAAAATTGTCAGAAAGCTGTCATGACCCCCCAAAACTGTAAGAACTGGAGTCAGGTCAAATTGGACCTGACCTTTTCTTGACATTTTGTTGAGTCCTTTCCCTTCACTCACCGGCCTCTCCTTGTTCCTCTCCCTTCAGCTTCCCTTTCCCTGTCTTCCCTCATGCCTCTGCTCCTAATCTCTGTCTCTTACCTGGTACTCTGTGGGGGCCACGGACAGCAGGCGCAACTTCCTTTTCGCTTCCTATTGAGCACTGGAGCCAGCTGTTTGCCTTCACACAGCTCATTTTTCAAATTCCAAATTCCCTACCCACCTGGCCTGTAAAATTGAAAGCTTTAGAACCCAGCATGGTAGATTGTGGGGTGCGTAGTTCTTTCAATGGATGCAATCATAGCATATCAGTATGCTGTGAAAAGCACAGGAGCAGGCTAGGTGGTTCCCTCTCCACTTATCAGTCAGCATGTTTGGGATGGCTGTATTTGTTGTAGCTTCTAGAGAGAAGGGAGAATTGGCAAGTAGAAATTCATAATCATATTTGCATTCTTCATATTCATAATTATTTCTAAATAATTAATATTAATAACAAACAAACAACAGCAACAGAAAATTGTTAATGGTGTGGATGGGCATCCCCCCCGACCCCAAGAAGAAACAGACTTGGATTTTTTGTACGTTGTTGCCTACTATTGAGACTTGAGGATTCTACTTAAAGGACCAGATGCTGAAGGAAGGATAAAAAAATATTCTGCCTTAATAGAACCATTTTATGATTTTTGGCGACTTCACACAATAGTAAAGAAGGCCTTGATCCTCTACAACTATCTCTTTTTGTTGTGGCAGTCATCATCCAATTTAACTTAAATACATGATTGTTGCAACATGTCCTTACCACACTATAATTCACACTCTGGGGAGGAAGATTGCAGAACACAGCCTGCATAACCTCAGTATTTGCTAGACCAGACTTAAGAGGGAAAAACACAATGTTCCCAAATGCAAAAGTACAGTACATCATTTGATTTGTCCATCTGGAATTATTGTTTTCTATTAAGTTATTTTATACTTGCATTTGGTTATGAGCAACCACAACCTGTGGGCACTCATTAACCCTTCATAAGAGTGCAACTGCATTTTCCAAAGCAATCTCTGTACCACAAGCATATTTGAGAAGTGATTTAAATTATGGAAAGTGTTTGTTTCGAGAACCTTCTGGCTCTACACCTGAACCCTTTCCCCTAAGGGTGCTCTAATATGGATCTTTTTATAATCACCTCAATCAGATATTGCTGTGTGCCATACAAGTGTTCATGGTTAATGTGCTTGCCTTTGTCTTAATATGGTTTTGCTAAACTGCCTAATAAAAGACAGAACAGCTGTTTACAAAATGATTCAGTAAAGCAGCTGTCCTGGGACGATCACCGCTGGCATTTCCATCTTGGCATGAACCTACAAAGAACGGCTTAAGGGAAATTTTAATTTAATAATTGATTCAATTAGCTTTCGAATGAGACTTGTGGATCCCTCCTTTCTCCCCTTGAAATAGAAAGATTAAAGTTTTCTGATTATTTTCTAAGCATAATATCGGAACCAGGCTTCACTGAGGATAAATGCTGAATGCATTACTGTTTTGGTACAAGTCCTACCTCTTCCAATAACTTTTTGTGTGGCCCTCGACAAAACACCATTAAGAGATGGTGACTTACCGAGGGCCACGCAACAAGTTATTGAGAGAGCAGCTATGATGAGCTTCAGCTCAACCTAACAAACTGGGGCTTACCTCATGGAGAGAACACAATAAAGAGAGTACAGCATTTGGAGATGAAGCTGCAATCTTATGCCAACATACTAAGAAGTAAGTCTAATTGAACTCAGTGAGCCTCTTTTGAGTAAACTGCATAGGATCATACTGCAAAATCCTGCACACATAATAACTAGTAGTAGGAGCCTTCAAATTCACCAAATATCTAGACTATAGGATACCTTGGTGTTAAGGATTGAGATTAAGTCCTCCATTTTGTGTTCTGTTATGATTATGTTGTTTTCTTCAAAATGTCACCCTAGGAGCAAAAGGTGAGCCTAGGAAGTCATTTACAGCCTGAAGTCAAAAGATTAGCCTAAGAAAACAGTTACATCCTGAGGTGAAAAGGTTAGCCCAGAAAACAAAAACCAAGAATGCAAAATTTGCTCTCCTGATGGACTACTTTGGGGTGGGGTTAGTAGTTTTAGGATTTGAAAGGCAGAGTTGACGATGAGTTAGTCAGTAGGTGCTGGAGACTGAAAGAAGAAAGCCAGAGGAAGAAGGATAAGAACTGTTGCAAGAAGAAGAAAGCTGCTGAAGGTCTGAGGAATGAGCAAGACTGGCTGCATTAGGGACACTGTTTCAGAAGAATAGCTGGCTGTGTTTATCCTGCTTTGCTTTTTGATCATATGGTTTTAAAATAAAAATTCAGAAAACCATTTCTAAGAATACTATTCTTAGTCTGCAGCTCTCCAGCAGACGATCAGGCTCAGCCCACTTTCCCGCAGATGATCAGTCCTGCAGCCCTGGGTGACCGGATCAGCCGCCCACACGTCTACCGGCTCCATCACGGAGCTGGTGGGGGCTGTGGGGATCGGCGGCCGCCTGGCCCCCAGATGTCCCAGGATTTTATTTATTATTAAATAATATTATTAATTTTAATATTATTTATTATTTTTATTTATTGTTTTTATTTTTACATTTATATCCCGCTTTTTCCTCCAAGGAGCTCAGAGTAGTGAACATGGTTATGTTTATCCTCACAACAACTCTGTGAAGTAGCTTAGGACGAGCGTGCAGGGCATTTTGGGGGGACCCCTGACACCAGGAGGCTGCTTGTAGCCTCCCAGCCAGGGGTCTACTTGTGTGTCACCATGTGCTGCAGTGGCACTCTATCAAGAAAACAAAGTTAACGGAGCGCTTGCTTACTCCTGCTAACTTGACAAAGAGGCACCTTTTACCATGGTGATTCTCTTTATTTAGCAGGGGGAGAGTAACTGGCCTTATCCAGCCCCAGCACAGTACTTCCAGTGACTGTTGCTGGTGTCTATCTGATGTTTCTTTTTAGATTGTGAGCCCTTTGGGGACAGGGATCCATTTTATTTTTCTTATTTATTTGTTGTTTCTTTGTGTAAACCACCCTGAGCCATTTTTGGAAGGGTGATATAGAAATCAAATAGATAGATAGATAGATAGATAGATAGATAGATAGATAGATAGATCTCGTTTAAGGGGAGGTGCAATTAGGTGGGCCTGGCTCGCCGCCTTGGAACCACCGGGCTCTCCCACAAGCCCGGTGGTTCTGACGATCACTAGAAAGTAGGCTAGGCTCCCTTAGCCAGCTTTCTAGTGATCCTGGGAATAGGCTCTGTGACACCAAGTTACATGGTGTAGTTGTAGTGCTTTACCATCTCTGCCTTACCTAAATCTATCTCTTCCATGCTCTTATACCTGATGTATAAATTTGTTTTTCTTCTGTGTGGGCCTACATCTAATTATGCCATAAGAATTGAATTATTCCATGGAATGCATTTGTGTTTCAAGTTACCCTGCTTCCTTGTGCTTTTGAAACTTACGTAATACAAGCACTAGAGATGCTGGTAAGCTTCTTCAAGCTGGAGCCCTGTTTAGTGATGCAATGGGGGGGAGGATCAGTCCAGCCTTGCAATCAGAGAAGCACCCACCATCATGCTTAGGGCTCTTCCCTCTTCAAGCAGGCAATCACAGAAGTGCCTGCCATCACAGGTAGGGCTCTTCCCTCTTCAGACTAGCCCCACCGTAAGTGTTAGTGGTGAGGCATGAAGACGATTTTTTTAAAGTCTCTATACCACCTGACATGTGCATCCCTAGGTGGTGTACATAAGTTAAGATACAATATAAAAACAGTATAGAATGATTAAAACAATTATGATATAAAATCAATTAAAATTAATTAAAAGCCTGAGAAATAAGGTTTGACACAGCAAGGGTGGGGCTTCCTCCCCTTCGTACCACTGTACATGGCTACAGCACTGTACACGGCTACAGTGTGATTTTATAACATCTGAATCACTCAGGAGTAAAGGCATAGTGGCTGATGGAAGCTGGAATTTTTCTAATGGCTATTGGAGTGTGACAGCCATTGCAGTAGCCATTAGAAAGTCTCCAACTCCCAATGGATATCATGCCTTTCCTCCTGACATGCTGCAGACCCAGAGCATCAGGACTACAAAGGTGTGTGCACGCATGTGCGCATGTGTACACACACACACACACACACTCGCTAACCACTACTGTTTTATTCCTGGCATACT
Source organism: Hemicordylus capensis (assembly GCF_027244095.1). Lineage (NCBI taxonomy): Eukaryota > Metazoa > Chordata > Lepidosauria > Squamata > Cordylidae > Hemicordylus > Hemicordylus capensis. The sequence goes on from NC_069657.1 coordinate 307,418,777, forward strand.
GAAGTAGAGGACTGGCAGGGAGGAAAACATTCCTCTCTTCTCCCAGGTTTCTGATTTCTGGCACTGTTGCTGCTTCTGCCATGGGACAGATAAGTAAAAGGCAGAGGGGAGTGTATTTTAGGAGGGTGGACAGCTGATGGGGAGGGTGGCAGGAGGGGGCACCAAATAACCCATTGAACCAATGTAAAAAAATACTGTGACAGAGGATATTTTTGTGCATAATGTGTGTGCATAAAATCTAATCATCATCATCATCATCATCATCATCATCTGCTAATTGACAAAGTATCTTCTCTAAAACTTCCTACTCTTTATGGAGCTTCTCTCTAGACGGCACTGTTGCTGCAGACATGTATTGCTGGAATATGGAAAAACACACAACTGTTTACAGGAATCTCAGCTGTGCAATTTTGGTTTTTACTGAGGTATTGGTATTTTCACTTTGGCTTCTTTGATGGTAAAACCCACATTAAGGCTTTTCTCAGTGAATATAAATTGTTGCCTTCCTTAAGTGTTTTAGCTTTTGCATGGCTATATCAACACTTCCCTTTCAAATCCCCTTTCTTTGCCACATTAAGAGCACCAGTGAACATTTTCCTTGCTCCATACCATAAGAACAAGAATATAAACTGTCTTATACTTCTTATTATAGTTCTTACTCTATCTTTAAATTGTTCATAAGGAGAAACAATGCCTCGGGTTTGCTTTAGGCAGGACTGCCCTATTTAGATGTTTTAAGCTCATCAGACAAACACTGTCCCATGCCATTCTCAGCATTTTTGTTTAGGTTTGTCATGCAAATTGGAAGCAAAACAACAAAAATATTGGCAATTGCCTAATATGGTGCAGGAAGGTATATATTCCTCCATCTTACTTATCTTTCCACTTTTCAGTTCATATGGAATTTTAAATGTGCAACTGTTTCTCATTCCTTTATAGTGTGTTCCTCTGAACGCACTCTGTGAGGAAGATTGCCAGTACTTCTGTTTTATAGGTATGGAGCTGAGGAAAGAGTAACCAAGATGGTGTCACTACTAATTCCAAAACATGACCACTTGGGTGAATGTTATAGCACTTTACTACTGAGTAGCAAGATCAAAGAGCGTTCGCTCCTGGAATTTATTCTGAAATGTGAGATAGACCAGTAGGTGCTAAGTTGTAATCTCACAATTTAACTGTCACCTATTGGCAGAAAAGCACATGACTCTGTAGTTGCCAGCAGTCGACACCAACTCAGTGGCACAACCTTTCTTTTCCACTGGTACATTGCATAGGGAGCTACCTTATATTGAGTGAGACCAATGGTCCAACTAGCTCAGTATTGTCTACACCAGGCCTGCTCAACCTAGGTCCCCCAGATGTTTTTGGACTAAAGCTCCCATAATCCCCAGCCACAGTGGCCAATAGTCAGAGATTATGGGAGTTGTAGTCCAACATTTGCAGGAGGGCCAACGCTGAGCAGCCCTGGTCTACACTGACTGGCAGTGGCTTCCCCAAGGTTGCAGGCAGGACTGTAACCCAGCCCTACCTGGAGATTCCAGAGATTAACCTGGAATCTTCTGCATGCAGAGCAGGTGCTTTACCACTGAGCTATAGCTTCATTCCCAATACTCCTTGAGGCACTTCACACAATCAAAGTGAAGCACCTAGAGGTGGTTTGCGGGGAGAGCAGGCTTAGTCCGCTCTCCCCACACACGAGCAGGGAGCCATCCCTGGGCGGCTGGATTGGCTGCCCACATGACTACTGGCTCCGTCATGGAGCCAGTAGAGCGGCGAGTATCAGGGGCCGCCCAACCCCCAGAAGTCCCAGGATGCCCCCTGTGAGTGCACAGGGCATTCTGGCGAGACCCCCAAGGCCGGGAGACTTGTTGGACCCTCCTGGTTGGGGGTCTCCTTGTGATTTGCCATGGTGCGGAGCTGCGCCGTGGCAACTCACGGCCACCAAAACGGGGTTATCAGAGTGCTCACTCTGCTAACCTTATTTAAGGGAGGGGGGATTAAGCAGGCTAATCCCCAGCAGGCTCCTGGCGGTTCTCACAGCTGCTCGAAAGCGGGCTGGGCTCCCTTAGTCTGCTTTCAAACGGTCATGTGAATAGCCTCCCTATGTTGTGACTTAGGCCGGGTCTATATATACAGCAGAAGGAAGTGATCCTGAGGTGGCAGAATGGATTATACCACTTCAGGCTGCAGGTACAGGGATGACAATGTAATGCTTTCCTACATTAAAAAAACTTCCCTCCCACTAGAAAACTAGCACAGTAGGAAATTGCCTAAGCTGTCAGCTCTCTCTCTGATGCACTAGTTTTTTTTGTGGGTAGGAGATTTTTTTAAAAAATTGTTAAGTTTAAGTTTTTAAAAGTTTTAATGTTAAGTTTAAGTTTTAAATTTGTTAGGTTTTAAGATTTTACATGGGGGTCCATTCCAAAAGGACATGTTTCTCCCCTACATCCAAGTCTTTTGCTGCATGTATTGATCAGGCCTTAGTCTGGACTTGAGCTCATAACTTCATCTACTATCTCTACAATTCTACAAACATATCTCTACAATTCTAGTTTTCCTGTTTCTGGAACTGCTTCTAAATTGCCTTCCTTTACAAGGGGGTAAAACGTTTGACAGGGTTGCTACTGGTTACTGATGGTTACCAAATTCTTCCAAGGAATGGCATTCCAGTTCTGCATCTACTCATGTCATTGCCACAGCTGTCTTGAATCAATGGTCAATATGCTACAATTTGGTGCATTTATAAGAAATGTGTCAGCGAAGTTCTTTCACACCTTTGCCTGTTGGTGATGTGTCATTGGAGTTGGCGGCAATTTACCAGAAGGACTGCCTCTTTTCAAAATGTCAGCCCAGTCTGTGGTGGAGGCTTTTAAAGTATTTTGTACATTCAGAAAACTAAGCTAAAAGCAATGCAGCTGTCGCTAATATGTGGACATAGTGCAACATGCCGAAGAGCACACATTTTATATATCTTGCTGAATTGTGAGGTGCTTAAGAAAGCATCTTGTGAAATGGAAAGGTAGTTTCCACTCCATTATAAATGACTGGCCATCATTTATTAACCACAATATACAGTAGTTGTGTATATAAGACCAAGAGCCTGTTCTCTGTCTCCTGTCCACAAAAATCCAGACAACCACAAAATCACTGAAACACTTAAAAGTCTTCTGCTTGCATCACAACTGACTGCTCTGGCTCCTGAAAGACACGCATATATCTTCAGAGGTAGATTTGCTGTTCAGTTTTCAGATGTATTAAATCTGCCTGTAGTGTCACAATGGCTACTCTTTTGGAAATAAAACATGCAGAAACAGCACAAGACCCATACTAATCCCAGATTTGTAGCCTTTTGACATATTGCCTTATGGGTACTTAAGAACACCAGCTGGTATAGACAGGAAACTTAAGTTCATTTGCTTCTGGTTTGTTTATGTGGACAGCAAAAATCATAGTTAGGAAAACTATTACCTAGGATCATAATTTAAGCCATGCAGTGCAAATGAGACGGAGCTTTGGCAAGGAAGGGACTGAGAAGGGTGACTTGTGGGAAAAGGTGGTGAATATGTGAGGATGGACTCTGAGAAGAAATATGTTTCAAAGAGTGGTTTGTAGAAAAAAGATGGTGAATTATTTTATTTACTGGCTTATTTATATTTATGCCACCTTTTGGTCCTCAAATAGCCCCCCAAAGTTGCTCATATAAACATTTAAAAATATCATATTAAATCCAAAATAAATCTAGTTCAAATTATGGTAAGAAACAAACAGCATAAAGCAGATACATATGGGAAGGGGATGGAGAGTTGCAGTGTGCTAACATCAAATGCTTGGCAAAACAAAAATGTCTTCACCAAACAATAGAGCACCAACACTAAGAGGGTTAAGCAGGCCTCACAGGACAGAGAGTTTCAGAAGCAGGGTTCCACAACAGAAAAGACCCTGGCCTGTCAACAGAAAAGACCCTGTCCCCTGCTAGTCAGAACTATGAAGGGGAGGAATGCGGAGTAGAGCTTCAGATGCGGAATACATTGGACAGGCAGATTCATATAGGGAGAGGTGATCCTCAGCCCTAAATCATTTAGGGCTTTGAATGCCATGATCTCGAATGATTTTCATTATCCAAGTGCATGGCTGGTGCCACAGATGGGCCAAACTGAGCACAGGCCCACACCTGGCTATGTGAGGGCCTATTTGGGATGGACTGATGACTTCGTGGCTGGTAGCAGGGTGCAGGTCAATTTGTGTCACTGCTGCCTTTGCCTCTAGGCATTTCCTATTAGCCAATGATAGTGACCTCCAGAAAGGGTGGACCCTTCCATTGGCTGATCACTGATGGGGAGGGCAGGAAAAGGAAGAGCTGCTGCATGAGTCTGGATGCACAGTCCTGTCCTCCCCAATGGCCAAGGGGCTATCTCCCATGCTGTGCCATCACAGCAGCCTTTGAGAAAGTCCATTGACTAGTGGGAGTGGGGAGGAGTTGTGCCCAAAGAGCCCTTGGCTCTTGTTCCTGCTGCTCTTCATTGCTAGCCTTCAAGAACAGGCATGGGGAGGAACTGCCACTGAAAGTCTTCAGCAGTGGCTCCTTTCATTCCCATCCTGCAAGGGTGGGAGGGGGAGATGAGCTTCAGGTGCTGCTGCTCTCATCGCTGCTCAGTTGCTCCTGGGGAGAAGACAGGGTTGCCAGGACACCCTGGGGAGGGCACAGAGTGCCTTTGCAGAAAGGGACCCAGATCATGGCCTTTCTCCAGGTCCCAGTACAACTGACACCAGCCTCTTCTCCCTTCTTTAACCAGCCAGGATAAGCAAGGGTCAATCAGGCAACAGCTTGGCTGCAGACTGCCATTACTATGTCCATGTCTTCAGGCTCAGTAAACTGAGCAGGGCAAGCAGATGACAAAGGCTTTTCATTCATGGGTTTTGCTCTCAATGTGAAGTCCAACTCAGAATGGATGTGAGCAATTTTGTCAGTAAAATGCTGATCACTCTTTCCCTCCTCCCTCGGGGCCAGGTTGTAAAAAGCCACAAACCACACAGTATAGCTCCGACCGATGCCATTTTGCTGACACAGAAGAAGGTTTTGTTCACCGCAGTTACCAATACAGATATGCTCTAACACGAGCTCCAGCCAAACTCTAGCCTGAGTCTTTCTTCAGTGTTTCAGCCTGTATTTCAGCTGCTTCCTTGTTCTAAGCTCTTCTGAATATGAGCACACCCATGCTCTGCCCACTGGGAAGAATGTTTAATGCAGGCCCCACAGGGTGGCCTCCAAAATGGCCACCAGATCAAGGCGGGGGGGGGAGGCTGAAAACTGGCCGAATAGTGGCCAAACTAGTTTCGGAAGGGCGGTATAGAAATTGAATTATTAATAATAATAATAATAATAATAATAATAATAATAATAATAAACAACGGCTGATTTTTTGAATAGGGAGGCTGGCGGAGGGAGGGGGAACCTCTGCGGATCCCCCCCACTGCCACCTTGGACAACTCCCCTGGAGGTGGTAAGTGTAAAAAATGAATTAAATTTTCAAAAAAATACGAACCCCCAGCAGGGTTCAGCCCAGAGTTGGACTGAGCAGGAGGTGGTTCGATTCGACCCTGAACAGTTGAACCGGAGTGGTTTGCTATCAAACACGTTCAATGTTGAACCTGTTTGCACATCCCTACTAAGTTTATCCTCCAAGTTATGCTGTGCTCTCTGTTAAGCTTCCTCCTTAGTGCTGCATATTTTCTTGACACATGACATTCCGTCTCCAGTATATGGTGCTAGAACTCTCAGTGGCCAAGCATATAGGGGTAGACCATCTCTCAGGGGCATACCAAAGGCTGGCGTTGGCCCTGAGACAAAAAGTGAAGATGGACCCCTGCCCCCCCTCCCCGCCCTGCACCTTCATCTTCAGGGATATATGAGAGGAGATCAAAGAGCAAGCTATTGCCAAGCCAATGCCCCCTTCAGTGGCCTAGGCACATCAGTCCCCCTTGTTAACTTGTAGCTAGGCCCTTGCCATCTCCACTCATACCGCTTTTCCCAACAAGAAAAGATACAGAACAATGTAACTTTTCATTTAAGCAAACATGTATGTGAGTTAGTTGTCAGTGAGAAGTTCAGCTGGTGCTATAAATCAGGGCAAAACTGAGTGGGCTTTATTTCTGTTGCAAAGCCGTCAGTGCCTGATGTTAGCTATGTGTAAAACAGATATAACAACACTGAGATGGCACTGCTTTGAAAACAGATTAGAAATGTCCATAAATATTGTCTCCATGCAACAAAACTATATGACATGTAATAGCAATGCTATATCACAGAGAGCCCTTTTTTAGATTCACTCAGGAGAACCTGTATTCAGCATTACCATGAGGTAATAATCATCAGGTAGATAGGTTTTGGCATGACATGCAACAGGAATGATGTTCCTGCCCAAATACTGAGAGAATCCAGGGAGGCCTGACTCTGGGTGCCCCATCTTCTAAGCAGCTATGAGGCAGAGAGGCTGTTGTCATGTGCAGCCTGGGTTAGGCTGCTCAGCGCATGAGAACCACCAGGATCTGGCCTGATCCTGGCAGGCCAGCACCACATAGCCCAGCTTTTTAGCTTGGCTGTTACCCAAGTTTAAGGGAGCAAGCACACCCTTAACTGGGCTACCAGGTCATGTGTTCGCTGGGGCTATGTTTAGTCCCAATAGACATACTAGAGCATCTTTCTCCTGGGAGAATCCCCCAATGCACTGTGCATGTTGCACAGTGCATTCTGGGATTTCTGGAGGTCAGGATGTGTTGTTCTGACCTTTGGACCTGTGCGCTGCACCATGTAGTGCTGCTCATCTGGGAGCATGGTCCACCCTCCCAGAAACCTGCAGTCGCTCGTCTGGAGGGAAGATGAGTTTACCCAGCATTCCCCCCTGCACCTCACCCACTCAGTTGTGTGAATGACCTCAGGTCCTCCATAGCAGTAGCACCTCAGATATGGAACTCCACTCCCCTTTCTGTTTGATCAGTGCCTTATTTGTTTCTTTATTAAAATATATGTACCTTTCTGCCTAATAAGACATTTGAGGAGATGAATAAACAAGATTTAAGCCAAGCATACTATAAGTTAAAAATAAATAAAAGTAAAATCACAACAATAAATAGCAACAAGAAGATAAAAAAGAAATATAATTCAGAGCAGAGAGCTTCAAAGCCGTAGGCACACCTAAACAGCAACATTTCTGCTCAGACTCTAACAACCTCTAGGGAAGGGGATAATGTGATCTCCTGAGACGAGATTATATTTGTTGACCTTTAGGCACCAGGTTATTTTGTTTTTTCAGTCATATAATTCTTTTGTAAAATAGCTTTTAGCAACTTGATTAAATTATTCTGATCTGCTGCTGATTAAAATGTTATTTGCTGTTATTTTTTAAAAATGTTTTTTTAAATGTATACTTGGAAGTTGTCTTTTTAATTGTACAGTGGGATAAATACCTTTTAAAAACCAATGATCTCTTCCACAGGTCTTCCAAGCTGTCCAGTGTAGCTTATCTTTAGTGGAACTGAAGGTTTTTCCAAACGGCAATTTATTTCTGCTTCGCAACACGTAGGGTAGGGATTCATTCATATGAGGGAGGTATTTACAGCACCCCCAGTTCAGTGCTGTTCATACAGCCAGTGGCATTATTCAACTTTTTTCATGACAATTGGCCCTTAATGTGTTACATAAGTGTCTTTTAAAGGTTGCACTTTGCTGGGGTGCTGAAAACCGTTGTGTGGTATATTCTGGCATTTTTGCTGAGTCCTGTAGTGAGACTGTGGGGAAAATTCTCCCCGTGCCAAAGAACTCTTTAGCTGCCACCACTAAGTTTCCCCCAAAACTCAGCATCTGAGATCAATATTCCATTCCCCTTTTCTTTCTAGAATGGTAGAGGGTTTTTCCCTTCAGATAATGTGAGGGAGAAATAATCAATAGCTCTTGATGAAATTAAACAAGATTTTTATTTGTTCTATCACAGTACTTCAAGCTTGAAAGTTACATGTACAAGAGGTGTTCACACATAATGGTTTCGTTAACTCTTGGTACACACACGTTCATAGAAACTTTTCTTTTCTATCTTCTTCCTCTGTATTCTTGTGGAAACAGTGCGTAGCTTGTCCCGCCACCCCCACCCAGCCACCTTGTTCCTCTTTTCATTCCCTCAGGGCTCTCCTTCAGCAAAGATCCTGCTCCAGAGGGCAGTCTAGATCACCTGCCACTCTTTGCCACCTCCTCTCAGTACCAGAGAAGTCCCGTCAGTTCAAGATATAAGGTCCAGAACAAGCTTTAAGAACATAAGAACATAAGAACAGCCCTGCTGGATCAGGCCCAAGGCCCATCGAGTCCAGCATCCTGCTTCACACAGTGGCCCACCAGATGCTGCTGGAAGCCACAGGCAGGAGTTGAGGGCGTGCCCTCTCTCCTGCCATTACTCCCCTGCAACTGGTACTCAGAGGCACCCTGCCCCCAAGGCTGGAGGTGGCCCACAGCCCTCCGACTAGCACCCACTGATAGACCTCTCCTCCATGAAGTTATCCAAACCCCTCTTAAAGCCATCCAGGTTGTCGGCTGTCACCACATCCTGTGGCAGAGAGTTCCACAAGTGGATTTAGGCTCCTTATTCCCTTTCTCAGACTCTCTTCTCCTTCTCCAGCCACCAAGTGATCTTCTTAACTGGTCCTCTCCTCTCTGTCATCCGCCTTCCCCTAGCATTCTAACTGAGATTTCCCTTTTCCACCAGCAAGGGTCTCTCCACTGCAACTGTCAGTCAAACACTGTATACACTATAGAATAATTATCATCACACTTCTATACAATTAACTCACTTTACAACTATTACAAAAACATTGTACGATCTATTACAGATCCACCACAGAGATCATGTGGATAAAGTGAACAAAGCGAGGGGGGGAGATGTGGCTACCTGCCTGAGAGTGACTTTGGGAAGTGTTGCTTCTCAATTCCTAACCAGGCAAATTGTTTCCTATGACCTGCAGTTAACTTCCAGTCACAGTGTGATGTAATTTTTTTTGTTTATTTCTCCCCCTGGTGCCCTTGCACACTGCCAGCAGTGTGCTAGAACAATGGACAGGCACACCACACAGGCAAATCCAAAATCCATATAGCAGCTTTCATGCTGTGTGCTGTAATGTAGGCCTGTGCCTTTGGCTACACCTGACAGCAATATTCTGGATATACTGAGAATCAGTCTGATACAGGGAAGCTTATATCAAATTGCAATGACTGAAATCCCTTTTGGAAATAGTTAAAATTATCATTAAAACTATTGTAAAACTGGAAGATAAAATGGTGGTAGAAATACAAAATGGCATCTGTAGCTAGTTTCTGCAGTCGGAGCCATTTTCCCACCATCCGTGACTGTAGATGGGTTTGATTGATCTCCTGCACAGATATTCTTCTACAAGAACACTGGGTCCTGAGCATATGGGGTCCTGAGCATATGGACACACACACACACACACACACACACACACACACACACAGAGTACTATTTCCAAAACACAGCTTCTACCCCTTGTTAACATTTGCCAATACTGAGTAAAATTTAAGACATATTAAGCTTTCTAGAGATCTAATAAAATATATATGAAGCAATAAAAGTAGTCTATGAAGTTTCTAAGCACTCTATAAAGTAGCATTAAAAAGCTGTCATTTGTTAGAAATTGCTATTGTGTATGAAGATGAAATGTCTGCCTAATTTTAATATTTCATTTATGTGCATGGCCTTGGTGTTTCAAATGCCCATTAGTATATGGTACCGGGAATGTCATGTTTTCAAAATATAGCTCTTAACAACAGTAAAAAAGACAATCAGAGTTCAGTCTGAATGCTCACAACTCAGTTATTAATGTGTGTGCATGTACCCATGAACTCACATACACACAAAAGGCACTATTAACATCCTGTGAGACATGTACATGTTCCATGTCAAGCTTATTAATTCAGTCTAGTATCTTAATTCTGATTTCTTCAGTGATCTCCACAGATACATACATGATAAAAACTCAAGCAGTTCAAATGCTAGCTTGTTTTGACCTTGAGAATGATGATATGCTAGCAAAATGCTGTAGGTTATTTATTAATTGTTTGCTCAACAACATCTTCCTTGTGCTCTCTTTATGGATCAATGCCTTTTCTTCCATGCTATCCCTGGCAGTGTTTTCTAAACTTGGTCAGAATTGAAAATAAAGGAGAGGAGATCTGGTCTTGTGGTAGCAAGCATGACTTGTCCCCTTAGCTCAGCAGGGTCTGTCCTGGGTGCATATGAATGGGAGACTAGAAGTGTGAGCACTGGAAGATATTCCCCTCAGGGGATGGAGCCGCTCTGGGAAAAGCATCTAGGTTCCAATTTCCCTCCGTGGCATCTCCAAGATAGGGCTGAGAGAGATTCCTGCCTGCAACCTTGGAAAAGCCACTGCCAGCCTGTGAAGACAATACCGAGTTAGATGGACCTACGGTCTGACTCAGTATATGGCAGCTTCCTATGTGCCTTTGTTCCTAAGATGAAAAGAGAACTAGCTGTTTTCTTTTCACCAGTTTGATGTCTGCATTAAGCTGATTTTTAAAGAATCAAGTTTACCTTGACTCTGAGTAAATATAATTCTGACCTCCCCACCTTTACTGTTCAGTGCTTTATGACATACTCATCCATGCTCTTCTGTACAAAGTTACATGCAATAAAATATTCCGGTACATTCCACTCAGACACAAATGGTGGTGATTTAGCATTAATTATGAGGTGATTGCCCACTAAAATGGATGTGACGTTATTCATCAGATAGTATCCAAGAAAGAACTACTGCAATGTTATGCAAAACTAAATGCTCATCAGGTTCACCGCATTGTGTCCAGCTGTGGTCCCCAAAAAGCTTGTATGGAAATCAAAGTAGTGGTTGCCATCTTTTGTTTCTACACCGTCTGGCATATTAGCTCTAAACATGGAGGTTCCATTCCTACTCCCATAGCTCAGTCCCAGTCCAAAAAACTATTCTGTTATTGGTCTCATTAGTATGAGGTTGAAAAAACCTTGATTTTGTAAGAGTTAGTGAGGGAGAAGAGATGCTTCAAATGTTTAAATTAAAGACACTCTTCAAAGACAGTGAATTAATGGTGTGGGGGGAGTCAGCCTCAGACATTTGAGCCTAAGAAGCCAACCCGAATGTGTTAATGGAATTATCAGCACTCTGCATATAGATTTCCTTTTTCTGCTTAGTACATATGGTCCTAATTGACCCTGTGGCATGACCTTTTAGCTGAAGTCTTCCTGAATTGGTTATAGCATTTGCAGACTTTTACTCATCCAGAGTCTTTAAATAACATTCTGTATCTGTATCAAACAAAACCCATCTGTTTGGCCTGGCCTTTCAGGGTTTTTAATCAGTTTTTAATTGTTTTAATGTTACCCTGGTTTTCAGGGTTTTAATTGTTTTGATAGTTTAATTGTTTTTAAAGTTGTTTTAAATTGGTATTTATATTTGTATCTCTGTTTTAATTGTTTTTAATGTTTTCTGTTTTAATTGTAAACCTCCCTGAGCCATTTCGGAAGGGCGGTATAAAAATCAAATAAATAAATAAATAAATAAATAAATAAATAAAATATCTGTGCTTTTTTTTTTAAAGTGTAAAAACAAAAGAATGTTACAAGGACTATCTTCATATGCTTTTAGTAGACACGTTCCTACTGCAGTATGTTCTTAGTTATTATATATCATCAAATGACCAAAGGTTTTCTTCTTGATAAGAATACTAAATACTGGGCATATAACTCAGCAGCTGATGGAAATAGGGAATGGCCCTGTATGGAATATAGGGATCATGAGCAATGCATGCTGTGAATGTAATGAGAAGATGCCAGACTGTCAGAGCTGACGGCTATTCAGTGTATAAGCACAGTGCCACACCAGATTTCATTTAGCCTAGCATTATTCTGTTTTGAAAAGCAGCCAGTGCTTCATTCTGCTGTGAAAGGTCAGGAAATAAAATAATATTTTTCCTTGGTATGGGGAGGGCATCCTAACGTGACGGGTTATCAAGCTCTGCATGCTCCGAGACAGGACCAATCAAATTTCAGGTCGATCATATGTATCCAGACAGCTGTCACTCATCCCCAGTTCCAGTCCTGTCTCGCTCCGCAGACAGAGCTTGAGTATTGCTGTGAGAAAAAATTTCACAGCCTTTCTCCTTTTTTATTTTAATAGTTTTTACTTTGGGATTTCCTCTGTTGAGGTCTCTCTTATTCGCAATATGGAGCCTGATTATATGGGGGATATGTTGAAGGGTTCCCTTCCGGAGGGCCCCTTCACAAAAGCCGCGATTGTTCCCTTGGTGGCAGGGACAGCGAGCTTTGGCCTAACGGCCATTGATAAAGGAGAGGAGATTACTGTGAGCCAGGAGGCTTCTAATCTGCCCGCCCCACCACCCAAGAAATTGAAAAAGAAAACTAAACACCTAAAGGAAAAGGGCATTGTCAAAAAGAAAAAGCATATACGATCCCCTGGCAGCACGCCACTGAGCGATAAGACTGCAGTTGAAGGCAGTTCGGGCGCAGCAACCTTCCGCTTTCCTGCCTGATTTAACTGCCGAAGGCGCGGTGGCCATTTTAGCTCTCCTCTCCAAGTCTAGCCCTGCCATTCTTTTTAAGAGCAATGGGGAACCTGGGCGCATGATGCCGATCTCTGAACCCTTCCAAGGTTCTGTGTCTATTAATGACCCCCCCATGGGGTCTGATTAGCGCGCCAGCGGCGGTCTCCGTGCTCAACCCTCCTCAGGGTCCTATTAGCGTGACAACTTCATGTACCGCCCTCGACCCTCCTCAGGTTCTGTTTAGCGCGCCGACGCCACTCACGGTCCTTGACCCTCCTCAGGGTCTGTCTTCTTCTGCTGCTGCTGCTGCTATGTCTACCGCTGCAGGTGTCAGTTTGTCTACTATGCCTCCACTCCCTGGCGGCGAACAGCCATCCCCGGGTGAGTTAATTTAGTTGGGGGAGTTCGTTAAGAGGCATTGTCTGGCATGGGTATCTTCTCTGCTAAGTCAGTCCACAGACAGAGCTTGATTAGCGCTGTGAGGAAAATCTTCACAGCCTTTATCATCGTCTTTCACTTTCTCTGACTACTTCAGGCCAGTTTCTCCCTTCCTTTCTTCTGTGTGCAAGGGTGGGAAGGGAGTCGCCAATTGAGCTCATTTAGCTGCTTATTTTGATTATTTCCTCTGATTAAGGCTGTATTATTCTGACTATGGACCCTGCTCATGTGGGGGATATGTTGAAGGGTTCCCTTTCGGAGGGCCCCTTCACAAAAGCCGCAATTGTTCCCTCAGTTGGAGGGACAGCGAGCTTGAGCCTTTCGGCTAATGTTAATGAAGAAGGAGCGACTGTGAACCAGGAGGCTCCTGTTTTGCCCGCCCCGCCGCCCAAAAAAGCAGCTACAATAGAGCCTCCATTCTGTGGACTAAAGAGCTTATTAAGCTGATACCTCCAGAAAATCTTAAACTCCGCCAGGGTTTAAATAAATTGGCCAGACCTTCTGCCCTTATGGCAGACTCAGGTCTGGACTGCATACAGCACGCCTCTCGTGCCATGGCAGCCGGGGTGGCACTGCGCAGAGGGTTATGGTTATAAATAAATAAATTAAAAATTGACAGGTAGATGCCAAGTCCAAGGTCACCTTGGCTGCTACTCCCTTTCAAGTCAAAAGGGCAATCAAGGATGTGTCTCAGGAGACTGGCACACCTTCAACCGCTGGCTTGGATCAGGAAGGTTTTTCAGCAACCTCTATTTCAGCAGCCACTGTACCTTTTCCACCACTTTAAAAAGATGTTATGTTTGCAGAGTGGGGTGTGCCGGGGGCCACTAAACCTGCCATATCCTTCCCCTCCCCCCCCAAATTGTATGCCTTACCTCCTGATATAATGGCTCTTTTGACAGTTCCTGTGGTGGATGGACCTGTGGCCCAGCTGGTCACTGGGGCTCTGGTGAACAAGGAGGGAGATGACCTTCTTAAGACACCAGAGGAAAAGAAAGCGGATCATCTGCTACGTAAGGCTCATGAGGCATCTGCAACTGTCATAAGGGCAGCTGCCACTAATTCTATTTTCGCTAGAGCCTCCATTTTGTGGACTAAGGAGCTTGTTAAGCTGGTACCACAAAAGAATTTAAAATTCCGCCAGGGTTTGAATAAGTTAGCCAGATTGTCTGCCCTTATGGCGGACTCTGGTTTGGACTGCATACAGCACGCATCTCGTGCCATTGCAGCAGGTGTGGCAATCCGCAGAGGTTTGTGGTTGAAAAATTGGAGGGCAGATGCCAAGTCCAAGGTCACCTTGTCGTCTACTCCCTTTCTGGGGGGGAAGTTATTTGGTGAATCCTTGGATCCTATTTTAGTGGACACAAAGGACAAAAAGAAAACCATGCCGGTTGGGCGTGGTAATTCAAGGAGGAATTTCAGGGGAAATAACACCTTCCAGAATTCCTTTCGTTCCCTCAGAACTTTCAATAGATCTGCCAATACAGGGTTTAGAGACAGCTACCGAGGAAGAGATAATCGTGGATCTTCCTTCAGGGCTAACTGGTGTCACCCCTGGAATAACAGGCAGAGGATCGGGAAGAGCACGTGCTGGAGGTTATGTCAACGCACAAAACCCTAAGCAATGACGCGATATCGGTGGGGGGCAGGCTTCTGGAATTCGCAGAAGCCTGGGTGCACAGAACCACGGATCAATGGGTGTTGAGAACAGTAAAGCACGGCTATGTTATAGACCTTGTGGCAACTCCTCCCGATTTTCTTTTCTCAACACCTGTCCCCAAGGTGAGGTCCAAGAGACTGTTGATGGACCAAAGCATCCAACACTTATTAGACAGCCATACGATAGAACTGGTTCCGTTGACGGAATTATGTGTAGGTGTCTTTTCTCTTCTCTTTCTGGTGCCAAAAAAAAAAGAAAGAAAAAAAAGATGACTCTTGGCGCGAGATTCTGGATTTGAAAAGATTGAATCAGTTTGTGCAAAAACGCACATTTTGAATGGAGTATTTAAGGACAATAAAGGCAGCCATACACCCGGGCAATTACTTGTCCTCGATAGATCTTTCAGAGGCATACTTACATGTACCAATTCATTCTGCCTCTCGCCAATACCTGAGGTTTGTTTACAATCAGAGACAATTCCAGTACAGGGCTCTACCCTTCGGGTTGTCCTCAGCTCCTCGCGTATTCACCAAACTTATGGTGGCGGTGATAGCTTACATGCGCTTGCGGGGGATCCGTGTTTACCCGTATCTGGACGGCTTACTCGTGAGATCTCTGTCCTACCATCAAGCCTCCAAGGACATAGCTCAGGACGTCCAGATACTAGAGGATAACGGGTTTGTCATCAACCGTACCAAGAGCCACCTAAACCCATCTTGTGTACTCCAGCATCTGGGAGTTGTTTTCGACATGAGATCGGGCACAGTTTCTCTCCCAACGGACTGACAACAGAAGATTGCCTCACACATCAGGCCATGGCTGTCCAGGAAATGGGGTTCCCTCATGTCTCTGGCTCAACTCATGGGCTCAATGATCGCCTTCCTAGAATGCACGCCCTGGGCCAGGTGGCATTCGAGACCACTTCAATGGTTCTTGCTTCCTTATCAGGAAGCCATTATGGCAAAGAAGCAGATAAAACTTCACTTACCACGGAAGGTCAGGAATTCTCTCCTTTGGTGGCTGTTGCCGGCGATAGGAAAGTAAATACTTCTGGAAACTCCCCAGAGGATCGTGGTGACGACGGACGCCAGCCTCTCTGGTTGGGGGGCCCACTGCCTGGCACATAATAAGCAGGGGTTGTGGGTTCAGAAGGATTTGGAGAACAATATCAACTGGCTAGAGTAGAAGGCAATTCGATTAGCTCTTCTGCAGTTCCGTGATCTGTTGATAGGGAGACATGTTCTGATAAGGACAGACAACGTGACCGCAAAAGCTCACGTAAATCACCAGAGTGGCACAAGATAAAGGCCCCTCATGCAGGAATCTGACTTACTATCCGCATGGGTGGAAATTCACCTACGCTCTGTGACGGCGGAACATCTGAGCGGCACGGAGAATCTACAAGCGGATTGGCTGAGCTGCCAAACGGTGGATCCAGCAGAGTGGGCCCTGCATCCGGAAGTCTTCAAGGAAATTGTCCACAGGTGGGGTCGTCCACAGCTGGACCTCTTCGCGTCACAGGAAAACGCCAAACTACCAAGGTTTTTCGCAAGGTATCTAACTCCTCACGCAGAAGAAGTGGATGCTCTCACGTCTCCCTGGCCGCGGGGATTACTTTATGCCTTTCCCCTGACTCCAATCCTGAGCTCCTTCCTAAGAAAGTTCCTATTAGAAGAAGCAGAAGTAGTTTTGATAGCTCCTTATTGGCCACGAAGACCCTGGTTTTCTGACCTCCTGAGTCTCTCAGTCCAACCGCTGTGGCCTCTTCCCCTAAGGAGAGATCTGCTATCACAAGGACCTCTATGTCATCCGGATCTGGTCTGGCTACGCCTTCACGCATGAAGGTTGAGTGCATTACCCTAGATTCCAAGGGATATTCCCGCCAGGTGCAAGACACTATAATAGCGTCAAGAAGGCCGTCCACTTTGCGCATTTATCAGGTTACCTGATCAGCCTTTTGTTCCTGGGGGCGGAAGCAGGACTTTGTTCCATCCTTGGCGGGGGTTGCAGAAGTGCTGGGGTTCCTTCAAGAAGGTCTTGAGAAAGATCTGCGTCCCAGCACATTGAGGAGGCAAACTTCAGCCTTGTCCTCAGTCCTGGATTTAGCGGTGCCTGGTTCACCTTCCTTGCACCCTCATATTAGACGTTTTCTAAGGGGAGCGAGCAACTTGGCTCTGCCTCCCGTACATAGGTTTCCCTCCTGGGATTTGAATTTAGTTTTAAATGCTCTTACTAAGGCTCCGTTGGAGCCTCTTCGTTCAGCTCCCTTGAGAATTTTATCCTTTAAAGTATTGTTCCTTGTGGCCATCACCTCGGCACGAAGGGTTTCTGAACTAGCTGCCCTCTCTGTGCCCGATGAGCTATGCATTTTTCAAAAGGAGTGTGTTGTTTTTGAAGTTGGATCCCACCTTCTTACCCAAGGTTAATTCCATCTTTCATAGGAGCCAAGATTTAGTATTGCCCTCCTTCTGTCCTAGTCCTGCTCACCCTAAGGAGCGTGCTTGGCATACTCTGTATGTGCGTAGGGCACTTAGATTGTATATTAAAAGATCCAAAACCTTTAGAAAGATGGATTCCCTTTTTGTTTCCTTTCAGCCATCTTCCCTAGGGACCAAGGCGTACAAGGTTTCCGTGGGTCGATGGATCAGAGCTGCCATATCGTTGGCTTATGAGTCTCTTCACCTACCTGTTCCTCGTGACATTTCTGCCCATTCCACTCGCAGAGCCAGCACTTCTGCGGCCTTTTCAGCTCGTGCCCCCTTGGAAGAAATTTGCAAGGCGACAACTTGGGCATCAGTGTCTCCCTTCATTAGGCATTACAAGATTCCGTCTTTTCACGCTGCTCAAGCAGCAATAGGAAAGATGGTATTGCAACAGGTTGTCTAATCATTCGCTCCCGCCCTTGGGATTGCTTTGGTACGTCCCGTCACATTAGGATGCCCTCCCCATACCAAGGGAAAAGAAACATTGGTAGACTTACCGTGAAGGGTTCTTTTTCTGGGTATGGGGAGGGCATCCGGCCCACCCCCGAATGTTTACGATGGAAATGCAGGGAGGTGGGGTGACTCCCAGGGTTGCTTAGTTCTTTGCTGTCACTGTTTACTGTACAACTTCATCCCTTGTGGACTATTTTTTCTCTCCTTGCTCTCTGTATTTTCTGTGCTCAACAGTCCTGGAACTGGGGATGAGTGACAGCTGTCTGGATACATATGATCAACCTGAATTTTGATTGGTCCTGTCTCGGAGCATGCAGAGCTTGATAACCCGTCACTTTAGGATGCCCTCCCCATACCCAGAAAAAGAACCCTTCACGGTAAGTCTACCAATGTTTCTATCTCATCAGATATATAATTACAATATGGAGACAATTTATATAGAAAATTGAGTTTATATTCATGGTATGTAATCTGAGTTTAGATAGTTATTCCATTCAGCTGCTATAAATAAAATCACCAGTTTTTAAGATCCAGTCACAGTTTGTGTCTTAACTCTCACTGATTCCTAGTGCCAGTGCATTCTTCAGGTTGAACATATGCCAGGTGAAACAAAGCACACTTTCTTGGTTGTGCATTCGCTGACTTGTGATTTCAGTTACTGTTTCCTTGGTCTTCTATAGGAAAATGAAATAAAGGGGGGCAATATAGGCAGGAACTTTATAATTCTTTGAACAACAGTTGTCCTTCTTGTGTCGTCTTCATGGACACTCTTACTATTAGTGGCTGACATCCTAACTAACGAAGCGCCAGTGCAACAAGGGAAGTACCACTGAAGCACCAGTGCTTCTGAAGAAGTACATTGCATGGGTGCTTGTGTGTGTGTGTGTGTGTGTGTGTGTGTGTGTGTGTGTGTGTAATTCCAATGACCTCCGGCTGTGCAACCTTCAGGGACATTTTTTTGGGAGACACCAAGTGCTTTCTGGGGAAGCGGAGGTCATCAGAAATTGTGCCCACCATTGACTCAGCCGTGGAGCTGAGTTAGCTGAGCTTTTCAGATGCACCAGTGCTTCTCCCATAGCACTGGTGCCTCATTAGTCAGGATATCAGCTGCTCTGTTTCAAAGCAGAAGCCTCATATGGAGGACAAGACTTGTGGTTTTAAATTGTTTTGAGGTTTTAATGTGTTTATATTGCTGCAGTCTACCCAGAGATGGACATATCGGGCAGTGTACAAACAGATAAATAAAATATCATATGGACTCTCTCTATATCATTTTATCACAACTCTGCACTTGGTCAGTGGTAAAATCACCCTTTTCACTTTGAAAATGATATGGACCATTAACCCAGGTTGAGCTTAAGATGAGTATGGTAATCTGTATGGGCTCAAAGTTCATCAGCTGCCGATAAACTAAGCAGTTAATAAGGTGAATCTAGATGGTAGTATTTAACTACAATGCATTTCCACCAAAAGCAAGATGGTCTAAGCTTTGTTTTTAACTATTCCCCCCCCCACTTAAGACTGTGCACTTTGGTAAAGGTTGGGATTCTATTTCAGAATCCCCAGCCCCCACCACAAGGAGGCAGCCGCTCACAAGGCAACTGCCCCAGGTAGGAGGGTGGTAATGGGGGCTCGTTAAAAGCCACCCAGCACTGGCAGAGGGAAAGCATCTGGACAGGAGGCAGACAGGGAGTGATGAAGAGGAAGGTCGTCACTGGTGCAGGGTGCCTGAGAACCTCAGGGATGCTTGGGAGATCAGGGGCATAGCTAAGGGGAAAGGGGCCCATGCTCACCCCTCTCCTTGGCGGCCCCTCAGAGTGAAGAAGATAATGAAGAAAATAGGGAGGGGTGGAGCTGGGGGGCCCTCAGGAACTGCCCCCCCCCGGGTTCTTTGAACCCATCTGCTCAATTATAGCTACCCCCTTGTGGGAGATGTAATTCCTCCCAAGTTCCTCTCGAATTCTAACATTAACCAAAGTGCACAGTACTACGTTCACTAGCTATACTTTTTCCTGACATGTGTGAGAACATAATAAATGTGTATAGTACACATCACAGATAAATTTTCTTTATACCTTCCCCCTTTCTTTAGTTACATGATCCATGTTTATTTAGACCCTGAACTATGAATTTGTGTGGTTAGTAGATGCTTAGAGCCAGCTGGCAATAAGCTGAAGTAGTGGATGGCTAACAAGACTTTATATTAGTAACCAGAATAGGGTCTGAACAGGATATTTTGGCTGCACTCGTACGTAATGAGGAACCAGAGTTTCATGGTCAGAGGTGTCCCTACTGTGACGTCCAAATGCATGCAACTCCAGTCCCGTTTGTCCAGCATCCTGAGGTTGCAATAAGCAGACTCCAGTCTGAACCCTCAGTTTGTAGTGAGTTTCACTGCTCTTAACAGGGGTTCCAGTCTGCTGCCAATATGTCCGAATACAGCACTGGGGGCTGCATGTGGTCAGACTGGAGTTGAGAGAGGAAGCTCCTCCTCCTCTCCATGCCTGATTGGCTGTGCAGGCTGACCTTCAAGCAGGAAGGAAGCCCACACAGTCATTTCCCTCTCCTCTCTTCAGTCTCCCTGACTGGAATACAGGCTGCTCTCCATTTTATCTGAATGCAGACAGGAGAGCTGTGGGGGGCAGTGACCAGCAGATGTACTATTGTTCTGAGGTCATTTATCTCAAGAAACGGACCCAGCTGGCATATCAGCTGACACTGATAAAAGGCACCTCTAGCCACTGCCTCAACCAGGAACACCAGGGAGAGGTTTGTGTCCAGAAGCACCCCCAGACTGCATACCTGTTATTTCTGAGGAAGTGTGACCCCATCCAGAACAAGCAGATCAAAATCATCTCCCGAGTTCCAGCCCCGCACAATGAGTACCTCCATTATATCTGGATTCAGTCTCAGTTTGTTATCTCTCATCCAGACCATCACTACCTCCAGGCAAGCATTTAGGGAGGTTATGACTTTTTCCGATGATGTTGACATGGTGAAAAAGATTTGGGTGTCATCAGCATGCTAACACCCTGCACCAAATCTCCTGATGATCTCTCCCAGTGGTTTCATGTAGATTTTAAACAACATCAGGGGCAATACAGAGCTCTGAGGGACACCATACTGAAGTTCAGATTTTGAAGAACACCAGTCCCTGAGGGACACCATCTAGAATCTGCCTGAGAGGTAGGAGTGGAACCACTGCAAAGCAGTGCCTCCCACCCCCAACCCCCTCAGACGCTCCAGAAGGTGAGAAGGATACTATAGTCGATAGTATCAAAAACCGCCAAGAGGTCCAAAAGGACCAAGAGTCATACTCCCTCTGTCAATTCCCAATTGAAGATCATCCATCATGCTGACCAAGCCAGACTCCACCCCATAGCCCACTTGAAAGCCAGTCTGAAATGGTTCTAGATGATCAGTTTCATCCAAGACCTCCTGGAGTTGGGAGGCCACCACCCTCTCAATTACCTTGTTCAAGGTTGGAGACAAGCCTATAGGTGCTTAACTCTGAGGGATCCAACACAAGCTTCTTCAAAAGAGGTCTAATAATTGTCTCCTTAAGGCAAGGAGGCATCCTGCCCTCCCTCAGAGAAGCATTTATGATCTCTGCCCAGGCCTTCTACAACAATCTCCCTGCCAGATAGTATTAGCCATGTCAGGCAAGGGTCAAGAGAACAGGTGGTAGGCCACATCACTCCAAGCAGCTTGTCCACATCCTCATGAGTCACAAACTGGAACTGATCCAGCCTGACCACATAAGAGGAGTTGCTGGACACCTCCGATTCAGATACTGCAGTAACTGTGAGATCTAAATCCAAGTCAGATTTTATCCACACAAAGATCATTAAGCACGCCGCAGTGGGTAATAGATGGTTCCAAGTTCTGATTCAAGGGAGGAGGAGGGGCACTTACTAGCCCTCTCACAACACTGAACAGCTCCGCTGGATGTGAACTTGCAGACACAATACGGGCTGAAAAAAATTGCTTCTTTACTGCCCGTACTGCCAGAGCGTAGATCTTCAAATGTGATCTATGTTGTAATCTGTCAGATTTGAGTTGAGTCTTTCTCCACTTGCGTTCCAGTTGTCTACCTTGCCGCTTCAGCCCCCGTAGTTCTTCTGTATACCAAGGGGCCAATTTTGAAGTGGGTCAGAAAGGATGCTTAGGAGCGATCCTGCCTACTGCCCGGGTGAGTTTGCTGTTCCAATTCTCCACCAGGACATCAACAGGATCATGTGCAGAGCCAACACTAAATCCTTCCAAGGCTTCTTGGAACCCTACTGAATGCAATAACCTTCTTGGGCAGACAGTTCTAATGGGCTCCTCACCCTTGTGAAGGTGGGGTGTGACTTTGTGTCCAACCTTAACCAGATGGTGGTCCGTCCATGACAAAGGGGAAATCACAGGAGTCTCCACCCACGCAACACCACCCTGATCAGAGTGGAAGACTAGATTAAGTGCATGATCAGCAATGTGTGTCAGTCCCGAGACAACTATGGGATAGACCCATAGTTGTCATGGCCGCTATGAACTCCTGAGTCACCCAAGACAGAATGGTCCCAAAGTGGACATTGAAGTCCCCCAGCACCACAAGCCTGGGAGCGTCCAATGCCAAACCTGAGACCAAGTCCGTCAGCTCAGTTAGGGACTCTGTTGAGCAGTGGGGCAATCAGTACACCAACAGAAGTCCCAGTCTATCCCTGGTCCCTAGACTTAGGAACATATATTCAATATGGTCAGACACTTCCACAGGGATCCTGGTCAGAGAGAGGTTATTCTTATAGACCACAGCCACTCCACCTCCCCACCCATGTCCCCACACTTGCTCTTCAACAGAGTACCCTGGAGGAAGAAGCTGGGACCAGACTGGGCCACCAGCCTCCCACAACCAGGTCTCTGTAATACATACCATGTCTGCCCCTTCATCCATAATCAAATCATGGATGGTTTCTGACTTATTCTGGACAGACCTGGCATTATAGAGGAGCAAGGGAGGGTCTGTGAGAGGTTGGCACTGCTCCCCCAGGTCAAGGAGCTGGCAGGACAGCTGGAAGGGGAAACAGCTAATAGATTTCTGACTTCCCTTCCCCTGTAATAACTTGCTGACCTGCCAATTTTACTTCTTTTATTTTCCACCACCACCAGCATAGCCACCCCATAGTCAGTGGACACACACCCTGTCTACCCACCTCCAGCCAAACCAATACACATCTGAAACACCAAGGACCTAAAAACAACAGAAGCAAAAAACAAAACAAAACAACACTTGGCTCTCACCCTCATTGTTCCCTGAAGTGGTTCCCACAATTGGGCAACCCCCTTTGGTGTTGCCCCTTCAGTGGTGACCCACCAGTGGCGGGCCCTCCGCCACAAGGCAGCAGCCCTTTTATAAACCTAGAAAGATGGCTTGTCTGGGCAGATGGTCCTCAGGAACTGCTGACTCACTCCCCCTGGCCCCAATCCCACACAGACTCACCCACAGGGCAGCAGCCACAGGCCCACACATTAGGGGGCACACAGGCTGGCAGGCTGACAACAGCAGACAGCAACACAGGCTCTCACCACTGGGCAGCAGTGGTCTCTGGGAAGCAGATGTTAAGGCGTCTTCCTCCCTGCAAGGCTTCTAGCTATATGCTGCCTTGGCTAGAAAAGCCTCCATTAGATAGAGGTCCCATAGAACAGCATTATGGACAGGTGGAGCTGTACAAATCCTAGGAAAGCATCAGCAGCAGAATGTCTCCAAGTATTCACCATATTTCAGTATTAGATCAATTTAAAAATATAGCTTATGCTTCCTGTTTATCAGATTATGCTAGCAAATATATTATGTTCTCAAGGTGGTTGCTCTGATACTTTTCTATCCATGCTTCCTTTTGATCACTTCCATTTCTAAGAATAAGATTTTTTAATTAAGAATTTTAAATAAAGAATAAAAAATAAGGAATCATAGCAGACCTTCCACTCCACTGGACACAAATGCTAGAGAAATGTCACGCCACAGAGGAATAGAGGATCTTTCCCAACAATGACAATAAGGGAGGCAAAAAGGAGCATTTAGCTAAGAGCATCAAGGGGAATAACAAAAACTTATTTAAAGTCTAATGGTTGAACCATTAGACAATGAGGGAGTGAAAGGGATTATTAAGGAGGATATGGAAGTTGCAAGGAAGCTAAATGAGTTCTTTAAGTTCGTCTTCACAGCAGAGGATACTGAGCATATACCTGTTTCTGAATCAGGCTTTTAAGGGATGGAGGCTAAAGAACTGTGTCAGATAGAAGTGACATGAGATGAAACTCTGGAAAAACAGAAAACTAGCATATCGTCAGGGCTAGATGGCATCCATCCAAGAGTCCTCAAAGAACTCAAATGTGAAATTGTCAACCTCTTTTCTAAAATATATAACTTATCCTTGTAATCAGGCTCTGCACCAGAGGACTGGAAGGTAGTAAATGTGACACCAATTTTCAAAAAGGGATCAAGGGGTGATCTGGGAAATTACAGGCCAGTTAGCTTAACATCCATTCCAGGCAAATAGATGGAAAGCGATAAAATTGTAAAGCACCTAGAAGAACAGGCCCTGCTGGGAGAGAACCAGCATGGCTTCTGCAAAGGTAAATCTTGCTTCACAAACCTTTTGGAGTTCTTTGAGAGTTCAACAAGTGTGTGGATCAAGGTGATCCAGTTGACATAGTATAATTGGACATCCAAAAAGCTTTCAACAAAGTTTCTCAACAAAGATTCCTGAGAGAACTTAGCAGTCATGGGATAAGGGGACAAGTACATGTGTGGATTGCTAACTGGTTGAAGGACAGGAAACAGGGTAGGGATAAATGGAGAGTTTTCACAATGGAGGGTAGTAAGAAATGGGGTCCCTCAGGGATCTGTAATGGGACCGGTGCTTTTTAATTTATTCATAAATGATCTAGAAGCGGGGTAAGCAGCGAAGAAGCCAAATTTGAGATGATACCAAACTCTTCCATGTAGTGAAATCCAAAACTGATTGTAAGGAGCCCCAAAAGGGTGAGTGGGTGTCAAAATGGCAAATGTGGTTCAATGTAGGCAAGTGTAAAGTGATGAACATTGGGACGAAAACCCCCAACTTCAAATATACGCTGGTGGGATCTGAGCTGTCGGTGACTGATCAGGAGAGAGATCTTGGGGTTGTGGTGGACAGCTCATTGAAAATGTTGACTCAATGTGTGGCAGCTGTGAAAAAGGCCAATTCCATGTTGGGGATCACTAGGAAGGGGGTTGAAAAGAAAGCTGCTAATATTATAATGCCCTTATACAAAATTATGGTGCAGCCACACCTGTAGTACTGCGTACAATTCTGGTCACCACATCTAAAGGACATTGTACAACCGGAAAAGGTGCAGAGGAGGGCAACCAAGATGATCAGGGCCTAGAGCACCTTTCTTATGAGGCAAGGCTACAGCTCCTGGGACTATTTAGTTTAGAAAAAAGACAACTACGGGGAGACATGATAGAGGTCTATAAAATCATGCATGGAGTGGAGAAAGTGGATAGAGAAATTCTTTCCCTCTCACGTAAAACTAGAACCAGGGGTCATCCCATGAAATTGATTGCTGGGAAATCTAGGACCAACAAATGGAAGTTCTTTTTTATACAACGCATAACCAACTTGTAGAATTCTCTGCCACAAGATGTGACAGCCAACAACCTGGATGGCTTTAAGAGGGGTTTGGATAACTTCATGGAGGAGAGGTTTATCAACGGCTACTAGTCTGAGGGCTATAGGCCACCTCCAGCCTCAAAGGTAGGATGCCTCTGAGTAACAGTTACAGGGGAGTAACAGCAGAAGAGAAGGCATGCTCTCAATTCCTGCCAGTAGGCTTCCAGCGGCATCTGATGGGCCACTGTGTGAAACAGGATGCTGGACTAGATGGGCCTTGGGCCTGATCCAGCAGGGCTGTTCTTATGTCCATTAAGAATGGGAGTCATGGTCTTTAAATGCTCATCTAGAGCCAGAGGAGAGTTTTCAGATGGATAGAGCTGGGTGGCTCATCTGGGTGACCTCAGCTTGGTGGGCTGGCAGTGGCAGCTTCTGTGGTTTTGGTTTTGTTATAAATTTCCCTATTCTAAAAACAAATTCTTATTCTTTAACTGGACACTGTCATCGCATTTTAAATTAGAAAGGATTTTTTAAAAAATATCTAAGGGGTAGTGAACAAGTGCCAAGTGGGTCTCACTCCTAGCTAAGGGATATATGGTCTCATTGTCTCACCTCTGCCTCTGCTATAGTGCAGGCAAGTGGAATAGGTGCTGATGGGCAATTCTGGGAGAGGAGGAGCACAATCACTGCTGGTCCTGACTGAGGGGATGGAGAGGACCTTGCTTTCTCGCCTCTCCTTCTGTTATAGTCAGGTGGAACAGCCGCTGCAGAAGATAGTTCTGGGACTTGGCATGTATCTGTGTGTCAGACTAGTTCAGCTATAAAACCTGGGTAAAGCTGAGTACAAACTGTCCCTTAGACAGCAAGTGTAGTTAATAATGTGCCATTTTTTCATTTTATAGTGTGAACATAATTGTTAACAGGCCCAGCACCAATCCAGCTGGTGTGGTTCATAGAACCCTAGGAATGTGTTTGTAATATTGACTACGGAAAAGTGTCTGTCCCCCCCGCTTTTTGCCATATTCCACTGATTACTTTAGACAGGGGCATCATGGTGCTCCAGCTTTGACCGGGGTCCAGGTATTAACATGTCTAATCCCCTTTTTAGTCTGTATTGCATTCGCTCTACTTTTCTTTTTCTCCCTGACTTATGTTCGTTGCAGCACTCCCTAAACCCGCCAATGAACTCTGCCAAAAATGTGGCATGCCTCAAGCGTACACACTACGGAAGGAAGGCCCATGGCAGAGCATCAGCACATTTCTCCTTACGATTGGATTTCAGCTGGAAATTTTGTGGGCCAAGAAAAGGATTTGCCTTTAAAGAAATGGAAACATTTTGAAACAGGGTTGGTGGCCTTGGATATTTCAAAATGGGACGTCTGATCTAAATATCTGTGTCTGCCTTCCAGTTGTATGCTGGTCATTTTCAGTGTAAAATTTGGAAGTTCTCCCCCCACCCGCCCCGCAATAGCTGACATTGCCTAATATATATTTTATGGTACACGTTCTCTAATACATCTACATCTATACATACATCTCCACATAATTTCCCTAAGAGCTGACATTCTCTAATATATCTTTTGGGGCTGGCATTCCCCACAGTGTTCTGGTAAGGGAAGGAGCCCTACTGGGATGCAAAGAGCTCGGGAACTAGCTGCATGCCTTCTTTCCTCTGCAGCCCAACAGCAGAGGGGGGGAATGCCATT
Source organism: Hemicordylus capensis (assembly GCF_027244095.1). Lineage (NCBI taxonomy): Eukaryota > Metazoa > Chordata > Lepidosauria > Squamata > Cordylidae > Hemicordylus > Hemicordylus capensis. Next base: position 307,445,767 of record NC_069657.1, read on the forward strand.
TTAGTTGCTTCCTCCTTCCTCCTTAAAGGACTATTTCTTTGCAGGAATGTGTCGCCAAGGGCAGGGATACATTCCTGCAAGTGACTCATCCTTTAAGGAGGGAAGGGAAAGCAGCTAAAATGGCATCCCGCCCCTCTGGTCTCTTCCGCCGGAATGGGGTGGAAGAAGACACACAACTAGACACACAAGCACCGTGTCTAGTTGTGTGTCTAGACACACAAGCACTGTGTCGGAGCACTGTGGGGAATATCAGTCAATCTATCTATTTCCTCCTTGATGGACATATCCTCTCTGACTCTGTCTCCTCAAAAAAAGTGCCTTTGGGCCAACTAAAAAAGTTCAACTTTTTTACAGCTATCACGTCAGTGCAGCTCTCCACTGGCAGGAGAACTGCCAAGGAAGGGAAGGGAACTTGCATATGTGGGTGATGGTGGAGGTGTAAGGGTGACTGGATCAGGCCTTTCTCTTTTCTAATATTCCATACAGAAGCCCTACATTCAGCCTAATTGGGATTTCAACAGCATATATCTCTGAGATGATTTTATAGTATATTTGAAATTTGCAGAATAAATATAATTATAATGATAATGCACAGAAAAATATATTTTCCAGTTTCTCTCTTATAATATTAATATGGCATTATAGAAGCAATTACAATTTTTCTTATGTAGGATATGCGCGGGATGGGGGAGAATTGAAGGCTTACATACAGTGCAGTGGACAGCCTGTGGACATGGGACTATGAACAGTGATTATGCTGGTCCATTGTATGTATGTATGTATGTATTGAATTGATTTGATTCCCCCCCCCCCAACTTACCCAGATGGCTCTAGGGAGTCTGAAAAACATTATTCCAATGGGAATAGAGTTGCTGCAACTCTAACTTAATTCTTAAAAGTCACAGAGACTCTATGAGCTCCGTAGCAGTGACAACGTGGTTTGGACTAGCATGGAGCTAGCATGTATGCACCCTGCTTCCATGGACAGCACACTGCTCTGTATGCAAGCCATGAGCCTTATTCAGAGTGGAAAGAGAGAGAAAAGAGGTGATGGAAACAATAAAGGGAGGGGAGATAATTTGGGGATTTATTTGGTTTTTGATGTGTTTACTGCTTTGTCTAGAGGGTGGAGTGGAGTCAGTGGTGGCAACAGGAAAAAAAATTGAGGAGGGGCACAGAAGGGACAAAGTGTCCCTTGAGCTGTATTCCACGTATTAGATTTCTGAAACAGAAATGGGGGATGGGGGGTGACTATTTGAGGGTGTTACTCCCCCCGCCCGAGCTGTCCTTTCAGCAGGGAAATAACTTGCCAAGAGAGCAAGAGGTTGCTGGTTCGAATCCCTGCTGGTATGTTTCCTAGACTATGGGAATCCCTGCTGGTATGTTTCCCAGACTATGGGAAACACCTATATCGGGCAGCAACAATATAGGAAGATGCTGAAAGGCATCATCTCATACTGCACGGGAGGAGGCAATGGTAAACCCCTCCTGTATTCTACCAAAGAAAACCACAGGGCTCTGTGGGCGTCAGGAGTCAAAATCGACTTGACGGCACACTTTACCTTACTCCCCCCCCCCCGCTCCTCCACTGGAGCTGTCCTTTAGTGGAGTTCCTAGTAAACCATAGGAACGTAGGAAGTTGCCTTATACCAAGTCAGACCATTGCTCCATCTAGCTCAGTGTTGTCTACACTGACTGGCAGTGGCTTCTCCAAGGTTTCAGGCAGGAGTCTTACCCAGCCCTGCCTGGAGAAGCCTAGGATTGAACCTAGAACCTTCTGCTGCAAGCAGATGCTTTACCACTGATCTATGGTCCCATTTCTTAAAGCAGAATATCTTACAGCACAGTGCTCACATGTAGTCACCAATTTATGGTTACTACAGCAAGATCTATTCTCCATCTCAACCAAGGCTTTGTAATTCAAGACAACTTGAAAAGCAGATCTTCTTAATAAAAATAGCAATATAATAAAGCCTCATCAAAAAGGAGCAGATCTCTGCACACAGTGAAAATGTGTACATGATGAAATATCTCTGACATTGCACTGGAAGAGAAACCTTCATTCTCAATCTTTTAAGAGGAGATTATGTGTGAAATTCCTTCACACGTTAGAAAATTAATACCTGAGACTAGAGGGTCAAGTATACACTGTGGTGTTAGACTATTCTGTGTTGCTAGATCTGATTTCGATTGTGCAACACGCTATATTCTTTGTAAAGGTATGAAGAGTCATGCAAATTATCATATGAAGCAGAAAAGAAAATCTGCTTAATGGAAAAGGTAAAGTATGTTTCTTTTAAATTCTGCCAACTCAGTCTTTATGCTTAATACTTCTCTATCTGTTATAGATCCAGTCTTGGTGGGAATAATGACAAAATTAGCTTTATTGGATGAACAGTTAAATTTATAGGAAAAATTAAGAGTTATAGTATGATGAACCTGTTAATCAAAAAGGTTTGATTATACTTTCTTCCAATCATATCTAGAATAATAAGATGCTTGAAAATATCATCCTTGACAATCAAAAGTTTAAGGGGATACTGCAATTAAGTATCTTAATCATTCTTGAAGCTTCTGTTCAATGACAATTAGAAAATAACTTTCTTAAGTTACTTACTGTTCTATAAGCTTGCTGAAAGAGTCCCTTTGCAGTTCTTAATCACCATTTTTTGACTAGGGCCAGCAAATGAACGTATGGTTTACTGTTTTCAAGGTTTGAGGGGGGTGGGGAGGAGCTAAACAGCAAAAAAACCCACAAGTAACAAAATCCCCTTGATGTAGGGGGGAGAGAGAGAGAGAATCTGTCCATCAATAACTAGGCTGCTTTAATTCCTGGCAGTTAAATACAAGCTTTTGGAACTGTTGATAATTTACATAAATGCATTAAATGTATATTTGCACACAATGTACTAGGGTAAGTAAGTAGATCAGGCATTTTATAGAGCAGTAGAAAGGCCATCTTACATCCAAGAGTAATGTGAACCGCATTTCCCATTTCCCGCAGCAGTGAGAGGTTACAGGGTTGGTGCTGCACAGATTCTGGCATCCTTGGGAAGAGAGATCACTATGGGCTTTGGGTGTCTTCTTTGTAATATTTGGCTTACTTCCAAATATACAGGTTGAACAGCAGACGGATGTAAGCAATAATATGTACACTTCTATAAGTCAGCAACAGATCCCATCAGATCTGCATAGAGACATCGCTGTCTGAGGGGCCTTCTGCGAGCTTTTTCAGAGCATTCTCTCTCTGTTCAGTCACTTTGTCTCACCCAGAAGCTACCAGAAAATGCAGTTACTTTTGCACTGACCACATAGCCATCCTTGGCTGGGGATGGGGTGGGAGAAAGATGACTTCCTTTCAGGAAAGCCTCCCATGGACTGAGAAGCATCCTGGCCTATTCAGGAAGACTGGCTTTTTTGTCAGATCCTAGATTATGATTATGATTATGATTACATTTATATCCCGCTCTTCCTCCAAGGAGCCCAGACATACTGCATACTTAAGTTTCTCTTTCACAACAACCCTGTGAAGTAGGCTAGGCTGAGAGAGAAATGACTGGCCCTGAGTCACCCAGCTAGTATCATGGCTGAATGGGGACTTGAACTCGGGTCTCCCCGGTCCTAGTTCAGCACTCTAGCCACTACCCCACGCTGGCTCTGACCAGGCATCACCTCAGGGCAAAACTATTGTGAAAGGCCACTTATAGAAACTGGATTCCAAACTTGTAACAATATATAGAAACAATGGCCAACATCCAGTAAGTGAGTGGCATCTCTCTCTCTCTCTCTCTCTCTCTCTCTCTGTAATATTTCTTGTGGATTGTTGTGATGAGCTCCATGTCTGGCCTTGATACTAACATGTGCTTCACTCACTTCTCTGGTCTGCTCTGCAATCTGCTTTGCAAGGTGTAAAAGTAAAGTGTGCCATCAAGTCAATTTCGACTCCTGGCACCCACAGAGCCATGTGGTTTTCTTTGGTAGAATACAGGAGGGGTTTTCCATTGCCTCCTCCTGCACAGTATGAGATGATGCCTTTCAGCATCTGCCTATATCGCTGCTGCCCAGTAGGGTACCAGCAGGGATTTGAACCGGCAACCTTCTGCTTGTTAGTCAAGCATTTCCCTGTTGTGCCACTTAAGGTGACACCATTATTCAGTCAAAATGTAGCTGAAGTTGCTTTAGTAAATCTTATGGCTATGCTTGTTGAGAAAGGTGCTACTTTTGCAGCTGTTGCAATGCTAGACAGTAAGGAATCATATTTGTGTGAGAGAGAGCAACTTGTAGCCATGATGTTACTGCAGTGCAGGCGCTGTGACTGGCAGTGGATTCTGGGTCAGTGATTCTTTTTTGGCCATTTTTGGATTGTGTTTAAAATGTGTGTTCTGTGTTGGGAGGGACAGATTCCCTTCCACTGTGTGCTTCTGCAGTGTTTTTCAAGGCAGGGTAGCAAAATGCACAGCAAATTGCAATGCAAAACTCTGTGAATGCAGCTTGTTTCGACCATAGGAAGCAATGGGGAAATTCGTAATACCCCTTTGTTCCCCATGGGTAACTCCTAGGGTCACCAGATTAGGTTGTGTGGTAAGGCATGATAGGTGCTAACAACCACCAAACCCCTCTCCCCAATAAAAAAATAATGGGCAAGCAAAAGAAAACAAAACACAAAATCCATTTAGTGCAGATCTCTATAACACAGGCAAGAAAGACAAACAGAGATGGGATTCATTGCTTTCTTCTCACCAGCATCCCCAGCAATAAAGCAGAGTAAAAAACTCCGGAGGGACTCCAGCATGCAAGGGGGCTACAGTCAGAAGGGAAAGCTGATATTTCCCTATGCACACGTGGAACACCATTCATTTCACTGTAGATCCTAGCCAACATGAAAAATCCACTTTTGTGGATTTTTCATGGATTTTTTTGAAGTACAGGTTTTTATTTATTTTCACTATTTATATACTCCCTTTCAACAGGGTTTCCAAGTTGGTTTCAATGAAGTCATGGCTTCTTTGGAGTTACAGCAGTATATCCATCTGCAATGTGGCCCAGTGCATATACCCATTCACTAAAAATCCAAATATATCTTCAAGTTGCACATAGCACAGAGTTCGCCAGAATATTTTCTAACTTCCCAAAACAAGTCTAAAAATAGAGGGGCGAAACACACATTCTAAAGTTCAAGCGTGACTTTATGTCTGGTCTTGTAATTGTTAAAAGAAAGAAACATCGATGAATCTTTCCCTTAGGCCACACATTGGAGGTGACTTGAGCAAATTAAACTATAAATACACCTTATGGAAGCTACATCTCCTCCCCTGTGGAAAAGTTAGTTGCTGCCACTGCTGTTCTCATCGCATTGTTCTGAAGTGGATAGTTTAAAGCATCATATGCTGTCCATTTCTATTGGACATCTTCCACTTTGGACCTCTTGTGTATTAATGGCTTATAAATTAAAGGCTGTAGAAAAGATGGAAAAGCAGTTTAAAATGTACTTTGATTTTCCACAACTTTTATGGACTGTATATTTTTGGAATGCTTCTGTTTTTCAATAAGAATCCTCCTCCCAGTAGATAATGTGTTTGTCTTCAGGAAACTACAAAATGAAAGTATAAACAAGACTTCTAATGTCATGCTATGGTGTGTATGGGTTTTGTCTTTCATTTTCACTGACTTGCAGTCAGATGTACAGAAAACTGTGAATAGCCATTTATAGGCCAAAACATTATTGTGTTGCCCTGATCAAGGTCATCAGTTCCTGCAATGCCTTGTCAACAAACTAAATAGTTTTGACATGGATGATCCTGATCTGGCATATTTCAGTCTTTTCTTATGTAAAAGACACAAATCACTGCATAAATACAGACATTGCAACAGTGTTGGGAAACTTGGAAATCTTTCTCATCAATTACTCTGATGATCTTACTTTTAAAATCTGATTTTGTCAAATCTACCATGACAGAATGACGGGAAGTCTCCTTTAATCAATTATACTGCATAAATGCATGTCTTGAAAGAGAACCTTGCTGGACAGCCCAGATGACAGCCCAGACATCTGGTCCAGCATCCTATTTCTCACAGTAGAAAACCAGATGCCTCTGGGAAGCTCAGATGCCTCTGGGAAGCTCACAAGCAGGGCATGATGACAACAGCACCTTCCACACCTCCACAGAGTGTGCCTTTGGACAATTTTAATTTACAGCTACACAGGGCTGTTCCACAGCACAGTGATTTAGACACTTGCTGGGATGTGTGTGGTGCTGAACTATCCATGTTACCCTGTGGAAAGTGTCAATTGTATCTTTAAAAATGAAGTTTGGAAAAGTGTATCAGGATTTGAAATAAGTAGCTTAGTTGGAATCTGGGATAACCATGGCAAAACAGTCCAGTCCATTATTTTATCTGAAGCAAGAAGAAGCCCTCCTAGCAAGCCAAGCTAATACATTGATCAAATAAGAGCTAGTGTCTTTTGGAAGAGGAATTGCTTTAAATGGCAGTCATCAGTATTATTTCATAGGACCTCGGTAGAAAAATCCCACAAAAAACCAAAATGGTTTCCAATATGGCTCTAAAATAACATTTATAACCCTTGCTCTGAGAAGAACTAATTTGGTCCCCCGTACTTAAATATGCTGTATGATTCAGTGTAGAGTTAAGCGTGCTTAAGCCTATTGTATTCACGAGAGCCACTATAAATATGAACTGACACAATGTGTTTTGGTTTTTTTCATTTAATGACTCAAATAATGCAATGGCTAGATGAAAATTCTATTGAGGCCAGAGTTTTGACCATTGCGACTTATAAATACAGATGTTACCACATAAGTTTGCTCAGAGCAAACTTCCCCAACCTGGAACTTCTAGGCTACTTACAAGTCAAAGTCTCTGTAGTCTGGGCTCGGCACCTACTTAGCTCAGTCTTGGCCCCAGTATCAGCCCTCTCCATCACTGCAACTATACCTTTCTCTTTCATGTCAAAACCAATCTGATTATAGCAGCAGAAAGAAGGGTTGATTCTGTGGTCTCCATTAGGAAGTAGCACCAGTATAGGTCCGAGACCTCTGGGAAGTATAGTTTCCCAGGGATTCAGAGCCCCTTGTAAGGCATCATGGGAAACTACAGGTCCTAGGAATCCTGGCATCCAGAGAACTATGAATATGCTCTGTGGCATCCTGGTACCTTCTATGACCATGTTCAGCAGTATCATGGGCACCAAGATCCTTGGGAATTGTAGTAAAGGATACTGCAGGTCAAGAAAGATTTGTGCTTTAAGTGAATCAAGCTCAATACAAGTAAGAACACAGAGAGGCTGTTCCAACGATCAACCAAAACTGGGCTAAGAAAGCCAAGCCCAAGTTCAGCTGATCATCAGAATCACCTCCAGAGCTTGGCTTTAAAATAAGGTTAATGGAGCAAGCACTTCCTTTGCTCCATTTTTAATTGTCTGCTAGCCCTGGCTGCTTACAGCCAGGGCTGGGAGACTGCAGGGCTCCTGGTGTTGGGGGAATCCCCATAATGCCTCACACACTTACACAGTGCATTATGGGTGCACTAAGCATCCCAGCCCTCGACCTTGCGGGGAGAGAAGTACAAGCAGCCTTCCTCCCCGCTCTCCCTTGAGCCCTTTCTCACTGATCGTGAGAAAGAGCTCTGTATGTGATGACAGAGTACTGTCAGTATTAAAATGATTTTGGTTTCACCAAGAACTAGCAAACATTTTTTTTCTAAGCTGAAGTACAGGTGAATCTATAACAGAAGCCTTAATACAAATGAATGGAAAGGCCTATCTGATCTGCTATCTGGTGACATCTGAGAAATGATGTGAAATCAGATTAGAATTGTGCCAAACGATTACTTATGAAACAATGAGCTCTTGAAGTGCCTTGGGAAGAGCGAATTCAAAGAGAGGAAAGTGACGGTTCTGAATGTGCTAGAAGGGAGAGTACCATTATTTGTGGTAAGTCCCTCAAAGAATTCTGTTGATCAGGAGAAATTCTAAATGCTGCATAGATCATTTTAGTAGCATCATACCCAATGCTTATGCCAAATGGGGAGCCAATGTATTGGAAGTTGTGACATCAGCTCATAGGCTGTCTTCCAAAAGATGTTCTTTTAAAACTCAGCATAAATCAGAAGATAGATTGCTAAGTCCATTTTGAAATTGGCAAGTAGGTGTATTACTGAAAGAGATAAATGAACGAAGAAGAAAAGGTAAACCAAAAGTCATCTTCATGTTACGGATCTTGCCTTGTTGATGTGGAATTTCCTGAACTGACAATTACAGAGGAAATGCAAGAAATCCCAGCAGTCTGTGCTCAGCTCCAACATTATTTGTCAACAGTATCCAGTTTTCAGAACTGTTAATTCATTAATACTTTAGACATAGAAAAGCTGCAGGCAGATTTGCATTTATTTACATGCTAGGCACTGTTTGCAAGGGAATAAGTGCCTTTCAAGTGCTCTTTTCCTTGCCTCCTGTGCCCTCCTAAGAGTGTTTCTCCCCATCTATATAGTGTGGAGAGTTTCCCCCCCTCTTATCTCTTATTCCTCTATAGCGCCTTCATCATCCGCTGAATGTTGTCCCTGCGTGTGATCATAGGAAGTATTAACATAGGAAGTTGCCACATACTGAATCAGACCATAGGTCCATCTAGCTCAGTATTGTCTACACAGACTGGCAGCGGCTTCTCCAAGATTGAGGGCAGGTATCTCTCTCAGCCCTGTCTTGGAGATGCCAAGGAGGGAACTTGGAGCCTAGATGCTCTTCCCAGAGCTGTTCCATCCCCTGAGGGGAATATCTTGCAGTGCTCACACATCAAGTCTCCCATTCACATGCAACCAGGGTGGACCCTGCTTAGCTAAGGAGACAAGTCATTCTTGCTATCACAAGACCCATTCAGGCATTTACAGTATAGCAGTGAGGAGCAATTGAAAGCTGCTTAAGTGTTTCCTTATTAACAGTCAGTGTTCTGAACATCTTTGCACAATATCTGGGTGGTAGTGCCAGGCCTTCTTACTCCTTGCCCTGCTAGAAAGGAGTGATGAATTGCTGCTGTGAAGTCAGAGGGAGGAAAGGTTGGGGAGGAAATCCTCAATCATCTTCACACAAAATTGCAAAAGGGGAAAAAGAAAGAATGTCTTCCTTAGAATTCTGTGCTATTTTTGCTGCCCCTGAAATTGAGTGAGGATAGCTATTGGTAAAAAGGGATTTTTCCCCCATAACTCATTTCAGTATGGGTCTATACAGAATTCACAAATTTCAAAATGCTGGTGCCTATGTTCTTTCATTTATAAAGAGACTTTTACCAGCAATGGTGTGAAAATCCACATAACATGGAATAGAGAATCAGGTCCACAGTGCAAAAGAAATCTGGACCAGAAACAACTGGAAGGTTAAATGCCCATTCTTGCCTTGGAATCACTGCTTCCAGGCATGAGCTGCACTGTAGTCTTGCCAGCAGTTTCGCAAACTGGGAAACACTTATGGGAAACATAAGAAACAAAAGATCCTGCCTAGATAGCTCTATTTGTTTCCTGGCCACGTACCATGGTGTGCATGTAACTGCATGGTAGATACACTTCTTTTGCATCTTTCAAGATAATGAGAAACGTTTTAACACATTTCCAGGCAACTTCAGGGATATAGTAAAATGTTCATGGTTGTTGGATGCTAAAGACAACTGACTTCCTTTTTAAGACTGGCCATTCTCTTTTAAAGATGCACTGGTAGCTCTATAAAGGATCCTTAAAAGTACTGGATTCCAACTGGTATAGAGAAAACAATCTTATATTAGTACCTGAGTTTTGTTACTAGCAATGCTTTTCTGTCGGCTCCCAGGAGCCACCCCTTGCTTGTGTTTGAGTCTCCAGGCTTGGAGATCTCACTCTTGACATGCTCAGGAGCCTCACAGCATCATGAGCTCTCAGTTTGCGGCACATGGGAACAGGTCACTTAGTTGAAAGTGGGCCAGTTGCCCCTAGATTTGGCTACTAACAAGCAAATTGGAAAGGGGAGCAGATGTACGCCCTCCCTGTGTTGGGATACCCTAAGTAGACTCCAGGAGTTAACTAAAGCAGGTTAACTTCCAGCCAAGGCCACTCTGCACTTGGAGTGAACCTGCCTCGGCCCATCCCCTCCTTTTGCAAAAGATAGCAGCAAGCTAATGCATCAGTGGACTCAGCAGGAAGAACACAGATAAGGCTCAGGGAGGTAACTCTCGTCCATCAAAAAAGAAGTTGAGTCAGCAGTAAGGACCTTGGGAATGCACCCGTTAAAAATACTTATTGGGTTATTAGACTCTCCATCCATGCAGATTTCCCCTTCTCATGCCTTCGCACTCCGGAAGAGTGATCAGCAGCAATGGAATCCTTGCACGTTCCACCCAACACACCTATTCAGCAAAAAAGGGCAACAGAAATGTGGCCCCAGGATATGTTTTGGGGTATATCAAACCCCAGTTTCATGATCCAGTGTGCTCTTTGTGTACCATCTACCTTGGAGTGACCAGCTGCTTGGACGTATACCCCGCCGTTCATTAAGAAAATCTCAAGGCGGCTCACAATAAAATTTAAAAACAAGATTATGAAAAAAGACATTAAAATATTGAGCTAAAAATATATATAAACAAATCTGATTTGGCTCCTCCACTATGCTTAACATCTGAGTTGCCGCTGGGCATGAAGGATGCATGTCAGCCCCTCCACGAGCCCCTCCGCCAAGCCTAGCAGCTGGGTTCCCACTGGGCAAAAGGGTCATCTGCTGCCCCTCCAATATGCACTGGCATGAGGGAACATGGCCAGCAAACATTCTCTCTTCTCCATGCATTCCCTGAACACATGAGAGGGCTTAGGTGAACAGGAGCAATACATGACTTGTGTCATGGTGTTGGGGTGATGTGATCCATTGCTTGATTTCTGGCAAAGAAATACTTGCATGTCTCTGACTATATGGATGTTTTAATCAGAATTTGTTATCTTTTTTTTAAAAAAATTAAAATATATCTATATCCAATAAAATGAAAAACTCAATCTAACTTCCAGCCAGGGTAGAATTAAAAAACACAAGGCACTGGCAGTGGTTTTTAAAACCATAAAGGTCCTGCTCTGTAGTCCCTCCAGCACATTACTGCTGCTGAGTCAAGCTCTAAGTGACTTCCTGGGTCTCAGGGTCAGAATTTCCTGCTTTTTGTGGCTTCCCAAGTCACATAGCTGGGCAAAGCACATAGAACCACAATCCTTTTGTGGTGGCCAAGCAGAAGGCTTTACAAGCTCATTCGCCTGCTGTTCTATTCCTCCTCCTTGAGCATCTATCCAGTGTGCCAGATTCTTTACTTTCTCCTTTGCAATCATTGTCAATTGTTTTTTCACCCAAACTTTGTTTCCCCTCTAAAGTGCACATATGAAACTGTCTTGTGGCTCACCTATAAGCCATAAGACAGTTATTCACACACGGAGGCACTTCACACAAGCAGTGTGAAGCGCCGAGAGGAGGTTTGCAGGGAGAGCTGGTTCGATCCGCTCTCCCCGCAGATGATCACTCACCCGTCGCTGGTTGAGTGGATCGCTTGCCCAGATGAGCAGCGGCTTCTCTCCAGCGCTCCCGCACCCGGCCATGGCTCACCAAGCAGCTCTTGGGGTTGGGCACAGGGAAGCGCTGCCCCGCCCTGCCCCCTTTAGCCCCTATAATGCACAGTGCATTTCTGGGAGCCCCCTCCCCCCCCAAGTGTGTCCACTGTGGCTGAAAGCAGCCATGGCAGACACACGATCAGTTAACCCAAAACCTGGGTTAAGCAGCGGGATACCTAAGAGGGCTCACCGCCGCGCCACCACCAGTAGCTGCATGGCTCCCATGGGTTCACACACAGCAGAAACTGGGCTGGGCTCCCTTAGCCTGGTTTCTGCTGCACATGTGAATAGCATCATTATATTCGACACTCATATAATGAGTGTACAGTGTACACAGCTGCCGATCTGTACACAGGTACAGTTATTCACATGTTATGTTGAACACAGATACAGCAGTACACTTCCCATCAGTACCATGCATTTGAGGGGCTTGTAGCCAGGTCCACTTGCTTCTAGTGGAGGGCTGTAGCCTAGCCAGGGTCAATGTGTACAGATGTTGCGTGTAGACATCTGTACACAGGCAACATAATGTCTGGATAGGGCATATATGTTGCAACTAGTTGTCCATGGAGGGAAGCTCCCATTGGCACTACGGAAGATTTGCTCCCAGTGCTAGTAACAGAAACAAGGACCCTGATAAGAATCAGAACTGCAGTGAGGCCAGAAGAGTAAAGCCTTCTTCTCCCCCTGCCATGATAGTCCCAGTCCTGATCAGGTTCCTCATTTCTATTGAATGTTGGGCCAAACTACACATGTTAGCATAAAATCCAGACCATTGGTCCTTCTAGCCCAGTATTTATTATACCTGGAAGCACTTCTCAGGCACAGAGCAGAGGTCTTTTCCCACACCTTTAACTGGAGATGGGCCTGGGAGCTTCTGATTGCAGAGCTTTTGTGCTACCACTGAGGGACATTCCATTCCTAAGGGTAAAACTGATGCTTAAAAGGAGGAGGAGGAGGAGGAGGAGGAGGAGGAGGAGGAAACTGGATAGAAAACTTTGTACCACAGAGGAAAGAGACAGAAAATCAAATAAAATGAATTTCATCTGTGGAGCATTTCACTGAAAGACAAAATAAATAAATATTTTCCAACAGAAATTTGGAACAGAAACAGGAGATTTTGATAATATAATTGGGAGGAATAATTTGAGGGCCAATACATGATAAGGTGGTTCACACAATGATACCACAGCCCACCCCCTTATCATACATGATAAGGGGGTGGGCTGTGGGAAGGCAGGAGTCTACCTGCCTCCCCCCAGATGACCAGTTGCCATCAGTCAACCCAGAAGCGGCTGGGAGGAGAGGAAGCAAGCCAGGGCCGCCAGGCATCACTCAGTGCACTGCATGAGCGGTGCAGTGCGTTGGGGAAGCTCCACACTGCCTGAACACCCCCCCCCCCACACACACACACAGAGCCTTATCATAAAGATAGCTGTCAGTAGCAGAGTGACCCAGACCGCCAGAGCATGAGGTCGCTTTAAACCTGGGGAGCTGATCAGGAGTGATCCCGGGGCCCCAGACAAGCAGTGCTACCTCAGCTAGCCCTGTCCTACCCAGGTAGGGCTGTTCGAATGGGCTCAATGTTTCACATCCTTTCACAAGAATAATTAAAGTGCCTTGGTTCATCCTTTATCACCCCCCCCCATGCAGAACATGTTCCTTCACTGCATCCCTGACTTAATGTCTCCCATCCTCCCCACGATTTTTCTTTTTGCATATGGGACTGGCTCAAGTGGTACCACACCCACAACTTGATTATCACCGAAAAGACCCCTTTCTCACTTCATGACCTAGACTGTCTCTTTCCAACTCTGACCCCAATCCCCACCAACGTGTTAAGCCTATAATCTTGGGACCCTCTAATTGCTCCACCTACAACCTGCCCTGCCTACCATGTTCTTCACTCATTCATTCTGATGCTCATGGAGCCCTCATATTCCAGTTTGGGTACCTCACTGTGTGCCCATCTAGACCTGTGCAAAGTTTCAGTTTTGATTACCCATCCCTCCTGCCACCGTACAGAGGTGACCATACCTCCTGATCACCTCTACGCAGTGTTATCTGTTACTCAGCACTGGTAGGGGCCCTTAAAGATGAATAGAGCCCTGATGTGCCCGTGCCCCAGATATGTCTGGGAAGGCATGCAAGGAGCTCTGGGATGTGGAGACCTTTACAGCGCTTTCCCCCTACAGCTTACCCAGGGTAGCCGGATGAAAAGGAAGAGGTGGTGATGGGGCTCCTATATCTTTAATAGATAAACAGAATAGGGAGGTTTTGCAGGTGCAGCTCATCATGTGAAAAATCCCAACACACCCAGAATGTCTTCTTCAATGTAACTATTAAAGTTAAGGAAACAGAATCGTCCTTTGTATCAGCTCAGCCTTTTCTCTCTGTGTTCCTCTCTACTTCTCTTTTAAAAGAACCTAAATAAAAAAATGGAAATGGTGGTGGCATCAATTGTGCAACCGACCTTATGTTAGTGCATAACTCACTTGTGGGCTCCTCTCGATCTATGATTGAAAAGCAAATGCCTGTATCCCTTAATTCCAGTGTGAGTGTACATGGAAAGGGGGAAAGACACAAAAGCAAACCATGGAACAAAAGCATGCAATGGATTGTATCCTTCCACTGGAGAGATGGATGACCAAACTGGGAAAGGGGTTTGTGTTGGGACCCAGTGACATGAAAGGCTGAGAGGAGGTTTTGTGAAGAATTAAAATTAATTTTTCAGGCAGATTCTTCAGTGATTGCTTTCAAGAGATCTTACCCAGATACCATAAATATATTCTCTCATTGTATCCCATAAAACCTTTGGACTCTGCTTACAGCTGTCTAATACAGTATGGCTTAATCGAAAAAATATATTTCAAGATTTGTTCCCCGTTAATGGACCATAGCAGAAACAGTAAATTGTATTAAACATGTAACTATTCTAACTTCAAAGCCCCTAACTAATTAATCCCATGGATGATTATGGTGTTTTTTTTAACCTGGGCCCTGTATATTGCTTATAGGCAGTTTTAGAGGACAACTTTTAAAATGAAATGCTATGGAAACAATTTTTGTTAGTTCTTTTATTTGTTATAAGTTCTCAAAGTCTCCATTCACTTTAAATAAATGTTTGACGTCTCAATCTGCCCTAAAGGAGTAATTTTGTTCATTTATGTTTTAATCTTTGTAGTTTCTTTAAAAATGCATTATAATTATATAATTATCACAAGCTTCCTCTAAGGAGGAAGAATAGTGAGGGAAGGATGCATGCCGCTGAACCCAGAGAGGATCTTTGGGCACCCAGCATTATTAATATTCTTCTAGACAATATTATTCTTGAAATCGGAGGTGCAAGACCATGTGTACTGCACTGTAATCCTCATAACATAAAATCAATGTCAACCTTCCCCCACTCCTACTCATTTCACAGAGATTTGTAATTATAAATTGAGAAAGAGAAATCACTTGGTTTAATATTAGGGTCTTTATTTCGCTGGGTTTTTTTGGTGGTTTTTTCTTTTCTTTTCTTTTCTTTTCTTTTTTTGCTGGACTCAGCAAATGAGAATGACAAAACCATATGATTCTAAGTGGATTCCAAGAACAGTAATCTGTGCACTTTGTGTTTATGTAAAATTCATCAGGAAATGAGCAAAGAGACATCAGCATTTCTTAAAATGTTGGCCATGTTGAAAGACACTTCAGAGTACAATTCCAGAACACTCATCATACCCTTTATGTAGCCCTCACAAATTAGGTTAAATAAAGAGATGGATTATTTTTAAATTGATCATTTTAACTTTGCAGATTGGCTTCTTTTGCACAATAATAAAAGAAGGCAAAGCTCAGTCTTCCTACCAAAAGGAATATTCCCTGTCTTCCTGGATAATTATATATTTGCCATATGTGTAAATGTATACTGTACATTCTTACAATGCAAATGTATGCACGTAGATTTAGAAATAAGCCCCACTATGTTCAACATGATTGCTCTTGAGTAAATGGATATTGGATTGCAGTCTTAGCATGGCAAGTGGTAGTGACAAAGTCCATTGAATATGAACAGATGGACTGGGAAGAGATGCTGTTTCTCCCATCACAAAGAGCTTTCAGCACATACTTTCAAAGTACTTCAATTTATCAGCTTGTAAAATCTAACCTTGCAAAAGAGAAAAGCATCACAGTTGACAATGAAGAACCAGTATTGTGTCCAGAGTAGTTTGTTTGTCTTTTTAAAGCAAGTTATTAGACATTTCAACAGATAGTTTTCATCTTAGTTGGAACCCGATGATAAGACATGTTGTGTGCATGTGCTTTTCTAAACTCCCATTAGCTCCTCTTCAACAGATTGTTGCTGCCATGTGGAAAACATTTTATTTGTGATTGGACAAAGTTGTCTGCAAGAGGAGTAGCCAAATATACATAGAGTAAGATTTCAAATGGTGAGGTTACAGTCTGAGAATTCAAATACTGGATTGCAGTTTCATAGGCTCTAGCTGTCCCTATTTTCTGGAATCGGTCTCTGGCAAATTACTGTCTTTATTTTTGCCTCTTGGGGATGCCTTGTTCAGTTTTTGTAACAGTTGCTAAGGTTGTCATTCTTCAGGATTCAGCTCCCTTCCCAGAGTGTCTAGAAATTAAATTGCCAAGTAGGTGTGGAGGTGGACACACTGCGTCTCAAGAGCACCTGCTTGTAAATGGATGCACAACACTAAGGTGCTATGAAGTGCACAGCATATAGTAGGTGGAAAGCAATCTTCAGCTGTGAGGCTCTCCATATAGCAATAGCACTTAGCAATAGCACTTACATTTATATACCACTCTATAGCCGGAGCTCTCTAAGCGGTTTACAATGATTTTAGCATATTGCCCCCAACATTCTGGGTACTCATTTTACCGACCTCGGAAGGATGGAAGGCTGAGTCAACCTTGAGCCCCTGGTCAGGATCGAACTTGTAACCTTCTGGTTACAGGGCGGCAGTTTTACCACTGCACCACCAGGGGCTCTTATATGAGCAGTGTGGAGGGCCTGCAGGGCTTGTGTGGGGAGACGGGGCTTGACTTACTCTCCCCGCACATGAGCATCCCCCGCTAGGCAGCTGGATGGGGGACTCCCAACTCCGGGAGGCCTGTTGCAGCCTCCCAGTCAGGGGTCTACTCACAAGTCACCATTGCCATGGAGCTGTGCTGCGGCGTCTCACGATTTGAAAATGGGGTTAGTGGAATGGTCGCTCAGCTAACCTAATTTTACAGGAGGGCTACTTTGGCGGGTTAGCCTCCATTGAACCACCGGTGGTTCTCACAATGGGGGGAAACCAGGCTGGGCTCCCTTAGCCTGTCCCCCCACCACCACACACACATTGTGAGAATAACCTCAATGTGTAATAGTGGGTGGTGGGGCTTGGGCAGTTGTCCGTATGGGAATTCGTTGTCACAATCAAGAATCAAGAATCACAGTCAAGAATAAAGTGCTCTGCATACACTTTATTACCTGCTTGCCATTTGTGGCCTGTTTGTAGTCAGTTTGTTGGCAAGAAAACTGAACAAGATGACTACTTTTGCATCTGTGGGGAGGCATCCCACTGCTCAATGAAACAAACTACAGAAAAAGGTCCTTCAGAATGAAGATGCTGCTGAATACTCTTGGAACTATCTTATGTTCTGGAGGAACAAAGACCAACACAGAAACAGCAAGAATGGGATTCTGCAAACAAAGACCAATATGGGGCACATATCAGTTAATCTATCATATAGAAGACAAAACTACAGCAAGAGAGATGTGGAAGAGAATGATCTTTCGACAAAGAACCATGAATAGTCAAGTGTATCTTATGCTGCAGTTGTGTAATAAAAGATTCAAAGAGGGAGATAGTTTGCAAGGGCACATTTGCTCATTTTTTGGAATTCTGAAAGAGTTGGTGTTGCAGGAGATAAAAATGCCCAAACCAGCAAAAATTGGACTTTTGTTTAATACCTTGCCTAAAGAATATGATAATATTGTGAATTTTCTGCAAATTAAGGAAAATTAGACTTAGGGTTTTGTGCAAGAACCTTTGCAAGAGTTTAATTTGAAAAGGCAAACAGAAAGGGAGGAATCAAACCGGTTAAAAATCAAACCTACAAAGTAACTGGTGGTAGGAAATGTTTTATGTGGAAGCACCTTGCATTTGAGGAATGTTTGTCCTAGTAAAGAGCAAGGAAATAATTTTCAACAGAGAAAAGAGAATAAGACTAAATTTTTTAAAAAATACTTTCTAACTAACAAACTTGCTTATGCAAAAAGTGAAAGCAATGAAAATAATGCTGAGAAAAATGAGAATTGTGTGCCGCAAAAGAAATAATCTGCAGAGTTGATACAAATCTAAGCAGAAACAAAATATATTTGGATTGCGGAGCTACTTCAAATTTCTTGAATATTTTGCAATATTTCTCTAAGATAAGCATGGAACATAAAGTCCTTTATATCTTGCTAATGGGCAGCAGATTTTTGCAGAAGGAAAAGGGACAGTTTATCTGAAGTATAAAAGTTGATGCAAATAGAGTGAATGATGTGTGTATTCCAGGGGCATACAATGTTCCCAGTTTGCAAAAACAAAAACAAAACAAAAACCAAACAGTTTAATGAGTGTAAAAACAGCTACAAGGTGTGGATGTAGAGTTCATTTCAGAAGGGACCATTGCTTTATTTTCAAAGGAGAAAAGCTTGTGATGAAAGAAATGTTGAAAGATGGTGAACTGCATGAAATAGATTGTAAAAGAGAGAAAGCCAATATTGCAAGTGAGTATGAACACAACGATTGCACGAGTCTTTGGCATCACCGATTTGGGCATCAAAGCAAGGAATGCATTTCAAAATTAATAAAAGAACAATTGGCAATAAACTGACAAGTTAAACCATGCAAATCTGAAGTCAAATGCATTGAATGTTTTAAAGCAAAAGCAACAAGGGGCACATATTCATCAACCACAGAAAGGCAATCCAGTGAGGTTTTGGATTTGATTCACAGTGATATTTGTGGGCTCTTTCCAGTAAATACATGAGGGAAGAATCTCTATTTCCTGGTTTTCATATATGGTATTTCTCACTACAGTGAAACCTCACTATTTGCGGACTCACCATTGGTGGTTTTGTGTATCCGTAGTTAGGTAATGGACACACAACCTCTGTATTTGCGGCGGGAGGATGGCAAAAAAGAGATTGAACTCACATATCCACAGATTGGAGGTGGCTAGAAATGACCTCAGAGGTCATTTCCAGCAACCATTTTGAGTGTGGGAGTTTGTTTGTTTGTTTAATCATACGGATTTTAATGAATAAATATAAAAGTAAATCATTATTTTGGTGAATAAATATTATAATATAAATATAAAAATATATCTTGTTTCTCATTTAAATATGGCTTCCTTTTCAGTTAGTTATAAAGGATAAGTAATTTCTCTGCACCAACCTCCAGCTTTACAATGAGAGTTTGTTTTAATAAGTTTTTATTGGTGGTTTTTGTTTATACATCATTAGTATAATTTCCTCCAGCTGGAACTGTATCATTGCTCATCAAATTTCAAATTTATAAATTTGCCAGTGGATGCACAACACTAACTACATTTTAAAGACAACATAGAATAATAGGAAAATATCAAAAAAATCTATATATTTATTTCTCCAAGGTGTACCCATCATGAATCCCATGCGTGGCAGCTCTCGTGAGAAGCTGCCGGACTAGTGACGGAATGGGGAGAAAATGGCCGCCAGGATGAGGAGGCAGTGGCGGTGGGCCCGGTCCAGACCAGCCACCAGGATGAGGAGGCAGTGGCTGGGATGAGGAGGTGGTGCAATTTATAGCCTGACCTGGCTGCCAGGATGACGAGGCAGTGGCAGGCTGGCCCGGCCGCCAGGATGAGAAGGCTGAGATGAGGAAGTGGCAGCGGGCCCAGCCCGGCCACCAGAATGAGGAGGTGGCAGCGGGGTGGGCTGACCACTGGAATGAGGAGGCAGCAGCAGGAGGAGGGGATGGGCCAGCTTGAAAGCCGGCCAGAAACCACGGCTGTACGGGGTAGAGGGAGAAGTGGGTCGGATGCTCTGCGCCAGGCCCAGCTAGTAGGAAATAAAACATAAAAACATAAAACTGCATCAAAGCAAGTAAAAACTAAAGCTGCCAACTGAATAAACATGTTTCAATTGCTAGTCTGTACTAAATGTATTAATGATGAAATAAACATGCTTATTAACAAAACCTCAATGCAGATGCCGTTTGAGATATTATTGAAGGAACCATAAGACAAATTGTTCATTGTTAAATGAATTGCTCATAGCTCAAATAAACACTGTTCTTCATTTTAAAAGGAAAAGCCATGGTTAATATTTCCCCTGGACCCAATGAAGACAGGATGCACATGATGGGTTGAACTAGAGCCATGCTTTATGTTTTACTAAGAAGGATCTGCAACAGTGCAGTATTTAATATAACTAGATCAGGCCTGCTCAACTTAGCCCCCTCCCCCACTGTTTTTGAACTACAGCCCCCATAATCCCCAGCAACAGTGGCCAATAGCCAGGGATTATGGGAATTGTAGGCCAATATCGGTAGGGGGGCCAAAGTTGAGCAGCCCTGAACTAGAGCATGGGCAACTCCTCCCCACATGGGGCAGTCTCATTATGAGGATTGTTTCTCACTGCTGAGTGAAGCAACTGCACTTGGAGGATGCCAGCAGCCACCTGAGTGCCATAGCTTTCTCTTTGCCACACAGTTTCCAGTATCAAGGGAGAGTTGCCTGAGTCACCAATCCTCAAATCCCAAAGCTCTGAGTGGATGGGCTGTTACCAAGATAGCTTGCTTGAGGGCTCCCAGGAGCACCCCTATGCCTAGTTTGGAGCTACAGGCTTGTAGTTTCCATTTTGTGCCTTTCAGATCTCATGGGACCGCAAGTTCACCATTTGATTCACATGAGCTAACTCATGGGGTATGTCACTTAGCATGTACCCTGTGAAAGGTGCCCCTAGGTCAAGTCTAACCCAGGACTGCAGGAGGACTATCCCTGTGCTTGCTCTCTGCTTGCCTTTCAGGTGGGGAAGCTGGAGTAGACACGAGTTAATTAAGTGCTATTCTTCTCAAGAACTAGCCAAATACTCTCCCCTATGTTGGCACATCAGATCAGTTCAATCTTATCACCCTCGCAGGAAGGAACTGATAAGAGGTAACGTGCTCATCTCCTTCCCTAAAGGTGTGAATACCTGACTTGGGGCATGGGAAGCTAGCATTAAAACATTCCTAGACCCTCCCAAGGCCTTTCCTGACCACACGAGATAAGCTTTGATGTGCCCATTTCATTCCACCCTGCACAGGTCTCTTTACCTGATCATAACATGGTGTTTTTAGAAGCAAACCCAGCAAAGGTCCGACTGGACACAATGGACTCTTTTGTTTACTATTGTTGCCACCTTTGTCCATAGAAAGGTGTGGTCAGCATGTCCCCACAATCAATCAGTGTGTCACTTCCTTCGATTCACCAGTTGCTTTTCATCATGTTTGGGCATGGGCACCTCCATTTTGCCTTGCCTGGACTTTTGTTCCTGTCTTGCTTGTTGCCTCCAGACTGGCCCTTTTCCTAGCCCAATCTGAGCAGCACTCTTGGTTGCGAAATCCTGGTCTCCTGAGATCAGATCCCCTTTGGATTTTGCCTGTGTCCCAGAGCCTCAATCGGCCTTGTTTTCCCATTCCTGCCTTTTGCTTTCCTGTCTGTCCAAGAAGAGAGAGGTCCCTCAAAATCAACTGAGCTTCAGGAGTCCATACACCCTACCGGACAGACTTAGGTAGTATCTAACAACTGCTCTCAAGTCTTATCACTCCCCTCTTTTATCTCTTTCTCTAAAATCCAATGCTGTTCTCTCCAAAGTTCCTCTGATCGGCCTTGAGTGAACTTAATTTTGAACTTAAGCCAAATGGCCTTTGTGAGCTGTAAGTTAGTCCTATTGATTTGTTAGTCTTCTTGTCAGTTAATTTTGTGTTGCTCATTAATCATTATTTCTTTTCCTGTAACCTTAAACCCTGAAAAAAACTTGATTCTGTTTTTTAAACCTCAAACTCTCAGTTCTATCCGAGACCGAAGCTATGGACAAATTTATTCTGAGGTGGTCTGCTCCATTCAAGCTCGCTAGTTCCCACACAAGCCAAAATGTAGCCAGGGGTATTAGCCAGATGGAACTTCTCCCCAGGAGAAGTTCCATCTACAGAGTCAAACAACACCTTAAAGGGGTCCATTCCTAGGCATCGCTGGGCCACACAACAATGAGGGACTATTCCATGGAAACCTCCTTCACCTTAAAGGTGCCTCCAGTTGAACACCATTCTTTGTACTACCACCTCAAACCCATACTCACCTGCCAGTGTGACCAAACTATGCTATTATATGGTACTCACCTGTACCTGCAAGCCCAGTGTTCAAACATATATCAATTAAGAGTAGGCAAGAAAAATCCCCACCAGCAGCTAATCAGGTGAGAATTTTTAAAAATCCTACCTGATGCCACAAGGCAACTATTCTCTCACTGAATAAAGGGTGGATGGGTGGGAACCAGATTCCTTGTGTGGCTTGCTGAGAAAGGCAGGTGAGGCCCAGCTATAAAGCCATGCCTGCAGCTGCTCAAGCATGTAGCAGCATGTGCCCCTGCGGTTGGTGTCATATACACACGCACATCCCACCCACCCCATGAGGCTGGCCACAAACCAATCTCCCCACCAACCGCTGTTGGGGTTGTGGGTGGGATCAACATATCCTTTTTAATTAATTTTAAGAGTAACATACCTGAAGCAAAATTGTCTTGAGGAATATATAAGTAACACAGGGCTACACAGCTTCAATCCTCCAGCTGTCTTTGGACTACAATTCCCATCATCCCCAGCCACTGTGCTCAATAGTCAGGTATGATGGGAGTTGTAGTTCAACGTCTGCAGGAGGGCTGAGACTGTGCAGCCCTGAAGTAAAAGGAAAAGCAGGAATACCGGAGAACCATCCTCCAATGTCTCTCGCAGCTGTCCCATCAGCACAATTTTGTAATGAATGCTATAATGATTGCTTGTTAGCCTCTTTGGATATGGTCTCTTAGAAAAGTGGAATTTTAAAAAATGGTTTGTATTGTAAGCTTCAGCAGAATGCTGCTGCACAGTTGGAAGCTCTTTCTACTTGTGGAGGGAGACTTCTGCTTATGCAAGGAGTCCTTTCATGACAAGAAGGGTTCCTAATGTAAGCACATCTCTCCTATTGCTCACAGAAGAAGCTTCTGACAGTGGAGTAGTGCTCTGTACAACATATTCAAGATATAAATGAAATAACCCAGTGTACTCTTTAACTCCTTTACAGCCCAACAAACGCTGTAGTCCGTGAATCTACTGCTTAAGAAGTGCAGGTCTAGGAAAAAACTACAATTAATCCATGTGTTGAGGGGGGAGGGAGAGTGAGGGGGGCATAAAGGGCTGTCCAAATAAACAACTGTAGAGCTGAAATAGTGCATATATTGGTAAGGAACCTTTACAACAGGTTTACAACAGGAATCCTTTAAAGAAGGGGCAGAGCCACCGTTAGGCTAACAGGTCCAAAGAATCTGGGTTGCCACAAATCAGGGGCAGTGAACATGGCCCCAGACATGCCCCTCTGACATCGATGCGGAGGGTGTTTTTTCAATCCCAAACGGGGCCGCACAGCCCTGTTTGGAACCGAAATCGGCCCATGCTGCATTGGCCTCACACCCGGAGTGACTCTCCCTGCCTTAAAGGCAGGAAGAGCTGCTCCTAGTCTCATTGCCAATCAATCTCCCTCCCAAACGGGGCCGTGTGGCCCCAATTAGGAGAGACATCCGCCCATGCTGCATTGGCAGCTCAGCTGGAACGGCTCTCCCTGCCTTTAAGGCAGGGAGAGTTGCTCCGGCCTGTTCTGTACAATGCAGCGCGGGCCAATCTCCCTTCCAAACAGGGCCACGTGGCCCCATTTGGGAGGGAGACCATGCCCCCGCATCTGATGTCAGACGTAGGGGCGTGGCTATCCAGGCCCCGCATCTGACATCAGACATGGTGGCGGGGCCAGAGGGCTGTGGCAGCAGCTGCACACGGGCCACCGCCAGCCTCCTTACGCTCCAGTTTTAATGTCTCTTTGATTTTGCTCTTTAAACATGACCCACTGCTTAATGGTGATAAAAAGCTTCATGAAAAGCTTTCTTTCCCCCATGAGTGGCACACCCTGTATTGCCAAACTGTGTGGATTGTTCCAATTACACGTATTTTCTCCATATGTTTTTTAAAAATATTTGCACAGCTTTTAATACTTTGATCCCAGATTCCTTTCAGTCTTTTTATTAGGTTTAGTTGGGTGGCCTGAATGTAAGAGCTGATAGCTGCTGTAATTGCCCAGGTTACATTATGCAGTGCAGAATGTCAACAGTTTAAGTCAGTCTTCCTTCCTTCCTTCCTTCCTTTCCTCATGCAGTGATGGAAGTACATGCACAGCTGCTGTGTTTCAGAGTAAAGCAGAGCCCTGCTACCACACAGGAGAATGCTTTTCACTCTCTGTGACCCCTGAAATTATGTGTCTGAGTACCGCACAGTCCTTGGGGACATATATTTGGGTGACACAGACCACTTCAGAGGGAAGGGGAGATCAGTGAAAATGACACACACACCCGCACCCCATGTGAACAGTTGCACTGTTTTATTCTGGAATGCAGCAGCTGCATGCATGCCGTGTTTGCTCTGGAAGTGCTACATTAGGATGTCAGGCTACAATTCTAATAGAAAACAAAATCAGAATCAGAATTAAGTAATGTCAATATGAGTTGCCTCCCCTCAACACAAATGTTGAAACTCAAATGGTGAAAACTCAAATGGTGGAACTCAAGAAACAGTTTCACAACTGAGGATTTTTCAAGGGACTTGAGAAACATACAAGATTTTGAGATCAGGGATGCAGACCCCCACGCCCACCCCAGGCATTTGAGGAGGCCCCCATTTTATTGAACTCCCCACAAAAACCTAATAATCCATATCTCCCCATGACTACCACCAAAATTATGTGAGATGTTGCTCCTCATGTTTTCCCTGGTTGAACCTAGTGCTGACTAAAGTAGCAAACCTGTCACTAAGGTGTTAGTAAATCTGAGTTGAACCACTTCAAGGTGGTACATGACAGAATGCTTCATACCCCCAAATAAAAGGTCGCTACACATAGAAAAAGACTATGTCAGGGAGGAGGCTAGGTTAGAATATTTCCCCCTGACAACTAGTTTTCTATGTGTAGAGTTTTGGGGTTGGTCATTGGTTTTTGTTTGGGTGGTTGTTGTTGTTAATTGGCATGGAGGAGCATTCAGTCATATGAGCTCCACCTGCAGACTGAAGTAGAACAACCAAGACATAGGTTACCACATCAGTGAGATTCAGGGGTGCAACTATAATTGAACAATGAGGGGACAAATGTCTCAGAGCTCTTGAGGGAGAGGGGTCCTGCCTGTTGAGTGACAGCTTGCTCTTCACTCTTCCTTTTCTACTTCTCCAAAAAAGGAAGTGGGGGAGGGGGCAGAGGCCCATCTTGACTTTTTACTTAGGGCCCACTATTTGCCAACCTTGTTATACCCCTGGTGAGAACTATGCCTAAGTATCAAAGGGATTCTCTCTCTCTCTCTCTCTCTCTCTCTCTCTCTCATTTTTGTGAGAATGAAGAGGAAAGGAACAAAAGTAAATTTGCAATCATGCTTTGAATTCATTCTGTAACTTGACATTAAACATTTGGTTCCATAAATCTGTGGTGTTTGGAATATGCTGCTTAACAATTTCATAATTTTGTTCACTGATCCTTTCCAAGACATAAAGTTGAAACTTATGCTTGGGCTTTCAGTGATATCTTGACATAAACAGTATTGCACAATGTTAGTAAGATTTATTTTCTAGGCTTTGATCTTTCTTAATGTAGATCAATTCTTCAAGGGATAAATGTAATTGGCTTTGTTTGTACATCCTCTTGAATCATCAGAAATATTCAGTCTGAAGAAGAACACATTTAACTGTGTTAAAAATACAGAAGAGCTGAGGTAATCCAATTTATTGGACACACTAAAGTTCAAAATCCTGTAAATGTGGGGCTTTGAGTCACACAGAACTCTTCATCTGGAATAATTGTTCAAAACCAAAATGCCTTTAAAAGGAAAAACAAGGAACAATTCTTCAAGTGATTTGCAATTCAAACTATAAAAAGAAGTAGCCAGTCTAGACCTTTGCAAATCATGAATGTTGAAGCTGGTGGAGGGGAGGAAAGAAAACCACACTCCTCCATTTCTCCCTTGTAACCTTAGTAATACTGATGGAGGTCCAAGGAATTGCAAGTGAAATTCTACTCAAACAACAACTCATTCTTCCTGCCTTGTTTCCCATGGCAGCTTTCTTGCCATCCCAAAAGCCACTCCTAAGGGTCCAAGGATCTCTCAGAACATAATGTGACGTGATATAGGGGGCTGCAGTAGGCAGAGGCAATCAATAGAGATCAGAGACCATCCTCTTCCCTTTGTGTGAGGAGAAGTAGCTTCTGTTCAACAAAGGGGTTCTCTGGGTTTCACTGAATACTAATGTGCCATTATACATGGTTCAAAACCAAACTGACAACACCAACATGCAGTCACAAGAATTGAGCCCGAGGACAAATGTCTCTTAAATGGTTGATTGTTGAATTATCCTTAAATTTAATAAGTAGTGCAGAGTTAGAGTTAAAAGTGGAGTGGAGAGTTAGAGTTCGAACTATCCCTTTACAGTAGAGAGTTAAAGAGGCAAAGATATTTTGCCTATAGCAAATTGTGAGTGTCCTTCTACAAAATACTTGCAAATATATTTTGTTAATTGTTCTAGCTATCAGCATTTAACAGCTGCTGACAAATAGATTCAAGTTTAGCTTAGACATGGGGTTGTCACGAACCTGTGCATTTAATGAAGTGTGCTTTGTTTAGAAAATGCCACAAGCAAGAAGTTAGTCTGAGGTAATTTGACTATGTGGCATCATGCATTTCACATTTTTAAAGTAGTCATGGAAATTGTACATCCAAGTTCCCTGGATGCTTTTGAAATTGCAGCACTAATTTTTATAGGCCTGTGGAATATGTTGAAAGTTCTCAACTTGATGGGCATGAAAAAAAAAATCGCTTTAGCTATACAAAGCAGACATCTAAAATAGTTACCATACAAGCCCCCGGAGGGTCATTTTCTCACTGGTCTGTGATTTTTAAACAATTATTGGATGTATGCTATTATGGAGCATACTGAAAGTTTATGAACTGTTGCTGAAAATGTCATTAAATGGGGCCATTAAAATGTCATTAAATGGGTTTGCTTTAAACAAGTCAGTTGCTGTTGGTGCCATGTCAAATACTGGGGTGAGAAACATTAGTGCAACATCACAACATATTAATTATGCCAGAACTATGTGGCAATGTGATATCAATGTAGCAGTCACGTTATGCCTGTATCTCATACAGATAAAACTGAGCAAAGAATTACGATATTTAAAAACAAAACAAAACATGAGATTCATTAAGAATTCAGAGGGTGAAGGCAGGACTCTGTATATGCTGCAGTTCCATGGGAGTAAAAAATCCTGTAAAATATTCACTGTATTTACCCAAAGACAACTCTGAATTTAAGATGAGCCCCTTAAAAAATAGAAGTTAAATACAAGTTTTGAATAGTTGACTTCTAACACCTCTTCTACACATTGTGTGGGAGTGTGGTTAGCGCTCCCAGCAGGGATCGTTCACGTGTCTGTGGGGAAGGTAAGGAATGCACATCCCCCCCACCTGCCCACTCCCCCATCTTCCCGGTACTGTGAATAGCTCCTTGGATTCAGGTAAATACAGTTTTTATTTAAAAGATATATATCCCAACAAGTGTCCAAATCCCTCCAAAGGGGTTCTAAATGTGGACCTCTGGTTCCGTGGTGCCAGCGTTACATCCGAATGCTGGCACTGCAGTCTGGTTGCTTTGCAACCAAAGCTGAGGGAGAAAGCTCCTCCCTCACTGCACCTGCTTTTGGCTGCCAGGGCGGTCCTTCAGTAAAGAAGGAAGCCCAAGCAGCCTGCCCCCACTCATTGCAGTCAGTGAGACTGCAGAGAGGGAGCTCTCCTGAATGTCTGGATTCAGATGGGAGGGTGGGGGAGGAAGTGGAACTGCGGGACCTTTAGAGTCGTGGTTTCATGATACATCCGATGGCAGCCATTGGATGCCAAAAATATCTTTTAAATGTCTTGGAGCAGCCATGGGAGGCTGCAACTGCTTCGGCCAAGTGCTCAGTTCATGTGCTAAGATTCTCAGTATGAATATATCTCCAGGAACCCAAGGGGCATGGTGCATGGAGCCATTTTGTAGTAGTGAACAGAAATATGGGCTCTTCAAGAGGGAGTGTACTTATAACTCTGAGCATTGCTAGATCTCTCCCCTTGTGAAACAGTGCTGAGTTTAATAAGATGCATACATGTCAATTAAGATCCCAAGGGACAATTTTTCTGACTTGTTGCATTTTATTTAGTTGTTCTGTAATTCAGTCTCAAGAAGCTTATTGTCCTGTGGGTGGCAAATAGCACATTATCCTTTCCACAAGTAAACATACCCTCAGTTCTCTCTGCTATTGAAATGCAGCTGATTTGGCTTGATTCATTTTCCACTCAGCAGTATGTCATACATGGTTGAACTTGTAAAAGACTGTGGAGGAAAAAAGATAAAGATCCAGGAAAGCAGCCAATAAAAATCAAGCAAAGCTTACTTGTTTCCCCAAAGAGATACTGCTGACCTGACCTATTCAACCCAACAAGACTCCTTTACATCCCCCAACTGATTTCAGTACTGCATATGAATGAGCAAATGTGTTATATCCTGTCACTAGAACCATTCATTTAAATAAACATACACTGGAGAGATAAATAATTGGGCCATTGATGGCATACCACGAACTTGCTCTTAAGTAGTTTAACTGATGTTTTGATAGGCTGTAGTTCCATTGAATTCTGTGTTTATTGGAATTGATTTCATATAGGCCTTTCAAGATGGAGACACGTTTGATGGAAATGTCTCCCTCCTTCTTAAGGCTGTACCAAAAACCGCACGTTTATATTCTACAACAAAAAACATGGCTGTTTCAGTGATTGCTTCAAAGAGTTAAGAAAGTACTGCACTCCTTTGATGAACCTCTGATTTCAGTAAAATGTTTTTACCTCAACCTTGTCTTCAGCTATCATGACAAATCTGTTTTTAAATCAGGGAAAGTTTACTCTCTTATCCTTACTTTGACCCACACATGTTTGCAATTGCTGGAAACTCCCTATACTGGAAAAATAAGAGACCCCACCCAAGACATAAGATGCTATAAAAAGATCTGAGACATCTTAACAATGGGCAAGATGTTGGTCCAATTAAAGATTATGGCAACCCCCTTTTATCTTGATAGTTTTTCTAGAAAAATGGTTCCCATTTTGAATATGTACAGACTTGGCAAAAATGTTCTGCAAAACACCCCTGAAATTTCGATCTGTATACATTTTTAAAATGACTACCCACCTCTTTTTACCATGGACAGATCTCTGCCCATGTAACTCAAGTGTAAATGTGAATGCCTCAGTTTACTCTTCCATAATTGATTTGCTTTATTTTTGTGTTTGTATTTGGGGGGGGGGGGGACAACAACCAGGATACACAGAATGTGTTTTTAAAAGAAACTGTCTTTAATTATTATTAGCCAACTCTTAGTTTGATTTTTAAAAACTTTCTTTGGTGCTTTATTTCAAATGGCATCTGCTATTAAGGAGAGGTATGCTGTATGAGTTCTTACATCATTTTACACTTAGGTGTTAAACATGATTACATCTTACATGTCATGCAAACCTGCCAAAACAGAGATTGAATGTCTATTCATACATTAGGCTGGTTCACACAATCATCAATATCAGGATAGGAAGCAGGCTACTCTGGTTTGCATAAGTGTACAAACTCATAAAAATCCTTCCAGCCTACATTGCACAAAGGAGGTAAACCAGTTTTCCTACCCTGCTCTTTGTTGGGATATGTGATCACACTGCAGCCTGGCTTACTGTATAGTTTGCATGTAATCTACTATAAAGCCAGAGGGCACTATAGTTTCTTCTGTATTGGTTCAGTTCTTTTTCAAATTTGCTGACCATGCAAATGGCCACCGAGTATGAGCAGAGGACACAAGAGTGCCATTTTAGATTCCAAAATGGTGCTCGGAGTGCATGGAACATTCCAACTTGAAACAGGGCATTCTGTTCCAAGCCTGCAACACTAAAAATGGCTCATTTCAAGCGCAGAACATTCCAACTGTAGAACGTTTTGCACATCCGTATACTTCACTAGATCACCCGATCACCCTAGGGTCATGGACTCTTCCTCCTAAAAGTCAAGAGTGGAACTGACAGCTTCTCCAAAGAATATTAGCTTGTTTGTGGCTTCCACAATGTACATTAACCATGGGAACAACACTTTCAGACTGAAAGAGCTATCAGTTAATTTAGTAATCCAATCTAAATCTGTCTATGGTTACGTGGGCAGGGGAATCAATACATGCTGTTACAGTTATGTATTGAACATGACGGCATCCATACCAACATAAACCTCCAACATTGGAACCCAACATTGTTTTCCAGGCTCTGCAGGGCTTCACACAATTCACCTTAACTTTAGGGGCGGAGGGTCAATTCCCTCTTCATGTTTTTATCTCCCCTTTGTTCTTATCCCCTCACATGTATTGTCCATTTCCCAAATAGGCACTGAAAGCATGCAAAGCTGTTAGAGAACATTTTCAAATATTTATGGCAGTCAGCACAGAGTCAAAATAAATGCATTATCATTGCCTATGAGAATTAATGAGCATTGGTCAAGAATACTTGTACAATCCTCTTGATCAAAAACTGTTGCTAAATAATGTTTAATAAAAATTCAACCTTAGAGTGTGTTTTTGTGTGGATATATAATTCCCAGAAATACATATATTCTATACCACTTCAGTATGAATTGAAGCCCATGATTCCATGGCTTGATTTAAACATCAGACCAAACTATGGTAGGCTAGCACTTGGAATTTATATAGGGTGGCATAAACACATTATAAATACATAAATGAATTAAATAGTGAATTAGAGATTGGGCAATAACACTAAAATCAAACTCTGATTTATCAAGAGAAACAACATAAATATAATCTCTACTGAAACACTAAAACACAATGACAATTAAAATCATTCTATGGGTGGGTGGGTTCAGATGACTGCTGGGAACTCCCAGAGGTCATGTTCCAAATCACCAGAGTCCCAATGGGTGTGCTGTCTGAACCCACCAAAGTCCAATTCCTGAGCTGTCTGCCCAACAGTCATCTGACATACTCCACCTAACTTCAATAGCAAGTTACAAATGGGTGGAGAATGCACATGGAAGGCTCAGGAAATGGACCTGTGAGTCTAGACAAAACGTCTGCTGGGAGTGCACACTCCCTGGTAACCAGAATCTCTGGCAATCATCTGAGCCCACCCTATAGTTCAATTAAATACCAAGATTTACAAGGGTTTTTGAAAACAAGTAAGTCTGGAGCTTGAGCATGTCTCCAAGGAATGAGTGCTTGCTTACTTACTTACTTACTTACTTACTGTGTATTTGTATCCTGCCCCAAATTTGTATCTCTGGGTGATTTACAATGAATACATCATAATTAAAACAGCAATTAAAATATTAAGAACAGTTCCACCATCAAGAATGTTTCTAATCACTTTAGACTTATGATCGATGGTGTCATCAAAAAGCATCTCTTGGCTGATCTTAGCCCTAATGAGGGGACATTGGAAGGAAGAAAAACTGGCTGCATTCACATGTGATGTGGAATTGCGGGTCCAATGGACCTGCGGTTCCAAACACCCCTCCCTCCACTTTCCCATCTGTACTGAAGACCAGTCTCTTTGCAGTCAGCGAGATTGCAGAGAAGTGGGGGAGTTGGCTGTGTGGGCTTCCTTTTTTTACTGAAGGACAGCCCACACAGCCAAACATTCCAGAATACGGTTTCATTTAGAAATGCACACCAGTCTTCTGTGTATGCCTTGCATTTTTCAGAGCTGTATTCTGATTATGAAAATGTATGTAACCGAGACTTGAGAATAGGGCAGGCTATAAATCAAAGTAAGGAATTACTGTACTATTGGTAAAGGAGACCAGAGAAATCTCTTTCAAGAAATATGTCAATGGAAAAAGCTGTCTGCCAAAATAGGTTGTAGCTCATTGTTTCTGCCTTCTGAATGTGTCCACTACAGAATGCTGCATAACACAAGCAATGAGATCCATTTGGAAGATATGCACAATTAGCATCAGCAGAATGAGACACTAGATTAGGACTAAAGAAATGTATAATTCTCTTGCTTCCACCTGTGGCTTGAGTCCATAGAACCTTCACCTCCAGTCCAAGAGGCTGACATCATTACTCTGTCATTAATCCCTGGCTTGTGTTAGAGACTTACAATGGAAAGAAAACATTGTTCCAGAGAATAGTTGAGCATGCAATGATCTAACCCTGAAGCTGTTTACCAATTGGATAACTTTCCAATACCCAAATTCATGTGTGATTAAAATATCCCAGAATGGGAGATACAAATGCAAAAGTCATGGGTGGAATTTAATACTGGTATGGGGGAAAGGGAAAGAATTTTTTGTATCATGGCCATTATGTGTTAAAAAAAAATCCATCAGTAAACTACACCAAGCAATTAGATGAGAAATGGTTTACTTTCCTTTTAATCCTAGTGAAACTCCACAGTCATTGTGGGGGCTCAGAATGTGAGGGGTGAGTTAGATCTTCCTGTGCTGGATGAGGTTACACTCCCCCAGAAGGAGCAGGTGCGCAGCTTGGGAGTACTCCTGGACCCAGGCCTCACTCTGGTATCTCAGGTGGCGGCCATGGCCAGGAGTGCTTTCTATCAGCTTCAGCTGATTCGACAGCTGCGCCCATTCCTTGAAGAGGATGACCTAAAAACGGTGGTGCATCAGCTGGTAACCTCCCAACTCAATTACTGCAATGTGCTCTACGTGGGGTTCCCTTTGTACGTAGTTCAGAAACTTCAGTTAGTTCAAAATGCGGCAGCCAGATTGGTCTCTGGAGCAACCCAGAGAGACCATATTATGCCTGTTTTGAAACAGCTACACTGGCTGCCAATATGTTTCCAGGGAAAATATGGTTATTACCTTTACCTGGTTATTACCTTTAAAGCCCTGAACGGCTTAGGTCCAAGTTATCTAAGAGAACGCCTTCTTCTTACTTCATGATCCCCACTGCAAGTTAAGGGTGACCTTCTTCTACATGATCCCCACCTTACCGTCTCCAGTTGCCACTGGTTCGTCTGGTGGCGATGCAGAAGCGGGCCTTCTCTATAGCTGCTCCTGGGCTGTGGAATGCACTCCCGGCAGAAATTTGTAATTTGAGATCATTGCTGTCCTTCAGGAGAGCCCTTAAAACCTGGCCTTCCAGGGTTTTAAATGATTGACTAATTGTTTTAAATTGTTGCCCTGATTTCCAGGGTTTTTAGCTGTTTAATTTTAATAGTTTGATTTTAATTGTTAACTTGTTTTGATTATTTTTATCATGCTGTAAACCGCCCTAAGCCATTTTGGGAGGGGTGGTGTACAAATCAAATCAAATCAAATCAAATCAAATCAAATAAATAAATAAATAAATAAATAAATAAATACCACAGGATTGCCCAGAAATTCTGGGTTCTCACTATCAGTTCCACAAGGCTCAGCTATCCTGGTTAACTTTTAACCAGGATCGCTATGATTGTGTGAATGCAGCCTCTTTTCATCTATGAAAGATAGTCTGGTCCAAGAAGAACATCACAATGCGGGAAGGGATCTCTGAGGTCATCAACTCTGCATTACTGAAAGGATTTCTTATCTAAAACATACCTACAAGGTGAATGCCTAATTTCCTTTTTCACAAGCTTCACAAAAAGCCAGGTCAGAATCCCGCCCCCCAGCTGTTCTATTACTTCCAACATTTATCCCACAGAAGCTCCCTAATAAATTATTTTTCTGTGGATTTTGATTAGCAAAAGCCTATGCATCTCCTTACTGAATATATTTTGTTAAATAAAGCCACAGAATAAAAGAATGGGAAATAAGGTTATGTTTTTATTTCAAGGCCTTTGGGAAAGAAAAGGAAATATAATTATTTCACAATCACAACGTTAGTAAAATAGCCTCCTGCTGAGATTGTGGAATTGATTTTTCCATCCAAAAGAGCATCAGAAGCCATTCATCTTGTGTCATATATTGACTAGGTTTGAGTGATGATGCTTATGGACAGTTTACTTAGAATCAAGCATACTGGTGAATTTCTGCTCCAATCACAGGTTGTCTTGGCTGCTTTTATCATAGAAATCCAGCTTCACGAGGAACAAACTTGGGAAGTTTTGGACTAATAAGACTGCCAGTCCTGTTTTACTGAAGTACTTGAGATTTATAGCACTTTATTTGCCAAATCCAGATGAATTTAATTAAAAGTGATTCCCACTGGTTTTATGAAAATGAATATGACGAAAGATCAGAGAGAAAAAGAGAACACCGTTAATGTTGTACGGGCAACATACACTCATAATCTGGTCAACTTTCACAACTTTTCAAATGGCAGCTCATTGGTTTTTGATGTAGTATAGGTTCTAACTTACCCCCTATATCTAAAAACAAATCTAAGCTTGGAATCCATTTTGCCTCTCACTAAAAAGCTTGGAATCACTGTGCTGTCTCCCAGTGCAATGAACTCTTGCTGTTAAAAAGGCATTTGGGAAATCGCTGGGAAAAGAATAGAAATGACTGTAGAAATTTAATGCTCCACATACAGTTTGAACACTCAGCATAGAACAGGATCACACAAACAGCAGCATCTGAGGTTCGCATGAGTGCCTACAGCCTCAGAAGCACATGTTTTCCCCATCCCCATGCGCTTTCCCAGACAGCAGGCTTTACTGAGGGTTTTCTGCAAGGCTTTACTGCGAGGTAGAAGTTGCCCGAAAAAACTGACGCAAAGAGTGGATTTTTTTACCCCAGATATAAATTGGGCTATACTCTAATGCACAATGAAAAACTCGAATTGTGTGTAAAGTGCTCCCTGAAAGCTCACAGGGACTTCGGGGTATATTTGTCTGATATATGGACACACGCCCTTCTTTCCAGAGATGCAAGCTAAAAGCAGGGTGTGAAAACCCTCCATGTAAGTCTCTACTTCCTGTCCAAGTTATGATATGCCAATTAGTTGTGTTGTCCAAACCCACCAATTTAGAGCATATCCCGACCTACTTCCATCAGGGAACCCCAAATCTGTAACTGAGATTTAAAGGAAATGACAAATGTCGGGTTCTCTGATGGACATAGGGCAGGATATGCCAAGATTGGTGGGATTGGACAACACAACCCATTGCATATCAGAACTCAGACAGAAACTAGAGGGATTGGGGAGCATGAGTTCCCAGGGCTGCAGGTGCTTGCCTAAACCTCAGATACTGTGGTTCTGGAGATAGATGGTGTCAGGAGTTGTCATAGCTTGGCAGCTGCAAGGTCCACTGCTGATTCCTGAGAAACCTCCATGCCTGAAGCCCATGTGGTGGTAGCAGAACATTTTTTGAAGGCGGACTATGGGCGCCAGTTTGCCAAGGCCCCTCTGAAACTGGCCCCTGAAGCTGAAACTTATTTGAAATGAACGATTATGCTTCTTAAGCTTTGAGAAAATTATGGCTAGACACTGATAAGATACAGGCAAACAAAATCATGAATGGTTTTCTCTTTCACACAAGACAACCAGTGGTATCCAAGGAACTGGACATACATGTTAAAGCATGAATCATGGAGCATACAATGCATCTTTGGACCAGGGTTTCACAATGGTTGCCAGTGCAACTGAATGTTTAAAGCACAAGGGCTTAGATGTCCTGCAGTGTAACGCAGGTGTTGTATTTCAGGTCTCTAACTCATGCAGTGATGCTGCTACACAAAAAGGCGATAGTGGTGCTGCTGACTCTTGTGAGATCACACACTGCACACTACTTCCATTAATTGAAGTAGTATGTGACATCTAATCATGCAGGAGCCAGTAGTTCCAGTACTGCCCTTGCCCAGCAGTGTTGCTGCATGTGTTAGAGCTCCATATAGGCTAGAGAAGCATTGGGGGAATCACGTGAATCACTGATAGATAGATAGATAGATAGATAGATAGATAGATAGATAGATAGATAGATAGATAGATAGATAGATAGTCTGTTGCTGAGAAAGCAAACAGGGAAATGAAGGCTCTGTGTTACTCAAATTCTTGTATATTTTTGCAGCTGGGACAAATGGTTACACTCGGTCCAATAAAAGCTAATTGATTCTCTGCTTTAGTTTCAGACAGATTAGGAGGCAGAGGGTGATGCGTCCATTGGGGCTGAGGATGATAGGAGTCCAAAAATAGCTGGACAGCCTCTGGTTGGCCACCCCTGCTATAACCCTTATTCCTGACATATCTGTACTCTGTACATATCCCAATAATAGTTTGTGTCCCTAGCATTTGAAAGTAGTGGCATCACAGATTGCAAATGAAGTCGTTTTTCTATGGAAACAGTGAGGAACAAATAACAGTATACAACATAGCAGCATCATTTTGATACAACATACAGGTGAAACTCGGAAAATTAGAATATCATGCAAAAGTCCATTAATTTCAGTAATGCAAATTAAAAGGTGAAACTGATATATGAGACAGACGCATTACATGCAAAGCGAGATAAGTCAAGCCTTAATTTGTTATAATTGTGATGATCATGGCGTACAGCTCATGAAAACCCCAAATCCACAATCTCAGAAAATTAGAATATTACATGGAACCAAGAAGACAAGGATTGAAGAATAGAACAATATCGGACCTCTGAAAAGTATACAGTGTACTGTGCTTGACTGGCCAGCAAACTCGCCTGACCTGACCCCATAGAGAATCTATGGGGCATTGCCAAGAGAAGGATGAGAGACATGAGACCAAACAATGCAGAATTGCTGAAGGCCGCTAATGAAGCATCCTGGTCTTCCATAATACCTCATCAGTGCCACAGGCTGATAGCATCCATGCCACGCCGCATTGAGGCAGTAATTGCTGCAAAATGGGCCCAAGCCAAGTACTGAATACATATGCATGCTTATACTTTTCAGAGGTCCGATATTGTTCTATTCTTCAATCCTTGTCTTCTTGGTTCCATGTAATATTCTAATTTTCTGAGATTGTGGATTTGGGGTTTTCATGAGCTGTACGCCATGATCATCACAATTATAACAAATTAAGGCTTGACTTATCTCGCTTTGCATGTAATGCGTCTGTCTCATATATCAGTTTCACCTTTTAATTTGCATTACTGAAATTAATGGACTTTTGCACGATATTCTAATTTTCCGAGTTTCACCTGTAGCAGAGCCATGAAGGGTGATGTCCATCACAGTGTCTCTCTGAAATGAAAATATTTGTTCAAATGCACAACCCCTCTAACATTTCACTGAGAAGATGGTGGGTGAGAGAATAAACATAAAATGCATAGGGTCATTTTTACAGTGAATCTAAGTAGATTCTCTATGCGGGCATCCAAATTGACGACACACATTTTCAGAAAAGAAAAATAACTAAACTTTAATGACATTCATTAGAAATGTAGGTTTCTACAAGGCAGAGAGGGCCACATTTTCACATCCCCCCCACCCATTTAAGTCCCACAAGTTATGACACCTTTTGAACTTTAAAGAACTAACTTCCATTTCCTCTCACAAACTTTCTGCTTCCAGCTCAGAGCACTTTAACTTTATGAAAAAAATGTGTTGGCTTGAAGCAGCTTCTGAACCTGACACAGTAATTTCCCAATTTTTCGCTTTTCCCTTCACTCAGATTTCCATGTCTGTCCAAGTTTTCATTAAAAGCATTCTTTCTGTTTACAATGAAGCTCTGTGACATTTAAATTTGTGTATGTTCGATGCCATTGAGACTCTGTTTTTCATTGCAAGTTTATTTACTCACTCCAACAGTTTGACATTTGAAGTGTTGACTTTTCTCTGTGGAAAAAAAATTAAAGGGAAATTGCATGCAGGACACCGCTGTTGCCTTTTAGTCACAGAAAGCAGGCTTCTATGTTCAGTGGCCCGTCTGATAAAGTGAAGTGTATTAAAATCCACTGGTAGTTCAAAGGCATGATTTCAAAGTCTCCAAGAACCCTGAGATGCTAAAACAAACCACCTTAGCTTTACAAGAGGAGGGACACATTCTGCCCGACCACTGGGTGGGCCTCATGTCTGATCCACTTTGGATCAACCTCTTCATTGCTAGCCCCAAGTCAATATTCTTTACCCATTACAAACATCAATGTCTCACCCACTAGAGATAACCCTGCACTTGCGTGCTATGAGGCCTCCCTTCCATCCCTACAGGATGAGAATGTTCAAAATACTCCTGTTCAACCACTTCAGGCCAGTCTTCCCTTTGATGGCATAAAGGAATCTCTGCCCCCTCATCTAAGGGATGGGGAGAATAATGTCAACTTTCCTTTATTGCCAAAGCACCCCGGTGATGCTAAAGAGCTGAAGACAACATTTCCCATCAAGGATGTCATCACAGCAGATCCCACTCCATGTCAACAGGCCAACCATGCAGACTTCGACCCTCGGGCAGAAGAGGCTTCAGATGGGTGGCCCCAGAGCCCATCTGATTGAGATTTAGCCTCTGCAGACAATCTGACATTTCTCATGTTGAACCTAGCTGGACGGGAGAATAAAGCCCATGACCCTGCTTTTTAGCGTTCATCTCTAGCTTTGATATTTTGCTTTTTCATGAAACCTGGTCTACAAATGACTTAATTCTACCCAGGCATATAGCATTGACTCTGGGTGCAATCCCGGGGGAGGGTTGGGGTAGACCTCGAGAGGGGGTGGCTGTGTTGGTTTCTACTACACTATCCCCACTAGGTAATATGGATCATTATGCTCTGGCAGCCCTGCTTAGAGTTGGAGATATCTCTCTAGTGCTGGCCAATGTGTATGTTCTACCCATTAGAACCCATGCACAGGCAAGTATGATCCGGACAAGATTGGAGGCCTTTATAGGTGATATTCAGTCCACTCATTATGGAGTCTACTTAACAGTGGCTGGAGATTTTAATGCCCAAATTGGAACTGATGACAAAACCCTCTTTGTTAAATTCCAACAGTGTCCTCCAGTTCAGGTTATTCCTCCTCCTCTATTCTGTAGACCATCTAAAGATACAGTGGGCAATTTCTGAGGCCTACATCTTCTTCAGACCTTTAGTAAGGCTGATTTGCACTTGCTCAGTGGGGCGACTTCAGGTGACTTTCCAGCTGATTTCACCCATTGGGCAGGCTCTAAACCATCACTTATTGAATTTACGGCCATATCCTGCAATCTAGCACCCTATATGAGGAAATTCCGCATAGTTAGTCATCCCGAAAGTGATCATTTTCCAATGACATTGACTATAGGTTGGAAGGGGATTGTGCATCTAGACTGTCACCAGATCCCAGTTAGTGAGGAGGAACAAAGTATGTTTTTTTGAAATGGTCCTCCACTCAACAAAATCAAGTAACTATGCTTCTAAGCTCACAACAAGCTTGCAGTTTATGAACAGCCTTAATTACCGGGCCACACAACTCTACTGAGACCCTTATGTTGGAGCACTATGATAATCTGGTCCAGTTATTACACCCAGTACTTGTTACTACAGAATCTCTACCTAACAAGACTGGAAAATTGTCTTCTCACCCATGGTTTGACGCCAGCTGCCAAGAAGCAAAAAGAAACCTAATCTCTGCGTTCAAAGTATATGCTGAGGGTTCCAACATATATACCGCCCAGGATTTATTAAAAATGAAAAAAACAATATAAGAAATTACTAAGGGAAAAGAAAACAGCTATCAGGGAGACCTGGGACCACCTGATTGTCGCTACCAAAATGAAGAACCAAGCAGTGTTTTGGCGCCTTGTATCCCAGCCCTTGGGGAGGGCTCCCCTCAATCCATTCTCAGTCATCCCAGCTGGGGTGTGGGAGTGTCATTTTCATGCACTGTATACACAGGATGGCCCCTCTGTGTTAATATTAGAACTAGATGTCGAACATTTGCCATGTTGGAATTCTGTCACCTGCTCCAAAATTGAGGGGCTAGTTAAACCATTTAAGTTGGGTAAGGCCCCAGGGAGTGATTATATAACAATCGAGGCAATATGTAGTAATTTGGAATGGTGGGCTCCCGTATTAGCCTCTCTATTCACTTATATAGACCACACTGCTAAAGTTCCTAAAGATTGGGGCGTCGCCATAATAGTACCTATATACAAAAAAGGGAAAAGAGATGAGCCAGGTAACTATCGCTCAGTTAGCCTTCTGAACATCATTTGTAAATTGTATGCCAAACATTTAAACGGGAAACTTTTGGACTGGCTCAAATCTAACAACATTCTAGCGGACGAGCAGGCTGGTTTTCGCAAGGAGCACTCCCCTATTGATCAGGCCCATATTTTACACCACTTAGTCGAGAAATACACCCACAGCCCAAGATCTGCCTTATATGCAGCTTTTATTGATCTCAGAGCAGCCTTTGACCTTATCTCAAGGGAGAGACTCTGGTTAAAACTGAGGGATTCCACCATAGATAAGCGCCTACTGCTACTTATATACAAATTCCATGAAGACTCCCACCTGAGCATGCATTGCAGTGCCAGAGGTCATCTATCAGCAGAGATAATGACTTAAAGGGGTGTCAAACAAGGTTGTATTCTGGCCCTGATTCTGTTTAATTTTTATATTAACTCCCTGGTTTCCCACCTAAATGACCCAGATTTCCACCCACCCAAATTGGCAAATAAACATCTCTCGATTCTGCTTTACGCAGACAATATGGTCTTACTAGCACAGACACCAATGGGATTGAAGCGGGTGCTTGCTTCATTAAGTGCTTACTGTGTAGAAGAGGTGTTAGAAGTCAACTATTCAAAAATGAAGGTGATGGTCTTTGCTAAGCGACCCAAGTCCCACTTTGGCATATGAATGGCTATACAATTGATCAAGTGATAAATTTTAAATATCTTGGAGTTGTGTTTCATTCCGCTGGAGGCCGAAGAGCTCACCTCAGTTATGTAATCCAAAACGCCCCAAAATCAGCTAATGCTATCTCCTCCTCCTCCTCCTCCTCCTCCTCCTCCTCCTCCTTACCAGGGGAGTTCTCTTTATTCCAGCTGCCATAAAACTCTTCACAGCTAAAATTTATCCACAGCTTCTATATGGTGCCCAACTAGGCCCATTTGAGAATTTCACCCCCCTGGAAGGAGTACAAATTAAATTCTTAAGAACAATCCAATTCTTAAGAACAATCCTCCAGGTTCCTTGTAGTGTTTCCAACACCGTTCTTAGACGAGAGGTAGGCGTTTTCAGACTAGAAACAAGATTCTGGCAGAGCATTTTTAGGTTTTGGCTGAAGCTGATCTTCTTCCAAGCAGGCTTGGCTCCCCTAACACTTGTTGATAGCTATGCCTCGAAATGGAAGGCGGCACTCAAATTCAAATTACAATCTTACGGTCTCCTCCAGAAAGAGCTCACCAGGATGGGGTATGATCAAGCCACGCGGATTATTAAAAAGCGTGTCTTGGGTATAGAACTCCAAGTTGAACTAGCAAAGCTGCCGAGAGGGATCTACTGTATTTAGGCAATCAGTCTTTAAATGTAAAGCCTGCAGAATATCTAAACAGCCTAATAATAGCAAAATTCAGGAGAGCTATGACTATCACTCACCTAAATGCACTCCCTATTGCAGTTCTAGAGGGGAAGTTTAAAAAATTACCATATTCAGCCCGCCCTTGTCCTTGCAGCTCAGGGGATATAGAAACTACTGTCCTTTATTGCACATTTTACAAGGCTATTCGTATAAATTTTATTGCCCTGCTAATAATGGAGTTTCTTGCTTATACTGATGAGTTTTATTTAGATTATCTGCTGTCCAATTTTAATGATTTGGTTTCTGATAACATGGCCAAGTTTTGCTACATAGTTTGTAAAACTTGTAAAGAACTCACCATCTAATTGGTTGCTACTGTTACTGTTATTGTTTATATATTATGCTGGTCAACAACCGAAATAAAGAATCTATCTATCTATCTATCTATCTAAGGCATGAATTAGATCCTTTCTCCCATTGTATTGTTATATGTTGAAGTCCACACATCATGTAAGAGAGCCAGCATGGTTTAGTGGTTAGAGTGCTGGACTAGGACCGGGAAGACCCGCGTTCAAATCCCCATTCAGCCATGATACTAGCTGGGTGACTCTGGGCCAGTCACTTCTCTCTCAGCTGAGCCTACATCACAGGGTTGTTATGAAAGAGAAACAAGTATGTAGTACACTGCTCTGGGCTCCTTGGAGGAAGAGCGGGATATAAATGTAAAATAATAACAACAACAACAACAACAACAGCAATAATAATAATAATACAAGAAAGCCTTTGATTAATTGCCTCACACATGGATACTAAAATGTTTAGAAACAACTGGTGTCAGCAAAAACATTCAGATATTTATTTTTAAAAAGCAATGAGCATGTGGAGTACACAGTTAACAATCAATGGTGAGACACTTGGACAGGTTAGCATTAGAAGAGGCATTTTCCAAGGGGACTCACTATCCCCTCTGTTGTTTGTAATCGCCATGACCCCACTTTCACAAATACTAAACAAAACAGGCCTCGGATACCAAACATCTAAAACATCCAGTAAAATCAACCATCTGCTGTACATGGACGATCTGAAGTTGTATGGAAAGTCCCAGGCAGAAATCGAATCACTGCTAAACACTGTCCGTATATTCAGTAGCGATATAGCAATCGAGTTTGGACTAGACAAGTGTGCTGCATTAATAACAAAAAGAGGTAAAATAATAAAAACAGAAGGAATAGAACTGCCCAATGGAAGCAAGATCAAGAACCTGGAAGAGAAAGAACCTTACAAATACTTGGGCATTCTCCAGGCTGATAACATCACACACACTGAAGTTAAAAGAAAAATAGGAAGTGAATACATCAGGAGAGTTAGAAAAATCCTCAAGTACAAACTCAATGGCGGGAACACCATACAAGCCATAAACACCTGGGCTATACCGGTTATCAGATACACTGCAGGAATAATAGACTGGACCCAGGCAGAGCTAGAGACGCTGGATCGTAAGACCAGGAAAATCATGACCATCAATCATGCTCTGCACCCCCGCAGTGATATAGATAGGCTATACCTCCCTCGCAGCTCAGGTGGAAGAGGAATGCTGCAAGTCCATCAAACAGTAGAGGAGGAGAAAAGAGGCCTTGAAGAATATATCAAGGACAGTGAAGAAGATGCACTTCAAATGGTCAATAATGCAAA
The DNA here is from genome assembly GCF_027244095.1 of Hemicordylus capensis. Classification (NCBI taxonomy): domain Eukaryota; kingdom Metazoa; phylum Chordata; class Lepidosauria; order Squamata; family Cordylidae; genus Hemicordylus; species Hemicordylus capensis. The sequence goes on from NC_069657.1 coordinate 307,488,852, forward strand.
ACTATTCAACACCAATTAAAGAAAGCAGGCCTACAAGAAAGAACAAGTCAAGAACTGAGCAGAAAAATGGAGAAATAAGTCTCTGCATGGTCAATATTTGCACAATATAAGTGGAAAATCAGACATCACCAAGACCTGGCAATGGCTTAAGAATGGCAACTTGAAGAAAGAAACAGAGGGTTTAATACTAGCTGCGCAAGAACAGGCACTAAGAACAAATGCAATAACAGCAAAAGCAGAAAAGTCAACAACAAACAGCAAGTGCCGCCTTTGTAAAGAAGCAGATGAAACAGTGGACCACCTAATCAGCTGTAGTAAAAAGATCGCACAGACTGACTACAAACAAAGGCATGACAAGGTAGCAGGGATGATACACTGGAACATCTGCAAAAAATACAAGCTACCTGTAGCCAAAAATTGGTGGGACAATCAAATTGAAAAAGTGGTAGAAAATGAAGATGTAAAAATATTATGGGACTTCCGACTACAAACAGACAAACATCTGCCACACAATACACCAGATATAACTGTAGTCGAGAGGAAAGAAAAACAAGTTAAAATAATTGACATAGCAATACCAGGGGATAGCAGAATAGAAGAAAAAGAAATAGAAAAAATCACAAAATACAAAGATCTACAAATTGAAATTGAAAGGCTGTGGCAGAAAAAGACCAAAATAATCCCAGTGGTAATTGGCACCCTGGGTGCAGTTCCAAAAGACCTTGAAGAGCACCTCAACACCATAGGGGTCACAGAAATCACCATCAGCCAGTTACAAAAAGCAGCTTTACTGGGAACAGCCTATATTCTGCGATGATAGCTATAACAACTGACAAAAAAATTCAGCCATCCCAGATCCTTGGGAAGGACTCGATTTCTGGATAAAATAAACCAGTCGATAACACCTGTCTGACTGTGTAAACAAGAAATAATGAAGAAGAAGAAGAAGAAGAAGAAGAAGAAGAAGAAGAAGAAGAAGAAGAAGAAGAAGAAGAAGAAGAAGAAGAAGAAGTCCCGCAGAAGGTTTTCCAATAGCTGCCGCAAAATATCACAGAGCACCACAATATGCCAGGTTGCGCTACAAGGTTGTGCAATGAGTGTTGTGAAACCATCACTGTTCACAACAGTGTTATGGAACAGTCATTGCTCAGTGATGTTGGGCAATGAGCGTTGTGCAACATGTCAACATTTTCTTCTATCACAAGAACAAGTCTCAAACAGATGTTCCTTTCTTTGCACAACAGACTTGCCTGACATCCTTAAGCTAGCACAAGAGCATTATGCTACTGCAGTACTAGTCTGGATTTCTGGAACATAATTTCTTGACATAGTGAAACTCATGAATACGCCAAATATTTATATACCACTTTTCAACAGACGTTCCCAAAGCGGTTTACATAGAGATAAATAAATAAGTAAAATGGCTCCCTGTCCCCAAAGGGCTCACAATCTAAAAAAAGAAACATAAAATAGACACCAGCAACATTACTCTCCAGTTGCTGTGCTAGGGATGGATAGGGCCAGTTGCTCTCTCCCTGCTAAATAAAGAGAATCACCACTTTTAAAATGTGCCTCTTTGCTCAGTTAACAGGGGAAACTCACCTGCACAAGATCCTTGCACAAGTACAATGTCCTTCCACAAGTGAACCATTAGGATGTCAGTCATGATTACTATTATTATGTAAATGGCACAATGAATATACCTGTACTACCACTCCCCTCAACGCTGGCAAGCCCCAAGTATATCTGGAGTCCACATATCTACAAGTTTATCTAGAATTCTAGTATATGTTCTAGTCTGGTGGCTATAGGCCAACTCCAACCTCAGAGGCAAGATGCCACTAAATACCAGTTGCAGGGGAGCAACATAAGGATAGCAGGCAAGCCCAAACCCTGAGTTTATGTGCCCTTATGTGCCCTTGCAGAGATCTTTATTCCAATCAGTGTTAAATAATAAACTTATTCTTGTTTTTGTTCTACAACTCAAGTTTTGTTTCATGTGTACACTGAACATATATGCTTATCCTGCGCTCACGAGGCTACATAACCAAGGTGTTGAGTACTGAGAGCAGAGCAATCAGTAATCTTATGGTGGTGGCGAAAGAAAGTAAAAATTGAATGAATTCCCAGAACCTGGAGAGTAAGTTGTTATAAAACAATATAAAAACAAATCACCTCTCTGGACTTGAGAGGGATGTCCAGATGGGATCCTGACAGACCTTCATAAAATATCTTCACTACCAGGATGATGCAGAGGAAACAACAGTAGAGCAACTTGGAGGAACAGGATGATTCCCTTTACTTCTGCATTTTAGTGTCTGACCATGTTTCCCTGTGATTATTGTGTTTAGCCATTTTTAAGACTTTCACAGTAAATTTTCTGCTAGCCGTTTTCCCCATCTGTTTCATCCATCATTTTTCTTTTTCCAGAGACAAAATCTCAACATTTAATCTAATGCTTTCCCCAACTCTCATTTATAGTCAGTTATTTTTAATCTTCAAAAAGACCGACTACATTTGCATCCTTTAACATTACACAAAAATGGTGACAAGACAGCTTTCCCAATGTTCAGGCATCTGAACCCATTTCATGAGGCACAGCTATGGAAGATGATGAAAGTGAAATGTTTCACTTAACAGAAATGTTACTAGAGTGTGGAGGAGTGTGAGAATTTTCCCCAGTACAACTATCTTAAATTTTGGAGTAAACAGGATACATAAAATGTCCATGGTTCTTTGCATGTCTCCATCCAAAGGTACAATTAAGGGGAAGGAAATATTGCTGAACCATGGTTCTTACTGAAATGTGTCATAGTCCATTCACTTCAGACTTTAGGCATGGGATTTTTGTTTGAATTATTCCTCATTTTAAAAGCCTTCCTGAATGTGGACAGCTAAATGTTAGCTAAGATGTTCCCCTAACTTAGCATTGCATGTGTGAGGAATTTATGACATAGAAAGGAATTCAGTACATGAGACCAGTGCCTACAAGCTGAAGTGGTAGAGTCCAGGAAGGGCTGTACCTCCTGCTATTTCTGCATATTTGAATCAGATCTCAAAGGGAAGTTCCACAGAATTGTAAAATTAGTGTTTTTATTCTGGAAGAATTCAGGAATAATGATTTGGTCTAGACCAAACAACCTCAAGTTTGTTATATGATTTTTCAAAATGGATGTTGCCACTGAAATTTCACCTAAAGTGAAATGTGAAATGAATTTGGAAGTTTCTTCCCAGGCAACAGATCTGACAAGTTTTGTGATAATCCAAAAGAGTTTTGAGAAAATGAGCAAAATTGCTTGGGAGGCAGGGCTTTATTGGCATGTGGTATGGCATAATGCAATTCAGAGACATCCAGTTAAAGTGATTTGGATGGCTACAACCCATGAATGCAAATGACAGATGTGAGAGGTAGAAACTGTCTGAACAAGCTGTGTAGCCGTGGTGTGTAAACCAAAGTAACATCATAAGCTCAGTGTCTTGAAAGATGAGAAGCCAATGTAAATTCTATGGCATGGTAATTATATGATTCTAGGAGTCAGGAGTATTCAGAGGGAGCAACAAGGTCTTCTTGGCAACTGCCAAGCAGCCAACAGAGTAAACCAACTAACTCCAAATAATCTAGACATGATGAACTAAAAGAAACATCTACAGAAATACAATTCTAGGGCAAAGAAACTTAAAGACAAAAGAAGTAGGCATGATGAGTTTTTGTTCAGGCAACCAAGGAAGAAAAGTACCTTACTTAAATCAGATTTGTAGCCCTCACCCACCCCACCCCACCCCAAAAGGATGATGTGCTTGCCACTGTTGATTGTATATCACCAAGACATGATTCTGTCACAATCTTTGAAACAACTTTTTACTGACTGGGGGAAAAGTCATTAGCAAATGATCATGTTGATTCATTTAAGTAGAATCCTGTCCTCAGAACTAGGACTGGCCAGAGAAATTACGTCCAAGTCCTCAGATCCCCCGGCTTCTATATATCCTTACTTTATAGGCATTTGGTAATTTGGGTTTGGTTTAGATTTGGTTTGGCTTTAAGGTATCCAAGAGCTCTCTGAGCTCCTTTATGTGAGAACTGCTGCATTCCTCTTTGATGTGGGATGAGGTTTCATTTTGATGTATCCTGTCCCTATCAACATCCCTCCAGTGGCTGTTGCTTGTATCTAGCTTGTGTTTGTTTGTAGTCTGTGGGCCCTTTAGGGACAGGGAACCATTTCTTCCATATTATTTTTCTATGTAAACTGTATTTTTCTTTTTGAAAAACAGTAAATAAAACTGCTTTTTTCTTCTTTACTATTTCTATTATTTATATACCACTTTTCAACAGGAAAAATAGTAACAACCATAAATAATAATAACAGGATGCTTGTCATCACTGGACAACATCAAGATTGGTCTGTCATGAATAAGTACCACTAAAATCAATGAGAAAATTTAGTCGCTAGTTCATGTCAATGAGATTCAGTCACAGCAAACTTAGTTTGTATGTTGTCCAATATGGTTGGACATCTTTCTACCCTTGACAGGGTAGGGCGTTCACCAAGTGTTCATAGAGGTATATAAATCCTCATAGTTCTTCAATGCACCCTTTTCTCCCAGCCATTTCTTCCCTTAAGATCATGGCCCGTGGTGAGGTTGGGGGGTGGTGGTATTCATAACAGCATTCACAATTCATAATTGCATTCTCCCTGACAAATCATAGAGACACAGGAAGTTGCCTTACACTGAGTAAGAGGATTGGTCCATCTAGCTCAGTATTGTCTACGCTGATTGGAGGAGACTTCTCCAAGGTTTCAGGCAGGAGCCTTTCCCAGCCCTACCTGGAGATATCAGGCATTGAACCTAGGACCTTCTTTATGTAAAGCAGATGTTCTACCTCTATGAATGAATAGATCTCCTGACTACACCAAGACCTGCTTAGCTTTAGCACAGTGGCTGTGTCATGTACCTTTACACCATACTCTAGTGTAGCCATATGTTAAACAGCTCTTTTTCTGTGACAGAAAGGAAATATCTATTTACTCCAACAATAGAATTATGTTTGGAATAAAATACTTATTGGCTCAGCATGTCAAAGTTGTTCTTTATAAAGAACAACTTTGGCTATAATATCCAACAAGCAGCGATAACTAGAGTAATCAAAGTTAGAAATTTGAATTGATGGTATTTTTTCCCCTCAGTGTTGTGCTCCATTTAATGAATGAAAGGTGATTCCCCCTCCCCCCCCCCGACTTGAGTGGTAGAAAATGTATTTTTGTTCAAGTAGAATAAATTGCAAAGTGTAAGGGCCATTTCCCACAGAAAATTTTATGGGTGCATCTAAAACCATGTATACCATTCAGGTCCATATGGTATGGCCAAAGGATTGGCTTCAAGTCTGCTGAATGCATACAGCTGGTATACCATAGTGTCCAAGGAACTGAAGGGACAATTCTAAGCATGTTTACTCAAACATGTTAAGCTCAATAAAGCTTACCTCCTCCTAAGCTCCACTGGGGTTACTATCAGTTATGGATTAGAAAGTCAGTTCAAATCCCATCTCCGCCATAAACTTGCTAGGTGGCCTTAGGCAAGCTACTCACTCTCAGTCCCCAAACAACAACTTGGGGATAATGATACTCCTAACTTATAGGTTATTATAAGGATTATAGCAGGGTAAGGATATCAGGGCCTTTCACACAACCATATGGGGATGGGCTGAGGGATTAGATCGCTCCTACCCTAGTAGCAACAGACAATCAGAACCTTTGTTTGGCTCAGCAAACCCAAGAAACACACAAGTAAGCCAGGCAAGGCATCCACTGCTGAAATTGGGAGCTGGAAGCATAGAAAGTCTTGCCTTGCAGGTCTTTCCAGCAGGCTCTGTGCTGACATTAAACTGGAAAGCCCCATTCGTCATTACATCAGCAACTGCCCTCTGATTGGCCATGAAGGAGCAGTAGGCAGGCCCAACCCTGCTGAAGCTGCTGCAAGTATAGGGTCATATATTGTGCTCTGCAGAGTGGCACATTCACAGAAGGCAGCCCCTGTAGCCACGGCTCTCTATGGTTTCCAAGCCACTAATTCTGGTAGCTAGAAAAGGGAAATGGATCCACATAACCAGAAAAGCAAAGGAAGAGGGCTCTCCTTTCAGAAGAACATAAGAACAGCCCTGCTAGATCAGGCCCAAGGCCTATCCTATTTCACACAGAGGCCCCCAGATGCCACTGGGGAGCCCACAGGCAAGAGGTATGTGCATGCCCTCTCTCCTGCTGTTGCTCCCCTGCAACTGGTATTGAGAGGCATTGTGCCTCTTCTCCTACTTTTTCTCCTACCTTGGTTAAGATTTGGGTACAATAACTGCACAATGTGGGCTCAAGAGATTTCCATAAATTCACACAACCATGCAAACCAGGGTACAGGATGTCCCACCTTGATGTTGATGGTTGTGTACATTAAGTGTTTTAACCACTCACGCTATAGTGCTAAAGAAATGCTTACAGTTAACTTATTACTGATAACACGTTTGTTGCTGTATAGTATGTGAAGAGGTTCATACTGGCAAATATCATTCAAACTGGTCATGGGTCTCTGCAAGGTGACCAGTGCCTAGTCCACACAGAAGAAGAAATGCCTGTGGTGTCCTCAAATTGCCAAATGTCATCATTCTTCACCACAGGGATGCAGAACGTTGCAAGCCAAAAGTAAAAACTAAAAAACAAACACACAAATATACAAAGCTGATCCTTGCATAATTTTAATAATAGAGCCAAGGAACACATCACCGATTGGCGCCTTATGCATTGTTCAGGTCCAGATGCTACTGAAAGCCCTCAGGGTCCAAGCATCATATCTTGGGCTCAGTACAAACTTGCAAGGTGGACCCCTCCCCCCCACACCATCCTATATACATAAAATCTCATGAATCATGAAAGAAAAATGTCTGTTTTAATTCTGAAAATACATTTTACTTTGCTATTTTGTAACTTTTTGGTTATTGGTCCTATTAATGGTATTGTTCAGCTGGTGTTTTTATTTTTTGTTTTGTTTTGTTCTAGTGGAACAAAATGGCTACAAATATTTTATAAACAGACCAATTCACTTTAAAGCTTTATTTTTCTGGCCATGGGGTCCTGGAGCTGCTCTTTGTTCGCTCAGTTTTGGGCCTGTAAATCCTCCCAGCAACACTGTGGCTTCCACTGTCCCTGCCACGTGGTGCTTTGTCCCTCCCCTAGCCCTCTATATGCACAAGCAATTCTGGGACTTGTAGTTCTTGAGAGAGCATGTCATATAGGGAAGCATAAATCCCTCTGTCACACAAACTACAAGTCCTAGGCCACATTCAAACATAGCAGGAACTGGCTTAGAACTGTAGTTTGACATTAAAATTCTAAACTGGGCATCACATTGCAGACAATCCTCCATACCCAGTTTGGGAAACTCCAAGGGCAGGTTAGAGTTTCCCCTCCCTCTTTCTGGTCCTCTGAGCTTGGTCTTGCCCACTTGTATAGCCTTGCTGTTGCCAGGCTGTGGGCATGGTTTCACAGATCCAGGAAATTGCCCGCAATTAGTCAGGAGCTTGGAGCGAGTGTGATTACTGGCTGTGACTACAGACTTCAAACAGTGCTCCCCAGTAATGCTGCTAGCCCTTTATTTATAAGAGCAGCAGGGCCTGGCATGCCTGTTGGCAAGCAGAGAAAGTAGGAAGCATGTGGGGAGGTGTATGGCATTTGGTCAGGAAACACACCATGGAATGCTGGGTAAGCCCTAGAGAGTAACTGCTGTTGGTGCTGCTCTGAGCTGGCCTCTCACCTGTCACAGCCACCGTTTAAGCCTGTAATCACAATTATAGCAGCGGATGCATGCAGACAACACGGCAACCCTTTCTAACAGAGGTTTAGAGTGGTGAAACTGAGGCATAATCCCAGGTCCAGATTCCAGTTTGGAAGGTAAAATGGATCCTGTGGTTTGTTTGCGAAGCTGCAGTTGCACGCATTCAGACATCACATGAAACTGGAGTTACAGGTTTGCTGGCAACCTGTAACTCTGGTTTCATGCAGTGTTTGAATGCAGCCCTAGACTTAACTGCACAAGCATACTTCCTTCTGAGCAATCCAGCAATTCACTGTTCAGAATGTTGCTTGTTCTTCTTTTGACCTGGCACCAGCAAATCTCAAAGCAGAGATCTCATAGGTAGTACATAACTTTCCATAAATATCTTCAAGCACAATTTACAATTTGCCATAGATTTTTCCTCATGGTCGGGGACAGATTACCACATAGACAAAGTAAGCACTTGCCTATGACAGCAAATTTATGTATCTTGCAAGACAGGCAGTTTCGCGGATGGAGTCCAGGGATGGGCTGCAGAAGATGGGCCAGCGGGTGGCACATGAGAGGGAGGGATGGGACGGAGAGCAAGCCAGCAAAACCCAGGGATCCCTTCCCTTCCCTTCCTTTCCCGTCCCTTCCTGAGCAGAGCCTGCAGAGGGTTGCTGGGTCAGGAGCCAGAATGGTGCCTGGAACAGAGAGGAAAGGAGAAGAGAGCCGAATCTGGCCTGATACCAAGCAGATTGGCTGTTGTGGGCGGTGCATGCACCAGAAGGAAGAAGATAAAGCCTGCAGCCTGCAAAGAAGCCAGGGCCAGGAGTGACAGGTCTGGAAAGGGTTGTGCTCTCCCAGCTTCCTTCCAGCAATGTTAGGCTGGGCTGGTTGCTCTGATTTCTTTGACCCTCTGGAAGCCCTGTAGATACTGAACTTCCTGTGTTGATCCCCCTCAGCTGTGAGTCTGCAGCATACATCTCCTTTCCGATATGATCATCTCCTTTCTGGTTTCCTTTCCAGTCAGTAGACTTTAGTCGATATATATGTTCCATACCCTCCCTTATTAATTTATTAATTTATTTATCATCATCATTATTTTGGGGTGTGTGTGTGTGTGTGTGTGTGTGTGTGTGTGTGTGTGTGTGTTTTGTAAGGAAACCTTAACACATAATTTGGCTCCCCCCTGCTCCTGCAATTGCCCTCTTGAAGGCACAAACCTGTCAGCCTCTGTGGCATCAATGGAGGAATGGTGGGATAGCAGTGCTCCACAGCTACTCTCTGGGCCCTTTCTCTGTCTCTCCCTGCATCTCCTAGCAGCTGGTGCTGGCAAGAAGGAAGAACAGCAGTGGGTGGGAAGGAAACCCCCAGTGCAAGAAGAGCCAAGGGGGCTGGCTAGGAGGAGACGTCCTGTGGAGGGAGGGCAGGAGTTCCTGCAGGCTTCTCCCTCCCCCAGCCCCGGTGTTCTGACGCCATGCTGTGAGGGGACCAGTAAGTGCATGTGGGGAGCAGGAGTGAGGGTGAGGAGAGGCAAAGCAGGAAAGGCAGATAGGGAGGATGACTGGTTGAGCCAGGCAGCCAGCTGGAGCCCCGGCCCGGGTCCAGCCTCCTCCCACACCTGTTCCCAGCTCTTTATACTACTGCTGGCCCACTGGGGGTCGGGGACCAGAGGAGGAGAGGCAGCGCTGGGCTGGACCTGAATTTCATTTTGGCAATGGGCCAATGGCATGTGTGTGTGTGTATGTGTATAGATAGATAGATAGATAGATAGATAGATAGATAGATAGATAGATAGATAGATAGATAGTTTTTCATACTGGGAGTCGGTCAGAGAGGGGCGGCACATCCTTGTTGCCTGCGGGTGACAAAAATGTTAATCTGCCACTGCTCATGGTAATGGGGTTTCAGCTTGAGCTGCCCTCCCCTCTGACCCAGATTTCCAGGCTTTGAAAAAGTGTGTCCTTTTCCTCTCCATGCTTGAGCCTCGAAAGCACCTGCTAAGTGCGTATTATTTATTTCAGTGGGTGTCTGCTCTATTTATCACAATTTGATCAACTGAATCAACTGCAAGCTCATTTATTTCTTAGCAATTGACATACAGCCACCAATCCAATGCCATTACTGGGACAACACAACATTTGAAACCAATACGGAGTCTGAATACACAAAACAGAGGAAAGAATTGTTTTAAAGGAGTTGGAATATGGGCTTATTGTTATACAAAATATTAATACTTGCTCCACAGTATAAATATACTCTAAAAGCAAATTGAGAATTGTTCTTGCATTATGTGTGGTGTTAGGAAAGGTGGTCAACATCCAGGCTAAAGTGTATGTGGAGTAACATTTTACACATGCAATCAGGGGAGGGGGGATTATCGCCAACCCCCCTTTTCTCTGCAACGCTCTGTGCCTCCTGAAAAACATGTTCCTGAGGGATTTTTGTGAGTCCTAAGCAAGTGCAGAAGCAAGAGGAATCACCAAAAATCATGCCTCTCTCCCATTGCACATGAAAATATTCTTCCACATGCAATACTTTAGTCTGAATGTTGGCCATTATTTTATTCAACATATAGAGATACTGAATGGGGTAATATGGTTTCCTCGTGGTAAAATCATAAGGCTTCTTCCCTGTGATGTTGTGATCCTCATTTCAAGATGGCTTCAGACTTTAAGCAAGAAGTTCTAGATGACACGCACAACTCATACTGCTTGCAAAACATTGAGAAGCAAGAACAGATGTATCCTCCACATGGTGCAAGAGACACAAGTTCTGCACACATCTGGAGCTTATGCACAGGGAAGGTATTGAGTTGTCACTTCAAAGAGTTAGAAGCCCTAAGCAGGAAACTTACTTATTTAAACACCACCATTTGTTTGGATGTCTGAAGTTACTCAAAGTTCATCCCTGGAATCTGCCTCTCCTCATTCAAAGAGATTCTGCCTCTCCTCATTCAAAGGGGGCTTCGCCCCAGCCCCCATCAAGTTTTGCCAATTATCTCTATAAAATGGTCCCTAGATAAAAGAACAAACCAGCCCCAACAAGAGAACTTGGTGATGAAAGAAAAGTCCCCTATTGTTAGAAAGGAAAACTGCATGTGAGACAACATGTTCAGCACCAAAGTGAATATCTCAGGCCACTTTTTCTCCTTTCATCTTGCCTTATGCTCTGAGTCCACCTACACCAATCTCCTTGCAGCATGATATCTGTTGTTCTTTGACTGCCTTTGTTTCATGCTCTGGTCGGGATCCACATTTCTACGTAAGATACACCCAGAACTTTTACATGCACTATGGGATTTTGATCTTCCCCCCTCCCACTTTGAACAGCAGATGACCCCCCACTAGCCCCATCAATGGCATATCAAAAATTGCTTTTGAAAGTCTCTTGGATTCAAAAAGCGATTTGTCATGTGGCAAGGCAGGTTGCAGTTGAAGAAGCACATGCCCAAGGCCTTCTTGGAAGAACAAGAACTGATGAGGTTTTCTGGCTCATATCCTCTCTGTCTTTCACTTCACGACTCAGTTCATTTAACCTGATTCGCCTTTAGAGTATCAGAATTGTAGATGAGTGGATTCACACAGTCCACCGCAAGTCAGCAAGCTGGGGAAATCTCGGGCATGATGATTTCATGCCCAAGTCCAGTTTCTGTGCCAGATTCCTGAGATTCACCCCAGCATGCTCCTGAGATCCTCCTCCCAACTTTATATGTAGCTTACAAGTGGACGGAGGATCTTGGGACCATATCAGGTTTATCTCAGGAATTTGGCACAGGAACTGGACCTGGATGGGTTCAGACATGATGCCCACTGGGAACACCCACTGACAGTTACCAAAATTTTCCTGAGATTTCTTCAGCTTGCTGACTTCATCAATGGACAGCTCTGAACTGCAGCTTACAAAATAAATGTAGATCAACTGTTATTGATAAAGAGAGGTGGACTTTATTCAGGCTCTAACAATGTAATCATGACCTCTGGTAGGACCAATGCATACCTCTGGTTAAGGATATAGTTTCCAAATCATTTGGTGGCAGTATCAGAAGGCCCATAGAGACTATTAAGGATATGCATGCTTTTCACCTCCTTTGACTTTAGTAAAAACGAGCAACAAACCAATTCTCTTCTTGTCAGGCTTCATAAACAAAGCCTTTAAACTAGATATTGCTAGATCATGACTTAGAGTTCAAAAAAAGAGATGCTGTAGATATTTGCAACATGCAGTTTCTTTAATATGTTCTCAAACAATCATTTTCAGAAGACAGGGGCTGACAGCTTGAATAAATTGACTAGAGGGAGTAAAATTTAGTAGTCCTTTAGAACAATTCCTGAGTAGTACTATTGAGTAATATCAGAATGTCAGCCATTGAGTTTGGCTTCTATGAGCTATTAACCTCTCTGTGATTAATGCATGTCAACACCCATGAGTAAGGTGGTAAAAATTGAGGCTTTGGCATAGGAACACTGAATTAGCCAAGCAGACATTGAATTTTCAGTAAATCAAGTTGGAGAAAACATATTAGCATGCTGCAAGATTTCCATATTATATCCTGAAGACACCCCTGATCAATCCCTTTGGTGCCTTCATTTCAAGAAGTTTTTTATATGACCATAAATTTCCAGGGGAATGCTCTGTAAACTAGCCAGTCCTAGCCAGCATGTTTGCCAAACTAAGCATTTCTACCCTTACAGCCAAACAAGCTGCAAATGATATAGAATAAAGCAAGCCAAAGCTCCTTCTGTCCTTTCCTGGCTTCAAAAAGAATCCACAAAAATCCTCTGACAAACATACTTGAATACCAAATGCCAACCATCATTTTTGGCCAAGAGTTTAGAGCCAAGCCAGGAGCAATGAAGGAAGTTGTTTCATGTAGTATACTGATTAAGTGGGCCCATTACATTTCATCTGCAGCCCCTAGCTGTGATAAAATAGAGCTCTGATAAAATCAGAAAGCTGATTTTCTCTTTCTGAAAGCTCTTAATGGAGAGCTGATCTCACCACTCAGGGATGCTGTGACGTTATTTAATGGCTACCCTTGTAGAATCTCAGGACCACCAGCCACAATCTTAGCAAAAGTAAAACAAAAGAGAACAGATTTCATATGACTAGATTTTTCAGGCTGCTTTCCCCTAGTCTTATGCAGTTAGTGAAAAATAAGAGCCACTTGTGCACAGAGTGGGGAAAGTGAAACGATGAAGGAGGCGAGAACACAGAGCAGGGTGGGCGAATGTTTCAACTTTATTCATCAAATGCAAGGCATTCATCTCCAACAGAATAAATACAGAAGCCTAGGCCCAAGAATGGCCACTGTGGTGGCCACAGTGTATTAGGGACATAGGGACATAGGAAGCTGCCACATACTGAGTCAGACCATTGGTCCATCCAGCTCAGTATTGTCTACACAGACTGGCAGCAGCTTCTCCAAGCTTGCAGGCAGGAATCTCTCTCATCCCTGTCTTGGAGAAGCCAGAGACGGAACTTGAAACCTTCTGCTCATCCCAGAGTGGCTTCATCCCCTGAGGGGAATATCTGACAGTGCTCACACATCAAGTCTCCCATTCATATGCAACCAGGGCGGACCCTGCTTGGCTAGGGGAACAAGTCATGCTTGTTACCACAAGACCAGCTCTCCTCTCTATACTCCATTGATGGTGCTTGATTGGAAAAGATGGCAGCCTACGGTGCCTGCCCATAAGTATCATCACCTGAGTTTTATTCTTTCAAGTCATGAGATTCTTCTGGATTTCTTAAAGCCTTTACAAACTTAACAGGTGCCTCAACCCACTCCTCCTTCCAAGTATGCTAGAATCCCTGCCCATTGATAGGTGTGCTGTAAGATTTCTATGTTGCAAGCACTCCTGCCAAAGCACACCCAGGTATTCCACCAGATCTTCTCACAGGTTGAATGCTGCCAGGTATCATCTTTGTTTCTCCGAACTGTTACCAGACCTGCTCAATTTGCCATTTGGGAGGTACTTCCGTATAAACACAAGCCTCAGCCATTTTCTGTCCCTATGATAGCTTGGAAGAGAAACACTGACTGAATTCCAGGTAAAGGTAGTTCTGACAATGGATTTTCCTTAAAAGGCAATACTCTTGTCCACTTGCAAATTACCTGTAGCAAGTCCAAGGAGATGCCCTCACTGATTGCATTATGGCACAAGCAGGTGAAATACAGAACAGACCTGCCAACCCTCTTCCCTCTGTAGCTTCATAAGAGTTCCAAAGACTGAGTCAAGTTCTATCCAACTCTTCCTCCCCATCATTATCAGAACTGAGCGAGTCCATGCCAGAGGGTGTGATGTTCCCTCCTCCCTTGTCCAGAATTGCTCTGCGGTCTCCCTTAAAAACAAAACAAAACATTATTTGTCATGGGGCATACGGGGAAGTACCACCCAGACATAATCTAATCGTAACTAATATTCACTTATCAGGAGCTATAACTTATATAACTATAAGTTATATTCACTATAACTTATCAGGAGCAGTAATTCCTAAAGTCATCAGGAAACTGCCAAAGGGGACCATCTGTCGGTCTCCCCCTAGCCTCCAGACATGTTTTTGCTTTTGGGATCACGCTTTGGCTGTTGCCATCACATCGGCCACACTTGCTGCCCATATGCCTGCATGTATGTTGCCATCACATGCTGCCCAGGTATGCCCATGAACTCACTCTGCACTTGAGCTTCCCAGAGAGAAGGATTCCCACCAACGTGGTCTAGGTAGATATGATGCATGGCTTTCATCTTCTCTCTCTCTTTCACCCTTAGACATCTATCCCCCTTCCTAGTATAGCAACTTGGTAATCTGCCTAACCAAACATATTTTCATTTCCTGCACCCCTATTACCCCTCAATAAAGCAACTCTTTGTTTTCAAAGTCATATCTCCATCCTCTCTCTTTCCCTTTCCAGTGCATCCACATCATTGCTGCCCGTCCTGGGCAGCCCTTAAGGTATTTCTATTGCTGTTCCAGGGTCTGCACCATTTGATGCTAAGTTCCCCCACTTGAGCCAAAATATAGTAGGCTTGTGCATTTTGATTTGAGTACAGAACGTTTTGTGCCTGAAAATAGCAATTCCGGAGGTTTTGTAACCAAAACAAAATTAAGAATTAAAAAACAGAGATTTTTGTTTCCAAATTGAAATGACTGTGTTTCAGACAGATTGCTTTGTTCTTCAGAAAAGCATTGCAATTGAAATTGACTTCTCTATCTCCACTCCAGCTGAGGTACTGAGTGATTAGCAGAAGATAAGATATGCAAAAAGCTGTTGAGCATGAATGGTTTAGTTAAGTATGTGTTGTATTCAGTGTGATTGAAATGCAAACTGACCTTGCAAAGGGATTTGGAAGACAGCATTTTGAGACAGAAATACCCAAATATCTTTGGAGCTCAATGCAATTCCGAAGCTCTTGTTAAAAGCCATGGTATAAATTGTGTGGAGAAGCTTTTCGAGAAGCTGGTTAGGAAAGTTCTGAAATTACACAGGTTTTTCTTTCAAAGGTTTAGAAAGAATCTCTTGACTTGTTCAGGGGTCTTTTGAAGAGCTATTTTGTTTTTCTTCTGATTGTTATGAGTTATACTGGTGTCTAAGTTTTGTTGAGCAGTCTAATGTAATTTAGGCCACAATGTAATTTGGTGGGACATGATGTTTAAGCCAGTGGTTCACAACTTTTGCCATTGCAGGGACAGGTTATCCACATGGGACTACAGGAGACAAAAGGAGGGGGGTGGGGAATACTCCTGTCAATCTATTCACATCCCCAGGAATCTTAGTTGCTTATCTCTTTCTTGTAACCATGATCCATGGTTTTGCACTTTCTTAAATGCAGTGATGATAAATCTCAACCATTCTGAACAGTAGGCTGATTTGTTTGGGCTACGGCTCACTCCACTTCAGTTAAATGAACATTTGAAGCTGTTCCATAGTACCAAGGCAGTTCATTGGTCTATCTTGCTATCTCAAATGACCTGTGGTCACTGTTCCATGGGGAGGGAGTGTTTTTATTGAAAGATTGCTTGAATCTACAAATGGGTTGTGCTGCTGTGCTAGTGCCACAGGGACAGGCTCACACCCACTGCAAAATTCTCAAATAACTGTGCCAAAACATTGTGTCATTGTTGTTCATCATTCTCTTCACACTTTCAACTTGTTTATGTGGGGCTTCAGGGGCAAAACAGTGATTTGGGTGGCAGTGCCCCAAGGTTGGTGCACCCAGATTCCAAATAGGCCAAAGGGCTGATTTCTTAGGAATTTTTGAGTTTTATACGTCTTTAAGATTTTTTCCCATAGGGAATAATGGAGGTTTCAGAAGCCCCATAACTCCAGCTGGGGGGCACTGGGATGGCCTGAAGCTAGTGGTGGTGTAGTGCACAGAGGGTGCCAACCACCCCCCTGGATTGCTAACCCATTGGGGTACTGGGCTTTGTTGTTTCTGAGGTGTTGAGTTTAGATTCTCTGGTAGCAAATGAGATTTTTAATGAAAAACCATGAATCCACTCTCATATGCTACTAGAGAATCTACTCTCAGAACACCTCTAGAACAACAAAACCCTGTACTTCATGGGTTGACAACCCATGTGGGTGGTTGGCACCCTATGTGCACTACACCGCCACTTGGTCTGGGCCACCCCAGTGCCCCTCAAGTGGATTTATGGGACTGCAAAAACCTCCATTATACCCTACGAGGAAAATCTGAAAGACGCGTAACTTCATTAATTCTTTAAAAATCAGCCCTTTGCAAAATTCCTCTGAAACAATTGTGGTAGCTTCCTTGTACCGACTGGGCACTACCACCAACCACACTCCACTCTGGACCTCCATCATACCCTATTGGGAAACTCTGAAAGATGCGCAAACTTCAAAAATTCACCAAAAATCAGCAGTTTGCCCAATTCCTTTGAAATTTTTGTGGTAGCTTCCACTCATTGGGCACTATAACCTCCACCCACTCTTTTGACCATGTGACCCATTTTTAAATCTGAATTAATTCAGATTTGGATTCAGATTAATTCAGAAAACTGGGGTGATTCGGAAGGCTTAATTTCGGACAAAATACAAAATGGGGTTGATTCGGATTTGGCACAAATTGAAACAGAAAAAAAACCAAAATGTGCAACCCTAAAATATAGTCACAGAGGGTGGTAGCTGACACTGCCACCTGCAGACCTCATAACAAAACTGCACCCCATCATTCCAATAGTGTTTTTATTGCTTGTGGGTGATACCATGAGGGATAATGATACTTTGATTAAGGTTTATACATGAATAAAAGTTTTGCCATTGGGTTGGTGTCAGCTCCTACCCACAGAGCCCTGTGGTTTTCTTTGGTATAATACAAGAGGGGTTTACCCTTGCCATCCCCCGCGCAGTATGAGATGATGCCTTTCAGCATCCTCCTATATTGCTGCTGCCTGATATAGGTGTTTCCCATAGTCTGGGAAACATACCAGCGGGGATTCAAACCAGCAGCCTCTTGCTCCCTAGGCAAAATGCCAAGCCTTTCTGCTGGGCTAGAGACAAAGCTTGTACATATCACAGACATATTGGCCCAACCACTTTATTTGGAGTTATCCTGATCTCAGTTGTGTGCATTGCTCTGCATTCTGACCTCTCCTCAGATCGCAGTGGATGGAACTGTAGTTGAAGATCCATTCTGAAAGCCACTCCTTTAGTGGGACCAAGTCTCCAGCTCATCCTCATGCTTCCATTTCTTTCTGGATTGGGCTTGACCTTTGAATGCGGTGCTTTCTTTGTTGATGTCTGTTGCGATCTTGAGACCTCCACTATCATGTCCGAGTGGCTGGTTGCAACCTTATACTTCCTCCTCCCCCTTTTCTCTTTTGTAAGGCTGATGCTACAGCTGGATAGGGACAGGATCTAATTCTGTTTGCTTATTGGATTTGAGATGTAGTATGGTATAGTGGGTAGAGTTCTGTATTTGTTCTGGCCTGAAATCCTGACTCAGCAGTGCTTGCCACTGGGTGATGTTAGGAATAACCCCCTTTTCAGCCCAAACCATATGCTTATGGGTTTCCCAGGCCGTGCCCAGGACCTTTTCTGGTCCACAGTGGCATTACCAGAAACCACACAGAAAAAGATATTTTGCAATGGAATGTGAGAGCAAGTTGAACATTGCTGCCCCTCTCCCATGCTTGATACTAATAAAAAGGGGGCTGAACAGGCCTTTGAGTAGATCAGTGAGAAAATCACAAGCATTGAGAAAAGTCACATGCAGTGAGAAAGGGCAAGAGGGCTAGCAGGGAGGAAGTCTTTAAAAGGTTACGTCCCCGCAGATGATCAGGTCCCTTCCTTTGGGCAGGTGGATCAACCTCCCAGAGGATTACCGACTGCTGCTGGTAGCTCTGAGGTTCAGGGTGCTGGACACATCGCCTCACATTGCCCCCCCCCCCAGAACTCCCAGAATGCCCTCTGTGAGTGCAGGATCTGGCCTCCCCTCTACTCCCCGAAGCTGCCTGGGATCTCTGATCATAGAAACGGGATTAGAAGAGCGTTCGCTCTCCTAACCTCGTTTTGGAGGTAGTTCCTTAAAAATCTCCATCCTGACCTCTACCACTAACAACCTAAATTATAGGGATTAACTTGGGAGAAATGCCCTCTCTCATTCATTTTCTCTCAGAACCTTGCCTCCCTCCCCTCTCACTTTCCTAACAGTGTGCAGCCACTGCCAATTTAAGTCACCTAGAGGGTTTTCAGACAGCAGGCTTTCCTGCGTCGCTTTACTGCAAGTTCAACATTGCTCAAAAAAACCAACAAAAAAATTGAATTTTTTAAGAACCCTGGATATAAATTGTGCTACACTCCAACACACAATGAAAAACACAGATTGCGTGTGAAGTGCTTCCCAATAGCTCACTGGGACTTCAGGGTAAATCTGGCCAATATGTGAACACATACCTCCATTCTGGAGGAGATGCAAACTAAAAGCCCTGTGTATAAAATGCCCAGGTCTACCTCCCAAGCAGCTACATTGCATTAACATGTTTTGCCTATCCCCTTTTCTAACCAGCCTATTCAACTTATTTGTGGTTCCTCGTGTCAATTAACTCCTTGTCAGTCTCAAGAACCATCCCTACATAGGATTGTCATGCTTGCAGCTAGTTTAACATTAAGGAGACTCACTAGGAGTCCCACCTCCTACAACTCTATGGTTACCCCTTTCATTTCAATGGTGGTTATTAAATGCATTGTTTTTCTGTGCTAATATTCATGCAAGCAAATTTAGTCTCTCAAATTCCCTGTGTTAATTATTTGGTTTATTAGTATTAGAATTAGAGATCTATTTTATTGATTCCCCAAATGAGATTGTGTATTTGATTGCTATTCAATAAATGATGTGCATTTTTGCATTAGAAGCTTGTTATCCCCACATCCACGCCCTTGCTGCAAAGTTCCCACAGCCTGCACGTGTCTTGCCCCACCTGTCATAATATTATGACAGTAAACAGTGGCTGACATAATGAGAACAATTAGCCAAAGTAGTCCCATTGAAATAAAAAAGACAGTTTAAGCAATGCCTAATCTACCTCATTTGAGGATAGAATGGGATAGTCTCATGAGCTCCTTGGATGACAGGTGAGATACATAGGTAATAAGTAGATACATTGGCTGGAAGGAGAGTGGAATAATGCTGAGAAGGAGAACAAAGTCTTCTCTCATATTTTTAGCTGTTATATTGCTTCCTGCTCTGCTGTGGCTCCTGATGTGAAAATATTTGATTTAATTTATGTACTGCATTCTCTGACCTGTTTTGCGAAGGTAGATCCTGTCTTCACAAAAAATAGATATAGGTCACAGTAGACTTGATGACATGCCTTTCAGGCATCAAGACTAGGAATTCTCTACAGACGTTTCTTAAGACATTTTATGTGTTCACACCATTTTTTTTCATTCAGGTGGTGTGTTTCTTCCAGGATAGATGAGTCATCCACATCCCACATGTCATTCAATTCATAAAAGAAAGAATGTGGAGCCAGAGTTTACTAAGAAAAGTAACTATAAAGTTAACCTAGGAAAATAAAAAGAAAACTATGCTCTGAAAATCAAGGACTTTATTCTAATTATGCTGAAGTATGCACTCTTCCACCTTGCATTACACTTCCTTAAAGCAACCTTAGGTGGAACCAACAGTAATTGCCATAGCGGCTTTATGCAAAAGAAATTCTCTTGCACTTGGCTGTTTTCTTGACTTGGCTGTTTTCTTGAGGGGCAGCATGACAGATTTTGAATTCTCTAGTTAATGGCTAGAATTAACTTCTGTTAATTCTTTTAACTTCTGTTAATTCCATTTCCACTCTGTGCCGATACATGATTTCATTTTAACGTCAGCCCCAGAGGTTTCAAAAGGCATGCTGTCACTGCGATTAGCTTCTGTTTGGTGTGTGTTGGTTCGCCACATTCAGTTCACTGAGGCAACGAGTATCCTTCCAGTAATAGGCTCCTGAAGAGTGCTTCCATGTTAAAATGACATCATGAAGATGTCTATACACAGATTATTCTGAGTCAACAGACTGTGTTCTCAAATGGGGCCAGTTCTCACTGTTTGGTGATCCCATGTAAGCACTTCAGGAATGCAGAAGGCCACTACTGCTGAGTTCACATGGAGGCATTATTTGTATAAGCTGGCACCTCCATGTGGGACCTGTACACAGAGCTGCCGAGATTTTTACAGCCATGGCAGTACAAATCACTGGGGCCTAATCGGGTTGGTTTCCACTTGTTGAACAAATCATTTTTGGAACCTCATTTGTTACTCATTCATGTTCTCTCCATGGTGGCAGTTCCCATTTCCAGCAGTGTGTGGCACTCCTGCAGCTTGCTGCTGCTTCCCAGCCTTCTGGGAGTTCTGATGGTCCTGAGGCAGCTTGGAATGAGGGTGCATGCTTGCCAGCTGCCTTGGGGTCAGAGCCAACTGGAGTGTGAGTGGTAGGAGCATGCCTCTGCTGTCGCTGGGGGCGGGGACTCTGCCCCCACTGTGCCTCCACCCAGGGAGCCTACTGCAACTGCAAGGGGTCACAGCATTTGAGGGCACCTCATGCTGGGCCGGGTTCTAAGCAGAAGAACAGCAACAAGAGGGGAGAGGTAGTGGCAGGGGGGAGAGAGAGTCTCAGAAGCTGTACTCTTGCAAGATGGGATTTCAGACAGGCTGGCCCTCCGCCGATGCCAAGAGAGAGGCAGGAGCCACAGGGCTGCCAAGGATGATGGAGAGAGTGGAGAGCTGAAGGACCTGGCCCTTTCTCCGTGCAAAGCAGGGGCTCTATCCCCTATGTTTTCCCTGGACATAGGAAGCTTGTTGGGGGTTTGTGATTATTTAGCAAAGTGCCAAACGAAGCTACCCACTCCAGTTACAGAGTAGAGTGCTGAGGTTAGTTGTTGCAGTCGTTTAAAGAACACGCATAGAGATTGTTGTACAATTTAAACTAAATAGGTTTATTGGCGAAGTACATTTGAGATACGAAAGACCTAGTCCTATCTATCAGCTACATAATGGATAGGTAGGGAAAGAAGCAAGGAAGAGGACTGACTCAGCACAGGAAGTACCTGAGGAGTCAAGTCAGGGGTCATAGAGTAGATGCAAGCAGAGACAGGTAAGGAGACCCTCACTAACTACCTCCACTCCCAATAGCCCTAGTGGTCATTAGGATAGTTGGGGCAAAAGGCCGATGCACTGGAACTCCAACAAAGCTGCCGTGCACTGAGTCAGTACTTTGATCCACCTAGCCCAGTATTGCCTGCCCTAACTGGCAGCAGCTCTCAAAGCTTCTCCCCAGCTCTGCTACCCGAGAATCTTGCAGGTAGAAATTGAACCTAGGTCCTTCTGAATGCAAAGTGTATGTTATGCATGCTGAATTCCTTAGAGTAATTATATGCATCGTGAAGAAGTCCTTCCTTTTCTCCATCCTAAATCTCCCGCCAATCAGCTTCATTGGATGACCCCTGCAATGAAAATAAGGCAAATCAAAATGAGAAGTTGCTTGGAGGCTGTGGTTAGTTCTTTTTCTTTTGTTCTAGATTGTTGCCAGCTTAGCAGAGGCAGAGGAGCATCTGAAGGATCAAGGTGCTGACAGCCTCCCCACTCTTTAGCTCAAAGGACATTATCTGTAGTTAGGGCCCCCAAACCTAATTTTGCAGTAGGCCCCCAAATTTCTAGAACCAGCCCTAACTCCTCCATCTCCGCTGCCAGGGGAGTCAGCCGCTGGGATAGAGATCCTGCTGCCACCACCACAGGAGGGCTGCCCATCAGAAAATAGGCCGCCCCTGCCTCCTTATGCTACTGGTACCTTCTCTTATGAATTTTAGGCACCATGTAAAAACTGTGCTGTCCATGCCTGTATTTGATGCCATTTTAAACTCCTACTGGGGTTTTTGTTAGTTTTTGGTAAGATGATGGCTGATGTGATATGTCCTCCCCCCCCCCTTTGGTTATTTGATATTGCATCTTTACATTTTGTAACTCAACTTGAGAACTTTTGGTCAGTAGGTATGTCACACATATTTTAAATAAATAATTAAACTGGATGGGCTTTGGAAAAATATAATGAGGGCCACTGCTAAATTTGCATTGATGTGTCTGCATTAAATGCCACCCTCTGTTCAATAATTTCATGGAAATGGTAGATGTACTGCACACCTGTGATGTTAACATGTGCTATAAATCTTTGGGCCTCTGCCCTTCATAACCTTTTATGTCAGGAAATCATTCTCTGCACATTTGGAGAAGGGGGACTACCAGCTGTGTATTCCTGCTTACTTATTAGATGATGAATATCAGATGTGACACTGCTTGCTCTATATGTTCAAACTTATGGGGGGGAAGAACTCCTCTCAGAAATATGATGAAAACCTGCAGACAACAAGATCTGAAAATGCATTCTGGCGGCTTCTGATCCTCTCACATGTGCCTTCTGAACCCTTCACATGTTGGCAGCCCTGGGGGCATGACCAAAAAAAGTAATGAAAATAAAGCTGGGGTTTTCAGGATTTTAGCCACCGATTTACAGGTGCATACTTCCTACCTTCCTCTTTCACCACTTGGTGATTTTGATTGGACCCAGCAGGGCCCCAGCATGAACAGAAGGCGCTTCCACTCACAAGGAAGTAGAAGAATGCGGGCTCCGGTTTCTGATTCTCTGCCTCTGCAGCTGTAGCCCTCTATGCTGCATCTGGATGGCCCCCTGACCCTGAGGAGTAGCATTTTGAAGCCTCCAGGGAGCCAAAGGAAGCATAAAAGCCCTGTGCCGTGTGTAGAACTCCACTTACAGTTCATAGGATCCAAGCTTCTCCGCTGAATGTGTTGAACCACCTCCAGTTCTTTCTTCTCACATGGCTCACCTGAAGCGCTGCACTTTTCAATAGAGACAATGATGGTTTCTTCACAGAGGCAGGTGAACACTTGATGCTTCAGTCATCAAAAGACGGACATGCAAGTATGAATTTGCCCTCCACACATGTATGTTCATCTGTTGATCTCAGACCATACATCATAACTGGAGCTGCCATATCACCTTACCTCACCTGACACACATTAGTTTGACTACTGTACATGTGACCACTGTTAGCAGGTCACATGTTCAGCAAAAAGTCATCAAGTCTGGGTTAACACTTTTAAACCAAGGCCCTGTGCTTTTAATGCCTGGCAAAAGTCAGAATTTCAGCAGGGACAACTTTCCCCAGATAAGAGATTAAGTGATGATAAAAGGTACACCTGTTGAATTTCTGCCTTCATACATACATTAAGAAATGTGACACCAAATGATGTAAACACAGAAGTAAATCAGTAGTAAGAAGCCACAAGACATAGTACATTCTCTTGAGGATCATGTACATCCTCAGGCACGTAACAATGATCTGGCAAGGGGAGACAGTCATCTGGGGGCCCCACAGCTTAGGGGGCACCCAAGAGACATGTCACCTGCCTCCCCTACCCAGCGCTGGCCCCAGCTTCCTTGATTAACTGTATTTTTTAAAAAATGTAAAAAAAAAAATCCACCTTTGTTCAGGGGCATAACTACAAGCACAACAACAGGCCATTATCTTCCACTGAGGAGACATTCCTGGAAAGCTCATGGCAGGTTTTCCCCACTGCTACCCAGGACATGGTGGCCCTGGCACAGCACCATTCGCCAACTTCAGGGAGATTGTAGCCACGCGGCCACCCTCCAAACTGGCTGGCTGAGGTCCAGCTGCCCTCCAAGCCCTGAGCTGCACCCTGTTTTCTGCTCCCACAATGCTCTGGGGTGCTCTCATTTGCATGCATGCCTGCCACAGCTTCCTGCTCACACAGTCCCACCCCCGGTATCTGCTTAGCGAGGCTTTCCGAGGAGTCAAGGGATTCCTTGATCGCGTTAGGCAAAAGTTTCAAAAATTTTCAGAGGCTGATCCAAATTTGCAGCCCCTCAGGGGTGAAGACAGAGAGAAAACTTCAATCCCTCACTTCCATTTCTTTTGGAGGGAAGAGGAATGACACTTCTGCAGGTAGTAAAATTGAAGGTGTGGGTTATGGGTTTAGCCGGGGAGCAGAGTTCAGCAGAATAAGAGGGGAATCCTTAAATGCTAAACGGGGCTCTCCACCCCTATCTCCCCCGTAAACCTGAGTTCCACTTTTAGATTTCATAAAGTGCAGGCAGTTGGGGCTCCTAAAACAAGCCCCGCCCTTCCTCCTCTGGCTTTTTGCTTACCTCTGCCTGAGAAATTGTTCTGTAGGATTAGAAAGAAAACTTACTGTTTGACACTCGTTTACTTTGGGTTGGTCCTAAATAAACCTCATTTTGGTTTGCAGATTTTCCTTCTGCTCCTACACCAGCTCCTAAAATTTTGGAAAAGACCCCCCCCATTTCCCCCCCCCTTTTTTAAAGTGAAGATTGGCAATATACAGACATGCCCCGTTGCCACAGAAGATTGTTTTAACAGGAATTGTAACGCAGGCAGGACTATGTGGAGACAACCCAAAGTAATTGAGTGACATCCATAAAGCTATAAAAAAGGAAAGGAAAGGTTGTGGTCGAGTTGGTGTCCACTCCTGGCAACCCAGAGCCATGTGGTTTCCTTGGTAGAATACAGGAGGGGTTTACCATTGCCTCCCCCATGCAGTATGAGATGATGCCTTTCAGCATCTTCCTATCTCGCTGCTGCCCGACGGTGGGGGAGGGGGGGGCATTTAAGAATCTTGTCTCAGGGCCCACTCCAACCTAGTTACGCCCCTGTACATCCTAGAGACCACTTCTGGAATAACACAAAGCTGGTTTTGATGTATTCACAATGAGCAAAAAAGGAATGATTTACTGTTGCAGTCAAGGTCTAGTCTGCAATTATAGTCACCAACTTTCCTTATGTGCCATGCAATAAGAAGAAATACAGCTTTTCCTATCACTGTACCATGATTTTCAAAGTGCATCAAAATGATTTTTTTAAAAAGTCAAACGAAAGGAATGTGCTGGTCATACTAGGGTGTCAGAACCTAAAAACCAAAACTGAATTGTGGGGTCAATCTAAGCTGAGTCACACCTGGGATTTTTTGCTTTTTAAAAAAGAAAAGTAAAGAAGGGGTACAACAGAAAAATGTATGGGCAGGAGAAAGAAAACAGTGGGGGAGAGAAGCAGAAAGACAGATGCAAGCAGAAGACAGTATAGGTACAGGTATCTGTAGGAAAGTCAATCTGGGACTGATTTTGCAGTCAAACAAGAGAAGTGTTCTGGATGGGGTTGCATTCCCCTACAAGGTTCAGGCCCACAGCCTGGGAAAGCTCCAGGACACAGCCTTTGCTCCTGGATGGTCAGGTTGCAACTGTGTTCCTCCCTGCTGCCCCTTCCTGAAGCCTTTTGCAGCCGAGTGGGGGAAGGGGTGGCAGAGAGGAATCCTGCCGCCCCAATTGCTAACTGAAAAACGCACACCGGAGGGGGGAAAGTGGCGGGAGGGGTAAGTACACCCTCCCCCGCCCTTAAAGGAACCCCCACCCCAGTCCGGCTGAACCCTGAACCCCCCATGTCTGGACCGGTCCGGAGGCCTGTAGAATGGTCTCCAGACCAGTCCGTGCACATCACTAGGAAAATGCAAGTAGGTTGGGATTCATCTTGCTGGACATACTATTAACAAACTTGTGGCTAGCTCAAGCAAAAGAGCATTCCAGCTAATTTATTTTGTGATAATGAGGCTGTACACCACCATAGTGAGCTGCTGTGTAGATAATCTTATGGGCTGGTGATGAGCGCATGCTCTGCAATCGCCATACAGAAGTGAGGAGAATGGAGGCTCTGCTTCTTGCCACTGGGTCTCCACAAACACTGCATTTTGTTCCATGTGCTTGAAATGCTCTGCATTACTGACTTGACCAATCTTGTGAGCCTCCAGAAGTGTAACATGAAGATATTCTCCCACCCCCACACAGCAGAACCCATGTGTGCTGCAGAATCATGAAGCCATGCAGTTCACAGTGAGTCTATCTTGCCAGCTGCATTAGAGGTCACAGGGGAGCAGTGCATGAAGGTTTACACAATTTCTGAGATGCTTTAGCTCCAGAAGGATACCAGAAATAATCCTACCTGGTCAAATATCTCCGTCTTGTCACAGATGACATTAAAATGATGCCACCAAAAGCTCCCACCCACTCAACACCACTACCCAGTTTTCAGCCATAGTTGGAACATTTTAACCTCACGACTGAATGCAGTAGTTCTCCTGGAAAATGCAGAGGAGTTTTAAATAGTCCAGTATCAAAGTATGGACTGGGCTTTAGCATGTATATGAGATACTGGGGTGGGGTGGGGAATTGAATTCTTGTGCTTCTTCCCAACGCTGGGTATGTTAAAATGGATGCTATATGAAAGCCAATTCAGGCAGATAACTCCCAAATGCTGAATCAGAAGTACTCAGAATGAAGAACATGCAGGGGTAAAAACTCTTTGAAATGAGTGACATCATTACAATTTACAATGTATCACTTCTTTAAAACTAAAGTGATACTTTGTGGAGAACCAGAAGTGTTTGTGACTACTGAACATGTGACTTTGGTAGAACAGGTGTAGGCAACACCCTTTTTACTTGTATGATCATGGAGTGCACTTCCTTTGGCTTTATCTGCTCTTTTAATGTGCAGAGTTAATTGTAGCTTTTAATGTCTTCTGTATTTTTCAGGCATAGGCTCTTAAAGGTAATATTCCGTTGCAGACAAAGAGATATTTCACACGACCTTGAGGCTGCTGCAGGGGCGTAGCAAGGTTGGAGTGGGCCCAGAGACAAGATTTTAAAATGCCCCCCCCCCCCACTGAAGCTCAGCTCATGAAGTAAAGAAATCTTAAATGAGGCTGAATAGTGGTAACACAATAGAACATCATCCTAAGTTATTTTTAAAAAGGCTTTGTAAATTGTGGATGATGCAAGTCATTGAATGGTACTCGAGAAAGACATGCTGTTCTGGTAGCTCCAGGTCTTAACACCCACATCAGTTTTGGAGGATGAATACAACTGAAGGAAGCCCGGGCGGACGTGCAGCTGGGGGAGTCAATCATGTGACTTGCCTTTGGGGCCCTCCCCCAAGGCAGTGGGCCCCCAGACAACTGTCTCCCCTTGCCCTATGATAGTTACGCCCCTGGGCTGCTGCTGGGTGCACTATGAGGAAGTCAGGATCTTGCCTGCCTTCCTGGGCAAAAGAGCAGCAGCCACCCTCCCTTCCATCATGCGGCCACACGAACAGTGATGTGGCAAATGCAGGAATTGGGAGTGGGAAGGCTACCCACACACACACACACACACACACACACATATCCCAGGGTACTCCTGAAAGACAGTAATGAACCCAAATTACGAATTTCTGCTGGGAGTGCATTCCATAGCCCAGCTACAGACGAGGCCCAGCTCTGAGTCGCCACCAGAGGAATCGGTGGTAACTGGAGACGGACCTCCTCAGATGACCTTAA
Organism: Hemicordylus capensis; assembly: GCF_027244095.1. Classification (NCBI taxonomy): domain Eukaryota; kingdom Metazoa; phylum Chordata; class Lepidosauria; order Squamata; family Cordylidae; genus Hemicordylus; species Hemicordylus capensis. The sequence goes on from NC_069657.1 coordinate 307,516,591, forward strand.
CATGCAGTGTGGATCATGCAGAAGAAGGCACTCTCTAAGATACAGAGAGGACTGAATTTTCTGGTTACCTGTTTGGGATAGTATCTTGCACAAAACTAGAAATATGCATTCAACAGTTCCTCTGCAGCCATTCACACCTCTGTTGCCATGGGAGAAAGAAAACAACCAGTAGCTCATGTATAAGGTTGATCTCAAATGAACTAAAGCCGCCATAATCTTCTTTGAGGCTCTTCACACATGAAGCCCAGGGATATGCACAAACCATGGTTCGAACCGCAGTACTGTAGCAGGATATTTGGAGCCTGGTACACAAGAATATTAAGTTGGGTTTGTCAAACCAATAAAAATAAGAAGCTGTTCACATGCGCAGCAAAGATCAGGCTAAGGCAGCCAAGACCTCTCTTGGCTGTGCATGTGAACCAGTGGGAGCCAACTGGCTGCCGGCACTGCCATGGCAACAAACCCGCCTGCAGAGTCAGCCTCTTCAGTGAGGTTAGGGAAGTGAGTAGCTTTAGCTCCATTCTTTAAATCTTGTGCAGTACTGGCTGCTTTGAGCTGGAGCTGGAGCTGGAACTAGAGCAGTGATGGGCACCTGCTTGTTTCTGCAGGGACCCCCACAATGCACTGTACACCTGCATGGTGCATCACGGCATTTCCTGTGGCTAGGATGACATGGCTCTACCTCTGACCTTCCACAATGCTGGGGGCAGCGAGGATCAAGAGAGGAGCAGTCGTCTGTAAAGAAGGTACATTTAAGCATCTTTCACCACCGCCTTCTCTCAAGCCCTTCTCACTGACCGTGAGAGAGGGCTCTAAATTCTACTTACGCACACTTCTGCAGTTCCAGGCAGAAAGCAAAAGCTGGAGGTTTAACAGAGTCCCTGGTGTTGGTTGTTTGCTGTGGGATTCATCTGGCTAGTGAGTCACAGTCTGTACTAGACTGTTGTCATTCTAAGGAGCAAAACAAAACTACAAAATCAATGATAGAATGTTGGAAGAGTGCTTGCCGGCACCACCACCAGGAGGACTACAAACAGGTGGTGAGGAAAGGGTGGAAAAACTGAGCAAAGGAAAGCATTTATTATGCCACCACCCCTTTTGAGCAAAAGAAGAAAAAAAGTCATGAGTATTTTGGCTAGGGCTATGCCAAATATTCTCTAGTTTCAGTATTCTGTATGAAAATAGTAACCATGAGAGACTAGGCAGAACTATTTCCTGAAAAGCAATCTGATCGTGCAAATATTCACCTTTTGAAATATTTCCACCTCTGCTTCAGTATCATTTTTTGCTTCTGGGTGGATACTGCTTTTTTCTCTCCTCTTGGATTAGTCACAGGGGTGTGCTCAGCCAATTGAGGTTCATGTAGTGACAGGGATCAAGCGCGTACCTAGGGGAGAGGGGGCCTGTGTTTGTCCCTCTCTCTGGCGGCCCCTCGGAGTGAGGGAGATAATGAAGAAAATAGGGAGGGGTGGAGCTGGAGGGCCCCAGGTTCTTTGGACCCATTCACTCAATTATAGATACACCCCTGACAGGGATGATGTCATTTAAGTCACAACAAAGAAGTGAGCACTTTCACAAACTGTGATGGAAAATGTTGTGTGTGGGGCGGGGGAGGATTATTTGACAGTGCAGGAAAAGTTTCAGATATATGGTGAATAGTTTTGGCTCAGCTTTGTGTTTAATTTATGTACTCCTAGGCAGTGAGACATAATTGTGACCACACTGGGAAGTCCTTTTGCTTTCAATTTTTTTCTCTGACATAGAACAACCAATTCTTGACTTTCACCTTGCTGATCAGTTCTAGAAATTTGTTCTGCCCTTCTCAGTTTTCCATCCCATTTATTGAAAGGAACACTTTTCATACAATTTTTGAAAAAAGAGAAATAAACAGTGCACAAGGTGTGTGTATACACACACACACACACACACACACACACACACACACACATATATCCCGGAAAGGAACCAAGAATGTTCCTGCATTGGCCAGGCCACTGTATAGCTATGGTTGTCAGTTCCACATGTCCCTATACACCTTGCTGTGATCAATGAGAACTTATTAAGGAATTCAGAACAGCAAAAAAGTTTATTTCCACTCTCCATGGTATCAGTAGTTTTTTTGATCTCTTGGATGGGTGTGTGGCTATTGAGTTAGAATATAAATATGAGACAAATGCCATTGTTATACTATTCTGTCCTCTGTATGATTTATCCCAGACAAAATGTTTTCTAATAATATTCTTCAGAGGGGAAATGGAACCACTGAGCTTCACAGGAACGTGGGATGCATGGCTGTGTACCAGGATAACTATTACAACAGCACAGCCCACTTCATTTGATGTTGCCAGGTTGCCTGATAGTCCTTTAAACATAGTCTCCCTGTAGTGTTCTACTGTGGATTCGCTTTGCCATTTTGAACAAACTTAAACGAAAGGTGGCTGAGAGCAAAAAGATCTCAGGGGGAACATAATTTGCAAAACATATTCTTCCCACTGTAGTATCTAATATTCAATCAATCAATCAATCATCTTTATTACGGTCCAAGATAGCATGAGGCAGTAATTAGGAGGAATACTTGCATTAGGATAGAACAGATTATGAAGCAATAAAACCATATTACATTAAAATTATTACATTAACATTACTATAAACTATAATTACTATAAAATTACTAATAATAATTGCTACAGGTTATAAACTATAATTACTATAAAATACTACTCTGATGTGAGAAGGACTATAAAGCTAACACCACAGTTCAGCTTAAATACAGTAAAGTATATTAAAATAGGGAGAGAACAGAGGCAAGAATGAGTACAAGATCACCACATTTATTTTCAAAGTTGTATGCATCTGTCTGTGAGAGGATAAAATGTAAAATATTTAAACTATAGGGATGGGTGACTAAAATATTTAGGAAAGAATGACTAGCTGAGAGCGAAGCAGGCAAGTAAAATAGACAGTGGCTAAAATCAGTACACTAATACGCAGTTATGGACTGGCAGTCAGGGCTTGGCGGATCTTGTATGCTGCCACACAGAACTTGGCAGTGTTATACGTGAAGGCCCGATCTTCATCCGAAAGCAGCATCCTGGTATAAACTTGACTAGGGCTACTGGAGCAGTGGAAGTATATGCTCGTCACGAGTGTCCCTATAAAAGGGGCAAGAGAGGAGTACATGCTCTGTAGTTTCTATCTCCCCACTGTCACAGGGGCAAAGTCTTTCCATGATTGGTAGCTTTCTGTATTTGCCTTCCAGAGAGAAAAAGCCCTTCTGTGGCTTGGGATTTCCAGCTGTGTCAAGTTCGCAGCAGGGGAGACAGTGAATCTAAGTCTTTCTGAGCACAGGAAGCCTGGCGCCCTGCCGATGTCAGCCTTGCGCTCAGTGTCATATATGATACACATATATCATAGCACCAAGGCTCTATTCCAATGTTCATACCAATACTAATACTTTGCATTTGTAATGAACTTTTGAGTGTGTGTTTGATTGATTGATTGATTGATTGATTGATTGATAGATATACTGCCCTTCCAAAAATGGCTCAGGGCAGTTTACATCAAAATAAAAACAATTAAAATCAATTAACAATTACAATCAAAACTAAATCAATTAATCAGTTAAAATCATTTAAACATTGTTAATTTTAATTTTAATTGTTAACATTAAAATAATTTAAAACCAACATTAAAAATTTAAAACCATAAATCTAATTAAAAGCCTGGGTGAACAAATGTGACTTCAGTGCCTTGTTAAAACTTGCCAGAGATGGGGAGCACATTCCAAAGTCTCGGAGCAACAATGGAGAAGGCCCATTCCCGTTCAACTCGTTTGGTGGCAACCACAGACGAACCTGTCCAGATTATCTTAATAGGGGTGGGGCTCATGGTGAAGAAGACATTCTCTTAAGTAACCAACCCCTTGTATTTTGTCCAGAAATGTATTGGTAGCCAGAGTAATTTTTTCAACAAAAGAGTAATATGCTCTCTCCTAGATGATCCAAAGACCAACCTAGCCACTGTATTCTGGACCAACTACAGTTTCTGGACTACATACAAATGCAGCCCACATAGAGCACATCGTGCATTAAAAATTTTGCTGGTCAATGACCAAATAAACTTATCTGTCTTATAAAACATCACAGTGAGTAATTGTTGGTTCCAAGTACCAATTCAAGGGAGAAGGGGCACACATGAACCCCTTCACAACCCTGAACAACTCCACCAGATGTGAACTTGCAGATGCGATACAGGAGGGAAAGAATTGCTTCTTTTTCACATGTATTGCCTGAGCATAGATTTTCAAATGCTCTCTATGTAGTAATCTGTTGGATTTGAGTCGTATCTTTCTCAACTTGCACTCTAGTCGTCTACCTCACTGCTTCAGCCCCCGTAGTTCTTCCGTATACCAAGGGGCCAGATTCGAAGCGGGTCAGAGAGGATGCTTAAGAGCGATCGTGTCCACTGCCCTGGTGAGTTGATTATTCCAATTCTCCACCAGAGTGTCGACAGGGTCACCAGCAAAGCCAACACTAAATCCCACCGCCGCGGCAATACACGATCAGGAAGCCTGGGTTAGTGGAGCGCTCGCTCCACTAACCTGGGCTAAGGGGTGGGCTACTTTGGCGGGCTAGCCTCCAGGGAACCACCAGGCTCACCTGCGAGCCCGCTGGTTCTCATGTTGACTGGAAAGTGGGCCAAGCTCCCTTAGCCTGCTTTCCAGTGATTGTGAGAATACCCTCATTATCTTGTAAGGTAGTATTACAACTTACATGAGCAGCTTACATTCTGTGTATGGGGACGCAGACGGCTTGAGCAACTCCATACACTGAGTGCTTACCGGTGAGCACCCCTGATCTGGGGCACACTCTCATCACAGCTGTTGACAAATGTGCAAGGGCACAGGTGATGCTCAGCCCTCAGCTCCCACATGCCCTTGCACAATATTATTATCCTCAACGTAGCCAAGGCAGAGGGAGAATGGCTTTACCTCAATTCATGGCAGAAGTGCGGTAAAAAGACTCAAGGCGGTGAGTTCCTAATTCACCGCTCAGTCTTTTAGCCACAATGCGACACCAGCTCTTTACTCGCCATCCCACCACCCATTGTTCATTCTTTCCATATTTATTTATTTTATTCATTTTATTTTTTAAAACATTTTTATACCGCCCAAAACATATGTCTCTGGGCGGTTTACAACAGAATAAAAACAAAGTAAAACATTCGTTAATACAAAAATGGGGGGGGAGGGACACACATTACAACAATTTAAAAATTTTCAAATAATATATTATTATTTATATTCAGGTTCAGATTCTCTCCACCCCCCCGCCGCCCCGCCACCATGCGATCCATATTTTTCTGCTTGAAACAATTATTCCAGTTGATGCATGCAACACATTCCTGATCTGCCAGACCATCATTTGGAAGGCTAGCAATGCAGTATCCCAATGTGGCCACTGTAAGGCAGCTTTGTATGTTCGTAATCCTTTTGCCACATCTCTAGAAGACAGGCAGAAAGGGGTGAGCATTCTGCTGGAAAGGGCTGTACATCGGAAGGGTGGGCTTACTCCCAGCCCAATGCAGTGAGTCAGAAATTGCCACCCCCAATTACAAACCCCACTACCTAGAATCCTTGATGTGTCTCATGCATTTCCTTACTGTAGCTTTGACAGAGATTAAACCCATCATTTCACACCTGTCATCAACCCAAACAGAAATAAATTAGTGAGACACATACATCACATACCTGTCAATTTTTATAATACACTGGAAGTGAACATCTTGTTCGGAACTGCTTCCCCCTTACACTACCCTTCTTCAGCACATATTGTGCTCACAGTGAACTAACAGACCAAAGGGGCCCTTATATTGATGTCCAGGATTTGCAAGGAGAGACTGGATGTTTATTTTATTTTAGGAATGGTCATTAAAAAGGGAAACGTTGAATTGTTTTTCCACTCTGACTTCAAACCTGTGCTCCTTTTGGGGATGTTTTTTGAAAAAGCTGAGTGAGCGGTGCCAGACATTCCCATTTTCCTTTACCATAGCTTCATAAAATCAGAGCAGCCACATTCATCTCGAGATTTCCCATAAAAATTCCACAAGAAACACCTTTTGTGCCTTTCATGTTCATTTTCCAAATTAAACTTCGGAAACCAGTTGTAACTGAGGGACATAACAGTAGTTCATGATGGGGGGCACCCAGGAGGAAGGGTGGTGAAGGGAAACATCATTGCTGTAATACCAACAGAGGCCTACCCTGCAAATCTATGTTTTTAAATTACATGGAACTTTGGCCTAACAGGGCCATGCCTAATGCATTGGATTATGCTGGTCAGCTATGTTTTCTATCTCCCAATATGTTTTGAAACTATTTTTCAATGGGTGTGATACATGCCCAGGGATGAGTAAACTTGCCGTTGCCTGTCTTGCCCAGTGTTCAAGGAATCACATAATCCTGTGACTTGTGAGCTGAGCCCTGCTGCCTCATTTCATATGTGAAGCATATGGGATCCACAAATATAGAAACTATGTAATGTGACCTATACATGAAGCCATAGAAAATTCCATCTGAGTCAGATCTGCGTTCCACTAAGCTCAGCATGTTTTTTTTCTTTACAGTGGTTGTCCTCCATTAGGAACATAGGCAGCTGCCATATACCGAGCTATCCATCTAGCTCAGTATTGCCTACACAGACTGGCAGCAGGAGCTTCTCCAGGGTTGCAGGCAGGAGTCACTCTCAGCCCTCCCTTGAAGAAGCCAGGCAAGGACCTTGGAACTTTCTGCTCTTTCCAGAGTGGCACCATCCCCTAAGGTTGCTCCCCCTGCTAACTTGGCAAAGAGGCACCTTTTAACATGGTGATTCTCTTTATTTAGCAGGGAGAGAGTAACTGGCCCTATCCACCCCCAGCACAGTACCTCCAGTGACTGTTGCCGGTGTCTGTCTTACATTTCTTTTTAGATTGTGAACCCTTTGGGGACAGGGATCCATCTTATTTATTTATTATTTCTCTGTCTAAACTGCCCTGAGCCATTTTTGGAAGGGCAGTGTAGAAATCGAATAAATAATAAATAATGTAGTCTGCCATTCAAATGCAACCAGAGCAGTCCCTGCTTAGCAAACGGGACAATCCATGGTTGTTACCATAAGACCAGCTCTTCTCCCTTCCATTACAGAAGATGAAAGACATGAGAGGAGAGCTGGTCTTGTGGTAGCAAGCATGAATTGTCCCCTTTGCTAAGCAGGACCTGCCCTGGTTTGCATTTGAATGGCAGACTACATGTGAGCACTGTCAGAGATTCCTCTTAGGGGATAGGGCCACTCTGGGATGAGCACCTTCCTGCTTGCATGCAGAAGGTTCCAGGTTCCCTTCTGGGCATCTTCAGAATAGGGGCTGAGAGAGACTCCTGCCTGCAACCTTGGAGAAGCCACTGCCAGTCTGGGTAGACAATACTGAGCCAAGTGGACCAATGGTCGGACTCGGTATAAAGCAGCTTCCTATGTTCCATTCTCACTGCCAGTCAGAAGATTTTGAGCAACCTGTACCACAAGTACGTATTTTGATTCTAAGGATAGGCTTTTAAAAGTGACCCTTTCCAAATGTAGTGGCTGACATGATGCACAAGTCTAACAGGAACACAAGGCAGTGGTGGCAGCAGCACTGTTGTGGGGACGGAAGCAGCAGTACCGCTATTTCTGACCAGCGGCTGCACAGACAGAATCCCTATGGCCTCTCCCCTGGTGGCAAATGGGAGAAACTGTCGGGAAACTGCTTGCACTACCATCAGTCGGAATCAGCAGCACTTCTGCTTTAGTGTCCACAGCAGTGGTGGCACCAATGTAGTCTGTCCCTGTTGGACCTGCACATCATGTCAGCCAAAGGTACTGAAAGTAGATCTATCAAATATTAGGTACTCTCTGCCACTGAAATCATTGCAGTCCTGTTTTGTTCAATTGAACACCCTAGTCAATTATTTCATTTTTAAAAATAAAAATAAAAATCCACAATTTATCTTCAGACAATTTTGAAATATTCACCATTTCATAGTCTGGGGTCTTAATCTTGTATATTCTTGCATGTACCTCTTTTAATAGTTATTTTTTAAAATGCCACCAATAAGGCAGCAGAGATGTCTGGCTTACATACTGCCCAGCACCCTACTGATCCAAGAGAAAACACGTGTGCGGGTTCCATGGGAGTCCACACCCAGTCTGTGCTAGCTTGGAGAGGCCCCAGGCCTTGCAAGAATTGTGCCAGCACTGAAACAATGCTTCTCCCATTAGAAATGATGAGGAAATCATCACTTCACTGATGCAAATTCCAAGGAACCACAGGGCCTCTCTAAGCTCACTTCCAGTGTGGATAGGCTTTGGACTCACACAGAACCAGTGCATGCATCCAACTCTTGGATCAGTGGGGGTGCTGCTCAATATGTAAGCCATCTGGTTTTAGTGGCTCAAAATATTAGGGTTAAATGTGAATGCTGGCTGACATCCTGACTAATGAATGTGGAAGGACTAGTGTAGCAACACTGCTTCTGAAAAAGGTTCTAGACTAACACTGCACTTGTGCTAGTGTGTGGGTGGGTGTGAGGGAGATTTCAGTGACTTCCATGTCCCCCTCCCGCCATATCTATCTATCTATCTATCTATCTATCTATCTATACACATACACACACACACACACCCCTGCATGATTTTTCAGCATAGAGTACTTCCTGGGGAAGGGGAGGTCATCAAAATTTGCCCCATACCACTGAGCCAGTAGTGGAGCTGAGTTAGTTTAACATCTCAGAAGCATCAGTAGTTCTCCTGTCACACCAGTGCTTTGTTTATTTTATCTATCTATCTATCTGATTTGTACACTGCCCCAAACCTTCGTCTCTGGGTGGTTAACAATAAGGTAAAACAAGACAATTTAAACAATTTAAAAGTCACAAACAGATTAAAACCTAAAAATTGTAAAAGCTGAAAAAGCTTGGGTGAAGAGGTGGGTTTTCAAATGCTTAATTTTTTTTTTTTTTTTAATTGTTAGTCAGGATCAGTGGTCCCTCTAATTTTTTTCATCTCTGTATGGCATGAGCTTTATTCTTGGCAGCAATATCAAGGCAAAGTGAGCACACATGCATTCAGAGTGGGGCCTTCCTGATCCAACCTGAATGGGATCTAAAATGAACTGAGCGGACATCCAAAAACTTGTGAGCGCACGCACATGCACATGCCTTAGAGGGAACAGTGGTCAGGATGCCAGACATCTGTAGTGTGTTTGGTTAATCCATTCCTTGATCCAGGCCAGCTTTTGAATGGTGCTTTAGTTACTTTTATTCTAGTAATGGAGTAGAGGCAGAGCTAACAAACAGCCAGCAGCAAAAGCACTGAAGGCAGACTGCACTTGGCTCTCTGTAAATAATATCTGTCTCATTAAACCTTTAATATTCTTCATTCAACTCCACTGTCTTGTCCGTGCATACGACAACTCTTGCCTATGGATTCTACACCACTGAAATTAATGGCAAAATACTGTAGCCCCATTTCACCAAAAGCATTGAACCGGTCCTCCTATTTTTGCTGCCTCAGAATTGGGCGGCAAAATTTGGGTGGCAGCGGGGTCATGTTTGGGTCAGCTTTAGATTACAGCAATTCAGTGTACACATGGCTGCCTCTGAAGACCATTTGGAAACTTCAGTTGACTCAGAAAATGGCAGTCAGCTTGTTTACTTGGACTTGCTGGTCTGAACTTATTTTCACTGGCTATCCATTTGTCTTCAGGTGCAATCCAAAGTTTTGGCCTATAATGCTCTAACTGGCTTAGGACCAGGGCTTTTGAAGAATTAAGTGCCGTCACGTCGGTGCAAACTCTTAATGACCACATAGAGAATTGCCTTCTCACATATTAACCTACCTATTCTAAGATCGACCTTGGCTGCCCTGCTATAGGTGCCCCTGCCTACAGAGATTAGGTAGGTGGTAAATGATGATAGGACCATCTCTGCGGTGGAGACATGTTCCTGGAATACCCTCTCAATGAATGCACACATGCAACCAACTTTATTGTAGGCAACAGGTTAAGATGATTTAATTCTTACAAGCAGTTGCTGGAATGAATGTAATGAGCCCACCATTGCAGTCATCTCCAGGAGAACTACTTTCCCCCAATCTTCCTGGGCTTTGCACCCCAAAACACTTCTTCCCATCACATGGGAGGGAGGGGACAAATCTCCCTCCTCTTCTCCTAACTTCCTGCATGCCATCCTGGCCACTTGAAAGATGGATAAAGGGAAGGTGTTTTGAGGAAAGTAGGCTGGTGAATAAGGCCTTTAAGGACAGCAAAGGCTGGCAGGGACAGGCAGAGGGCATTTTCCCAAGCCTCAAATTGCTTCAGAAAAAATATTGGTGCTCTTCCTCCTCCCCGCCTCAGAAAAACCTGGATCAGTTCCAACCCAATTCAATGTACACTTTCTATTTCAACCAAGAAAGATAATAGTTAGGAAGTACCTATTTGCTTTTAGATGGAATTCAGTATTTGTTTAGTCTTAAAGACCACCTGAAAGCTAAGCTTATACATCTGTTTCTACTTGGTAAAGGAGAAGAATGTATATTTACTTATGATGGAAACATTTTACCGAAACAACAGGATGCATTAATTTTCAAATAAAGCAAACTTTGTTGCATCAATGAGATAAAATAATTAAATTATATGTGAAAGCATTTGGTTATCCTCTTGGGAGACATATTTCTTTTAGCTATAGCCTACAAAAATGAGGGGGAAAGTGAGGTCACTGTATGATGTTAGAGACACCATTACCCTTAGCAAAGGAAGAAAGCAAATCTGAATGATGGACATGTTGCTACGTCTTGGAATATAAACTCTATTTGTCTGATGTACTGCGGAGAAATGGCTGGCCTAGAAGGATCAATGGTCCCCCTCAATATACTATGTCCCCAGGCATGCCCTGAAAGAAGTGTCTAAAGTTGATGCTGCTTAATCTTATATGACATGCCCCAGATGGCCCAGCCCTATCATGAAGCAGGGTAGAGGTGCTAGATTATGGGTCAGATCAGTGACTCACCCAGCACCTGACTCCATGGATATTCAGCAGAGAAAGGCAGATAATATGCCACCACCACGCTGCTTTTCTTCTTACATTTCTAGGACAAAAGGAATGAAGAGAGATTTTAAATCTCTTGGATGGGGGAGGGGGGATTTTAATGGGAGAAGGAGAGAGAGAGAAGGAGCCATTTGGTGTTCTGCTTCATGCAGAAAAACATCATTTTCTGGCTCTGTCAAAATAGGTTACAATCAAGAAAGTTGAAGAGGTCCCTGTTCAAAGGGAAGTACCCAGTTTATCAGGAGCCATGCACAAAGGGTGATCTATTTCAATATCAGTCCAGGACAAGAGCCTCAAGGCCATTGGTCTGACCATTACAGTGATAACAGTGATATTTAAAAACCCTGCTGTTTTCATATAATGGCTAGTTCTAATGCTATGATCAAACTATGGGGCTGCAAATATGGGCAGAGTTTGATTTTGGACAGTAGATCTTTGGAAGACAATTGTTCTAATAAATGGATATCATCCCAGTAAATGTGAGAAAGGTGGGACTTTCCTTTCTTGAACTTACTGAAAATCCACATATGTCCAGTATTCAACAGGTCATAGTTCCATTGCAAATGTTCCAGAGTTAAACACAATATGGATAAGGTCTTATGAGTGCAGTCCATGCTGTTTGTGTACATATTTGGAGCAGCTGATATGTTTTTGGAGACAGCTGCAAACATTCTGTCTAACACCAGACAAAGCTTAATACTTGGTGCTTTAATTTAGTTGCATGAAAATAAGGGGGGAATTCCTCATTTAATCTGTTCCATTGTATTCTGTTCTACCATTGAAATCTTAGCAAGAAAACAAAGACAATTTAAAGGCCACCAAGCTATAAAATATATGAGTAACTGAGTCATGTAATCAGTTCATGGCCTGGCATTTTCATTACAGTATTTCAGGCAGATGTTTCTAGTATGCAACAGATCAGATAATGTCTGAAGTTTCAGTCTATATTAATGTTTTGTTGTGCAATTAAAGCCAGAAAGAATCCAACACCTAATAAAAGAGCAGAACTATGGAAAAGATGTCTTGCTTTAAAATGTCTTAGTTTGACATCACACTGTTGTCCAAATTAAGAGCTATACTGATAACAAGGTCAGAAGAACTTGAGGAATTATTTAACGGCTTTTACCACCAAAGCACTTATTATGTAAAACTGTTGCTCTGTTTGTGTGTTGTTCAAACTGGGTATGTACCCAGGTCATGGAAATGGGAGCATGCCAGCCAACTAGCCCTCCCTTCTGCACAGGGGCATAGCTATAATTGAGCAGATGGGTTCAAAGAATCTGGGCCCCAAAGTTCCTGAGGGCCCCCCAGCTCCACCCCTCCCTATTTTCTTCATAATCTCCCTCACTCAGAGGAAGGGCCACCGGAGAAAGAGGTGAACATGCAGGGGCGTATCTAGGGTAGGGCAGGCAGGGCACGTGCCCCGGGCACCACTTGAGGGGGGACGCCATTTTCTAAAATTATTTTTTTCTTTTAAAAAATGGCTGCTGAAAACAAAATGGCCACTGCGCATACTCAAATGGCCTCTGTGAGGCCCCAGGCCATGCCAGGACACACAGAGGCCATTTGAGCATGCATGGTGTACATTTTGTTTTCAGCGGTCATTAAAAAAAACAATTAAAAATGCTCACCACACATGCTCAAATGGTCCCTGTGAGGCCCTAGAGGCCAGCAGGGGGATGGTGAACCTTTGCAGACCCCCCCCCCCACGGCCTTGAGGAAGCCTCCCGAAGGGGCTACATGTAAAAATAAATAAATTTAATATAATATAAGTCACTGTACACATACTTAGTTTGGCACTATGTACAGAGAATCAGGGCTTGTGAATACTGAGCTGAAACATATGAGCTAGGATTGTATCTAGGAGCTAGGATTTGCTCTTACTTTGCTTCTTGTGATAAGTGAGTTAAATGTGATGTCTTAATAATATGGCTATTAGTGGTGAGTTTGTCTTTGAATCAGTGTGAAATCCTTAGTATTAAGGCCCACTGGGAGTTTCTTGCTCTCTTTCTCTCATTTTAACTGTCTTTCTGAAAGACTAGAATATATTCCAAGCAGTGACCCAGTTTATTCTGCATATCCTTCAATTATTTTCAGAGTATCTAGGAAAAGTCAAATTTTCCATTTATTTTTAAAACTTATGTAATAGTGATGCAACAATGCATAGTAGAGCATTAGACAGACACTTCTATTTAGTTTTCCAAGTACACCTCCACATAGTATTTGGGTATTTCATGAGCCCCAGCATACTGAAATTTGTAGTTTTCCAGCATTTTTTTGGTCTGGCTAAGTCCACTGCTAAATAGTTTTTGAAATATTAAAAGATTAACAAGCTTGACTTGTATTTTTGAGCTGTTATTATGGTAAAGTTATCTGAAAGATGGTTGTCAGATGTTTGGACGGGGGGGGGGCGCAATTTCAGTGCTTGCCCTAGGCACTATTTTCCCTAGATACGCCTCTGTGAACACGGGCCCCTCTCCCCTAGCTACGCCCCTGCCTCTGCATCAGTTCACTCCTCCTGGCTTTCCCTGGGTACAGTCATTTATCTATAGAGGCAAAAACTGAGGAAGAGTTTCTCCCCATGATTTGACACTAACCCATGGGGAAAAATTCTCCCTGGGTAAAGTGTTGGCCCTTGCAGACAAATGCTGTATCCAGAGGAGCTGGGGGTGAGGCTATAGAGTTCATTGGCACTGGAAGGTGTGGCTAGCCAGCATCCTCCTGTTCCTCTTTCTTGGGTATACTACTAGGGGCTTCGGAACAATTGAGATAGGAGATGTGTCAGTACTTGAGCTGTTACTGCCCCGGGAGCTGCCTGCTACCTCCCCTCTGTGTGTGTGCCACTCATGCATACACGCACAGCCCACACTGGGCCTTCTGATCATTATCTCATATCTGCTCTAATTCCCTGACCCCCACCCCACCCCACTGAGCCAGTGCAACCCTGCCAGATTGACATGGTAGGTGTAGCGAAGGCTGTCAACTGGACAGCTAGTTGGCCGAGAAGTGGCAGAGAAGAAAGAGGAGAAGGAGAAGGTAGCAGATAGACCGGCTACCAGGTGGCTGGCTAGGCAGTGGCAGAAAAGAAGGCGGCGGCAGGCTGGTGGAGCTACTAGAGGGACCACCAATCCTTAAATCTCGCCCGACGGCTGCCACCAACCCTGCTCAGTTGTATATTAGATCTGACTGTACAAAATCAACAATCTCAAGAGCAGGATGCCTGCTCCACAGCTGGGTGGGGGGGGATTCAGTTTGCAGAAAACTAGCAAGACTACTATTATAGTTTACAGAGGAAGTGATTTTCTTATTTACTAAATGGGTTTCCTTTTTAGTTTGATGGTTCATAAATTTGAAGTAGAAAATAATTTTCAACTTTAGAATATGATGAATACTTTAAAATATGATTAATGCTGTTGTTGTGACAAGCAACATGGAAGAAACCCAGAAATACCGTGCAATATCACAATGCAATCTTGTGAAAACACTCAGGGCATGAGTGTGTTGCTGAGCATGGAAGCATCCAATGAGAAGACAGATAAGATCCTTATTACAGTCCCACAACAGTGTACAACAATATACATATTCAACCATACCAATTTACAGTGCAATTCAATCCATATGTATACAATAAGAAGAAAATCTCACCATAACGAAGCTCAGGAAGAAGTAGGGACTGTAATTTGTCAAGTTGCCAGGAAACTCCGAAATAAGGTAAACAGTTCTAGACTTTAAGAGTTTTGAATTAATGGGTTCCCCAGTGGGAATTACATTCATTTTAGTCTATTGTTGCAGGGGGTGGAAATCCCAAAACCAAGAATCCTGTGGCACTTTAAAGACAAACAAATCGTGGCATATATTTTTGTGGGTTTTTTCATGACCCTTTGAAAAACCCTTTGAACCCACTGTTTACAAACTTGTCTATTTTTGTCTCAGTACATCTGTAATCTGTAATCTGTCAATTTAGGATACAGCTTCATGTCCCTAATGAAGTGGGCTTTAGCCTGTGAAATGTTGTGCCACAATCAATTTGTAAGTCACAGTGCTCTTTGCTGCTTACTCCAATTAAGATTTCATTTCCCCTGAAAGCTCACACTTTGATATAAAAACATTCAAAACTGAAAGAAGTTTGGCACATGTTTACATAATCCCAGAACTCCAAATGGCACACATACATTTACTATTAAGTTCCAGTGAATTTATTGAAATACGTAATGAAAATGGAACAATGGCTGACATACTGCGCAAGTAACAATGTGTGCGCATGTAAGTTGTGCAGATTGCACAAATGCAAAGTATTGCACAAATGGCATTACACAACAACCTAAGGTCTCAAAAGGCGGCGCCAAAATCACCCTAATTCCCTCTGTAGCCAAACCAGCCACCATCCCACTTTTCTGGAGCCAAGAGGGACATTTCAGGCAGCATTCAGACCTTTGGTGCCGAAGCTCCTTCAGGGGAATTCACCTTGCACAAGGACACTGTGTGTGTGAGTGCAGCTCTGCCCACAGAAGAAGCTTTTGTGGCTAGTGCAGCACTGCACCAAAGGACTCAATGCCACCCGTCATGGTTGGGATTGAAAAATATGGCCCCAGCAATTTGCCAGAATTCCTGCATTATCGTTGGGGCCAAAAGGGGTCAGAATCTCCCTACAGCTTTTATGGGACGGCTGACGAAAGCTACAGAGGAATTCAAGGTGGCAAGGCTTTTGAAGATGGAGTTCCAGTGCACCCTTGACCTTTGCCCAGGCAGGCAATTCCAAAAAAGTGATCTTTTTGAATTAGTTTGCATCTTAGTATGTTTTGAATTTACCTTTGAATATGTCCAGGCAGTGCTATTGTTTGCTCAGATTAAAAACATGAGCAGAGCAAGATTTACCTACAACATTTTAAGGCTTACTTTTCTGACAACTAAATCCCTTCTAACTCTGCTTTTTCTAAACAGATTTACTTTGGAAGTATCGAGGTCCGGAAACCATCTCAACTTGAGAAAGTGATTATCATCTAGAAATAACACAGGATGAAAGTGTATGCAATATATGCTTTGTTTTCGATTCAGACAGCAGCACTTACTGAAGTCACACTGCTGTGATGAAGCTGTGATTCAGGGAGTATCTGTATATCCCTTTTGGTTGGCAGTGGGTGTAATGGTTGCATGAGTGCCTTGGCCTCAGATGGCTTATGTGACTTCAGTCCCAGGGATGTCTAGCCCCTCTTCCAACTGGTTATGCCCTTTTGAAGGTCCAGAATGCTTCTCTTGGGGTGGGGTGGAGGTTTTGTTTTCATTTATTTGTTTGGTTTCCCCCACTTTTAGTGGAAGCTGTACATTCCCATGTTTGAACTCTGCAGCACGTTTTTTCTGTTTGTTTGTTTTAAATGAAGATTCAGTAACAAGACTCTCAGCAGTAAGCATAACCATAACCCTTTTTCCTTCCATTACATGATTGCAAGCCAGAGTTCCCCCCTGTTCCTTTTCTCTGAGGCACTTGGAGGCAATGCAGCTACTCAAATGTCCTATTGTACTATTACTTGAGAAATGTACTATTTCTCAAGAACAGAAAAACAGCCCTGCTGGATCAGGCCCAAGGCCCATCTAGTCCAGCATCCTGTTTCACACAGTGGCCCACCAGATGCCACAGGAAGCCTATAGGCAGGAATTGAGGGCATGCCCTCTCTCCTGCCATTACTCCCCTGCAACTGGTACTCAGAGGCATCTTGCCTTTGAGGCTGGAGGTGGCTTTTAGCCTTCCGAATAGTAGCCCTTGATAGACCTCTCCTCCATGAAGTTATCCAAACCCCTCTTAAAGCCGTCCAGGTTGTTGGCTGTCACCACATCCTGTGGCGGAGAATTCCACAAGTTGATTATGCGTTGTGTGAAAAAGTACTTCCATTTGTTGGTCCTAGATTTCCTGGCAATCAGTTTCATGGGATGACCCCTGGTTCTAGTGTTATGTGAGAGGGAGAAGAATTTCTCTCTATCCACTTTCTCCACACCATGCATGATTTTATAGACCTCTATCACGTCTCCCTGCAGTCGTCTTTTTTCTAAACTAAAAAGCCCCAGGTGTTGTAGCCTTGCCTCATAAGAAAGCTGCTCTAGGCCCCCGATCATCTTGGTTGCCCTCTTCTGCACCTTTTCCAGTTCTACAATGTCCTTTTTTAGATGTGGTGACCAGAATTGTATGCAGTACTCCAGGTGTGGTCACACCATAGTTTTGTATGAAGGCATTATACTATTAGCCGTTTTATTTTCAGTCCCCTTCCTAATGATTCCTAGCATGGAATTGGCCTTTTTCACAGCTGCCGCACATTGAGTCGACACTTTCAATGAGCTGTCCACCACGACCCCAAGACCCTTCTCCTGATCAGTCACTGACAGCTCAAATCCCATCAGCATGTATTTGAAAGTTGGGGGTTTTCATCCCAGTGTGCATCACTTTACACTTGCCAACACTGAACTGCATTTGCCATTTTGTCGCCCACTCACCTAGTTTGGAGAGATCCTTTTGGAGCTCCTCACAATCCATTTTGGATTTCACTATCTGAAATAATTTGGTATCATCTGCAAATTTGGCCACCTCGCTGCTTACCTCTACTTTTAGATCATTTATAAATAAATTAAAAAGCACCGGCCCCAGTACAGATCCCTGGGGGACCCCACTTCTTACTTCCCTCCATTGTGAAAACTCTCCATTTATACCTACTCTCTGTTTCCTGACCACGACCCAAGATCCTTCTCCTGGTCAGTCACCGACAGCTCGGATCCCATCAGCATATACTTGGTTGGGGTTTTTCGTCCCAATGTGCATCACTTTACACTTGCCAACATTGAACCTCATTTACCATTTTGTCGCCCACTCACCCAGTTTGGAGAGTTTTCTTCATTGTCTCTTTCACTCCTCCTCTTCCTCTGCACTTGCTGTAGCAAGTGAAACTCTGTTTTTACCCTCTGCAAATGTGGTGGAAAGTGGCAAATTGATCTGGCAAGTCTAAATTGCAATAAATACAACATATACAACAGATTAAAAATTGTGGCTGACCTTCTGTCTAACAAAGCACCAGTGCAACTGAAGAAACACTGGTGTAGTGCAAGTTCTTCTGAAGAGTTCTAGACTAACACTGCACCATAGCGTGTGTGTGTGTGTGTGTGTGTGTGTGTAATTTCAGCAACCACTGCTTCCCCTGGAAGCCCTCTGTGCCATTCAAAAATATGTTTCTGAGGGCCATGCAACTTGCAACTCCCAGGGATATATTTCTGGGTGACACAGAACTCTTCCAGGAGAAGAGGAAGTCATCAAAAATTGCCTTCACCTCTGAACCCGTAATTGAGCTGACTTTGTTGAACTTTTCAGAAGCACCAGTGCTTCATTAGTCAGGATGCCATATTGGGGTTTGTGATTATTTAGCAAAGCATCAAGGAAGCTACCACTCCAGTTGTTGCAGCTATTTAAGTAACACACATGGAGATCACTATAGAGTCTACATTACTTAACTAGTTTATTGGTGAAATACATTTGAGATAGGAAAGACCTTTCCTATCTATCAGCTACATTATGAAGCAATCTTCACGATCGCTGCAGGAGGCTACCACCTTCTTCAGGGAGGAAGTCCAAAAGTGCTTACCTCCCCGCAGACAATCATTGCCTCCTCTCTGGGCGGCCGGATCGGCCACCCACATGGCTGCCGGCTCCGTCACAGAGCCGGGGGTGGGTGGGTTGCAGGGATCAGGGGCCATGTGGCATCCTAGAGAGACCCCTGAGGTCTACTCGTGTGTTGCCATGCACCGCAGCAACACACGAGCAACCAAATGAGGTTAACGGAGTGCTCACTCTGTTAACTTTATTTAAGGGGAGGAGGAATTAGGTGGGCTAGCCGCCTTGGAAGCACAGGGCTCGCCTGCAAGCCTGGTGGTTCCCATGATCTCTGGAAAACGGACTAAGCTCCCTTAGCCCACTTTCCAGTGATTGTGGGAATAGCCTCAATGAATAGGTAGGGAGAGAGAGAGAGATGTTTCCTTCGTCTCTCTAGGAGGAAAGGAAGAGGACTGACTCACTACAGGAAGCACCTGAGGAGTCAAGGCAAGGGTCATAGAGCAGAGGAAAGCAGGGACATGTTAGAAGACCTGCACTAGCTACCTCTGCTCCCAATGCCCCTAGTGGTCATTAAGATAGTTGGTGCAAAAGGCCGATGCACTGGAACTCCATCTCCAACACGCCAGTCTGTGAACAGTAAAGGACTCCGGAAATGTTGTCATGAAAGTATAGATGGGCTCTGTTGGCAAAGCAGACCTGATCGTTTGGTGCCTCTAGACCATTACTGTGTAATCGGGGCGGGGTGGGGGGACCAGCCTGATCTTAGGCCAAAGTCTTCCCCATCATCTACCTATTTGTTTTAACAAGAGGTGCCTGGGATTGAACCTGGCAATGCCTCTTTCCAAATGGTTCTGGACAACTGAAGTCATTTAGCAGAATGACTAGAATGGGTTGTGGTTTTATATTTGAACTGTGAAATAAACAGGATAAAACCAGAGGGTAAAATTCAGCTAGCAGGCAGAAGTGAAACCTTTTTACTAGGTAGAGCTGACTGACTGTATCTGGCAAAGGAAGCCCCTGAAAAGACATTCAAGCTGTTGCACGGGAGAACCGATGGCTGAGGCTTGAGCACAGTGATCAACTAGGAAAAGGGAAATGGCGGGGAGGGGAGGGGTGACCCTGCTTGGAATTAAGAGGGGCCTAGGAATGTCCAAAGCTGCTTCTACTTTATTATTCCTCCAAGGTTAAAACAGGAGCTTATTTTCCTTCCTCCTGATGAAACTGTGATCTTATTGCCCTTTTAGAATAATAATCTTGTCAGAACCAGTACGGTTAAACTGTTCCCAAAAAGTTGGATTTTTTAAAAGACATAACTTAGAAGGAACATAAGCTTAACTGTGTCCCCTGGAATGTTTTTCTGCCTTTAAGGTGCTCCAAGGACCCACGGCAACTTCTCCCCCTCTCTAGGCTGTGGGCAACTGTGATCACACCATTGGCTTGGCATGTTTGCTTTTCCCCTACAGATAGTATGCATGGGAACCCCTGATCTGGATCTTGACTGTGGGTTGCGGGGGGGCTTTAACCCTACTCGTCTGCTGTGCTCCCAGTCTGGATGCAATGTGTCCTGGGCAGGGGGTGGGGAGGGAACACCCATTGGAGACAATGAGGTTGTTCAAACAAGCAGCCCTGCCCAGAGCTGGCGGGCTGGTAGGCCTGCTTGTGTGAAGCGCCAGGATCGAAGCTGATCCTGACACTGCCTCCCCAGGTAGCCCAGGAATTTAGCCTGACCTTTTAACAGGGTAAAAGGGTGTGAGTCTAAACTTTTATCCAGGGTACAGGGTTGTGGGAATGCTGGGGCTGTACGCCGCCCGACCGGACACAGAGCCAGGCACCTCGAATGCCCAGCTCATGGGGGAATCCCTCAATGCATTGGCTCATCACGCGGTGCATTGTGGATATCTCTGGAGGCTGGGATTCATTTTCCCAGCCTCCAGAACACTGCCCAGCTCATGGCAGTGCCGGTTATGTAGGCATGCAAGCCATGCCGCTGGGATTGCCGTTGGATCGTCGGGGGGGAAGGTAGCAGGCTCAGTGGCCCACAAGGCAACAGGGCATATTCCCAGTGCGCCCCTGCAAGGTGCCCCTGCGCCCCAACTCCCACCCTTAAGAAGCCATTCTGCTCAAAACCTGGTGCCCTCCCCACATACATTCCACCACCCTCTCAGTGCCCCCAGTCCAACCCTGGAAGGTAGGTACTCTCCTGCCTCCCCCCCGCCCTCCCCCTCGGCCCAGGAAGAGGTCATGTGAACAACCTTTATAGCTGCTATCCTGATTAAATTACTTGACAGAAGTCCTGTTTAAATTAAAGGTAAAGTATGCCATCAAGTCGATTTTGACTTCTGGCGCTCACAGAGCCCTGTGGTTGTCTTTGGAGGGGTTTACCATACAGGAGGGGTTTACCATTGCCTCCCTTCCCATGCAGTATGAGATGATGCCTTTCATCATCTTCCTATATTGCTGCTGCCTTATATAGGTGTTTCCCATACTCTGGGGAAACCAGGCTTGGACTGGCCCACAGGGCAACAGTGCATATTCCCAGTGCGCCCCACCCACAGGGCGCCCCTGTGCCCCACCGCACTCAGCAGCAGTGAATACACCCACCCTTAGGTACCTATTCTGCTCAAAACCGGCACCCTCCCCACATACATTCCACCGCCCTCTCAGTGCCCCCAGTCCGATCCTGGGGGAAACATACCAGCGGGATTTGAACTGGCAACCTGTGGCTTGCTAATCAATAGGCTACCTTAAATTTTGAAGAACTGCCACATTTAGGAAAGAAGAAGGGAGGAAAGGATTAAGTGTGGGTAATGTATAAGGATTGCCTCCCCCATCCCCACACTAGCTAACCAGGAGCTGTTGCGGGGTGGGGAGCATCACAGACATATCTGAGGTTAAGAATAGCTGCATTACATCATATTTTATACAATGTAATAGTGGGGAATGGGAGGAAATGTGGCCTTGGGAGAGAGATAAATCACAGCCAGATTTGGTAGGAAATGCCTAGACTAGAAACCTCTTAGCAAAAGTCTAGAGGAGTTCTGAGTGATGCTCTGTTTCCATTTAAATATAGGTGAAGAAAGAATTGGAGAAAGCACTGTCCGCAAAAGATAAACAGGCAAGTCCGTTGATAGCATGGAAACAGGTGGTGTTAGGGAACTTAAAATGAAACAAAAATGATTGCCAATTAGATCTGAAAATGAAATAATTTTCTGGCACATTATGCAAGCCATGCAAACTGAGGGCCAAGCATTCAGACTCTGCAGACGTTTCCTGAGAAACCTTGTAGGTTTTTCATTTTAGCAGAGAATGAAATTGTGGACATCAAAAGGGACTGGATAGTTCATTTGGGCTAACTGGATTCAATGCTAGACTTAGGCTGAAATCCTATGAAGCCTTACTTGGGAGGAAGTCCCATTGATCTCAAAGGCACTTACTTCTGAGTAAATATGCATAGGATTGGCATGCAGTAATCAATACACTGCGTTTGAATACAAGCCCCACCACAACAATTCACAGGATAAGCATCTTCTAATATAGTTGCCAGCTTTTCCCTGGCAAAGCTTGCCTTTTATAGCTGCATGGCATGGAGACAGGTAGGAAGTGAAGCTTTTCCCAATAGTGATTCTTCATGCCAGGAAAAGCAGCACCTGCTTAGTTTTTGCTTATTTGACTTTTAAAAGCACAAGAGCCCTGCCACGCACACAAAAGTTGGCAGATTTCCCAGAAATTAATTCTATCAATCTTGCTTTTTCACTTGTTAAATGGGAATTGCAATCCCAAATCTCTAGAGTTGGCTCTGGCAATATGCTAACTGCTGACTTGTGCTAAAAACCTGCAAATGCGAGCAGTCTACAGTGAGTGAACAGTATAATGTCAGAGCTGGAAACTCATACGAGATCACAGATCTTCCATGGCAAGCTTTAATGAAGTGGAACTGTGCCAGAATATTTGTATATTCTTGTTTCCTGTCTCTCTCCAGTTGCCTTTCCATATGGGCTCCATGCCTTCAGATTGTAAGCCACAGGCAAAAAATTGTCTGTATAGCACTTAGTGGGCAACATTCAGACTAAGAAGCACCAATGCTACCTGAGAAGCAGCAGTGCTCCAAATGGGTTTGACTAGCAGTGATCACCTGGGGGCAGAATTTTTACAATCTCCCCTTCCCCCAGAAACACCCTGTGCCATACAGAAATATTCCCTTAAGGTCACACATCCTTCAGAGACATATTTTCATGAGTCACAAAGCATTTTGGGAAGGTAAGGTCATAAAAAGTCATTTCCTGCATGAGAGTGCCATGCTGTGTAAGACAGGAACTCATCACTTCTTATGTAGAATTGGCACTTCCTTAGTCTGAATGCCTACCAGTAAATGTTAGGCCCTTAGTAGACCTGTTCACACAATCATTTGAATCTAGGTTTAACGAAGGTACCAATGTTGACATGGTTGTGTGAACCCATGCCAAGGTGGTTTATGGCCTGAAATTCCCACCTTGGCATGGGTTCACACAATCACGCTAATGTTGGTAACCCATATTAAACCTACATTCAAACAACTGTGTGAACAAGCCTAGTCATTCTTATTAAGAAATGATCTGCCCCACAAACTCAATTTGCCTCCTAAAATGAATGGTTTGATTTTAACAGTGAAACAATTTATTGTCCCATTTGACCTGTTGTGTGAGTATAACAGGATTGAAGAAAATGTTCTTCAATTGAAATTACTCTGTTAATGCCACTAGTGCTAGGTTTTGCCATGGCCTCTTTCTCTCCTATTGGCTCTCCTGTGTGCCCAGTGCATAATATAGAAATTGAATTATATAGAAATTATAGGTATATAGGTATAGAAATCAAATTATTATTATTATTATTATTATTATTATTATTATTATTATTATTAATGTTTGCTCTGTTCATAGATCTTCAAATGTGCCTATGTGCAGCATATTATATCATGTGAAAATGCACCTTTTGACTTCAAGATGGAAATTATTTATCCAAAGAAATCATTTGTAAGAGTACAAAAGGATAGAAACTGCTTAAGTTACATATCAAGTAACATTGAAAGGTATCTCAGGTAACTTACCTGCCTTTACTTGCCAAATATTGTTGGAGTATTGTTTTATAGTTCTCGGTCATTCTGTTTTTTCACCTTCTTTGTGAGGAAGCCAAAATCAACAGGAGAAATGACAGATCAAAAACAAGATACACAGTGAACCTGACAATATGTTTTTCCTTGTCAAATGTAAAGTACCTGGAAGGAGAAAAAGGGAATAATGCGTTTGTTGCAATTGTTTTTATTTTGAGCAATCCCAAAGAACTACTGACCGTCTGTTACATATGGTGCCACACAGAAATTAAATAAAAGGAAATAAGCAATACTCAGACAGCCTAACATATATTGCCCCCTTGACAGCTAATCACAAACATTGCAAAAGGCTGACTAAATGAAATATTTTGAGCCTCTTTTTTCTTAGTGCAGGAGTGACTCTCGCACAACTAGTTGGGGGGAGCAAAGGGTAATGGAGAATGTTATTGTTTGGGGAGTGGGGATTTTGCTACACGCTAATGTTGTTCACACAAACAACGTGAGGAAGGTGAGTGGGGAGGCAGGCTCCTCCCTGCACACCAGCACCCTTCCTCTGACGTGGCACACAAGTGGTGGCATGGCGAGGGGCAGAGCCAGGAGCCAGAGGAGGAAGTAGGGTAGGGCTACTCATGCAAATGACCTCATTAAATGCTTTGGTTGGTTGGTTGATTGATTGATTCAGTATATTTGCATACTGCCCAAAACTCATGGCTCGAGGCAGTTTACAGTAAAACAACACAGGTTAAAAACAAAGTTAAAACATTAAAACAAGGATAGATTCTAAACATCTAATTAAAAGTCTGGGTAAATAAATGCATCTTAACAGTCCTTTTACAAGCCCTTTTACAAGCTATCAGAGATGGGGAAGCTCTTGTTTCAACAGGGAGTACATTCCAAAGCGTTATAGAGGTGAGGCAATTAATGTAATCAAGGTAATTCATGAGTCTACTTCCTACTTGCCTGCATTGACTTCTACTACTACTACTACTATGGAGTAGTAGCGCCTGTGCATACGTATATGTGCATATGCGTGTGCATAGGCACGTGCGCATGTGCATGATCGTGTGTGGGTGTGCATATGCGAGTGTGCGTGTGCATATGTGTGTGTGCGTGTGCATATGTGTGTAGATATGTGCTTGTGCATTTGCATAGACACATGCACGTGCGCATAGACACGTGTACGTCTGCATATGTACTTGTGCATGTGCGCATGTGCATATCTGTATATGCGCGTGTAAATTTTTCATATGCACTTGTGGGCATGTGGGCGTTTGCATGTGTGCATATGCACATCTGCGTGTGTGGGTGTGAATATGTGCATGTGCCCATATTCATGTGTGTTGGCTTGTGCACGTGCACATGCATATGTGCATGCACCTGTGCATATGTAGTATGCATATGCGCATATGAGTGTGCATATTCACATGTGAGTGTGCATCTGCATATGCACATGTGTGTGTACACTTGTGCATATGTGTGTGTGTGGATGCGCATGTTCATATGTGCATGTGCGTTACTGTATATGCGCATGTGGGTGTGCATTTGCACGTGTGCATGTCCACGTGTGCATTTACGCGTGTGCGTTTTTGCATATGCATGTGTAGGTGTGCATATGCCCATGTCTGTGTGCATATTTGTGTGTGCTTGTGCATATGCGAGTGTGTGTGTGTGAGTGTGCATATGCATGTGTCCATATGCATGTTTGTGTGTACATGTGCATGTGCGCATATGCTTATGCATCTGTGCATGTGCATATGCATGAGCGCATGTGCATATTCGCAAGTGATTGTGTTAGCTTGTACACATGCACATGCATATGCTCATGTGCATGTGCATATGTGCCTGTGCATATGCGTGTGTGGGTGTGCATATACACGTGTGCCTGTGCATATGCCTGTGTTTGCGTGGGTTATTGTGCGCATGCATGTGTATATGCGCGTGCACATATGCATATGTATGTGTGCATATGTGCGTATGCGTGTGCATATTCATGTGGACGTGTGCGAGTGCATATGCACGCATGTGCATATGCGCACCTGAGTTATTGTATATGTGCTTGTGGGTGTGCATTTGCGCCTGTGTGCATGTGCATATGCACGTGTGCGTGCACATATGCACGTGCGCACAAACACTCTCATGCACGTGTGCACAAAGACACTCACACAAACACGCATATGCACATCCACACGCGCATATGCAAAAACACACACACGCATTCACACGTGTATATGCGCACACGCACACATGCATTAGCAGATGCACACACGGATGTGGATGCGCACACACTAACATGCGCACACACTAACACACACATGAATATAGGCATATGCACATGCACACACGCACGGGCATACACAAGGCATATATACACACACATACTCGCATATGCACACGCACATGCATGTATGCACTCCCACATGCAAACATGTGCACATGCATGTGCATATGCACACACGCACACATACATGTGCACATGCAAAAATGCACATGCGGATATGCACACTTGCACATGCACATTTTCACAACCACAAGCGCATATGCAATCATGCACACATTCTTTTGCACACGCACACACACACACTCACATATGGACAAGCACACGTGCATATGCATACGTGCACACGCGCATATTGAATCTTCGAACTATTGAACTTTTGAAATATCGAACCTTCGAAACTTTGAACTATCAAACCATTAAACCTTCATACTATTTAACCTTTGAACAGTCAGACTATTGAACTTTTGAACCTTTGCACATTGGAGCTTTCAAACCTTTGCATCTTCGAGCTTTTGAACCTTTGCCCTTTCGAGCTTTCAATCCTTTGAACTTTCGAATCTTTGAACTTTCGAACCTTAGCTCTATTATACCTTAGCACTATTGAACCTTCAAACAATTGAACCTTCGACCTTTCGAACCACTGAAGTTTCGAACTATTGTGTGCATATGCACGTGTTCATTTCTGCATGTGCATATGCGTGTGTGTGCACATATGTGAGTGTGCATGTGCGCATGTGCATATTCATGTGTGCTCATGCCCATGTGCATATTCATGTGTGCATGTGCATATGCATGAGTGCGTGTGCATATTTGTGTGTGCGTGTGTTAGCTTGTGCATGTGCATATCCGGTGTGCATGTGCATGTGCATATTTGCGTGCGCATGTGTGTCCATATGCCAGTGTTCATGTGCATATGTGCATTTGAATATGCCTCTGTGTGTATGCAGATGCATGCGCATGTGTGCATATTCGTGTGTGCGTGTGTTAGCTTGTGTGTGTGTGTGTGTGCATCTGCATATCCGAGTGTGCGTGTGCATGTGCATAAGTGTGTGTGCGTATATGCGTATGCTTGTGTGTGCATATGTATGTGCGCTGTGCATGTTCGTGTGTGGGTGTGGATGCATGTGTGTGTGCATATTCGACTGTTCAAATGTTCAATAGTTTGAAGGTTCAATACTTCAGTCAAACACACACACATATATGCATGTACACACACATGTGTGCATATCCACATGTGTGTTCTTGCATATGCACCTTTGGGTGTCCATATGCACGTGTGTGTGTCCATATGCAAGCTTGTGCATGTGTGTGTGCGCGTGCATATGCATGTGTGTGTGTGGGCGTGGATATGCATGTGTGCTTATGCATGTGTGCATATGCGCGTGGATATGCATGTGTGCATTTGCTCGTGTGCCTATGGGCCTGTGCATATGCGCGTGTGCATGTGCATATGCCCATATTCACGTGTGTGTTAGCTTGTACGCATGCGCCTGTGCATATGTATGTGTTCATTTGCACGTTTGCATGTGCATTCACGTGCAGGTGTGCATCTGCATATGCACATGTGCATATGCGCGTGTGTGAATGGGTGTGTGCATATGTGCATGTGCATTTTTGCATATACCCTTGTGCGTGTACATATGCATATGCCTGTGTGCGCTCGCATATGCGCGCACACGTGTGCATATGTGGGTGTGCATGTGCATGTGTGCGTTTTTGTGTGTGTATAAATGTGTGCATGCATGTGTGTTTGTGCATGTGTATAAATGTGTGTGTGCAAAAGGTTCAAAAGTTTGAAGGTCCGAAGGGTCAATAGTTTGAAGGTTCAAAAGTTCAAAGCTTCAAAGGTTCAATAGTTCAAAAGTTCAACAGTTCAAAGGTTCGAAGGTGCAAAGTTTCAAAAGCTTGAAGGGGCAAAGGTTTGAAAGCTCAAAGGGACAATGGTTTGAATGGTTCGAAAGCTCGAAGGTGGAAAGGTTCGAAAGCTCCATGGTGCAAAGGTTCGAAAGTTCAAAGATGCAAAGGTTCAAAGGTTCAATAGTTCGAAGGTTCAATCGTGCTAAGGTTCAATCGTTTGAAGGTTCGATAGTTAAGAAGTTCAAAGGTTTGATAGTTTGAAAGTTAGAAGGTTCAGTAGTTCGAGGGTTCGAAAGTTCAAAGGTTCAATAATTTGAAAATTCGAAGGGTCAATAGTTTGAAGGTTCAAAAGTTTGAAGGTTCAAAGGTTCAATAGTTCGAAAGTTCAACAGTTCGAAGGTGCAAAGGTTCTAAAGCTCGAAGGGGCAACGGTTCGCAAGCTAGAAGAGGCAAAGTGTTGAAAGCTCCAAGGTGCAAATTCAACAGTCAAGTGCAATAGTCCGACTGTTCAGATTCAATAGTGCAAGTTCAATTGTCCGACTGTTCAAAGGTTCACTAGTTCGAAGGTTCAGTGGTTCGATAGTTCAAGATTTCGAAGGTTCGATAGCTTGAAAGTTCGAAGGTTCAATAGTTCAAGGGTTCCAACGTTCAAAGGTTTGAAGGTTCAATAGTTTCAAAGTTCGAAGGGTCAATACTTTGAAAGTTCATAAGTTCAAAGGTTCAAAGGTTCAATAGTTCGAAGGTTAGAAGGTGCAAAGGTTAGAAAGCTCAAAGGTGCAAGGTTTCGAAAGGTTCGAAAGCATGTGAACATGCACACGCACACACATGTACGTATGCAAAAATGGGTGTGCATGTGTGTGTGCATATGCGCATGTGCACACACGCATATGCACACGTGCATGTGCACATGTACATGCACACGTGAATATGCACATACAGATATACACACTCATATATGCATACGCAAACGGGCATATGCACGCGCACATGCTCATATGCACATGCAGATATGCACACACACGCATATGTGCACATGCCTGTGCATATGCAAAAACGCACACCGGCATATGCACACTCACATATTCACACGCACACGGACATATGCACACGCACATATGCGTGCGTGTCTGTGCATATGCGTGTGTGTGTGCTTGTTCATGAGTGCATGTGTGTGCGTGTCTCTGCATATGCACATGTGCATATGCGAGTGTGCGTGTGCATATGTCCGTGTGACAGAACATACTAAAGCTTGAAAGATATAAACTTACAAACTTTAAACATTAACATACAAACATTGGAAAAAAAACTCCAGCTGCCAACTGGCACACGCATATGCACACACACACACACACACACACACACACACACACACACATATGCAAAAACACACACATGCATATGGAAAAATGCACACGTGCATATGCACACGTGCAAATGCACACATTCATATGCACATGCACATATGCACATGGACATGCACATATGCACACATGCATGCATATGCCACCACACACTCACATATTGGTAGTTGGGAGGGTGATGGCCTCTCAGCCCCAGGTGGTCTTGTAGGAAACTGATTATCTTGACCCATTTCAAACTGGTTTTTTGGCAGGCTATGGAGTGGATACAGCCTTGGTCGGCCTGATAGATGATCTACATGGGGCTGCCTTTGTACATAGTGCAGAAACTTCAGCTGGTTCAGAAATGCAGCGGCCAGGTTAGACCACATTACACCTCTGCTGATGGAGTTACAATGGATGCCTATAGGTTTCCAGGCAAAATACAAAGTGTGTGGGGCACTATAAGAGTGTAATAAATAAATAAATATGCAAAAACACACACGCGCACATGCACACACACATATGTGCATGTGCATGCGCATATGCACGCACACATGCACATATGCACAAGCACACATGCATATGCACACACGCACATGTTTTTGTATATGCTTGTTTGTGTGCCCGGTGCATATGTGTGTGTGCATGAGCGCATGTTCATAAGCGCATGTGCGTTTTTGCTTATGCACGTCTGTGTGCATATGTGCATGTGCATTAGCATATGCGAGTGTGTGTGCATAAGCGAGTGTGCAAGTGTGTGTGCATGTGCATATGTGCATGTGCATATGCGCATATGGAAGAAAGCCGCTATCTTGCAGCGCCTCTCTTCAAGAGCAGCCATGGCAGCATCAGGATGGTGCCCAGTACCTGCAACAGGGATCTATTGCCTGGCTGCAGCCCCAGAAAGGCCAAGCTCATCCAGCATGACCAGGTTCAGATTGTGCGCCTCACAATGGATGGACACAAACTATACTTTGCTCAGCTGCCTTAGTTATGTTGGCAGAATTGTCAGTGACCATGAACCCTTGGCAAAGGGGTTTGGCTTCCTGGCAAAGATTTGGCTGACTGGCAAAGGTTTGGATCCCCATTCTGGCAATCCATGGCTGTTGACACCTCCATGGTCAGTATCCAGCACCTCCACACAGCACAACCCACCTGTATTTTACTCATGGGAGGCCCTGTCCACACCACCACCAGCAGATGTCCCCTCGCTCTTCTGCCTTCACCAGTTCACTGTGAGGAACAGTAAAGCAGTGTGCCTCCCACTGGTACTGGTCAACAGATCCATAGTGAAGTTCATGCTGGTGACAGGCACTACTGTGTTCAACAGCCCCAACTAGGCCTCCCTGCATGCTCGGTACAGGGAGGCCACCACCCACCTGCTGAAGCTGGTACATGAGGGGATATTCTAGTCAGGGACAAGCAGTCAGAGCAGCCTGTGGAATCTGGTGCTCTCCACCACCTGGAATGGCTGGTTGTCCAAAGCAATCATCTTCCCAATGGCCCAGCTGAGGCTTTGGGCACCCAGACTGCTTGCCCACTGACTGCACCCACTGCAGAGGCAATTCCCCATGCTTGGGAGCAGAAGTAGGTGTCTTGCTGCTAGTTGAGGACACACCAGGCCTTTAATGGCAGCAGGATCAGGGACCCCCTGGTGATGCCATCACAGGTGCTGCAGCATCCCCAGCATCATAAGATGCTTGGGTTCCTTACTCCTGCTGACCTGTACCCTGAAGTAGATGCAGGCTGCATGGTGTGGGTCAGCATCATGGAGTTCAAAGTGGTCCCACACTATCCTGCTCTTGGTCCAGGTCCATTATAGTTGTGGTGGAACTGGGGCTGCTGGTTTGTTCTGGGGGCTGTCACAACCACCACCCTCTGTCTGGGACAGAAAAGGTCCAGGAAGCTGAAGTAGTTCCTGCTCCTTCTCAATCTCAGCTGGGGGTGGGGTGGGGGATTGCACTGCCAATGGGGACTGGGGAGGATGGAGAGACCGATCTGGCTGAGCGAACAGCTGATGACACCTCACTGCTGCCACAGGAAGAGCTTATTCTCTGACAGAGGAGGTCCTCCAGTTCTGTCATTAGACACAGCTCCTCCAGAAAGGAGAGCCTGCGCACTACATCACTGGTGTCAATTCAGGGGATAGGCCTCTCTTGCCATCACCCACCACAACCAGCAGCATCACCACAACCACAACCACAGCATCACCACTCTGCTCCTGGGTCTGCCTCGCACCCACCCGGACATCTTGGGGTGATGTTGGGGTGGGGGGGAAGTGGGGTCTTGACCTGTCCATGCAGGGTCCCACTGCACAGGCGCAGCGGCCTCCAAAATGGTCACTGCACCAGGGAATAGGGCCGGAAAGGGCCGAAGATGCCCAAACTGGGTGGATTTTAAAGGAAGGCTGGCTGGCGGGGGAGGGGGAACCTCCTTGAACCCCCCGACACCTTGGAGAAGCCCCCCAGAGGGGGTAGGTTTTTTTAAAAAAATTTAACGGATCATCGAACCCCTGAACTGGGGAGTGGGGGTTCCATTTTGCATCGAGCCAAACCTGGGTGGGAGGGGGTTCGGCTCGACCCCCGAACCAAACCATTTTGACATCGAACCGGTTTGGTTTTGAGCCTGTTTGCACAACCCTGTTAACCCAAGCCCACCCCTCCTGTCATAGAGTGCTGCCATTACCCACCTAATCCCTTCCCCAAACTAGCCCCTTTTTAATGTCTAACTTGTTATCTGATCAAGGCGGTGGGAGGCTCACTTATCTGGCATCTTAGCCTTCTGGTGTCTTTTGGCTGGAGTCTGCCAGATGTTGCTCTTGGAGGCATTCTTAGGCCGAGCAAACACTGGGACTCAACAGCTGGGAGAAGAGCAGGTGGGTACCAGTCAGGCACCCACCCAATCAAACAAATAAACCCAAAGAGAAAAAAGGGGGGGGGAGAGAATCTGGTAGGGATGTGCATGGAACTGGTTCTGTATACTCCTGGGAGGGCTGGGGCGCTCTTTAAGGGGCAGGGAAGGCGCTGCCTACCTGCCAGCCCCCACCTCACCTCTTTCCCCCCACCAGCACTATTCCAAAAAGCGGACATGTGGGGCTGCAGCATGCCTCCTTGCAGCTGGGATCAGCATTGCTACACAAATGACCAATGCATGTGCACATGGCGTGCATGCATGTTGACCATTTGCGTAGTGTGCTGGAGGCTGGCTACAAGCCAGAATAAGAAACCCAAAGCGGGGGGATTCAAAGCAGCACCCAGTTAAAGCCACTGGGGCTGGTACTGGTTTTTTTAAAATAGAAAAAGAAAATAAACACAGTTGTTGACACTGTTGAGCACCCCAATTTGAGCTTGGTTCGATTTGCACATCTCTAGTTGAATCTGCCAGCAGTGTGATGTGATGATCTGTTCATGGATTCCCTTTTCTTTCTAGTGGGTGGTTAGTTTTTCAAACAGCACATTAGATCAAATGCGGGGAAGCAAAAACCAACACTTAGATTGCAAGCTGATATTGCAATACAGATGTTAGAAATGTGCTCATGCCCATCTCTTGGAATGTTAAACTCTCAGGAAATTAACTCTGAACTTGATGATGTGGAGAGCCTCTGCCAATCACAATGAGGCTCACATGATGAAAAGGTTGAAACATTAAACCTAAGAAAATGATGGCTCTAGGTTTATTGGCCCCAAAGGGGAGGTATAATATTAGCTAGGACTTGGATGCTTTCCATTGGAAGCAGCAGGTGTCTCTGTCTAAATTACTATTGCTTGCAGCAGTAACTGCACCCTGTTCTGTGAAAGTTGCTTGTGGTTAATGCCACTCCTTATCTCTGGGCAGGCGAAATGGGGTGGGTGAGGTTCCAGCTGGTGAAATGGATGCCTTTCAGCAAGGAAGGAGGTGGTAGCCCATCGACCTATCAGGAGAGGAACAGCCAGTGCTTTGTTCCATCCTCTCTCCTCGCCTTCCACAATTTCATCTTCAATGGCCTAGGAAGAGTACATAAACTGTATGAGCAACCTGACATTTCTCAGACTACCACCACCACCTCCTCCTCCTCCTCTTCTGTCTCCTTGTCTTTGGCCTTTCATTTCAGCAGTAAAAACATGAACTAGAACATAAAAACATAAGGAGAGCTAGATTAGCCCAACAGACCATCTAACATAGCATCCTGCTTCTAACAGTAGCCGCCCAGATGCTCAAAGGAAGCTCACAAACAGGGCATGCAAGAAGCTGTCCTGAAAGAGTGAAGGAGAGTCTGGCTATTCAGATGATCATGAAGGTGATAACTAAAATGCATTGGTCATTACAACAAACCTATGAAGTACAGAGGCACTTCTGAAAGTTTCTCGCTCTCCTTTTTTGCTTTTCTCCTCTGATTGTCTCCCTGTTGTGAGCCCTGCTTGATCAGACCATTTAGTGCAGAAGTCTGTTTCACAGAATGGTGAAACGTGTTTCTAAGACTACAGAGGACATGAAGGCGAAACGCTCCCCATCCCAGGAACTGATCTTCAGCGACATACTGCCTTTGAAGATTGTCATCATGGCAAATAGTCAATGCTTGGCCAATTCCCCCATGAATTTGTCGATCCCCTTTTAAAGCCATCTAAGGTAGCAGCCATCACCACACTGGATAGCAGTGCATTCCGTATCTTAATGATGCATTGTGTAAAGAAGTACTTCCTTTGATCTCTCCTGAATCTATTGCTGATCCATTTCTTTGGGTGATCTTTGAGTTCACCAACTCTAATGGGACTAGGAGAGGAAGAAAAATTCTTGCAATCTATTGTTCCCATACCATGTATAATTTTATGAACCTCTGTCATGCCCTAGCTGAGAGCCACATTAAAATGGCATTAAACATGTCAAAGTTTAGCTCACTCCACCCTCCCTTAAAATAGCAACAGCAGTGTGGGGTGGTGAAATCTGGATAAAACTTCAGTGAGGATTTAAAGGGTATTAATCCCCTCTCCGTTCCCCCCACTAAATATTGCTCCTGAAGCTGTTGTTTGTCCCCAAAGGTACCACTGCAGGAAATGGCACAATTGGAGGCAAATTGTAGCTATATGGGGTGTGATTCTGCTAAGATGATGATTTGTTTAAGTGGCATCTAGTTCGGCCTGAGTTGTCTTTTTGTAAATTAAAAGCCCTAAGAGCTTTAGTTTTTCCTTGTAAGTGCTCCAATCCCTTGATAGTTTTTGTTGCTCTTTTCTACATATTTTCTAGCACCAAAATGAGCTTTTTGAGATTGGGTTACCCGAACTGCAAACACTTGTTCAAATGGGGCTCCACCAAACATATGCTGGGATATTATTGTTTTTTGCCCCAATGCGCATCACTTTACACTTACTTACATTATTGAAGCTGTTTTGCTGTTTTGTTACCCATTTGGTGCCATTTTCCCACTTGGCCTCCTTGGCCATTGCTATTATGCTGATTGATAGAGCCACCTTCCTTGAGTCTCGGCTCACTTTTGTTCCTATACTAAGAAATAGGGCATCTTTTTAAAGTGCTGATTCTCTTTATTTAGCAGGGGGAGAGCAACTGGCCCTATCCAACCCCAGCACAGCATCCCTCCAGTGGCTGTTGTGGATGTCAGCCTTATGTTTCTTTTTAGATTGTGAGCCCTTTGGGACTGGAAGACCATCTTATATTTTTCTATGTAAACCACTTTGAGAACTTTGGTTGAAGGGCAGTATATAAATATCCATAGTAGCAGTAGTAGAAGTCAGTGCAGGCAAGTAGGAAGTAGACTCATGAATTACCTTGATTACATTAATTGCCTCACCTCTATAACGCTTTGGAATGTGCTCCCTGTTGAAACAAGAGCTTCCCCATCTCTGATAGCTTTTAAAAGGGCTTTTAAAAGGACTGTTAAGATGCATTTATTTACCCAGACTTTTAATTAGATGTTTAGAATCTATCCTTGTTTTAATGTTTTAACTTTGTTTTTAACCTGTGTTGTTTTACTGTAAACTGCCTCGAGCCATGAGTTTTGGGCAGTATGCAAATATACTGAATCAATCAATCAACCAACCAACCAAAGCATTTAATGAGGTCATTTGCATGAGTAGCCCTACCCTACTTCCTCCTCTGGCTCCTGGCTCTGCCCCTCGCCATGCCACCACTTGTGTGCCTCTTCAGAGGAAGGGTGCTTGTGTGCAGGGAGGAGCCTGCCTCCCCACTCACCTTCCTCATGTTGTTTGTGTGAACAACATTAGCGTGTAGCAAAATCCCCACTCCCCAAACCATAACATTCTCCGTTACCCTTTGCTCCCCGCAACTAGTTGTGTGAGAGTCACTCCTGCACTAAGAAAAAAGAGGCTCAAAATATTTCATTTAGTCAGCCTTTTGCAATGTTTGTGATTAGCTGTCAAGGGGGCAATATATGTTAGGCTGTCTGAGTATTGCTTATTTCCATTTATTTAATTTCTGTGTGGCACCATATGTAACAGACTGTCAGTAGTTCTTTGTGATTGCTCAAAATAAAAACAATGGCAACAAACGCATTATTCCCTTTTTCTCCTTCCAGGTACTTTACATTTGACAAGGAAAAACATATTGTCAGGTTCACTGTGCATCTTGTTTTTAATCTGTCATTTCTCCTGTTGATTTTGGCTTCCTCACAAAGAAGGTGAAAAACAGAATGACCGCGCATATGTTAACGTACATGCACACAAGCATATGCGCATGTACATGCACACGTGCATATGCACACGTACACATGCACAAATGCAAATGCGCATTCACACATGCGCATATGCGTGCATGTACATGCATGTGCATATGCAGATGCACACACGCACGTGAATATGCACACACATACGCGCATATGCACACATACATATGCACATGTGCACGCACATATGCACGTGCATGCGCACAAGCTAACACACGTGAATACAGGCATATGCACAGGCACAAGCCCCTATGCACAACCACATGCGCATATGCACACACACACACGAGCAAATGCACACAAGCATATACACACATGCATATGCAAAAACGCACACATGCACATTCACACATGTATATGCACACGCGCACACGCATATGCACGTGCATGCATACAAGCTAACACAATCACCTGCGAATATGCACACGCACTCGTGCATATGCACACGCACAGACGCATAAGCATACGCGCACATGCACATGTGCATATGCACACACAAACATGCATATGGACACACGCATATGCATATGCACATGCACACGCACACTTTCATATATTGTATTGTGTGTGTTCCCCCCTCATTTTTGTCTTAACGAATGTTTTACTTTGTTTTTATTCTGTTGTAAACCACCCAGAGACATAAGTTTTGGGCAGTATAAAAATGTTTTAATAAATTAAAAAAAAATATGCACACGCACACGTGAATATGCACACGAGCATGCGCATATGCAAATGCACACAGACATATGCACATGCACATGCGCATATGCACACCCACACGCGCATATGCAAAAATGCACATGCGCATATGCACACGTGGACACGCACATGTGCAAATGCACACCCACAAGCACATATGGAATAATGCATTCACCCACGCACATATGCGCACGCGTACACGCACACGGGCATATGCACACGTGCACATGAATATGCACACGCATACACGCATATGCACATATACATATGCACAGGCACACGTGCATGTGCATGCTAACACACACACACGATGAGCTCCATGTCTCGTCTAACACAATATGCTTAAGGAGAGGCAGTTTGAGCTGGGGCTACCTGAACATCCCTTTGGATCTTCGAACCTGGTGGAACTCCACTTTTCTCTTGCTCCAGCACCTGCAGGAGCAAGAGGCGGCAGGAGCAAGAGGCAGCCAACCTGGCCAAGAGGCATGGCTTGGAAGTGTGCGATCTATCTAAGCAGGACTGGGCATTCCTTTCCAAGGTTGTCTTGGCACTCGAGCTCTTCTTTCTTGCCATGAACAGCTTGTGTGCAGTGGCAGCTCTCTGTGTAATATGTCTTGGTGATTGCTGCGATGAGCTCCATGTCTGGCCTTGAGACTAACTTGTGCTTCACTCACTGCTCTGGTCTGCGCTGCAATCTGCATTGCAAGGTGTACTCAGTCAAAATGTGGCTGAAGATGTCGTTCTAGTTGAGCTTATGGCTATGTTTGCTGCTAAGTAAGGGTGCTGCTGTGGCAGCTGTTGCAATGCTAGGAAGTAATGTAAGTAGTAATAATTAGGGATGTGCAGTTCGGTCCGGATCCGGCGGCTCGATCCCGGACCGAATCGGGCCCTTCCGGGACCGAGCCGGACCGAATTTGAGCCGGTTCGGCACCGAACCGGCTCGGGTTTCCCGAACCGGTTCGGGAATGAAATTGAGTCTCTGGAGTGTCTCTTTAAAGTTCCAAGTCTGTCCTCCATTTTGTGTCTCCTTCCTGAAACTTTTGCTCCTCCTTGCATCCATTTTGTGATGCTATTTCCAGGCATTGTATTGGCTGCGCTATTGATCCTTGATTGGCCAGAATGAGTCCTTTGGTCTGGTAGGCTGCTTGGCTGTTGCACTGTTGAGAGCTGGCACCCTGTTGGCTGTGGGGGGAGTGCAAAGGTGGGGGCTCCCAAAGGAGGGAATTTCAAACCTATATAAACCCAAGCCTCTTCTCTGGAAACTTCTCTTGGCTGCAGTTGTGGGATCATCTCTGAGACCTGCTTGCCCTTTGCTGGCTGCTCTGGTGTCTCTGTGAGTCCTGACTGTGTCCTGTGTCTCTCTGTGTGTGCTCTGTCTAATCCTTTGTCCACCTGCCCTTTGTGACTCTCTGTGTGTCTCCTCTCTCTGTCTGTCTCTTGTCTGTATACTGTGTGTTACTTCACTTTACTTTCTTCTTAATTTCCCCCAATTTTCCCTGTTCCTTGTCTGTCTGCTTTTCTCCCCCCCTCCCCCCCTTTCCCTTCTCATCCTTTGGGCCTACCCTCCCCCTCCCCCACTCCCACCCACTGCATCCTCATTGCTTTAAAACTTCTTCCATTAATTATTGCTCTTTGTCCTGCCTTGTTTTTGTCCAACTTTTTGATTTTCACATTGCATTGCATTGGTTTCATTTATATATTGCTTGCTGGTTTTGCTTAAATTGTACCATTTTGTTTGTTTCTGCTGACTGCTGCTGCCCTGCGAGTTGGTTCCCTGAATCCCTCCCCCCCACCCCCAGAGGATTCTGTTGTTGTTTCTTGTTGTCCCATATAATCAGTTTTGGTTCCCTGCTCCCAACTTGCCCCTCCAAGTCCAACCACACCCCACCCCAACCCCACCCCATCCAGCCTTCTCCCAAGTTTGCTGCTGCCAAACAGAGTCCAGTTTTCTTTGCTTGGTTCCACTTATTCATTTGCTATTATTAATTTGCAGCAATTGTGGTTTCATTGTCTCTGTTCACTTAGTGGCCCCCCTCAGAGTCTGTGTTTGGTTCCCCCTCCCCACACCCCCACCCCCAAGTTTTTTCTGCTGGTTATAGTCTTTCTTTTCATTTTTTTTTTAAACTTCTGGCTTGTGTTCTCTTGACATATATTGCTTTATATATTTTGCTACCCTCCTCCTCCTCCTCCCCCCCTGCCTGCCCCCCCACCCTCCCTCCTCCCAGACCCTAGCCCAGGCCCAGCTCCTCCCCCAACCACCCCATCCAGCCTAATCGCTGCTGCTGCCCGAGTTGTTCCAGTTTCTCCTTTGCTGTTTGTTGTCGCCCCCTCCCCTTCCCCCCAACACCCCTCTGCCACACACTAGCCCCCAACCACACACACCCTCTCTGCTCCCCCCACCCCACCTCTTTTTCTCCTTGCCCCTGACTCTCTCCACTTACCCCAGGCCCCCTGCCACACACTAGCCCCCAACCACACACACCCTCTCTGCTCCCCCCACCTCTTTGGACCGCTGCTACTGCTGTGTCCTCCCCCCACACCTGAATCCCCCCTCCCTGCTGCGCTGCGCTTCTCCTCTCTCCTCTTTCTCTCTATCCTCTCTATTTCTCCTCTCTCTCTCTTTCTTTTCTCTCTCTCTCCTCTCTTTCTCTTTGTCCCTGCCCCCCCTCTCTTTTCTCTCTCTCTTAGTCTTTTCTCTCTCTGCTCCCCTTCACTTTCCACCTCCTCTCCCACAGCTGCAGCCGCACACAGTAGCGTACCCACCTGGCGGCTGCCATCGGTTTTTTCTTTTTCTTTTTATAGTTTTTGGTTGATTTTGTCTCTGCTTGGGGGTGAGTTGAGCGACACAAATAGTGTTGTCTCCTCACTTCTGCCCCTCCATCGTTGTTGAACTACCCCGGTTGCCTGTGTGCCTCGTGCGGCCGCCCTGCTGTGTCTCAGCCCAGGGTGGCTGGCTGGCGGCGGCGAATCCGTGACCAGCAGTGAGCGGCAGGAGAAGGACTGGAAGAAGAGGGGTTAGTGCGTGTGCGATTGTGCACCTTTTGTTGCCCCTTTCTCTCCCTAGCTGGCGGTTTTAAATAGGGACACCCCTATTCTGAAATGCATTTGGGTGTGGGGAGGAGGGAGGGAACCTTGGAGAGGAGATGTACTGTTGTAAAACTTGTGTCTTCATGCCCATGCCCAATAAAGAAATTGCTGCTGTGTGTTGCGTTGCATTGCATGCGTCTTGCAGGTGGTTTTTGAACAGGTGCCTTCCAGAGTGCTTCCTTGCCTCTGGGGCAGTCTGAGTGGGGTCCAGGGTTCTGATGCGATGCTGCCACTACATGCTGGGCCCATGCCATGCCAGAGTGCTTCCTTGCCTCTGGGGCAGTCTGAGTGGGGTCCTGGCTGGGCTCTGATGCTGCCACTACATGCTGGGCCAATACACACGTATGATGATGATCATGATGTTCAATCCATGAGGCTGCCATCAAGTGTTTGCTGCTGCTTGCTTGCCATGGCATTGGGCAGGCATAGTCACAGAGTGGGTGGGTTCAACCTCTGTGTTGGTGTGACTGGGTTCTGGTTTTGGTTGTGTGCAATTTAGAGTCACTAAATAGGCTGCATTGAGTTTGATGCTCCCCCCACAGGAGCATTACTTGAGAACCACCCCCCAGAACCCACACTTTGTGTTCCAGTTCACTAAATAAGGGTTTCCTCCTTTGATCTGCAGGTTCCCAAGCGTTGACTGCATCCCTCCCCCACCCCCGGTAGGTGCTGTGCCCTCCCCCCATCCACTCTCCCCCCCAAAAAAAGTTAAAAACTTGCCACCCACACCACAACTACTCCACCCAACTGCCCGTGCCACCCTCCCACACCGGGGTTCCACCCTTTAACCCCCTATTTTTCTAAAAAAAAAACCTCCCAGACCCATCTCCCCAATTGGCTTGGTGGTTGACTCCCAAAAGGACACCCTCCCCCTCACTTCGATTGGCTTCCCCCCCCCATATCAAAAAGTCTTCCTTTCCCCCCAATTGGCTTCCTTTTTTGAAAACAAACTTCCCCCCCGCCGCCTCCAAATCAGCTGCCTTTTTTTTGGCCCCTAAGCCCCTCCAAATTATTTTTTTGACCCTGTCTGGCCTTCCTCCTAAAGTCTCCCTCCTTCTGACCTAGCAGCATGTCTGAGCGCCGTGTGGCGGGCAGGGCTCGCTCAAGGCTGGCAGGCAGAGGTGGGAGAGGCCAGGTGCGGGGTGCGCCTGCGGCACGGGGAGGGAGAGGACGCGGGGAGCCTGAGGACACCCCAGTTCTCCCCATTGGAGAATTCTTTGCTCCGGCCCCATCTTTGGTGCGCAGGATTCAGTTCCCCACGCCTGCTGCCGCCAATCGCGGCAGAGGCAGAGGCACCGTTAGGGCTGTGGCGGGTCCCTCCTCGCCGGCGGCACCAGGTGCTGCTGAGCTACCGCCAGTTGTTGAGGTGGAGGAGACTGTGGAGTTGGAAGAGCAGGTAGAGGGCGGTGAGGACCGTGCGGCTGGCAGCGATGCAGCCAGGTTCTCCCTCCCTCTGGGGCCCCTTCCCCCTATCCTTTCGCCGCTCAGTGGGGCCCCCCCTCGTGAAGCCCGACACTCTGGTGGGGAGCGGTCTGGCGAGGTGGTGGAGGAGAGGCCTGCCTCTCCGATGCCAGTTGAGCCGGGCCCTTCCTCCGC
This sequence comes from Hemicordylus capensis, assembly GCF_027244095.1. Lineage (NCBI taxonomy): Eukaryota > Metazoa > Chordata > Lepidosauria > Squamata > Cordylidae > Hemicordylus > Hemicordylus capensis. The sequence continues at coordinate 307,557,908 of NC_069657.1, forward strand.
TGTGGAGGGCGGAAGGGGCGGGTTGGGTGGCAGCAGTGGGCAGGCAGCGGCGGCCGCCCCCCCCAGGACTGCAGCCACCCTGCGAGAAACGGCCTAGGACGGCGCCCAGGGCGCAGGAGGCCAAGGGCAGTGGTGTATGGGTGCATTTTGAGGTCCCTCAAGATGACCCATTCCACGCCCGCTGTGTCCACTGCAGGATGCTTGTCAGCCGTGGAAGGGACCCTGCGCACCTGGGTACGACGCCTATGTGGAGACACCTAGAGCGTCACCACCCAGGTCTCAGGGGACAGGCTGGCAGCGCTAGTGCGCCTTGTGCATCTGCCACTAGGGCGGGCAGCGGCAGTGTGCCAGCCAGCAGGCAGGCTACACTGCCCGTCCAGCGGTGGACGCAGTCCTCGGGCAGCCAGCGTATTGTTCGCGTGGACCATCATCACCTCACCCGCCTCATAGGGGAGATGATTTCCACCGATGACCAGCCGTTTCAGGTGGTCGAGAACAACGGCTTCCGCCGGATTCTCCAATACCTGGCTCCAGAATATGTCATCCCCTCAAGGACCACGTTCAGCCGGAACGTGGTCCCCTCCCTGTACCGCCGGTGCAGGGAGCTCGTGTCGGCCGAGCTGCGTGCAGCTCCGGCCAGGACAAGCGTGCATTTCACGACTGACCTCTGGACCAGTGTCAGTGGGATGCACGCTTCTTTCCTGGCCCTCACTGCCCACTGGTGGGGACCGGAGAGTGAGGGGACCTCCGCGGGCGATGCTTCCAGGTCCGGCGCGGCTCCCGCTGCACTACGGCACAGGTGGGCCGTCCTGCACGTGGAGACGATGGACACGAGGCACACCGCGGAGGAGGTGGCGGCCGTACTCGACCGCCAGATAGAGGAGTGGATTGGCGGGTGTCCACACCTCTCCCGCGGCTTCATTGTCACCGACAATGGAGCCAACGTTACCGCCGCTGTCGAGACAGTCATGGACTGTGTGAACATACGGTGTATGGCACACACGCTCCATCTGACCGTCAGGGACGCCCTTGGCCTTAAGGAGCTGAAGGCGTCCCAGGAGAAGGGGGCCCGCCCCATCGCAGCTGCTGTTGCTGCCACGGCCACGCTTGTGGATAAGTCCCGCAAGCTGGCCGCCCACTTCCACCGCAGCGAGAAGTCCAGGAGACTGCTTCACCAGAAGCAGGATGACCTTGGCCTTCCTCGCCATCTCATCCCTACGGATGTGGAGACGCGGTGGAACTCCACCTTCCTCCTGTTCCAGCGCCTGTTGGAGCAGGAGAGAGCCCTTGTCGCCCTGGCGAGGGACGAGTCCTTGGATGTCTGCGACTTCTCGAACGCAGAGTGGAAGCAGATGTCCGAGGCGGTGTCGGCACTCGAGCCCTTCCAGCTTGCCACGAAGGGCTTGTGTGGCGACACCACTCCCTTGAGCCAGGCGCTGCCCACAGCTGTTGGTCTGGAGAAGCTGATGGGTGGACTCCATATCTCTCTGACCACGCCAGAGGGTCGTGCTCTGGCTGGGAGGCTGAGGTCTGGGGTTGACAAGCGGCTCGTTGATGTGCTGGGAGACAGGGAGGAGTATGTCCTCGCTTGTCTCTGTCACCCAGCCCTCAAGGGCAATGCCGTGAGTGCCGACGACTTGCCCAGGTGGAAGGGCATCCTGGTCGAGAAGGTTAGGGAGGAGGAGGCCGCTAGGGCCCGCAGAAACCAGGGTGTTGGTAGTGGTGCGGGGGCAGCCCTCGCGGCCCAACCCGCACCCAGCAGCAGCATGGGCGGCCAGCCGGCGTCAGCTTCCCCTTCCCCTCCCTCTTCCCAGTCCAGCAGCGCGGCATCCCAGGCGGCGCCATCGCAGCAGCCATTTGCTACCGACTCGAGATCCGCCCAGTGGTTTCAGCGGTTCTGCTATGGTGCCATGCCTGGTATGCGGGAGGCTCGACCTGCCAGGCCCCCCTCCAGTGCTGAGCAATGCGTTGCGCAGTACTTGGAGGAGCCTGTGGAGGGAGACGGCGTGGACTGCGCACAGTTCTGGGCGAGCCGCCGCCAAGTCTGGCCGGACCTGGCGGTGGTGGCTGTGCGCCTCCTCTCCTGCCCCCCAACCAGTGTCCAGAGCGAGCGGGTGTTTTCACGTGCCGGGGACGTGGTGACACCCTCTCGCTCCCGCTTGGACCCTGGTCTGGTGGAGCAGCTGGTCTTCCTTAAGGTGAACCTCCCCCTGTTGGGCTACCCCAAGCTGGAGTTTGAGCCGGGCGAGTGATTACCGTGGGTTGCCCCATGGTTGGTCACCTGCCTGGCTCGACCTCTGTGCTTATCCCTACCCTCCCCCCTTCCACCTCTAGCTGAGCTGACGTGACAGATGCTGAGCCGTGCCAGCCAGTCGCAGCGTGTAGTGTGCCCACACAGAGATGCAGTTGTAGTAGTAGTTGTAGTGCTGCGACTGGCCAGATGTTTACAATGCCCACGCCCACCTAAAAAGAAACCCAATGCTGACCAGCACAGGCCCTTTATCTATCCACCTGTCAGCATTTGGGGACCTGGCGTGGGCACGGCACACCCCCCCAAAGTAGCACAGCCCACGGAGTACTAGACTTAGCGGCAGCGGCGGGTATACGTTCTAAAATGCAGTGTAGATATGTAAATACTGTATGTAAATAAACATGTAACTAATTTTTTCTTTAAAAACCCCATGTCAAAATCAAGCCTCAAAATTATGCAAAAGAAAGAAAAAAAGGTGACAGAGGGAGAACAAAATGATGAATGCCAAATGAATTGATTTGATTGAAAATGTTACCAGAAATCATGTGTGGGGGGGCTTGGTTTACATGGAGAAAATGATTGGGTGATTTTTTCAAATGAAACGAATGAATTATTATCATCTTATGTTCATCTTGATTGTGGTCACTGTTGATGTTGGCTGATGGCAAAAAACCCAAAACCATCAGAATAGCAATGAACTGGCTGCCAACACAACATATTGATTGATAACTGTGCAGAGGGGGAATTGGGTCTGTGTGTGTGTGTGTGTGTGGTGCAGGCGCAGTCTGTCTCTTCCTGTTGTGTGTCTGTCTGTCTGTCTGTGTGAATGGATGCCTAGCACTGTCTCTGTGTGTGGATGCTTTCTGTGTGTAGTGTGGTGTGTGTCTGTCTACATGTTTTTTTTCCTCCCCCCCATGCCTCCCTCCATCCTTCCCCTCTCATCCTCTCCCCTTCCTCTTCACCACCTTCCATCCTCCCTCCCTTCCAGCCCACCACCGCCTCACCTGCCCCCAACCCCGGTCTGGCAGATGATGAGAGTCTGGTCTCTCCCACCGAAGCACACACGTGAGCACGTGTGTGCACAAATATGTGGCTGACCAACTCTGAGCCGGACCCTCCCCCCTTCAATCCCCTCTACATCCCTCTCCCCCTCCCCTTTCCTCCCCCCTGCCTCCCTGCCTCCCTCCCCCCTCCTAGCTAGCAGCGCACACATACACACACAAAACACCTGTGGTGGCAAACACCACCAGCACACATGCACTCACACTGGTGCCACCACCTCTGCCTTGGGCCTCTGTGTCCTTGAGCAGATATGTGGTGGTGGACCAGAGAAGCATTTCTTTCCAGCAAGGCAAAAGGCATGCACTCACTGCACACACACACACACACACACACACACGAAGAGGTGAAAAGACGAGAAGAGGCAACTTCTAGAACCAGCAGCAGCAGGTGAGTGTCGTGTAATTGTGTTGCTTCCCAAGGCCACTGCCCATGCTCAATGCTCAGTCTGCTGAAACTAAAGAACTAGCTACAATCACCCTTCCTCACACGCAGCTCAGCTCAGCTCAGCTCAGCTGCACAGCACACTGACTAACTAGACACTACAGCTGGTGGTAGAAAAAACAGAAGTCTAGATTCTAGAAGATGTCCTGGTGGATTTTAAACTTTCAAATCTGTGCTAGGATTGCCTCGCCCGCCTCCTCCTCCTCCTCCTCCTCCTCCTGCCTGTAATTGTGCCCTCTCCCCTTGCAGTTGCGCCGTCGTGATGGGTTGGTGATGTGCGTGCGCCGTCTACTTGTTAGCTCTCTCCTCCTCATGTTGGCTGGGCTTGCCAGGCACTGGCTGGCAGCAGCTGTTGGCTGTGTGCTAGGCTCAGGCTGTGGCACGCGTGACTGGACTGGGAATGTTATTGTAGCGGCAACACTGGTTGTGGTGGTAGCAGTAGTAGCTGTTGTTGTTGCTGGGCTGGTGGCTGCTGGCCTGTGCTGACTCTGCGCACTTGGTCTGGTCTGGTAATTTGGATGCAGATGTAGGGTGTGTGTGCATCATCCATGGGGAGCAGCAGAGCAGAGCAGAGCAGGTTGGCTGGCTTCTGTCTGTCGGGCCTAGTCAGTGGCAGGCACTGAGTGAGGCGGTGGTTTCTTTGGGCGTCACATCACCCATCATGCAGAGCGGCAGGTCTGCTGCTCTGCTGCTCCGCCTCCTGCTTCTTCTCTGTGTGTGCTGCTCTTGTGCTTAGTGTGCTGCTCCGCTGCTGCTGCTGTTCTGGCAGGCAGCACAGCAGTGGCCTTTTTGTTAGATCAGAGAGTGGGTGTTGTCTCTCTGAGTGTCCTCCTCTTACTTGCTTGGATAGGAGTGGTGGTAGTAGGTAGGCATTAAGATGGACTGACTAGGTGTTACGTGTTAGGGCGTCCAGAGAGAGGGGCCAAAAAGATGGGGTGGCAATTGTTGGGTTGCTCCTAGTATTATTGGTGAATTTTTGAAGAAAAATTTTTTTCCATTGGCTAGAATGGGGGTTTGGGGCTGCCCCAGACCCGCCTCTGTGGGGTGGCAGCACCGCCAAAGTGGGTCCGGGGCCATGGCAGAAATGCCCTCAGTCCCTCCCAGCAATCCCCGTAGAGATAGGAGTGATGGTTCTGTTGTTTTTCTGAGGTGTTCTGAGTGAGTGTGGTGTGGATTCTGTGATAGCAAATGAGAGTGGATTCATGGTGTCTCATTGGAAATCTCATTAGCTATCATAGAATCTACACTCAGAACACCTCATAAAAACAACAGAACCATCACTCCTATCTCTACGGGGATTGCAGGGAGGGACTGAGGGCATTTTTGCCATGGCCCCGGACCCACTTTGGGGGTGCTGCCACCCCACAGAGGCGGGTCTGGGGCAGCCCCAAACCCCCATTCTAGCCAATGGAAAAAAAATTTTCTTCAAAAATTCACCAATAATACTAGGAGCAACCAATTGCCTTGGGATTTTTGGGGTGGAGGACACCCATGGGTGGCTACCACCCACCCCAGCTTTTTTGCCCCTAAGGGCTCCACATTGTGAGTTATGGGCAAGAATTAATTTTTTAAAAAAAAATTTGTAAAAAATCAGAGGAAGGTCCAATCGACTTGAAATTTGGGTGGCAGGTAGAACACAATGTCCCCTTCAAAACCAGCCACTTTTTGTGATCCGAACCGGTTCGGTTCGGATCCGAACCGGTTCGAAACCGGACCGGACCGGGGGGGTGGTCCGGCAAAACCAAAACCGAACCTCCCCGGTCCGGTCCGGACCCGATTCAGACCCGAACCGAACCGGGAGAACCGGTTTTATGCACATCCCTAGTAATAATTGTGCGTGAGAGAGCAATTTGTGCCAATTATGTTACTGCAGCACAAGCACTGTGGCTGGCAGTGGGTTCTGGGTCAGTCTTTTTTGGCCATTTCTGGTCTGTGGAAATTTGGTGTTCTATGGTGTTCTGTGTTGTGAGGAACTATGTGTGTCTGTTCTGTGGTGTTTTTCAAGACAGGAAAGCAAAAACCTGTATTTAACCTCCTTTTTAAGGAGCTTGTCATAAATGCAGAGTCATCTTGTATTCAGGTAAATACAAAAGTCTGGAAGATGAACAGCTCCTCCAGCCAACAGATGGAGCTGTAACCTACCACTGTTCGCTGATGTGCTTATCGACTATTTATGATTGTTTTTCTTTTTTTAAAAAAAAATCTTGTTTTCTGTTTCAGCCCTTATGCTTTCCTGTTGTATTATAACTTCCAGTTGTGCCTGTTCCCTTTATCCTGTACCACCATGTTTCACTTGGTTATAACAGTAAAGCATTCTAAAGAAACTCAGCTCTGTCTGACTGGCTGATCTGTTAACTCTACTAACAGGATGCCATAGTAGTTTGTTTCCTTTTCACTATTTAGGTCTTCAAGGCACATTAAGAAACAAATATGAATAATTTTATTTTCATTACAGCAGGGGCAGGTTTCCACACATAGCTCTTTGTCCCTTGCTTAATGGCAGTTCAAATCATCATGGGGGGGAGGTGCCTTGATGGAGCTTCCTTCTCCCTCTGATGTCAGTGGTGGCTTTTCCTGCCTTGGCAGAGCAACAAATAACAAGCCCACCCTGAAAGCACACTCCCACCGCCCACTGATCAAACCCAAGCTAGGGAGATAACAATGTTCAGGTCAGAAGGACAGGCGTGCTCCTGCCACACAGTTCTTCCCACAGAGAGCTGGTTTGATGGCAGTTCAAATCTTCACAGAAGGGGCCTTGATAGAACTGAAGACAAGAGGAGCAGGGGTGGAATTCCCAAAGATGCTGAATGAATATTAATCATTTCTTTTTTTCAATCATTGCCTGATGCATTTCGAGTTTAAGAGTGCTCCTCCTCAGAGACAATATTGTCATATCTTTCTTGATGGATTGCATCCAATATCTGCAGGAATATCTGTGCCCTCCCTTTCTTTTCCTGGCCTTGACAGAATTGCCTTCTTCCTTTGATTATGTCAGGGGTAGCTTTCTAACTCTGATGGGCCTGAAAAAGTGACTGCATATGGTGCTACTAATGAAAAACTCTCCAACACTCACTCACAGGAATTGAAATCTAAGGCTCACAAGACATACAAGTGTTCCTCCTTGAAGCCAAATGGGTGGGCATGTCTGGTCAACCAGGGCTTTCATTGCACAGACCGGCAACTGAGACCAAATGTCCATGATTCACATAAGGCCATCCAGTGACTAAAGAACTTAAACTCACCAGAAAGCCAGCCAAGTACAATTTGAAACAGACTTAAGTGCAATCCTGCACAGTAAACTAAACGGAAAATGGGGAGGACATCAGGAAATTTGGTTTTGGCCCGGGTAGCAATAATAACATTCCACAAATGGGCTCTAACTTGCTACATACTTGCACCTCTGTTGGGATGCTCCTGAACACTGTGAATCAAAATATAGTAGCAGCACATGGCAAAACTTGGATCTCATTCTTTTCTTCTGAAACTACAACTGATTCGTTTTCATTTTGTTTTTGTTTTTTTACTTTCAATCCAGGAAAAAAGTAAAGTAAACAACCAATAACATTTGGGTGGCCAGTCACAAGATCCCACTGTGCTTTCATCTTTGTGCTCTGTGGGAAAAATAGCCTCAGAAAGCAACACGGTTAAAACTTCATTACACACACACAGGCAACTGCAGGCAAGCACTTGCTTCTTGGCTTCTGTTCATCCACATGGTCAAGAGGAAATCTATCCATCCCTCCAGGACGTGATTATAAGGAATTTTACATTCTCCTGAGATTAGCTGGGTTCCCTTCTCCTTCCTCATTCAACCAATATTTCCTGTTTTCACTTTTAAGAAATTGACTATACCCCTATACACAGGGGCGTAGCAAGGTTGGAGTGGGCCCAGAGACAAGATTTTAAAATGGGGCCCCCCCACTCAAAGTCCAGGGCCTCCGCACACCCCAGGCCCCCAAGGATTTAAGTCTGATATTCCAAAATAAGTATGCTGCCTGGAAATACATTTCACTGAATACACACACGCACACGTCACAATATATAGTGATATACATTGAGTACTATACATTTGTTTTACTTTTAATGCCTAGAACACACTAGAAAGATGAATGATTAAAATGGGCCCCTCGCTGCAGATTAGCCAAGGAGACTTTCAACCATGCAGGGTGAGCCTATGTTTGTTTTCTCAGAATTCTGAACAAATTCAGTCAAGTTTGATTCCAGGAGGTTTTTCACAGGAGGCTTTTAAAGCCCTTTAACACACATCTCCTCTGGAAGGGAGGTGCTGCATTCACATGTTGGCCAGATTTACCCTGAAGTCCCTGCAAGTTATTGGGGAGCAGTTCACACACAAGAAAAATAAAATAAAATAAAAGCAGAAGGCATGCTTCACAGTTCTCACTCAGACCTTCTGGGTTGCAAAACAACTTGAACATAAGTGCATTTATAAATGAATGAATAAAATAAATATAATACTGTTTCTTCCAGAAGTTTTTGTAATTTTCTGCCATGAAACAAGCCACTTATAGGACTTTTTAGATAGTTTTTTTTAAGCCAGCAAATTTTCCAAGCTGTTTAAAAATAAATATTCAGAGACTTCTCAGTCCCCCCCCCCCCATATCAAAGCCCTATGGCAAGCAGATCCCTATATATCCGGGTGGGGGTGGGGGGTGGGGAAGGTAACCACAAAAAGGAGTTCACACTCTACCTGGCAGCAGGGGGTCTTCTGCTGCAAAGAACAGTGGTGGCCACTCTGGCTGCCTCCTCCTTCCTGGCTGGCTTGGGCCCTACTGGAGTTCAGGCTTCACAGAGGCCTACACCAGACCTCCGTGGAAGCCCCGCCCACCCGCCGATCAGCTGAGAGGCGGGAGAAAAGGAGCTCTTTGCAGCTTGTCTGCTCCCTCGATTGCCGGCCAGGAGAACAAGCTGGAGAGACGGCGAACAGGGCAAGTGGCTGAGGAGCCTTGGGGCTGGGCAGGGGGCAATGGGGAGTCACGTGAGGTGCCTCTGGGGGGCCCCTCCAGGCAGTGGGGCCCCCAGACAACTGTCTCCCCTTGCCCTATCGTTGTTACGCGCCTGCCTATACAGAAGTTATGTTAAACACACTACAATCTGATCTACGTTCTCTACAACATGGAGGGCAGAGCAAGAGCTCCACCCTTGCAGGGAGCCAGGAGACCAGTGGCAAGGAATATTTGCTGCGCAGCATGCTGGGAGAAAGGCAGGGAAGTGAATTTTGCTTCTCTCCCCTCCATGCAAAAGCCCTCAGGGACATATTTCTGGCAGTGAAAAGGGTTTTTGCAGGAAGAGAAGAGAAGCTAAAAATCACTTCTCCACCCTTCTCCTCATGTCTGTGCTGCATAGCAAGCCTGCAGTACAGCTGGTCTCCTGGCTCCCCGAGAGGACAGAGCTCTTGCTCCACTGTAGTGAATGTGAGCCTCTGTGTCTCAGGTCTGTAGAAGTATATGGCTATTTACACATTCTGTTCAATGCAAGTGCAGTAGTACAATGGGTGTCAAAAGTCACACACACACATGCACAAAACTGACTATTTAGAGTGGGAACATGGCATGAGGAAATGGGTAACTCATGGTGCTATATCCTCAGTCTGATCGCCCACAGCTATGCACAACTGCATTAAATGTTGGGGGGGGGTTGGAAATGGGATATTCAGTCATGGACCTCTTAGCATCTCATTTGACTACACCCCACAACAGATTGGGGAAGAGTTAGAGAACATGCCCATGAAATTTTGATGGACATTATCTACTTTTAATCCTACCATACATCCTTGAGTCTGAGAGTATGTACTAATATTTTTTTTTCTTTATCCTTCCAACCATCTTGAAATTTACTAGTATGCCTATTTGAATAATAAGCAAGGGAAGGTTTGCACTGATAATGAGTTTATTATGTGAGATTCCAACAGAGTTGGGATTCTCAAATGTGTACATCTGAAGGTTGGTGTGCATATTTACTTGGAGACCTTTTGAAATTGCTCCATAGGGAGACTGTCCACATGTGGCAAGCTGTTTGTATTCAGTGGTTTACCATGTCTTTCAGGCAGTTTTTGTTGGGAATTCTCTCTGGTAAGAGATACCGTTCTATTATAGCAGAGTGCACAGAGGCAAAACACAGTGGACTGCCTAGGCATGTGTGTATGCTGAGAGTAAAAGAAACTTGGAGCCAGTTCGTAGTTTCAAATCAATATAAGGATTCTTTATTAGTGAACTCCATTCTAGATAGTAAAGTGGAGAGATAGGATCTCTAATCTAGGTAGCTAACTGGATGCAGAGGGATGGATTCTGCATCTCTGCACACATGGTGCAGGGAGAGAGGAGTGTGTGTGTTGCAAGGGAGAAGAAAAGGAAAGAGGAAGAGGAAGTGGAAGGCAGGCAGGCAGGAAGTCCCTAAGAGTAGCATTCTACATATCAAAGGGATAGTGTCAGAGCAGTAGAGAAGGGATGAACAATGTCTTGACCCCTCTAGCCCTCTGACTCACTAATCTGTCCCCCTCTGTCATTGAGACATGAGACAGCGCAGAGTCCTTCACTACCAACAGTGTGCACCCCCTCATTTTCACCTCTTGTGTAGCACCATGTGCCCAAATGGGCTCGGGCAGCTACGGGTGGAGCGGGGAACAGTTCCCTTAAGAAGCAGGTAAAGAGGTCCTGCTCCGCTGCCACCCCACTGCTTTTCCGGGCACAGTGCTCGCTGTTCCAAAAGCAATGTGGCGCCGTTTCCTGTAGCCTGTGCATGTCCTCAGCATGCAGGCTGCAGGGAACAGTGACACAGCCACGTGTGGCCTTTGGTAGAGTGAGTGGTGCACCCCGAAAAGCAGAACAGGGAACAGCCTGCTTACCTGCTTCTTAAGGGATCTGCTCCCCACCCCGCCAAACTGGTGCAGCTGAGGGCACATGAGTCAGTTAGTTCAGCACTTCCTTAAGGAGGCACCGAACCAATTCGTGCACATCCTTAGCTACCACACATGGTATCTTCACAAATGGTTCAAAAATAATCAACCCACATGGAGATGCTGCAAAATCCACTGGACATCATGATGACAGATATCATTATTAGTATTGTAGCATTTCATATCCTATAGCCATTCTCAAGCACTCACTCTGAACTTTCATCAATAGAAAAAACAATTTTAATAGCATCTCTAGGCTCAAACCCCACCGTGCTTTGTTTAAAGAATTCAGAAGACAGGTCTGCAGTCTAAATTATTCTATTGAATACGTGTATTTTATATGTTCTATTGCAAAAGAACCATAAAGACATTATGTTCTTTCCATTTCCCTCAAATCACATACTACGAAACAGGAACTCTAGATAACTTTCTGGTTTTGGTGAGAAGCAATAAGTCACCTTTTAAGCTGTCATACAGAAGCATTTGAAAACAATAACAGCAGCAAAAAAAAAAGTCTCTGAAGAACAGCAGTGATTCCACTTCATGCTGCTCTCAATACATACTTTGAACATTTGAGCATTGGGGATTAGTCAATAAGAGATCAGGTTTACTCAATATTTATGAAATAAATCATTACACAGTGAAGGGCAGAGAACTTGCAAATCTAATAAGTGTTACACACTGTGTATTCTTTGCTATATAAATGTATGATATACAGTTGCCATTAAATTGGCATTAGATGAAATGGCTTAATTCTTTCCCAAGACTTCTGGAAAGAAAAAGACCATCCCATTTGGACTAAACCATGTCTCCATGAATCAGTCTATGAAGAAAGAACAAGTGTGAGTACAGTTTGTACTAATGCATAGATTACTGTCTTTTAAACACACAACATAAAGTTGCAAGGCTTCCAATATCCTCCAAAGACAAACATGTGGCTGTCACTTCAGGAAAGATTTTTTTAAAGCTGATAAAAATATTGGCCTCTCTTAACAAGCAGGTGCATTTACACCATAATAACATTTACCTGAAAAATTAGATTGGTGTTTATATGTTACTTTAAAATGTGATGGTGTGTGGGGCATCTTTCTATACCATTCTGGATACCAGGTCGGAAGAGGGTAGTGGTCCAATCTGGTCCCAGCTTCTCCAAGCAGGATACTCTGTGGTGGAGTAGGTGAAAGGATGTGGGTGTGTTGGGGGCACCTGTACCCCAACATTCAATCCAGAGCTACCAGCCCAGAATTATATGGAATTCAGGCCTGTGTCTGATTCCATTTTATTAAGGAATGAATTCAAGGTGAACTGACACCCAGTTCTCATGACTGCCTGTGCTAACTGCTCTGTGAAGGAAGAGACAATCCAGCATTGTATTGTGAAATGAGTACTCAAAGAAACACAAAGGCCAGGCCTGAGTGACCCAAATGCTAAAATCTAACCCACTATCAGACAATGCCTGGAAGAAGTGAGAAGCTCAACTCTCACTTCCTCTTGCAGGGTCTGTGTTAATCCTTGTCAATGATTGCTCTGCTCTGCCCAAAGGGGATACTCAATTGCTCTCTATAGAAATTCCACTCTAGGTAAATGCACACAAAGAAAACACCTATAGATTTTAATTCTTACTTTACTAACACCTTTTAACACCTTCTGGGACCAAGCACCAGAAATCTGAGGACAAGAGAAGATGCCCATTTGCAGCTCAGAAATGCAGATTTGCTTTGGGCAAAATTAGAATGTCTCTCCCCTAAATAGCAGCCTACAGAAGATGGGATTCAGATCTCCCTGGACCTAGCTAATATCCTGAATAATTAAAAGACAAGATCCAGAAGGTAACAGCAAATTGTCACCTTTTTGGAGACCCAGGAAGGGTGAGGATATTTTGAATAGACTCTATGGAGATCAAAGGAAGATACAACTATAAAGAATGTGGCTTACTGGACAGAGTCAGCAATCTTTTGCCTACAAGCAAGACTTGCTCATGAGCAATCCAAGGGTTTTCTGCCCAAGCCACGGAGCTAGAGGCAGGAATGCTTTCCAGGGAGAAGGGACTGTTTGTGACTTCTGCTGCACAGTGAGAAGTCAAGACTCCCCAGCCATGATACTCCCAAGCAATCTTTCCTAACAAGCATACTTGCTCAAGAGCCATCCCAGAGTTTGCTGCTAAGCTGCGGGGCAACAAGCAGGAACTCTGTCCATGGACAGGAACTGTCTGTGACTTCTGCTGCGCAGTGAGAAGTCAAGACTTCTCCAGCCACGATGCTCTCACTCTCAGCCTTGCTCTGAGCAAACTGTCTGCTTGACCATCGCTCTCAAGCTCCTGTTTCTAGCTACAGCCTCTCTCCTTCAGCTGAAAGCCCCACCGCTCTCAAGCCTCTGACCCTGGTAATATGCTGCCTCCACAAGCCTTGGATCCCTCCATCCTTCCCCCTTCTTCTCCTTTCCCCTCTTCCCTCTACTAATTCCTGATCTCCCCAACCCATGCCAGTCCTCAACCTAACTTACCCCCCGCACCTTTTCTGCCTATATCTGAATTATATTAGGCTCTAGGAAAATTTAATACACACACATATGATAGTTAGGAACACTGGGTGAATGTTGTTGCTGGCTATGGTTGAAATATTGTTAGTAATTCTGATAGATTGTTCTGCTTTCTGCTCAGTTAGATTGATGTTGTTATTCTTTTGTACTCAATAAAGCTCATTGAATCATTTAGGATTGCTTTGATCTCTTTTCTATCTTGCATGCCCAGATCCTACATGGTCACTGTATAAAAGAACTGGTCACTTTGTGACACTGGTGAAGCCAGCCAAATTTCATCTGCTAGCTCCTAAGCACAAAATCATGCTTGGTTCACAACAGGTGGGGAGGTGGTTTGGCTGTGATCTATAAGGACACGGCAGAGGCGTAACTAGGGAAAATGGCGCCCAGGGCAAGCACTGAAATTGCGCCCCCCCGCCCCCCCCAACATACATCTGACTGACACACATGTGTTTTTTCCTCACAACAACCCTGTGAAGTTGGCTTGTATCTCAAACATCAGAATTATGATGCACTGAATGATGATACATCCTACATTACACTTAGGTATTTCTCTGTGTAAACTGCCCTGAGCCATTTTTGGAAGGGTGGTATAGAAACCGAAATAATAATAATAATAATATTTCAGAAGAAACAAGGAGGTCTTGCAGTACTTTGAAGACTAACATGGCAATTGTAGCCTAACCTTTTTGTGGACTTGAGCTCACTTCATCTGGTCCATAAAAGCCTGTGCTACAACAAGTGAGTTAATATTTAAAGTGCCACAAGACTTCTTGTATTCTTACTGCATCAGACAGCATGGCCCCTCTGGAAATTGTTACTACAGAAGAGCAGCAGCCCAACTTTTAAAAGTGTGATCATCTTTATTGCAAACACAAAATCCATTAAAATTGTTACGTCAAGATAAGAGACTTCTGAATCTTGACTGCAATCAAGATGATCACACTTTAAAAAGCTGGGCTACTGCTCTTCTGTAGTAACAATTTCCAGAGAGCTGTCTGTGCTGTTGTTGAATAAGCATATTAAAATAATATTATAATAAGCATTTTCAGGGCCAGCATGGTGTAGTGGTTAGTGTGTTGAACTAGGACCGTGGAGACCTGAGTTCAAATCCCCATTCAGCCATGATACTTGCTGGGTGACTCTGGGCCAGTCACTTCTCTCTCAGCCTAACCTACTTCACAAGGTTGTTGTGAGGAGAAACTTGAGTATGTAGTACACCGCTCTGGGCTCCTTGGAGGAAGAGTGGGATATAAAATGTAAAAATAATAATAATAAATGTTTTTCTGTTTCTTAGTAGAACTAGTTTGTTCATGCTAGCTGTTGGTACCAAAAGACAGATATCATTTATCTTAAAAGAATCTCATTTGATTTGGACTACAGATGGCATCTATATTTTAAAGTGCTAATTGAAGCCAAAATCGATAGATTGCTTTCCAGTGAACTGAGAGAGGTAGTGTTTGATTTCTCTAATGATTCAGAAGATTTCTTCTTAAACGTTATTTGCAGAAGGGAAAGTGTGGCATTTGGGTGGGGAGTAATGTAATGTTTCATTACTGGATAAAGTAAATGAGTATTGCCAGGGGTATATATGGTTATCTATAAATGGGCATATTGTTGCCCTACTAAGTCCCCAAAATCATGCTTCTGAGACAGCACAAAGGTAGCCGCTGGCATGGTATATCTTATTCTATGCCCTTGTCAGCACTTTTAGGACTTTGTCAAAAAGTCTTATACTGTCATTATTATTATTATTATTTTACATAATATATTATGACTATTCTTAGGTTTTGGTGTTGTTCTTCCTAATAATTCTAAACTAATTGACTGTTCTCAACTTCCCCTCAACATTATTATTAATGTTGGCTGACATTCTCATTGCATGCAAAAAGACCTAGTCTCCCAAGCCACCCGCCACCTAATGAAGCAGCTTTGTGAAATCTTTCCATATGCGAATACTAATGAAGATGTTCCAGCACAATTAAAATCACAGCCAGTGGCTGAAGAGGAAACACCAAACAATAGCAACTGTCTAGATGTGCATATTATTTTCATGTTGCAACCAGCTTTTGTTCAGGTCTAATGTTAAAAACTTTAACATTTCAAATGGCCCTTGCCATCCTTGACAGTGCAAAGCATTGTCAGCAACTTTGAAGAGCAGTAATGTCTTGGGTTCTTTTGCTCCGGTTTTTAAAAATCTGATTAATCTGATCAGATGGAGCTAAAACTAGTAGTGTATTGATTTTGGGAGGGGTGGGTTGGGGCTTGTGTAATCTTTAAAGCTATGTTTTTACCTAGAAAATCACCCCTGGATTGATTTTCCTTGGATTCTTGCAGAAGGAACATATTTCCCCCCCCTCCCCCCACCCACCTCAAACATTTGCAACTTGGAGAGAGGAGGATTAGAGAGGGCACATCCAGAGAGGAATTAACATGATACTTCTTGGGAAGGAAGCTGCGGTGGTTCAATTGTTGATTCAGCCTCACACCTTCATTTTATTATCATACAGCACGAACTGAGCCTTTCATCATCCACCCGCCCCGCCCCCCAGCCGCCGGGAGCATTCCTCTTTGGTCAAAGCCTATGTTTGATATACAATCAGTACAAGTGGCAAACAGTTTGCAAACACTGAGATTATATTCATATTAAGTGTTGGGGGCTAAAAGCCATTTTTAAAAGGACACTTGGAGAGAGGAGGATTAGGCGAAACAGGGCACATACATTTCTAGAGAAATTAACAGACATCATGAGACTTTGGAAGGAAGCTGCTGCCGTTCCATTTTGTTGATTCACAGGCTGCTGACCACCCACCTTAATTTTCATGCACGAGTGAGCAAACAAACACGGACTCCCTCCCGACTCCGTCCTTCTCAGCTCCCTCGAAAGGCTGCCCATAAGGACAAAAGCAACATAGATAATTATGCAGATTCTCCCCGCATTTCTCAAGCAGAGAGTCTTTGTGTGCCGAGACTGAGAGAGCGAAAGAGAAAGAGAAAAAGAAAAGCTTTACCTCGGCTTTAAGCTGCCCAGCCCTAAGGAAGAAAAGGAGAACTTCCTTCCAAACAAGCCTCCGTGTTCTCTCCTGCCTGCTGCAGCCCCAGCAACGACGCGACGGCGTGGCTCTACTTCGCTCCACGACTGTGCCACGTGGGTGCAGCCTGCTGCTGCGAAGTTACCGAGGCAAGCTGGGAGGACGCCAGGACGGAGACCCACGCATGCGCAGCGCGACTACCCTAGAAAGGCGCCTGCTGCAGTGCCCGCCACCAAGCCACCCTGATGCATCCTGATGCAGGCCAGCAAAGCAATGGGGGGGCGCGGCCACAGAAGGGACCGGAGCCGGACCGCTCGTGGGGGGGGGGCGCCGATGCGCTCCCTTGACTGCTGCTGCGGCTTGGCTGAGCCAGAAATTTGAATTAAAAATAATTTTTTTTAAAAAAAATTAAAAATAAATTAAAAATAAATTGGGGGGATCGGCGGGGGTCATGGCGGTGCCCCCCCACGTGATCCGCAGCGCTGGCGCCCGGGGCACGTGCCCCCCCTGCCCCCCCTATCGTTACGCCTATGGGACACGGACTCCCTTACCAGTATCCCTGTTCGGGAATTGGCCCATATTGAATGTCTGTGCCTAAGCCTAAGGACCAAGGATAGATTGGGACCACTGTTGATGTAAAGATCACCCCATTGTTCAATGGAGTACCTGACTGAGTTGATGGACTAGGGTTGGCATTGGAGTAATCCAGATTGTTGGTGGTGGTGGATTTCAGTCTTCACTATGGGACCGGTTGTCAGGAGCAGCTCAGGAATTCATAGACCCAGGCCACACAGAAGCCAATTGTGCAGGTGCGGCAGCCTCCAAAATGGCTACTGAACTGAAGGGGGAAGGGCCAAACAGGCTGAAGAGCCAGACGGACGGACGGATGGTATGGGCATCAAGGGAGGCTGGCGGGGGGAGGGGGAACCTCTGTGGGCACCCCACCCCTGCCACCTCCAACAACTCCCCCAGATGGGATAAGTTTAAAAAAAAATAAAAATCAAAAAAATGTAAAAGGGGAGCGAAGGACTTTTTGTTGTCATTTATTTTAACCAATGTTTTAATTTATCATTTATTTGTTTTAACTAATGGTTTAACTTTTTGTTTCTGTTGTAAACCATCCAGAGACGTAAGTTATGGGCAGTATAAAATATGTATAATAATAATAATAATAATAATAATAATAATAATAATAATAATAATATAAATAAATAAATATTATTATTAATAATAATAATACTTGTACTGCAAAGAGCAACACAGGCTCAAGATATGGAAGAAGAATTACCACCAACTGAAGAAGTTGCTCAGGCGCAGGTGGAGGAGGAGTTGGAAATAGAGGATACCACTGTTGCTGAACTGTTTCAAAATCAAAACCAGGCAACCTCCCCTTTGCCTTCACCTCAAAAATCCAAATGCCGTTTAACAGAAAAGCAACAAGAACTAAAGCAAAAAATAACTGAGCACATGAACCAAACAACCACCAGGGTTCGACTTCCAGCTCTAAAAACAGTTGCCAAAAAACAACTTGCTCAGGTATTAAAAGATGTCAATGCTGCACTTGCAGAAATAACAACCAAGAATTTCTCTGTGCAAATTTGCAAGAAACAAACCAACTAATGTACAGTGCAGTAACAATAATAACACAAGAGCTCGGATATAAGATCAATGGACCTGTAAAAAAAGAAAGTAGTACATCACCTAAATGGAAGATTCGATTAGAAAATAAAATCTCCAGGCTTAGATCAGATGCTAGTAAATTGAAAGATATGAAAGACAAGAAGCTGAAGAATGAAAACACCAAACAGTATCTGATCCAAAAATACCACCTAGATTCAAGGAAAATTAGAAAAGTCCTGGAAATAATAAAGCAGCAAATAACAGCAGTGTCAAAGAAGATTAGCAGATATGAAGCCAGAACTACACAACACAGGCAGAATCTCCAATTCCAGTCGAATCAGAGAAGTTTCTACCAAAGCATAGAAGGAGAAACTGCAAGAAATGTAGAAACACCAAATAAAGAAGAAACAGTGCAATTCTGGGGGAAATTATGGGACAATCCAATACATTATAATAAAAAAGCAGGCTGGATGAAAGAGGTCAAAAAATGTAACCAACAAATGCAAGATCTAATAATAACACCAGAATTAATAAGTGAAAGAGCAAAGAAAATTAAAAATTGGACTGCTCCAGGCGACGATGAACTGCATGGCTTTTGGCTTAAACACCTAACAAGCCTTCATAAACAACTATCAAAACAGTTCAATCACATTTTACAAGGAGGTGATATTGAACAATGGCTAACAACTGGGAAAACTCATCTCATCATGAAAGACCCAGCAAAAGGTGCAGTTCCAAGTAAATATAGACCGATAACTTGTCTGCCAACCATGTTCAAATTATTAACTGGAATAACAGCAGATGAAGTGATGCAACACTTATTAACTAACAGCTTCCAGTTGAACAGAAAGGAAATTGCCCGAACACCAGAGGCACAAAAGACCAGCTGCTGATTGACAAAATGATTTTAGAAAACTGCAAGAGAAGAAAAACAAATCTAAGTGTTGCATGGATTGACTACAAGAAAGCCTTCGATTCATTGCCTCACACAATGGATACTAAAATGTTTAGAAACAACTGGTGTCAGCAAAAACATTCAGATATTTATTTAAAAAAGCAATGAGCATGTGGAGTACACAGTTAACAATCAATGGCGAGACACTTGGACAGGTTAGCATTAGAAGTGGCATTTTCCAAGGGGACTCACTATCCCCTCTGTTGTGTGTAATCGCCATGACTCCACTTTCACAAATACTAAACAAAACAGGCCTCGGATACCAAACATCTAAAACATCAAGTCAAATCAACCATCTGCTGTACATGGACGATCTGAAGTTGTATGAAAAGTCCCAGTCAGAAACTGAATCACTGCTAAACACTGTCTGTATATTCAGTAGCGATATAGCAATCGAGTTTGGACTAGACAAGTGAGCTGCATTAATAATGAACAGAGGGAAAATAACAAAAACAGAAGGAATAGAACTTCCCAATGGAAGCAAGATCAAGAACCTGGAAGAGAAAGAACATTACAAATACTTGGGCATTCTCCAGTCTGATAACATCACACACACTGAAGTTAAAAGAAAAATGGGAAGTGAATACATCAGGAGAGTTAGAAAAATCCTCAAGTCCAAACTCAATGGCGGGAACACCATACAAGCCATAAACACCTGGGCTATACCTGTTATCAGATACACTGCAGGAATAATAGACTGGACCCAGGCAGAGCTAGAGACGCTAGATCGTAAGACCAGGAAAATCATGACCATCAATCATGCTCTGCACCCCCGCAGTGATGTTATACCTCCCTCGCAGCTCAGGTGGAAGAGGAATGCTGCAAGTCCATCAAACAGTAGAGGAGGAGAAAAGAGGCCTTGAAGAATATATCAAGGACAGTGAAGAAGATGCACTTCAAATGGTCAATAATGCAAAACTATTCAACACCAATGAAACAAAGCAGGCCTACAAGAAAGAACAAGTCAAGAACCGAGCAGAAAAATGGAAAAATAAGCCACTGCATGGTCAGTATTTGCACAATATAAGTGGAAAATCAGACATCACCAAGACCTGGCAATGGCTTAAGAATGGCAACTTGAAGAAAGAAACAGAGGGTTTAATACTGGCTGCACAAGAACAGGCACTAAGAACAAATGCAATAAGAGCAAAAGTCAAAAAATCCACCACAAACAGCAAGTGCCGCCTTTGTAAAAAGCAGATGAAACCGTGGACCACCTAATCAGCTGTTGTAAAAAGATCGCACAGACTGAATGCAAACAAAGGCATGACAAAGTAGCATGAATAATACACTGGAACATCTGCAAAAAATACAAGCTACCTGTAGCCAAACATTGGTGGGACCGTAAAATTGAAAAAGTGGTAGAAAATGAAGATGTAAAAATATTATGAGACTTCCGACTACAAACAGACAAACATCTGCCACACAATACACCAGATATCACTGTAGTCGAGAAGAAAGAAAAACAAGTCAAAATAATCGACATAGCAATACCAGGGGATAGCAGAATAGAAGAAAAAGAAATAGAAAAAATCACCAAATACAAAGATCTACAAATTGAAATGGAAAGGCTGTGGCAGAAAAAGACCAAAATAATCCCGGTGGTAATTGGCGCCCTGGGTGCAGTTCCAAAAGACCTTGAAGAGCACCTCAACACCATAGGGGCCACAGAAATCACCATCAGCCAATTACAAAAAGCAGCTTTACTGGGAACAGCCTATATTCTGCGACTATATCTATAACAGCAACAACATTGACAATAAAATTCTGGCATCCCAGGTCCTTGGGAAGGAATCGATGTCTGGATAAAACAAACCAGTCAATAACACCTGTCTGACTGTGTAAACAAGAAATAATAAAGCACAAAAAGCATTGAAGCAACACAAGGTAAATATCTCGGTGATCTGTTCGGCAAAAATGTGTCACTTTTGAAATACATATTGAAATCAGCTCTCATCATTTATTGCTGGAAAACCTGTATTATGGGACCAGACAATCCTGCATACAAGAAAACAGCATTACAATCCCAGTGAAAAGAGCTGCAGTAAAATGTGACCCATAGCCGTAGACACCATGACACCATATTGTGCGCTCAGAAATTTTTTCCTAATTTATTACTTCATCACAAATATAAAGGAACTCATTGAGGTCATTCTCACAACCATGTCTACCTGGGCTAGTACAGCACTACCTGGGTAGACCTGGTCATGAGAAGCACCAGGATTGGTCCCAATCCCGGTGCTCCTCAAATGGGTAGCCTGGGTTTGAAACTTGAGTTAAAAGTGAAGGAGGAGGGAGGGTGTGCATGCTCCCTCCTTCACCAACCAGTCATGTGTACGAGTGTCCATAAAGTTGTGCAGAAGGAGCACCCAGCAGTGGGTAAAATCCCCAGTGCACGACACTGCTTATGTGATACATTGTGAGATACAGAAGGACCCAGCCTACATTTCCTCCTCACTGCTCCCAGAGTACTCGTATGCCAGTCATGTAGGCATGTGATGTTGTGGAGCCTGGGAGCAGCGTTGGTCATGTGGGAGAAGGCTCAGCCCTCCCCAGCCCCAGGCATTTTGGTCATGTGAATGACTTTCATATCTTTCCAAGGCAGGTTCCTTCATACCATTATTTGTGACAATCAGGTCATATTCATAGTTTCTGGGGCACACCTCATTCAGTGCATACACCATAGCCTTGCTACAAATCTAATGATGAGGCACTCTCAATACAATACAATGGGAATGAGCTTGACATTGTTGCTAGCACTGCTTTTCTGCAGGCTCCCAGAAGCCTCTCTGCTTATTTTTGAGACTGCATGTGTATGGGTCTCACTTTTGACATGCTCAGGAGCCTCACAGCATCATGAGCTCTCTGTTGACATATTGGGGGCCAGTCACTTAGTAGGCAGTGAGACAGTTATCCCCAGATTTAAAGTAAAGTAAAGTTGTGCCTTGGAGTCGGTGTCGACTCCTGGTGACCACAAAGACAGCAGTTGCCAAAAGGCCAAATTGAAAGGGAACTAGACTCACTTTCCCCATGCTGGGATACCTAAGTAGACTCATGAAGTTAACTCACAACAGTTAAGTCTCCATTCAAGGTCTCCCTGCATGATTGACCCTTCTTTGGTTTACCTCCCCTCCATAGATGCCTCAAATGAGCTGAAAGCCAGTTACTTCAGTGGGAAGTTAGATAAGCCTCTGCAAATGCGCATTCCCTCCTTATCAAAAAGAAATCACGAGTGGGTGATAGGAACTTAGAAAAGTACCCATTAAAATGCTGATTAGTTTACTAGCTGTTTCTGACCGAAAAGAGTTCCTGTGTTTGCACATTCAGTCACCCTATTTGCATTAACCTATTCACGCATTGTGTTGTAGTGTAGCACAATAGACAAACAATTTGGGCTTTATCTGCCCCTGAATTCTTGAGCCAGTGTGTTCCCCTTGGTCTCCAGTGCCCCTCACTTGGTTACCACATTTTGGAGTCACCCATTACTTGGACACTGCAGCAGACACTGGCCATACAACTTGGCTGTGTTTTGCTCTGTGGGCCACTCTTGCTTCCAGCCCTATATCGGCTCCCTTGTCGGATCCAATGTGCACAGCCCTCCTCGCTACCACCTGGAGCTGGCTACATGAGAAGAGATGCCTTTTGAATCTATCCTTGCTACTTAACTCCCTTGATTCTTCATTACTGCTTGCTGCTCCCTAGTCCATCCCTGAGGAAAGAGGTCCTCCAATTGTTCCCAAGGTACGAGGATCTACCCACTACTGAAGGAAGAAATGAGGTTGTGTGATAACTGCTGCACCCCAATCTGGGCTCCCTCTATCCCTATTTCTTCTCTCTTAGATTCAAGAGCCTGTATCTCTGAACCTCCCTTCTCTGGCCAGCCTAGAAGCTACTTTAATTTGGACTTTAAGCTAAATTTCCTCTTAGCAGTTGTATGGTTAATCTTGTAACTATTTTTAGTAATAACATTGCTTTAAGTGGCTATCTTACTCCATTGTACCCCTTACCTTCAAGTAAAACTTTCTCTGTTTTTCTTTAATCATCTCTCTCTCAGTCAGTCATTTTCCTGTAACCAACACTTTGCATTAAATTTATTCTGATGTGGAACTGCTCCACTCTGAACTAATCTCCCCATACAAAGCCCAAACCCAATTTTGCGGTGTTCACCAATCACCCCTCGGCAATTCCATTAAAAACATCATTACTGTAAACCTGCAGGTTTTAAAGAGATGGGAGAAAAAGACAGACAAGAGAGAAGAAAGGACAGAGGAGGAGGGACACTCCTGGCTATAGACATCTATGGACTTCCTACTCTCTTACAAGCAACCAAGTTCAAAATTCCTGGATCATGCATCATAAACTGAGATTTACCACTCCTGGCACATAGCAATGGCCCCAGGTACCAACTCACCTGAGCAGACAACCACATACTCTGTGATTGCTCAAAGTGTAAACTGGTTCTAGAACCACTCCTCTTATCCTCAGAATGTAACCCATAGTTCACAGAAGAACAAGGACAAGGACAATTTTCTCATTTGGCCTCCATACACTATATTCGCCTTAAGTGCTGCAGTGGAGAAATGCTTGGCTAACAAACAGAAGGTTGTAACAAGCAGAAGGTTGCCAGTTTGAATCACCACTGGCACGATATTGGGCAGCAGCAATAAAGGAAGATGCTGAAGGCATCAGCTCATAGTGTGCGGGAGGAGGCAATGGTAAACCCCTCCTGTAGTCTACCAAAGAAAACCACAGGGCTCTGTGGGTGCTAGGAGTCGAAATCGACTTGATGGCACACTTTATTCTGCACTATATCAGGTGTTCCCAACCTGTGGTCCTCCAGATGTTTCTTAACTACAAGTAAGCTACAATTTATTGTGGCTGGGGATGATGGGAGTTGTAGTTCAGCAGCATCTGGAGGACCACAGGTTGGGAACTCCTGCACTATATTATTAAAGCTCTTTTCAAAATAAAAAATAAAAATAAACCTTATCAAAGGAATCAAAGAAACATTTTGCTCCTGCTAAGAAGCTTTCCTTTAATAAATAAATTTCTAGCACATCCAAGTTAATTGGAGTGATTCTTTCACAGCTCTCAAAGCATTCCCCTGACACTTTCATGATCTAATGAAAAACTACTCTTATCTGTGTTTCCAATGTCTTTTCTATCAGCAATAGTACAAATGAATCAGACTACTTAATGGTTTAGGTACATGATGTTCTTTCAGACAAGAAACAGATTAATTTAGAGGCAAAGGGGCAGGGGGAGAGTATAGAAAGGAATCAAGGAAAAGGAAAAAGAACATGAAAATGGGGAACCAAAAGGTATAGCTACTGAGCAATAGGAGAAACCACTTGGCGCTGAAGTAATGTGGAACACATATGTTCTGTACACTGAGAGAGAGAGAGAGAGAGAGAGAGAGAGAGAGAGATGCAATGGAGTGGTTGGGAATGCAAAGCCAAGAAGTTTTTTCTTTCCTGGAAAAATATATTCAATTTTTCCCCCCTTCCGTGAATTCTTTGTAAGCTATTGAACCATCAGACAACTGAAGTAAGGTCACTTTCAGATGACTCACAGATCAGCATTCCTAACATGTGAGTCAATTATCTATTACTGGAATAAGTACTGATTCTGTGCCTAGCTGGATTTTAGGCAGCCATTTACAATTCATTAAAGTGTAAATCAGTCAATTCATGACTGTCATGCTTATGGTCATCATCATGGTCTTTCTCACTGGAAAAAAAATCACTCACTGAAGCAAAGGAGTTGAGTAGGTCCTTCATTCCAGCTGAGCTAGCCAGATTCTTCAGATTCAGCAACCATTTGAAAAAGTATTTCATATTTGGGTTGAGTGGCTGGCTTCGTAACAAGTTTTTGCACATACTTTCCAATAGGCTACAATCAATCTCTCTGGGACCAGACACATTTCTTCTCTCTACATTGGAGTGAGGCTTGGTTGTAAGACCAAGCTTACAAGTAAAGTTTACTCACTCTTTTAGTAAATAATATTGGGGGGGGGGCGCGGCGGTTATGATTGTTTTTAGTCTCTTACTGAATCTGTCCACTGCCCTGTTCCATATGAAGATTAAAAGGCATCATTATAAAGTTAATAGTATAATCACAACATAAAGAGCAACACAAACTGTATACACAATCCAGATGTATAAAAGATGATATGCCACGGAGAAATTATTTTATTGTCCATGCGATCCACTCAAGATGGTGCATGGCAGACAGCACAAATACGTCCTCCAAAAATTTAGCCTGTAGATTCAAGAAACTAGTACAAATTAGTGTGATGAACTCAAACTTCAGAGAGAGAGAGAGAGAGAGAGTCATAAGTCACAAGGTTCCACACACCCTTGTGCCCCCGAGTAGCACTCGATAGGTACAACAGAACAGAACCTGCCCTATACTTTGATTCCCAAGTGCAGCATTCGGTATCTGTATTCTAACTTACTGCTTTTGAAACGGCCAACTGTTGTTGAATTCCTCCTACATGAACTGAATTTCTGCTTCCAGATATAGTCTACTCTCTGTAGTGTTCAGATATATTTCGGAAAAAGCCGACATGACTGCCTTTCATTTCATCAGCCACCTCTTTTGACAGCAAAGCTCACTTAGCAAAGGAAGAACGTCCCTGCCAGACTCACTAGGTGGCACTCTTCACAGGGATGAGAAAGCCAGCAAACCTCGCACTTCAAGGAAATCCTTAACAAAACCAAGAGGCAGACATGAGTCTTAGCCCAACAATCTTTATATTATAGTGAATAGCTCGGGTTTCCAATATAAATTCCGACATTTGGAAGATCACACAGATCCTCTGCTTCATCAGCAATTTGCAAGTTTCTGCAGTCTTTCCAGGGAGCACTTTTTTCAGTGGTTGCCACAGGCCCTCCTCCCGCCAAGGAAACTTGAAAGCGATTTCTTCCAGCTCCTAGCTGTTTCTCAAAATATCCCCAGTGTTCCTTAAAATATTTTGATAGTGTGTGAGGGGGACATTCTTGCAACAAGCCTCAATATGGCATGTCTTGTCTAAACCTCCCTATAAACAGAAAGAGTAGCAAGGTAACGTTTCGTGCAGCCTTCCATTATAACTACACTGAATTACTGGGTTGAATGAAACGTGAATTAAAGAAGATAAGCGCTCTATTCAGGCGTTATTCAACACGCATACAAGTTTACAATGTACCCAGACACAGATCTGAACACAGATACAGTTATACACATTTCATGTTGAACACAGGTACAGCAGTACACTTCCTAGCTTTGTGGTGCTGACCTTTTAGTGTGCACTGTTGAACAGGGGTCTATCCTAAATGTTCCCAGTATGTATATCTTTCCATCTAAAACTTTTGTTTGCAACTGAGGAACCAGTAAACCTCCTGATTAGCCCTGGGCTTTGTCAGAGAGTCAGACAAGGATGTACCTAATTCAGTGTGTGTGTGTGTTTATTTATTATTCGATTTCTATACTGCCCTTCCAAAAATGGCTCAGGGTGGTTTACACAGAGAAATAATAAATAATTAAGATAGATCCCTGTCCCCAAACGGCTCACAATCTAAAAGAAACATAAGATAGACACCAGCAAAAGTCACTGGAGGTACTGTGCTGGGGGTGGATAGGGCCAGTTACTCTCCCCCTGCTAAATAAAGAGGATCACCACAGTAAAAGGTGCCTCTTTGCCCAGTTAGGAGGGGTGTGTAGATAGATAGATAGATAGATAGATAGATAGATAGATAGATATAGATATAGATATAGATATAGATATAGATATACAATTTCTTCACCTTCATCTTCCTGATATCTCCAAGAGGTTATGCTTTACATCCAGCACATATCTCTCCATGCTTAGCTTGAAATCCCTGTATGAGTTTTGTATAGGAGTCAGAATATCAGACTAGAAGAATCAGGAAGACCTGGGTTCAAATCCACATTCAGTCCCGAAACTTATGGAAAGACTTTAAGCTACTTATCACTCAGCATTATTTACCTCACAGATGTGTTGTAAGGATAAAACCAAAAGTAGGGGAAACCTAAGATTGCCAACCCAGGAGACTCCAGGCATCAACCTCATTTTCCAAGCCAATATTGAAAGCAACCTTGGGAGAACTAATGGTTTGATTATATATTTAAAAATCTTGCTTAACAACCCTGCTGGTAATAGCTTCAACTCAGAATTGGCAGCCCTAGGTTAACCTTGTGCACCACCCTGGGCTCCTTGGTGGATATTAATACATTAATAATTAAACTCCACAGCCATACGTTTTCTGGTAAGACAATGGATTGAAAACTTACCTTCTCAAAATGGGCACTTTAAACCTGAAAATGTAATTCTTTATCCAGAAGGTCTTGGCTCTACTCCAGATATAAAATGACAATGAAGTTCTTATAACTATTTTCTCTTGTTCAAATTCATGAAGATGTGTCGCAAGATTTAATTTTGAGAATGGCAGTAGAGCCAGAGGGAACATTGTTAGGCTAACCACAGCGGCCTGGGAAACACTCCAGAGGCTCAGATCCAAAAGAAAACACCACACATACCCCCAGGCTTTCCCATCATCTCCTTCCCACTGCAGTCCCTAGTACCCCTGAAAAGCCGCTCCTGAATGTGAGGAGAAGGATTCAGTGTGATGTGAGAGCATACAGGGGGAAGAAATGATGGGGAAAGCACTTATATAACTTGCTTATAGGGCTCTCTGGATTCCAAACACTCACTGGCTGACATCCTAGTGAAGCACTGCTACAGTGGGAGCAGAATTGGTTCTCATGAAATGTTCATCTAACTCAGCTCCACTGCTGGTTTAGCAGTGGGGGCAAATTTTGACAACTTCTTCTTCCCCAGGAACTGCTAGGTGCCACCTGAAAATATGTCTCTGAGGTCATGAAGCCCTCAGGAACATACACAAGAAGATTCTTCTTGTTCTTGGAATTAATTGTTTTTACTGTGCTGTAAACCACCCTGAGCCATTTTGGAAGGGCGGTATATACATTTAATTAATTAATTAATTAATTAATAATACCTGATCTTTCGGGGGAGTGTAACCCCACCGAGAACAGGCAGACCTAAACTATCTCTCAGGTCTTGACCCTGCACAATCAGTACTTCTGTCCATAAGTAAGGAAATCCTGCCCTTAGAGTGGTGCCAGTGTGGAAAGTAGTGATGCCCTCTCTCTCTCAAGTCCCTCTGCCTCTTCTTCCCCTCAGTAGCTCCATCCCTTCTTCTGTCTATTAGCATTGCGTCTACTTCTCCCCCTCCTTGCAATCTCAGCCCTCTCCTCCTCACCCCATACAGGACTAGGCTAAGAAAATCAACTGAAATGGGGAGAGGTTGGCGTTTGAGCGCCTATTGGCAGGTAGCACCTGCATACACTCGTTTCACACCACTTGAAAATATCACAGTGTATTTGACCACACCCAGAGCCCACTAGTTTCCTTTCTTCTCACAACCATGCACATACAGTACATTTTTTAAAAAATCAAACCTTATTTCTCCCTCTCTCACAATATAAACATTTCTGGGATATGTCCTTGGGCTGTGATCCAATGCACACAGCAATTACTTGGGAGTAAACCCCAATGAATTCATTAAGGCTTTACTTGGAATAAACTGTACAGAATCGGCTGCAGTTCTATGCAACATTTACCTGAGAGAATCCTTTGTCAGATTTGAAAATTAAACCGTATAAATCACAAACCTGCCCGAAGAAGTCAGGCTGAGGACTTGTCCTTTCATTATTACTAACTTCACCACCACCACCACCACCACCCTGCACACACACACACAAGCACACACAAAAGCTCACACACAAATAACCAAAACAAAAACTGGCATAAGCACAATAGAGTGGTGGAGCTACTTGACATTTTTGGACTGGTCTGGTTTCCAAGCTGTGCCTGTTAGGTTGCCCATGAAGAGAAGGCAATAATCTCAGAGTCCTTAAAAATAAAAAAACAAATAGGTCTGCATAAAAGACACACACATTTCAAACAGGATAAGTTTGAAGTTGTCCAACTAGTAATTTCAGTTAAAATGCCTTGTTTTATTTGGAAGCCATAACACACACACGCACGCACACATCCCTCTTTTGCCCTCAAGAGAGGTGAGAGAGTAAAAGGAATATAAGGGAGCTAGCACTAGTAGGCTTTGTTTAAAGTCCCAGAACAAGAGTGAAGGCAGGGGGCTGCTTGCTTGTTTGCCTGTTAGTAAAAGAACTACCCAGAGGAAGTGCCAATCCAAATCTCCCACTCTGCTTATCGTTCTATAGGTCTCTGAATGTTGCCAAGATTTGTCAATGGCATTTTTTAAAAAGGGGGAAATGGAAAGGAAATAAGAGGGCTCCAGGAAATACTGGAGAAATCCAATACCCCCTGAGGGCTTAGACGGGGTGCTGAGTGAGGCAAAAAGGGCTGGCTTTCCTCTGGAGAAGGGAGGCTGGAGAAAGGTAGCCAGGACTCCTACCTGTTCTGCACTCCATTTGCTTGCAGACTGGGTGCTCCCATTTTGCACAAAGTCTGTTCATTCTGCCTAGAAGACCCTGGGAAATCAGATTACTGGGCTGGCTTTGTTTGCTGACTGTTGGTCAGAATAGGTTCCTGTAAGCTATTCTGACCTGATTGGTTGGGGGCAGGGGTAGCCCCTGCCCACCCTTAGGGAGGGAAAAAGAAAAGAAAGGCACATCCTAACTGGTGCTGGGGTACTAAATATGCACTTTGGGTAGTGACAAGTAATTACTTCATTTGGGGGCAATGGATCCCACTGAACACCCTAAGAGGGAGAAAGTGACTTTACAAAGGAAAGATGATATGTTTTGGGAGATAATGTGGGGCTGGCAAGGGGGGCAATGCCTGTCTGCCCCAAATGAGGAGCCTCTATTGTTTCCATAATAATTAATGAATCATGTTTCAACAGTTTAGACAGAATTCTGCCATTGCAACTTCTCGAGTCCCATAATAGTTATTATAACTAGTTTTTGAAATTTCTCTAACAAGTTGGCAAGTCAGCAACAGTTCTCAAATGGCAAACCAAAAGATGGCAAACCAATCAGAATCACCCCTCACAGAGGTGCTCCTACCCTTGGGCTTCTGGGCTGAAGTCCAGGGCCTCCACACTCCCTGCCCCCCCCCAATCCTCTTTAGTCGGTCCTGGGTGGTATGGTTTGTGCCCTCAAGAACTTATGTGTTTAAAATGATGCTTAACTTGCAGCAGCAGGGAGAGGGCTTCCAAAGGCCATTAGGTCCAGACTCTAAAATTCCCTAGGTGCACCTCTAGGAACATAGGAACATAGGAAACTGCCATATACTGAGTCAGACCATTGGTCTATCTAGCTCAGTATTGTCTTCACAGACTGGCAGTGGCTTCTCCAAGGTTTCAGGCAGGAATCTCTCTCAGCCCTACCTTGGAGAAGCCAGGGAGGGAACTTGAAACCTTCTGCTCTTCCCAGATTGGCTTCATCCCCTGAGGGGAATATCTTGCAGTGCTCACACATCAAGTCTCCCATTCATATGCAACCAGGGTGGACCCTGCTTAGCTATGGGGACAAGTCATGCTTGCTACCACAAGACCAGCTCTCCTCTCCTCTGGCCCCTCATTCTGTTGTGCTGACATTTCCTGCAAGACTTTCAACACCCCCTTCTTCTTTGCCATCTCTTTTATAACAGCCTGTAAATATTTCATAATCTTGCGAGGTGACTCTCAGAGGCCTTAACCAAACAATGAGATCTATTGATTTCCGAAGGCAGAGTTCACCTACAGACACTGATGGTGGAAAACTGGAGGGAGTGTGAGATCATAGAGGGTCTCTGTTATGCTAACGATAACCTATCTCTCGGAAAAATAAGCAACCTCTCCCCACAAACCACAGCAGGTGACAGTTACTCATCTGCACTTTCCTTGTGCCACTGGGGAATATGTATTTATTTGTTTGTATTGGTACACTTTGCTTTGCAGCCAAAATGGGCTCCTATAATTGCTTACAATTTAGATAATAGCACTAAAACAATATATTAGGTGGGGCTGTTTGTGGGTGTTTAGCAACTCCTAGGGCTAGCTGATGTTAAAGGTGTCGGTTCAGAGGAGCAGCCCACCCCCTTGCTTCTCTGGAGAATCACCCCCACAGCTGAAAGCAATACACCAATGCTGCTCTCCTCCTGCTCAGCACAGAAGTGATTGTGAAAGGAGGGGGGAATTGTGCTCTGAGGATAAGCACCTCCTCCCCATCCAAGATCCTTTCAGGGGAGTCCTTCACCTGTTGATGATGAAAGGATGCCAAAAAGGAAAGGGAGGGGAATTGTGCTTTAAGGGGAAACCCCTCTGGTGCACTTCTTCAGAGGCCATTTTCATTCTCCAGTAATCCTTTTGGCAGTGAAAGGAGGCCGCCCCTTTGCAATCCAAAGGATTCCACAGTGGGAGATTTGGTCTCCCAGTTCTGTTTCATCGCTCATTTCAGAGATGAAGGGGAGCTTTTGCCACAGAAAGGATTGTGACAGAGGAGGATAGAGGTTCGTTGTATCAATCTAGTTTATACTCTTATGAAGAGCCTGATCATCCCTGCTCTGACCTCTTCACTTGAGGGAGGTGCCCTAAACTGACATGAAATGACTTAAAGTCAAGGGCTAAAGGCCATGATAATAGAATGGCTCGAAGCCCACGAAAATCAGGCAGATCTTACTAGAACACCTTGTTGCTTACATATAAAGGCCTACATCCAAAGTAGGAGTTGTGCACATGGAAGGGAGGGGCAGTTTTAATAGACTGGGTGCAAAGGAAGACTCTCCTAAGGTGCAGCCCTGGGTTTCCACTGAAACTCCTTATCCTCACACTCTCTGAGCCTTTCAGCATTATATCTGGTTCTGCACATAGCATTAAAAAACAACTAGGGGAGGTGTGCATTTTGAGCGGGGCACACAGAATTCCAAAATTCACATTAAAAGGCAGGGCAATACTGGTAGGCAATGAGTTAACCAGACTGGTGTTTGCTACTTTAAAAGGGTTAGTTTGCTCCTGTGCTGGAATGCAATACCAGAAAAGTGCTCAGTGTCTAAAGAACATTGTTACTTGCTCCCTTTCAGTGGGGATTTCCAAGGGTAGCTCTACTTTGGATCCTTTTTGAGGAAAAAGCACTGGAGCCATTAGTGTATTAAGCATTTACTTTATTTACGGATATACAAAAAATCATAAGTGGAGGCAAACAGCACATGCCTCTTAACAGGCAGACATCAGATCCCCAGAGAGAGACCACTGCACCCCACAAGGTGCTTGTTGGCTCACACATATACACTGAACATCAGCTTGCGGGGAGCTCATCACCTCCAACCTGTGATGGCTAAAACTCATGAAAAAATGTCTCCCATGAGCTCCCATTGAAGAAATATCACTCATGCATCTTGGCCTAATAACAAAGGGTAGGATCCAGTCTAAATAGACATGACTAAGTGCCCTGGAAATGAATGAGACCTGTTAGTCATGACTGTCCAATCAATCTCTCTTACAAAATATGACCTTCAGCCATAATTACATTAACATTAGATACACATGCATAGGGGCAAGAGGAAAGATACAATGCAATTGCCATTAAAGGTGATGTCACGGGCACTAGCCAGTTGGGGGCCATGACACACACCACCATCACATTCGACACAGCACTTACACTCAAAGCCGATGTGTTAGCTAGGGTGAAACATCACCTCAACAGCTAAATATTGTTATTTGAGTGCTAGCAAAACATGGTTTCCCCACAACAGAGTTATTGCCTTGAGGGAATACATCTTGAACCCATACAACAATGGATTAACAACTTCACAATTATTCCATGAAAAGGCAGTGTCTGAATAGGCCTTTAAATTAAATGTATGTCCTGCTAAATATGGCTTTTCCATTTGATTGACAGAGCTGAATAGCTCAAAGATAGATCTCAGCATCATTTTATCGTGGGACCGTTCAGACCGAGGGCATTTTCAAAGCCGATTTTGTTTTATTTCAAGTGGATTTCCTCTGTGTATAATCTAGAGCAGGGATAGGCAACCTTGGCTCTCCAGCATTGCTGAACTACAACTCCCATCAGCCACAGTAGTGACTGGGAATGATGGGAGTCACAGTTCAGCAACAGCTGGAGAGCCAAGGTTGCCTATCCCTGCTCTGGAGTAACTTGGGAAAGCGAGTAGAATCTTTGCTACAAGTGCCATGTGCATTCTCAGCTTTCAGATATATGGAAATGATTCTTCTGTGTATAAATATGAGAATGCAAAGCATGAAGTGGACTGGGGACAAAGGGCAGAAGTTATGATATCAATGGAGAAATGTAAAGCCTACATTGGCTCGAATTCTCATATGCATTACAAATACCTTTCAATTTTTTTCTCCTGCATGAATAGCCATTTTAAACATTTATGTCATAAACAGCTTTGGGAACTTTTTTTTTAAAAGTGGTATGTAAATATTTGTCATGGTCATTTTTGTAGTGGTCACATGTTAGCATAACTAGCACAAGAGGCTTAAAGGTGGTTTAAGTCTTGTGTCAAGACAACCGGAGCTTTAAAAAAAACTTACTATTTCATTATTCATGGTATTTCTTAGTTGTACCCTAAGTGGCAAAATCATCCGATCAAGGACTGAACATTCCGTATCTCTTTAAACCAATTCAGCCCTTCCACCTGGGGCTCATTTGCAAGCACCCCAAACATAATTGTAATGGTTGGGTGTGTTCTTTCCAGTACATGTGCATACCTTCTGTTTTCTCTCTGGGGTTGCTTTGTTCCTCAAATGATCCCCAGAGTTTGGCTGCCACGGCTTGCCCTTACATGGATGGAGTGTCTGCATTCACTCCTTTTTTCCATCACAGGTGTTTTGACAAGACATGTGGTCTCAATGAATTTCCCTTGTGCATAATCCAGAACAACCTGTCTCTTATAGACAGGCAACTTCACTAAACCTTTCTAGTTTCAATTGCTCTGGATTTGTTTTGGGCCTTGTGAACACTCTCTACTTTTCCCCCTTCCAAAATATTTTCCAGTATGTAAATACATTAAGTCAAAGCATGCAGAAGAGAGGAAGAGGGCCCAGTACATTATATTAGTAAAGAAACAAGACAAAAGAATCCCTTCATTGAGAGTGGTGGCATATTGGCCGCTTTGGGCAAAGCGTAAGGTAATGCCCACCTTCAGTGAGCTTTCTCCCTTCTGTGATGCAGTCACCATGTCTTTGCAGAATGCCCTTGTTTCTGAAATAACATATGGGAACAATTCTTCACTGACAAGCAACCATGCTTTTGGTTGAAGACTGCAAGTTTTCAAGCCAAAAGCATCTAAAAAAATTTGTACAATTAATTCCTCGGATCAGAATGTTCTTGTTGCTACTGCAACAAAAGAGATACATAATTTCAACAGCAATTTAAATTGTACTACCAGATATATAGAGGTTATATTCCTGATCTTATGAACAGTCATGCATATTCCCATTGGATTACACATCCACAGGCATAGTTGGTGTGTTGTCTAGATCTCCTCTAACTATTCAGATTGGGGAAATGATTAGCTTCATAGCCTTCTATCTTTTGGGGAACATGCAGCCACCACAATTTTACCACATACAAGGGCTTACATACAGCACAGCACCACACAGATCCAAGAGATGGGTGCATATGTTGGCTCTGTATGAGTCCAAACCGCATCCATGCTTCTTCCAAGCTCACAGATCTTCTGTGGCTCCTAAGAATTGCATCTAGGGATGTGCTGAAGCTACTGGTGTTAGCCATTATGGATATGCACGAACTTCAGTTCGTGGACAGGTTCAGCACCAAACCAGTTTGGGTGAGGTCTGAACCAGTTCAGAGGCACCGGGGGCAGGAAGTGGTGGTGAGGGGGACCTTTAAAAAGGAGTAGAGCCGGCCCTTACCTGCTCCCCACCACCACATGCAGCTTCTAGCTGTGATAACACTGCCCTCAAAGAACCCATGTGTAGCACCTGAACACACATGTGTGTTCAGCAGGGTCGACCTGCTCTACGCCTGCTCTACTTTTTAAAGGTCCCGCTCGCTGCTCCCTTCCCCTTCCCTGGCAGCACCAAATCTGTGCATGAACCTCAGTTTGTGCACATCTCTATTGGCTAACACCAGCAGATTCCTTTATTTCAAAATGGCTGCCAGGAGTAGTTGGAGTCATGCTGGTGAACATCCATGTCTAATTTATATCTACTAGCTGACCGGGCACAGAGCATCTGCGCCCCTGGTTCTCCACCACCTCGTCCCGACTGGCCGCGCCTCCTCAAGCCGTCAGCCTTCGCCTGCTGGACAGCCATACCCCCTCAGGCCAGCCGACGGGAGCTTTGCCCACCCGCCCACCGCCGCCTCACAATGGCAGCCACCTCCTCACGCCGACAGGGCTTTGCCCGCCTGCCAGCCACCTATTCAGGCCGGCAGGGCTTCGCCCGCTCGCCTGCCGCCTCCTCACGACAATGGGGCTTCGCCTGCCCGCCACCTCCTCATGATGACGCGGCTTCGCCCGCCGGCCGGCCACTTCTTCAGGCCGGCAGGGCTTCGCCTGCCGCCTCCTCAAGCCACGGGGCTTTACATGCCCCCGGCCGCCTCCTCATGCCGGCAGGGCTTCATTTGCATGCCGGCCGGCCGCCTCCTCCTCTGCGCCTGGGCTCCTCCCGCTGCTGCCACTTTCCAGAGAGGTAGCCAGCCCCTTCTCCCCCCACCCCCACCTCATGTCCTTGCTTCCAGGCAGGTGCGGACCCAAGCTGCCGGCCCTCCACCGCCTTGCCTCCACGGCCTTGCCTCCATGGTCCAATTCTCCTGGGTGCACCGCCAGCCAATCAGGCGCCTCTGCAGCCCAGCCAATCAGCTGGGCTGCCGGGACGCATTTTCCCTGGGCACACCCAGGAGAAATATGTGTGTGTGTGTGTGTGTGTGTGTGTGTGTGTGTTCTTTCTTAACAAGAAATCTGTTTGGATTTCTTGTGTACAGGTACATCCACCACTGTATGGTTCTTTTGTGGGTGTGATACCTTCCTGCCTGGGACTGGACCATTCCTCAAACAGAATGTGGTCTTTTACTTCAGGGGACACTTCCATCCTTCCTATGACTAAGGAGTGGAATAATCAGTGCTAAGTGAAATGTTACGTCACTCTCTGCAAGACTTGCTCTCAGTCCAAAAATGCCTCTTTAGAAGTGAATGCAAACAAGATGGGCACGTTCTGCTGAATACACAGAAATGTTGAAGGAAGAGCTGGGTAGTTTAAAGAGTTTATTAGCACATGGAAACTAAAAAATAACATTTTTTTGCTGAGTTAAAGATACCACAATAGTCTTGTTTCGTTTATTAAACCATCTGTCAGCAAATTTCAGAAGCACTGGTAGCAAGGCCCTGGAATATAATTATTGTATAATTTTTGCATATTATATGATTTCGTGCAAATATTTGTTGAGTGTAACATTACTTGAAATCTCACTGAGACAGAGTAATCTGATAGCTATCTATCTGTCTTTCCTGGTTAAAAAGTACACTTATGCCAACATTCAATGTATAACTAGGTCAACTGTATGAGGAAAAGGACTTCCTGTGAAGTCATGAGCATTGCATTGCTGGAAGCTACATCTTGGTTTCAGTGGTTTGGGTAAGAGTGCCTTTCACTCTCAACCAAATTTCTTAGGATAGACTGATGCTTATTTGTCTGTTATAAAATGCCATTGTTTGGAAATTAGTTTTAACTTGTCTGTGCTAATATAATTACGTACTTGCTTGGCCAAAAGCACAAACATATTATCCAACAGAAAATGTTCCCTTTCCTCTCTTTGTCTTACATTTTCTAACTCAGTTCAGTATGCCATGACTTTCTGCTTGCTGTTCTTCTTCATCAATCTCAAATCCCTTAACAGGCATAGATAATAAGCACATGGAATTCATTGGATTATAGACTTTGCTTATTTGACATTTCAGGCCCTTGGGAGGTCTTTTCTTCATCCCTGGAAAGGATTTCCTTTACTGAATTGGATTTTTTATATCTATGGAATTCTGCAACATTGGCTGCACTGTGTATTCAGTTTATCAGAATGCTGATGTCTTGTATAAAGAACTTGCATCTTGGAACACTGGAGATTGTGTTCACATTTCTAAGCTGTGAAATGAACAAATGTGACCACCCAACAAGAGAGTGATGACCTCTGTCTAGTAGCTCTTGAGTCATAGATAAGGACAAGTATTGCATAGACTACATGATGGAAGTTTGCTGAAACCAAATGACGTTTTGTTGATTTTAGGAATGCCAATGAGAATACCCAGATTATCTGAAACAGCTGAGGTCAGAAATAAAAAGCTCAAGTCACTTCATAGTTTGACAGCAAGAAATCAGCAAGGTACGGTGGCAGATAAGAGACATCCATGTTTTCCTTAGATCAAATAGACCTGTATTCCCACATTTTTAAATAAAATAAACATTAAAAATAAAAATTGTTTATACTGCCTAGTTCTGACCATGGTTCTTGAAAGTAAATCCCATTGGTTCAATGGGGCGTCTTTCCATAAAAGTATGATTTGGATTATGTCCCCATAAAATAAAAATTAGAAGCAGTTAAACACCATGCAGTTATACCACATGCTTATTGTCAGCTTCTCTCAAGGAATCCGTAGCAATATAATTGTATGACCAGAGCAGAAGGTATGGTTTTCCAATTCACTGGGTCCCTGAAAGTGGGTCCTTGGATCTTGTACTGTTCTCTGTGTCACTGACACCCACCCTTGTTGACAACTAGTTTCACTAGTATTTTTAGAAGACAGTAAACGGATGGGGTGAAATCCAGTTATTCAGCTTAGCTTTTGCCAGTTGACTAAGCCACTGTTTCTCCAGCACAACCACTTTCCCCTTGCCTCTTTCTCCTTTCTCTTCCTCACTACTGTTTCTTGTGAAAGGACAGGATGAGAGGGAACTATAGAATATGAGGCCAATGTGTATCAGCAGTCAAGTACACCCTTTTTTCACATACGCATTAGTGAAACATTTGGAGTCAAGCAAAGACTTAGGTTAGCATTAGCAACTGAAGTGCTAGAAAGCACAGTTCAAAATCCAGACCTCACAGTCTGCTTGTGACTGATCACAGATGAAGAAAATATTCTCCTTTCACTTAAGAGTGTCAGATCAGTCTGAAGAGGATGGAGTGAGCATATAAGTGTAACCTCACTGGCCGACATCTACACTAATGAAGTACCAGTGCTACATGAAAAGCAACAGCATCACTCCTAATGGCTTCAACTAACACAGCACTGGCACTCACCCAGGTCATGTGTGAAATCTGATGGCCTTCCCTTCCCCTAGAATCACTCTGTGCCACACAAAATATATGTCCCTGAGAGTCAAGCCGCCCTCAAGGACATATTTTCATGTGGCATAGAGCGTTTCTGGGAGAAGAGGATGTAATAAACAAACAAATAAATATGAGTGCTGGTGCTGCTCAAGTTGAGAACTCAGCAGCAGCACTGCTTCTCACATAGCACTAGCACTTCCTTAGTCTGGATGCTAGCCATTAACTATAATTATGTTAAACAATACAGGAGAACCTCAGTATTTGTGAGGGTTCCAGAAACCACAAATACTGAATAATTGGGCACTGGAAATCCGGAGGTTAGGTTCCCCCAGAACATGGATTTTTTGGTCATTTCTGGTTTCAAATGAGTCATAAAATGTCTCCTGATCTCTGCCGAAGTCAAAATTGTTAGAGGTTGTTGATCTTTACCCACAATAGGTAAAACAGCAGAGCACTAAGGAATAAGCACACACTCCAGTTACAGAGTAGGTAGCAGAGGATGGTTTGGATATTGCAGCTATTTAGAGAAAACACATGGAGATCCTTGTATGACTAAACACTAAATATTTATTGGTTAAATACACTTAGATAGGAAAGACCTATATCTAATCTAAAGGACTACATAGTGGATAGGTAAGGAGAGAGAGAGATATGTTTCCATCTGCTCTCTAGGAGGAAAGGAAGGATTGTGACTCAGCACAGGAAGTGCTGCAGAGGTCCTCATGTATACAAGAATTATTATTCACACCATACTCTAAGGGAATTTCTGGAAGATATACAATACATTATTAGAAATGTAGCTACATTTTACATGTGGCTACACTAAGAAAGTAGAAGAATATGTAAGGAGGGCAGATTCTAGAGATGTGCAGAATATTTCGACAGTGAAACGTTTCAACTCAAACCATGCCATTTTGAGTGTTTCGAGCTTGAAGCAGTACATCCTGTTTTTAAAAGGGCCTGTTTCGAGCTCAAAACAGAACAACCCCATTTCAATCAAAACGTTTCAACATTTCGAGCACCATTTTGGAGACAGTTTTTCCCATGCCGATTGGTTTTCTGGCACTGGCTTCCAATTGGCTTGCAATTTCCTTGCTTCTTGGTCAGCTTGTTATCATAGAAATCAAGTGTTGTCATGGGCAAGTGTGCCCCCTTTGTCTGCAGAGAGGGAGGAGTGAGGGGAACAGTTTGGAAGGAATTTTCCAATGCATTCAAAGGGATTGGGAGGCAGAGGGAGCTCTTATAGTGTGCCTCTCTTGAAAAGGATACATCAGCAGAGGAGGAAGGTATATTTGATTTTGTGGTTTTCTTTTCTCAGCACTGAATATGATATGCTATACTATTGATGCTATAACTATCTGGTTATAACTATCTGTTGGGAAGGACAGATTCCCCTTTACTGTGTGCATCTGCAGGGTTTCCTTTTGAGGCAGCGTTGCAAAATGCATTGCACTCTGTGAGTGCAGCTTGTTCTGGCCATAGGGAACAAAGGGCAAACTTGAAATAACCAATAGTTCCCCATGGGTAGCTTCTAGGGATTCCAAAGTGGGTTGGGTGATAGGGCATGATAGGTGCTAACTACCACCCAACCCACATAAGAAATGGGCAAGCAGGTGGTTTTAAACAAATTTTTAACCTTTCCCCCAACCTTTCCCAAGGATCATATGGGGGTTTGGGGGAAAGGTTAAAAATGTGTTTAAATTTTTTTGGGTGGTAGTTACACCCAACCCACCTTGGTGTCCCTAGGAGCTACCCATGGGGAACAATGGGGTGTTTTGAGTTTCCCCATTGTTCCCTATGGCTGAAATAATCAAAATGTTTTGAGAATGAAGAAATATTTCCTAGGAATGTTTAACCAAAAAAAAAAAAGTATTTTGACAAATCCAAATAAATTTAGACAGCCCTCAAGTTTTTGGCCAGCAGTATGATTCTACCATTCTTTGAATCTCTAAAACTACAACAAAGATGTCCTTTGTTTACATCAGTATCCAACCTACTGCTGATCTTTTGCATTCATGGTTCTAGATTCCCATTTACAGGACATCATTCACAGACATTAGCAATTTGCTGCTTCTTCACAAGTAGATCTTGTGGCAGCCATTGTAATGCACCCCTCCCCCTCAATTCATTCCCCCCTTCCTAAAATAGCAAGCAGAGCACAGTGCTAAAATATAACCAAACAATGACAAGAGGACACAGAGGGGCACAGAGAAAAGTTCAGACCACCATTATTTATTCTTGCCACAAATCTGGCAAGTTTTTCCTGGGAACATGTTACTTCAAAAACTCTGGGGCTTCTGACTCTAAACAAACTCATATTCCAAATTCCTGTTTTTCTGCATGCAGTAAAAATCAGTTCATTCTAAATGTCTTTTAAGGCACTAAAAAAAAAAGTGGTGTGTGAATAGTGGAAACTCTGGAAATGGGACGTTACTTTTTCAACCAGTGCTGGTGTTTCAAGCAGTATGTTTTCAAGCAGTGCATCATCATCATCATCATCTTCGTAAGGGCAGGTCCATTTTTTTACTTCCCGTCTGATGTGCAGCAAGGAGGTACGCCACCCCGCAGGACAGTGCTGGTGGGGGAAATGCAGCGGGGGGGTGGCGGGGGGGTAAGAGCACCCTCCCCAGTCCTTAAAGCTTTGAACTGGCAATCACCAGTTCTGTGCACATCGCTAATGGGGACAACCAGAGTTTAGTGAAAAAATGGACCCACAGTTTCCATTCCTGGACTCCAATTTGTACCTTAGGTACAAATTACTTTTTCAAGCAGTGCTGGTGTTAAGAAAGGTTTTTTAATTATTATTATTAATAATAATAATAATAATATTGTTATTATTATTTATCATATTTTTACACTGCCCAAAACTTACGTCTCTGGGTAGTTTACAACAAGATTAAAAAGTAAAACATTAATTAAAAACAAAACAAAACAAAATTTAAAAGCAAGAAATTTAAAACACAATTTAAAATTTTAAAACAATATTCTAAAAACAACATTCAAAACAATCAAAACAATATCAGTTAAAAGCCTGGGTGAAGAAATGCATCTTTAAGGACTTTTTAAAGGATGTCAGAGATGGGGAGGCTCTTATTTCACTAGGGAGCACATTCCAAAGCCTCGGGGCAGCAACAGAGAAGGCCCGTCCCTGAGTAGCCACCAGACGAGCCGGTGGCAAATGCATACGGACCTCTCCTGATGATCTCAATGGGCGGCAGGGTTCATTATGAAGAAGCTGTTCTCTTAAAAACCCAGGGCCCAAGTTGTTTAGGGCTTTATAGGTTATGACCAGCACCTTGTATTTTGCCTGGAAACATATTGGCAGCCAGTGTAACTCCTTCAATACGGGAGTAATATGGTCTCTCCTAGTTGACCCAGAGACCAGCCTGGCTGCCACATTCTGGACCAACTGTAGTTTCCGGACAATGTACAAGGGCAGCCCCACATGGCACTTGTCCATCTCTTCGTCGTCATCCTCTCTGTAAGGGGAGGTCTATTTTTTTAACTTACCCAAGAATATATTAATCAAAGGCAAAGGGAAACAGGAATGCTTCCGACTTCAGGAGCACCATAAATAAAAGAATGCAGTTACAATGACTATTGTTAAAATAATTAGTGAACCTCTATGAAGTGAGACCTCATACTGGTCATCTGGGAGTACAATCAAGAAACGGTATCTATATGTTCCAGTGAATGTTTTCATCCATATGTGAATGCTGACAGTCCCAGAGGAACTTTATTAATGTCCACATTAGAGGTATACAACGGTTCTCCAAAGCCTTTTTCTTCCTCCAGCCAAAGTCCCTTAAATTGCACATTGCAATTCTCCCACAGATCTTAATGATCGGGATATGGGATCTGAGGATGACTTCTCTGAAACTTGAATCCTCTGAAGTGAATTACCTCTTTCTGTAAGCCTCAGGCTGAAGCTAAGGAAGTGGCAAGGATTTTCAAACAAATATTATTTTGAGACCAATGTTTGCTCTCATGATGGAGCACATCTATCCATTCATCCACTATCTATCTATCTATCTATCTATCTATCTATCTATCTATCTATCTATCTATCTATCTATCTATCTATAAAAATAATTTTTTTAATTTATTTTTATTTATTTTTATTTATTTTTATTTTATTTTTTATTTTTTAAATTTTATTCTATTTCTATACCGCCCTTCCAAAAATGGCTCAGGGCAGTTTACACAGAGAAATAACAAATAAATGATGGATCCCTGTCCCCAAAGGGCTCACAATCTAAAAAGAAACATAAGATAGACACCAGCAACAGTCACTGGAAGTACTGTGCTGGGGTGTGTGTGTGTGGATAGGGCCAGTTACTCTCCCCCTGCTAAATAAAGAGACAATAAACAAGATAGACACCAGCAACAGTCACTGGAAGTACTGTGCTGGGGGTGGATAGGGCCAGATATATAGCCTAACTGCTGGAAGGAAAATAATGTGGTTCTTTTCCATTTCTACTGTAAAAATATAACTCCACTAGAATTATAGGAGTAACTATGAACTGAATACCACAGGTGATAATTACATCATGTCAATCAAGGAAAAACTCTCTATGAATCGTGTTTTCCATCCCACTGGTCATAGTTGTCATGTAAACAATCTTGTAAGCACACATTCTGAGCCACCAGAGTATTTCCTTCTACCGCTAATAACTGCTGAATTGCTTGAACACTGCAACTCATATCTTTTATGGTAGTTAATAACACTGCTGAAATTCCTATGGTACCATAATTATCTCAGAAGCGAGCCATGCACATGTGGTTCACGTTTCCCATATCTTCTTGTTTTACTTATGCTTGTACTTCTCAGACACACAACAAAGGCTTTTTAAAAAAAAAAGACCCTTTGCATTCAAACAATTTTTTCAGTTACAGAAGATCAGATTTTCATTAGTGCCTTTCTCCCCAAATATCTACAATTTTGATAGTAGTGCATGGACTAGACTGAATGAAAAAATGAGTATTGGTGTAAATATGAGATTGGGCTTTTAGGTGATATTTAAGAGCTAGCCCTCATACACAATTAAACACCATATTAGGGTTCACCATGCTACCACTATTTCCAATGGTAATTTATCTAAGGACCATTTAATACACTGGCCACATTCACACAAAACATGAAACTGGAGGTCACTTCACTTCCGTTTTCAGAAACTGTATGTCTGATAGGGATGTGCACAAACCGGTTTGGAGGCCCTTTTATGAACCTCCAAACTGGTTGGAAAGTCTAGCAGTTCAGCTGGTTTGAAGATGGGGGGATAGCTTTAAGGTCCGAGGAGGATGCTCTCCCCCACCACAGCATTTTTCCCACTGGCAGTGTGTTAAAAACTGGTCCCGTGGGGCACCACGCACATGCACTGCGTACTTCCAGGGGTACTTCCAGTCCAGCATGCACCAGGGTGGCAAGGAGGTACACTGCCACCCCACAGGACCGTTTTTAACACAACACCGGTGGGGGAAACACGGCCGGGGGGGGGTAAGAGCAACCTCCCCAGTCCTTAAAGCTATCCCCCCCATCTTCAAACTGGCAGTTGCTGGTTCTGTGCACACCCCTAATGTCCAAATGGGGGCAACCAGAGTTTAACAAAA
Organism: Hemicordylus capensis; assembly: GCF_027244095.1. Lineage (NCBI taxonomy): Eukaryota > Metazoa > Chordata > Lepidosauria > Squamata > Cordylidae > Hemicordylus > Hemicordylus capensis. The sequence goes on from NC_069657.1 coordinate 307,601,626, forward strand.
AAAATGGACCCGTGGTTTCCATTCCTGGACTCCAATTTGTACCTTAGGTTAGCAAAAGATTTCACCACCTTCAACTCTAGTTTGGCAGTGCCAGCGTTACATCTGAAAGCTAGCACCACAGTTTACTCCTTCTGCAACTGGAGTTGAGGGAGGAAGCTCCTCCCTCGCTCCAGCTACTATTGGTTGCCAGGGCTGTCCTTCATTAAAGAAGGAACCCCAGCAGCCAGTTTCCCCTCCTCTCTGTAGTCGGTGAGACTGCAGAGAGGGAACACTGTGTTTCATTCAAATGCAGATGGGAGGGGGGGTGAGGCAGGACCTGTGGTTCCACATTACATCCGAGCTCAGCCACGGTGTTTTTTGACATGGAATCCCCAAGCCACAGACTGCTTATACCTTTTTAGAATGTGAAGGCCAAACAACCTTCCCTCCATTTCCCTCCACACATTACAGCTGCAGGTTTTTCATTTCATCTCAATAAAAGCAGTAAGGCATGAGGTCAGTTGCCAATAATATGAACTGGTATTTTTCTTCACTGTGAGAAAAAGAGATGGGATATGCTTCATTGCCCCCATACCAAGAAAGGCACAAGGCAATAATAATTCCCACAACTCTATGCAAACTCTCTGCACAGGCCACAACTTTATTGATTATCATCAACAACTCAGATAAGCACAGAAGATCCAACTCCCCACCCCCTGAGCAATGTAGGCACTAAACCTGGATAGCAGGTCAGGCAATAACACCCTTCCCCCAAGCATTTTTGGGCAATCACACTTTGGCTCAGACCAGCAGATCACAGCAGTTCAGATCCCTGCTCCTCCTTGCCAACCCCTGAGGAGGTCAGGGTAATTCAGAGGCCTCTCTCCACTCCCCACAAGCACATAATTAATCTATGGAATTCTCTGCCATGGGATGTGGTGATGACCACCAGTTTGGATGGCTTTTTAAAAGGCCTAGATAAATTCATGGAGGTCAAGTCCGTCAATGGCTACTAGGCTTGATGACTGTAGTCTTAATAGGTATAGGCTACTTCCTGGTCCAGAAACAAGATGCCTTTGAACACCAGTTGCAGGGGACAACAACAGGGTTGCGGGCTGCCTCAATTTCCTGGTTATGGCTTTCAGAAGCATCTGATGGGCCACTGGGAATAACAGGCTGCTGGACTAGCTAGGCCTTGGGTATGACCCAGCAAAGCTCTTCTAATGTTCTTAAGTTCAAGCCATTCAGCCACTGAAGCTGGTGGTGACATCAAACTAGGGAAGAATCCCAATCTTCTCCCTTGTGCCACCAAGCCTCGTAGGATTGATTGACCACACCCTCTTGCTCAAACATGCCCCAAGTGCTCACCAATTACATCATCACTACTCCTATCCCCTGACCACACTGAATCTTCTAGTTGTGTCCAAACAAAAGGAGACAGAATGGAGTAGGCAAAAAACCAAGAACCCTTTGGACTTGTCCAAGCTGTTACAAAGCAAAAAACTGAAAGCAAAAAAGCCCCCAATGAGATGATCAGCTATGCCCATTCTGCTCCCAGAAGGGAAGAGGAAGCTGAAGATCACGCCAAATGAGGTATAAATTGGGAGGCATGCTGATAGCCAGGTGAAGACCCGCCGCTACTGAATGTTAGCCCCACCTGCTGTCTTGTGTGCTTTCTACAGGCTGGGTGGGGCAAAGCTGCTTCCTCCAGCACAAGCCTGGAGGCACGGCAATATTCCTGTGCTGTAAAAACATAGGCTCTGGTCCAAATAAATTTAACGATGGCACAAGTCATCACCGCCCGGGACTTACTAAAGAGGATTTGGGGGCCCCAGGGGTTGTGGAGGCCCTGGACTTCAGCCCAGAATTCCAGGGGTAAGAGCACCTCCGGTGCTGTTAGGATGTCAGCCAGTGGGACTAAGTTACATTAGGTAAGGTGAAGAAAACTACTCAGAGTAGTGCCATTGAAATCAAAAGGACAATGTAGACAATGCCTAACATGTCCTTTAAATTGCATCATTTTTCCCCATCATGGCAGCCACTGTCTCTCTTCCATGTTCAGGTGCAAACTTTGATCATACTATGCATCATACTATGATGCGACATGAGGACCACATGATCTGAGCTCTGCTTGTTAGCTTCATTAACCCACACTCACTCCACCACCGATTATATGTAAGGGGGTCCTCAAGTTTCGAGTTACTTTCACAAAAAGGTTTGTAATTCATAAAAACAGTGGCATGTTGTACGGTACTGAATGCACCTACAGTACTGAATGCACAGAAGCGTGTTGAGGATTGTAGTAACCAAGTTCTTGTATCGTGCAAGTGTCTGAATAGAAGAGACAGGGCAAACCAAGACTCCCACAAAATAAAAAGTCCTAGGCTTTTTTGTTTATTCACCCAATGCCCAAACATGTGTCAAAAGGAATGTTTTGCAGCACAGGGCATAATTTTGGCTCTGACATCCTCACTGTACCACAAAAATGTGTTGTTGTTTTTAATGGTGAGCCAGAAAGAGACAGGACCTCCCCCCAAAATCTGAACATAGGTTTTCCTGTCTAAATAAGGACTTGATAATAATCCAGAGGAATCAAGTCAGACTCTGAAGGGCAGCATACAGGAGCATTGTTGTATCAGCTGCTCTTAGATGGAACAGAACATTAATGTTAGAAGCAGCGTTTTAAGTCATTCAGAACCCTTCTTGCATTTATTCCATGAGGCCCAAATAAAGGTTTTCTAAGCGCCCTTTCATCTACATGACATGTCCATGTCCTTCTATCTATGTAAATTCATATGACAACTTTCCCCCCTCAAGTTTTCGTTACCACAAACTCATTAGTGGCTCTCCAAAATCTCAAGCAAAGGTCTTTGCCAGGGTCTTTGCCAGCCCTTCTATTGATACCCTTTAGCTGCAGATGCCAGAATACTGGCTACACTTCCCTCAAATAAAAACGTTCATTCCAGTCTAGAAACACAGCTTTTTACAGTTGCATGTAATAAAGCTCTTCTACATGCTGCCAAGGCAAAGATTTCCACCCCTTCTCCCTAAAAATAACTGTTCCACAATTTAGAATGCTACATGGCTATTTATAGCCCACTCCACCTTAGAACTGCTGATTTCATCAGTAAGAAATACAATAGTTTCCCCTATATGGTTTCCACATTCTATGCTTTCTGCTTCCTATAAGTATGGCATTTTGTTTCGGGTGTGTTTATGTTATCGGTATTATTCAAATGTGCAGGGGCTTCCTGTTGAATAATAATAACTAATAATAATAATAGTACAGTGGTCCCTCGACTTACGAAGTTAATCCGTTCCGAACGCATGTTCGTAGGTCGAAATTTTCGTAAGTCGAAAAGCGCACCCACGGAGGTCTGGAAACATTCGTAAGTCGAGGAAACCGCATCTAAAAATTCGTAAGTCGAGGAAGCCGCATCTAAACCGGCAACAACTTCCGGTCATTTTTGTCGTTCGTAAGTCGAAAACTTCGGATGTCGAGTAGTTCGTAAGTCGAGGGACCACTGTACATTGTGAGCATTATTTTGAATGCTCTTTTGTGGAAATGTATGCTTAATACACTATTCATAACACAAAAAACCCTAAAAAGATTGCCCCACATGCTGTATAGTGTTACAAGAGTGGGGCCAATCTGCCAGCACTGCTGTGGGCATCAAACAAAGTACTGGGGGCCTTGCACAAGAGTGTAAATACCTAAAGTAGAACACCCAGATTCTGAAAGCGCTACTTGATGGGAAACATGTTGCTTGTCAGTGGCAACATGTTTCTGATCCAAGTAATACTTCCAGGGTCCAGGGATGCTACTTTAAGTATTTATGCTCTTGCAAAAGACCCTTGGCACTTCATTAGACCCCCACAGCAACGAGGGCAGATTACACCACCCTGCCGTGCAATGTGTAGGCCAACATTTATATTGCTTTTCAACCACAAACATAGTTTTTAAAACAGTTTAAATAGCAAAGGCATAAGAACTCTGTGAACCCCTTAAGGACCAGGAATCGTCTAAAAAAGAAACACAAGAGGAAACACCAGCAACAGTCACTGGGAGAAACACTGTGCTGGCTGAACAGGGACAATTGTAGAGTCACAACATGACAAGATGCCTCCTTAGTCTTTGCCCAGTTAGCAGTCCTCCCTGAAAGTAGATGATTTGGATTCCATGAGGATTCCCAGTTGTATCCTTTCTCCTGTCCATAGCAAAGAACAGGATGTTCCAGGGTATGTGGGCACTCTCTGCATGCTCAGAGTAACAGGATCCTGACCTGGTTCAGGCATGATGATGTCATTTGTGAGCCACTGAAACATTGACACTGTCAGAAGCAAACAACCCACCTTAGTAAATCAATGAATGTTTATTGGTACCCTTCCTTACAGGCAACTGAGATTATATAAAAACCACAAAAGGGCATGTGCAGTCTGCTAGTACTGGGAAACCAAAGGATGGGAACATTAAATCTAGGTCATCAATACCACAATTCCCTGGAAGAATGATGAAGAATGTTCTCTGGGAAGAAATACAACTTGCCTCAAGGCACAAATATATATATGTTATCCAGAATGATATTGAGTTTATTTTGGGTGAACCATTTGAAACTGATGTTATTCACTAGGTCCACTGATAGTGTCTTGAAAGGTATTCAGAAGTATTAACTTGTACAGAATGTGGTGAAGATTTAGAGATACTTGTGCAGAAGCTGACTTACGCATGCCTAAGGCCCCTAGATTAGGATGTTTGTCTCCAAACAAAGTTTCAAGAGCACAACCCAGCCAAAATTAAACCTTCTTACATACCATTGAGTTCAGTGGGATAGCTAAGAAAATGCTTAACACTCTTCCATTGAAATCAATGTAACATAAAAATGTTTCATTTTGGCTGGAATGGGTACCAGTTGTTTGAATCCAGAGTCAAGTTCTTGTTAGATGCTCCTGGAATATGTACAGCTATTAAAACCTTGCCACTGAAACTTTAAACCTTAATAATAGAGAGTTGCCAAAGACAGAGCTTTAACACATTTCCTAAAAACCTGACAAAAATTAGGAGCTTTGGAGAAAAAAGGAACCACAAATTAAGAGGACAAGGAATTATAAAATGAAAGTGCAGATGTATACACATGGAGGAAAGATGTGAATAATGAACAATAGTAGCATTAACTTAGAATCCCTAAGGCAAAAAGAAAGGCCAAGCCAGCATGAAACAGAATCACATGACAATGGGGGTGGCGGGGCATACAATACTATAATAGTAATGTACAGGGGCGTAGCAAGGTTGGAGCGGGCCCAGACACAAGATTTTAAAATGCTCCCCCACTGAAGCTCAGCTCATGAAGTAAAGAAATCTTAAATGAGGCTGAATAGTGGTAACAAAAAGCATAGTAAAATTGTGGCACATATAACCTATTGAACATCATCCTAAATTATTTTTTAAAAGGTTTTGTAAATTGTGGACGATGCACGTCATTTAATGGTACTAGAGAAAAACATGCTGTTCTGGTAGCTCCAGGTCTTAACACACACATCAGTTTCGGAGGATGAACACAACTGAAGGGAGCCCAGGCAGGTGTGCGGCTGGGGGAGTCAGTCATGTGACTTGCCTCTGGGGGGACCCCAAGCCAGTGGGCCCCCAGACAACTCTCTCCCCTTGCCCTATTATAGTTTCGCCCCTGGTAATGTAACCTATCATGTCAACAGCAATAGGCTGTTCAAAATGGAAAAGGGTAATGAAAGCTTTTCCAGTCGCTTTGAAAGAAGCTCCGAGACAAATGTGCCCCAGTCTAGCAATCTCTCGCAGGTGCAGGAGTCCCATTGTGTTCACAGACCTCTCCCCTGACCCACTCTGGTGGAGAGGGGCAAGTCTGCAGGGCTGACGCTAAAGGATACAGGGCAGCCTGCCTGAATGGGAGCACCATTTGCACACCCAATTAGGGCTATGGGTGAATGAGGATTTCAGGAGCTGCTACAAACAATCCCAATAAAGAATAGTGACATTTTATGGGACACACACACACATGCACACACAATCAAACATTGGACAATGCACATGTAATGTTACTGTAAAAATTCTTATAGAATTCCTTGGTAAAACCATTTATTTTTGCTTATCAAATTATTTGTCCCATTCGCAAATCACCACGCTGCTGGTGTATTCAGGGTAGCATACACACTGTGTTCTCATTTTCTCCTTACCACACCACTAGGGATGGTACATAGCTCTGTGAAGGACAATATAAAGCCCTGTGAAGGACAATGTGAAGGTCACCCCTGTTAACTTGGCAAAGAGGCACCTTTTAATGTGGTGATTCTCTTTATTCAGCAGGGGGAGAGCAACTGGCCCTATCCACCCCAGCACAGTACCTCCAGTGACTGTTGCTGGTGTCTATCTTGTGTTTCTTTTTGATTGTGAGCCCTTTGGGGACAGGGATCCATCCATCTTATTGATTCATTATTTCTCTGTGTAAACTGTCCTGAGCCATTTTTGGAAGGGTGGTATAGAAATCAAATAAATAAATCATATAAAGCCCTGCCCCTATCTGCAGGCTAGATTCTTAGCACTCTCAGGCCACAAATGCTATCAGATGACACCATCGAGCCAGGCAGTGGCAGCAGGAGTTGCCCTACCTTGCACTGGAAGTGGGGAGAGGGGAAAGAAGGGGCACATGTGCCCATGAGATGAGGAGGGGGAAGTGAACAGTAGAGGCTTAGTGGGATGAGGGAGGGTGGTGGCAAGGCGTGGCAGGAAGGCTCATAGAGTGATGCCTAGGGTGGTGGGGAGCAAATGCTTGCCAGCCCTGCATCCCTCCTCCTCTCTGCACCTGAGGTGCTTCATGGAAGGGCCTCTCTTGACTGTGGGGTAGGTTAGGCTATAAGACCGGGATATGTTGAAGACCACCCGATGAGCTTTCTGGAAAAATTCCACTTGCCCTTTGGAAACGCATGAGGAATTGCTAGCTGCATACTTGCTTCTAGGTACATCACATCTGTATGTCCTTACCTAAATCCAACAGCAGCCATTTAAATCCAATTGTTTGTGTTTAGTTTTAAAGCAGGATTTTCTGTGGATTCCCTTTTGAGCCCTAGCATTCCTTTTGTCTGCTTTGATGAGAGCTCAGCGAAAAAAGATGACTCATTTCAGAACTTTTCAAATCCTAGGTGAATATCCATGCAATTTATCTTTGGGCAAGTTTACCATGGAAGGTGTGGGAGCTTCCTTGACTGGAAAGATGCCAAACACTGTATTGTTAAACTCTGTATTCTTTTGGAACAAGGGTCTGAAAGCTTGGCAAATGGTGCTATAGGCTAAATCGGTTTTGTAATGCTGCCTAAAAGATTTTTTTGCATGAGAGAATGACTCAGTTTTTTGTCTTTCATGAAGGGACTGCCAATGTGAAGATGACACATCGTGTATGTTTATGTTTCATTGTTGCCCTTACAACGTTTACATACTCCAGTAAACCAGAAGAGTGATGAGTGAATGCAAAATTAATAATCAAGCAATAAACTTGGTGACACCTTTACTAAGGGTTGGCCAATTGGCTCACCTTTACTAAGGGTTGGCTCACCTTTACTAAGGGTTGGCCAATTTTTTCCTTTTCCATTGAGTCATAACTGGCTAGAAGACTCAACTCCATCTCAGGATGTACAGTGCACCAGGAAGCAAGAGGATGATGAACAGTTTTATGGCCTTTGCTCTGCTAAATACACACCATAAAAACTATTTTCTTATGTGTCTAGTCTTTAATTAAGATAGTGACCTTTCAGAAAACATACACTATTGAAATATCCTACTCCAGCAATCCTACTCCAGCAATATTTTTTCAAATGTTCATAGAATTTTCAGTACTTCTGAAATGTATGGTACAGAGTTAATAGGTATATTTGAGGGAGAATAAATAAAGTAGAAGTGGGGAGAGGGGAGGATTCTTGTCCGTAATGGATTCACAGTAGGATGTCACCATCCACTTTATTTTAATGTGGGACAAACCACTTTTTCACATTAGATTCCTGGGGGAAGTTAAAGTGGTAAAACCCTCCCCCACAAAGGCTGAGTAGTCCTAGGCCTTCAAAGATGTGTGACTAAGGCAGCCCCAAAATGAAGAGTAGCACTCTAGCAACAAGGATTTATTATTAGATTTAAAGAAAAAGGTATGCAATAACAACAATTTATCTTTTCATAAAACAGATTATAGGGGAGTGTTTCAATAAATTAGGTAACTCAGATTCCAAGACATACAGAAAAGAAACATAACTTTCTTCACACGTCTAATAGGGATGTGCATGGAACCGTCTGTCCTGGTTTGGTTTGAGGTCGAACCGGCCTCAAACCCAACCAGGCCAGTTCGGTCTGGCAACCTACCCCCACCCCCACCCCGGTTAGTTTTTAAAAAATTGTTTACCTTTATTCCCCTTGGGGGAGTTCCTGGAGGAGGTGGGGGGGGGTCTGGGGAGGTTCCCTGAGTGCGCAGGCTTATGGGCTCCATAATAGCCACTGGGTGAAGGCCAAAAACCAGCCAAAGAGTGGCCGAACAGGTTGAGAGGGGAATGAGAAAGGCCGGCGGGAGGAGGGGGAACCACCGCGGACCCCCCTGCTGCCTCCAGGAACTCCCCCAAGGGGAGTAAAGGTTAAAACAAAACAAAAAACCAATTTTAATTAAAATGGTCCACACACCATCAAGGTGTTCGGTCTGGGGTCAGGCCCAACAGGGGGTGGTTTGGTTCAACCCCGAACTGTCAAACTGAACCAGTTTGACATCAAACCTGTTTGCACATCCCAAACGTCTAACTGTACTGGTCCTTACACTCACAGGCTGTGGCCTCCCTATGTCTGCAGCAGCTCAGCCTGCTGATTCCTCAGGGCTCTCTTGGGACAGACTAAAAAGCCAAAGCTTCTGCTGGTGGCTGAGCCAGAAATCCCCACCCAGTCCTCTGGATGGGTCCTTTTGGTTTGAACTTCCTGGGCTTCCCCCCACTTTTTTGGAAAGGCCCACCCTCCCAGCAGCTGCTCTAAGTGAGGCCTAGTCCTCCCTCCAATCCTTACTATCACTACAGACACCTTCTTGATTTGCTTGCTTCTTCAGCTCCAGGTCACTCTCCACATTTTGATCTGGAGGACAATAGCACATCCCTAATAACACATGTCCTTTCAGGCCTCATATTGTCACCCACAATATTTCTGTGGAGGACTCAGGTCCTCCTAGGTTTTCTAGCTTGTTAGATTACAGCCCTCCTTTAACACAGTGCTACTCTACCCCAATTCACCTCCCAGTTCTTTCTATTCAGGAAAAACAGTGTCCCACCAGTTCTCATTGTTCCACCAGGTTATCATCATGCCCACTATATCTTATGTTTTCATTAGCAACCAATTAATCCAGCTTGCCCATTTTGGCTTGGAGGCTTCTGGCATTGGCAAATAAACACAGAGTCCCTTACCTGGCATCGATGTGTGCTATCTCCCTAACAGTCATTTGACCTCTTCGATCAGCTATCCCTTTTCATCTGCTCTTCTCCTGGTTCAACTCTGTCCCCTTCTGGTTTATCTGAAATGTTTGCACCCTTGCAGCTTAAGGCATTATTTTTGCTGAACGAGATACCACCTAGTTTCTGTTGACTATATCCCAGATGCAGTAGCAGCTTGTGAACGTGCCACTAGGTGGCGCAGTGGTAAAACTGCCACCCTGTAACCAGAAGGTTACAAGTTCGATCCTGACCAGGGGCTCAAGGTTGACTCAGCCTTCCATCCTTCCGAGGTCGGTAAAATGAGTACCCAGAATGTTGGGGGCAATATGCTAAATCATTGTAAACCGCTTAGAGAGCTCCGGCTATAGAGCGGTATATAAATGTAAGTGCTATTGCTATTGCTAGGTGGGGGCGGGGTGGCGGGAGGCATCTTTCAGGGAAAAGAAAGTGGCTGCTTACCTCCGCAGTGTGCCACCCAGCAGCCCCTGCGGCAGGGAATCACCGCTGCCACTCACCTGGCATAAACGGAACCAAGTCCCCATCAGCGGCCAGGTGAGTGGTGGCGGCGATTCCCCGCCGCAGAGGCTGCTGGGCGGCACACTGCAGAGGTAAGCAGCCACTTCCTTTTCCCTTAAAAATGCCTCCCACCCCCCACCCCCAGTGGCGCATTCACAAGCTGCTACTGCCCAGATGTCATTTTAAAAGCTGTGTGCACCCTTTTTGATTTTAAGTGCCAGCAGTCTGGTTCCATCTTGATTCAAGAGTAGCCCATCCCTTTTGTGCAGACTTTGTTTGACCCAAAATGTTTCCTAGTGCCTAACAAATCTAAACCCTTCTTCTTGGCACTGCCATCTCATCTACACATTGAGACCCTCAGCTCCACCTGTCTCAATGGTTCCCTATTGAGAGAATGCTACCTTGGGGGTCCTAGACTTCAATATGCTTCCTAGCAGCCAAAATTTGGCTTCCAGGACCTCCCAACTACTTTTCCCAACATAATTGGCCCCAACGTGCACCAATACAGCTGCCTAACAGCCTATCTTGACACTGCATGATGTCTGCAACCTTCGCACCAGGCAGACAAGTGTGATCTACACACAGGTCATAGACCCATCTCTCTATGCCGCTATGAATAATCGCCCACTAGTAGGAGGCCCCCACCCACCCTGTAGGAGTATCATCTGTGCAAGAAGATATGGGGTCATCAAGGAAGAGATCCCTTCTAAGGGAGCATATCCCTCTTCCTCAAAATGACGTCCTCCTTCCCCAAGACCTTCATTCTCCAGGACAGAAGAGGAGCTATCAGCCTGAGAGTGGGATGCCTCTTCCGCACCCCTGAATCTCTTGTCCACATACCTCTCTGCCTCTCTGAGCTTTTCCAGGTCAGCCACCTTAGCTTTGAGGAAACAAACTTGTCCTCAGAAAGCAAGGAGCTCCTTGCACTGAGTACACACCCACAACTTCTGCCCCTCAAGCAGACTGTCAATCATGCAGCACTCTGAGAAATACACTCCCCACACTACACTAGTAAACATTCCCTCCCCTGATGACTTTCTACCTTCATAACTAGTTTTATTGACTGTTTTTTGTATATAGGGCTTGTTTATTTGAAAGTTAGGCCTTAGCTGTAGTTGCCAGCTACTTACGTGGTTTAAGCTTTGTCATCCAAGAAAATTAAGTGGAGGGTATTACTTGTCTTCTTTTCATGCTGGGCTTCTTTGTGATAAAGAAGAACCACTTCTGAGCTTCCCTGCACATTTCAACACTAAACCCCACACTAAACCCCATTGATACCTGTTAGCAAATTCCTGTTTGCAAAGATCTCCTGCTCTGCATCTTCTCTTCATA